>NC_090660.1:89697786-90368143 GCF_013368605.1 Nyctibius grandis
AAAGGCTGGTTTACCTGGTAACACTGCAATCACTGACCTGTAACAGTCCTGACCAGTGTATCAGCAGCATCAATGTACAAGTCACTAAATCAGTCTTAAGAATCCAGTACTAATTATAGTTTGCTATTCTACACACAAATAAATAATAAATAAAATATTTCCTTGTCATTTTCAGCTAATAACTTCACAAATGTAATTTTATAACAAATTCTTTATCTGTTTGCTGGTGAGTATAATTTGCTTCATAAGGCATCTAAAATGTGGTGCCTTTTTTATGTGCACTAGGACAACAGATTTGGAATACTTAACAAGTAAATTATTACACTAGCAAAAGCTGGGTGCATTCTTTTCAATGCAGATGATGTTAAAGACATGCTGGTTTTCAGCCCTTACTTCCTCTCCCCATAAAAAATGAAAGACTGCCAAAAGTACTTGCCTGACATCAAGTACAATTGTCTCTCCTCATGGACTTTAAAGAAGATCTAATATTTCTATATTGATATTTACCATTATCATTCTTCTTGTACCTTGCTACTATTGATCCCTGCACTATATCATTCTTGCAATTAGTATTCTCCAGTAGTTCTGTTTGAAATCTTTGCCTTCCTACTTAATGATCTTTGGTTTTATCTAATCAGCTATTAACCAAACCATTCACTTGATATAGGCAAAAGGATCTTAGTAGTTCTTGTTTTGATCAACATTTTGAAAAGTAAATTTGAAGTTGGCATCTGGAATTTCTCTTTTATTTTAGAGAAAACTAACGAATCAAAGATGACATTCTAGAAAAGGATCTTAGACAATGATAAAACACTGGCTACTCCAGGGGTTGGTTTTCAAAATACTGAGCAGAAGATTATGGTCTTACAGCTGTTCTTCTTACAGTCTCGTGTATGGCAGTGCTATCAATGTAGCAACAAAAGAAAATCTCAGGTTGGGACCAAGAACCCTCGACACCAACAAAATACAACTCCTTGACAAATATGCTGTGCATTGAAAGACTGCTAGATTTCTTAGGCTGAGCTTACATCAAAATGTAGACCTACTTCATTAAAAGAATATTATTAAAAAAAGCAAAACTGAAACCATAGTATGTTTCATGCTACAGGGTACTGACATTTTTTCTATAGAACCTGAATAATTCAAATTCAAGTGAAAAAGCTTGCAAGGAGAGTTCAGGAAACTGGAATTGGAGGTACTTATGAAATAATCATCAGCTACCTAAATGTTTAGTCAGAATCAGACAGACGTATAGTCTGTATTCTGATCTACTGCATAAAACACAAAATAATTACATTCATTAATTCTTGCACCATGACCCTAATTTCTGGTATGGCTATAGTATAGTACTTAAGAACACAACTAATCTTCAACCAATTTAATTTTTAAAATTTCACATAATGAAAAGTCTTCTAGCTCTGCAGGTACATTTCCCAAAGGTTAATTATATTCTTTGTTACAAGTATGCACTGTATTTCTCAACTGAATTTTTTTCTCTTCCATTTCAACTCATTCATCCTATTATGCTGTCGTATATATTCAGACAGATTAATATTCAATTATTATGCATGACTTTTACATTTTGTTTATATTATACATACTTACTCTTGACTATATTTGATGTTATCATCTGAAATAACAGGTTGAGAACATTTGTTTGGTTACAGCATCCAAGATGCCACATTTTTAATTAAGAACTAGTCAACCAATTTTGTTGGGTATAAAGAATATTTTCTTCTCCGAGCAGTCACAAAGTTAGAATATAAGAAGATGAAATTATTCTCTCACTCATCCTTTTTTGTACATCTGGTGAAATAGGATATGTTTATAATAACAAAACTTTTTCTCTTGACTTTGTATGAGCATATCAGAATGTATCATATAATCACAAAATAAACAACTATGTTGCAGATCAGTGGATTCCCCTCAGTTCATAAACTAAAACTGTGGATCTGAACTGCGGAATTACTTTTGTAGTTTTTATTTTTTACAAAAGGCAAAAGCTGGTAATAATTCTTCTTCTTTAAACTAATCTTAAGACAAAGCTTGAACTTTTCTTAATGGAAAAATATTGATTGCTTAGAAACTAGCTGAAAACAGATATCCCTCCTATGGAAAAATGAATGTTTCTAACACATACTGAGAAAATTTTTGTAGATATCCACTGTACTGGGAAGAGTCTTGTAGATCAGAAGCGGTATTTTCCTCTGTCACAAAATATTTATTTTATTCTTGCACATTTCCTTTCAAAATAGTATAATAGAAATATTTACATTTTTTTATATTTTAATTTTATGTCCTGTTGTACATGGGATCATTCCATTCTCGATACTGTTAACAATCAACACGTCAATAGAAAAGGCTGCAATAAATTTGCTGCATTACTAGGATTACTCTGTGTTCCATCCCTTCCTTCCTCCTTCCATATATCTTTGCATCCCTTCTAAAAGAAGAGTTATGTATTTCCACTAATAAGGGAGGGGGTGGCTATGAAGAATGCATGACTGACCTGGAGGTGTTGGCTGGATACATCAGTCTGAGCTTGCTGTCCAGAGAAAGACAGACAATTTTGCGATTGCCACTGCCAAATGAAAAATAGTAGTTAGTGAGGAACTAAATACTGGCAATACCAGACAGATGTTCCCAGCAAATGGTTGAGAGGAACAATAGGGTATATCCAGAAAATGGTTTCTCTTCACTTTAAAGGACTTTTTGTCTCTTTTTTTTTTTAATTGAAATGTATAAAAATAAACATTTCAAACACTCAAATTTGAGTACATCTCTATCTGTGTTTAGACCAAGTAGCGTGTAGTCTATCAAAGTCGTATCAGGAAAAAAAATCAGATGTATGCACTTCCTTTTTTTAAACAAAAGTTTGACTTCAAAATAAATACTTCCACTGTTATTCCTAGGACACAGGCAGGAAAAGAATTATACATTTAATTCAGCAGTATTTTTGCTGGGTTTGAACTGTTTAAAAGGAAAAAACAGTTTCCAGATTCCTGTTTTCCTGAGAAAAGAAAATTCCATTTTTATAAATTATCTTCATTTTATAGAAAAAGTATTTTCATTTAAATGTAAAATTCTTACCTACTTTTACTGTTAGCACCTAATTTCTTTTTAAATGCTAATGTTTCAATTTACATTTAGCTGACATATTTTAGTTGTACTTTTGCAATCTACTCATCAATCACACAGCATTTGTAACAGTGATGCGCTGAAGCATACATTTCTGAAGTAATAAGGGGAAGTTTCAACGACTGAGAATACCACAAAACTTGTAGTTTTATTCAACTAACAGAAGCAATTTAAAACTACAGCTTTCCTGTATCTTAAATGAATTTCAATTTTCATGCTAATGAGGCTTGACACAAACAATGACTGAATAAGTAATTATTACCTATTAGAGAACAAATATTTTCCATATATTAACTGTATGTTGGGACTTTTCACAGAAGCTCTCAAAAATTCAGTACTTTGATTGAATCCTTTTTAGGTCTTTTCCCTGGAGTATGATTCCTTAATAGGAGTACAAAAGTCAACTCAAACCCTTTCCCTAGAGCACCACTGGCTAGGGGTCTGGAAGGTTTCCTCTTTACTTCTCTGTGGCAGAAACTGAGTATACAACATAACATATCTGTTTTGGATCCTACTGCAAAATTGCATCTTCTTTCCACAACTTCTTTCTACAACTTCCTTCCTGCGAATGTCTAAACAGGAAGCACCTAATTCCTTCTCATGTTCAGGCAAGAAACCAGTTGACTTTCAAACAGGGTAGACTGGATACTATTACAGTGAAGTTGTTTCTGAAGTGTGTAGTAAGAATCTGACCCAATATATGTACCTTCTGCATATTTCTTTTTTTCTTCTTTTTCAAGTAAATTATTGTGTTGTATTTTTTAGGTTACTAAAACAGAAAATCTAAGTTTACTGCAAAGGGTGTATTTGGTTTAATGTTTATGAAAATGAATGAGACTGAAACTACCATTGGGAAGAAAATAAATGAAACTTACAACTAAAATTAATGATCTTTATCATAATTAAAATAAGGCACTTAAATCATTATTAAAATAGTATATTTTAATGAATCTATCATAGAAGAAAACTGAATTTTAGACTGACATGTGACAGCTTTGGTCCACATAGAAGTCTCACACTTAGCTAAGCTCAAATTTAATTTAGAATGAATAGAGCTAGAAAGCTCATCCTCAAAGATGTGTAAATCTCAAACACCTCCATCCAGAATTATGATAACCAGAACAACAAAAAAAAGAGTAAATAACATAGTGGGAAATGGAGGGAAGCAGACTTTATTTTATAGTCTCTTCACTAACATTTTCTTGTCTTACAGCAAAAGAAGCTATCTTCTGCTTTTAAACACAGAGGTGGAATTGGGATGCAAAGACTGATTACATTGATGTCATAGCTGAGAGAAATTTCACTGCCTTTCACTACAGATATTTCAAACATAGAGTCCTGGTTCAAAGACACATCCTATTACTGAACGTAGCAGAGAGCTGGATGACATTGTAGTTTTGCATGTTCATTGTCAGCTTTGAAATGCAGAATATCTTTGAATTTTTGTTACAATAGAAAATCTAAAAGAAGATGTGAACATCTTCAATCAGTTTTTGTTGGCCAGTCTCATGTTTTGGATAGTTCTTAAAACATATATCATTGAATGAAGACTACCCAAAATCAGTGCTCAGATTGGTGAGAATTTGGCTCTATCTGCCCAGCCCTGACTCATTCATATGTTCAGGTATTTGCTGGAAAAATAAACAAAGCACAGAAAATAATTACGGGGAAGCTTGGTCAAAAGCTCTGGAGTACATCTGCTCTACTGTAGTGTTTTAGGTTTTCACAAGAAAGAACCAAAGAGGCACTCTTTACAACTTTACATACTTATAACACATTTGTAGCAGGAAGCCAGAAACTAGTAACAATCCAGGTTCCAGGTAACAACTAGTTGGTCTGGGGATAATATGAGCAGTAAGACCACTGGCAAGTTTTGTAACCATTCAAATTAAAAAGAAAGAGTGAAAACAACAGCCTCTTTTGTTCCCGTCCCTCTTGGGGGTAACACATTCAAAGCCACGTCAAAAGCTGAGCCCAGTGTGGAACTACTTTGTATAAAGCCAGACAGATCATCAGTTGAGTCTCAGGCATCTTGACCAGCTGCAGTGTCTTGTTCCCTTGAGTCCATGGTACTGGTCACAGCTGGACGAGAAGCCTTGACTGATGTGTGTTTGTTCTGCACAGCAAAACACATGCATGTTTTGTGGAACAGAAATCACAACCCACCCAGTATACCCATCCCATTCAGGAAGCAAATTTTGGATTTTTTTTTTTGTTAATGATTACCGTGCTTCTGTTCTTGAGGTTACCTCACCCTTAAACTTCCCCATTGGAAACACAAACCATGAGACTATGCTGACAACAAACCAAAACAAAATTTCTGCAGCAATCCCAAAAGTATGCTTCTAAGTGCACACATTTCAATATCCCTTGATGGCACAGCAGAATGCCCATAGCTTTCTTTAATAAAACTGTCCCCTTTGCTGCCCGGTTCAGATCTGTGGTAACAGTTACAAGCTGATATGTTACATCAAACATATTATAATTAGTTTAGGATTGTTATCTATATCGTTTTAAGAAATATGAGCTGAATTAGAATGTGTTCTCTGTGTCAAATGTAGGGTAGCAGGAACACAGCAGGGTTCTTCAAGAATGCAGGAAAAAGAATTAAACTAAAATGCTTGAGACAGAATAGAACACTAAAATCTCCTCATCCAGCAGCTCTAAAAGAGAGATTGCTTCTCATTTTAAAGGTCAGCCTGCTTGTCTGGGAAATAAAGACTTTTTTTTTTTCATTGGTGTGTGGTTATCTAAATTATTAAATACTTGGTTAAATTGGTAGAATTTATGTTCACTCTGACATTAAAACAATCAGTGTGCCTATAAATAGTCCTTACATTGACGCATAGTAATGTGACTCTTCTAAGGATGCTCTAGCACTTGAATGATTAATGTGCCTTTTTACCTATTAAAAATGTAGTTATGCTTTGTGTAAATTAAAAGCCCTCATTTAAGTGCAATCTGCTAAGGAAATTTTCTATAGTTTAATCTTCAGTTTCAAATTATTTATTCTCAGTATACAGCTAACAAAGTTCAAATACCTCTTCAGGCTTTATATAGATATTTGTTCTGAACTAACAAGGCTGTTTGTGTCCTAAACTAAACAAAACTTTTAAAGTATTATATATTTGCCAAAATTATTCGCTTCACGCATTATTCATTTAAATTTTAAAGCTTTCATTACTTTCCAAATGACAAATTGAATTGTGTTCTTGGCCTTTCAAAGAGATCTGGACAGGCACATAGTTTCTGTTATTCTCTTTATTTAGGTTTGATTAAAGTCAGTTTTGCATGAATACATTCATAGAGAAAGTGACATGCACCCACTGCAATCTCAGTACTCTCATGTATATTGGAGACTTTGGGATACTGATCCCTCATGTTAGAACTGATGAAACAAGATACAAAATTGTGATTAACTATCTTTGTATTTCAGGAGAAATCACACCAAAATCAGGACAAGGTTGAAGGTTCCTTGGAAATATAGATAAACACCTTAACAGTATGAGTCAATAAGTAAAAAAAAACAAACAAAAAAACTAAAAAAAAAAAATCCCAAACAAAAAAAAAACACCAATAACCAGAAAAACTGAAATATTTTTCTGTTTTACAGAACGTTACCTATTCCCTCTCTGGGATTTGCGACCTGGGATGGTCAAAAGATTGCTTCCCAAATCTTTCATTTGGAAAATTAAGGTGATTAGATAGGATTAGAATAAGTCTCATAATCATCACAAAAGTATTTTGGTACTAAACTCCTTTTGACTGAATTTCAAACAAAGGGATGTCATTATACATCTCCATACAACTTGACTTCTTTTTGTTTTCTTTTGCCTGACACAAATCACAGGGAAGTCTCCTTCCATGCTACAAGTTATGTGAAGATGCAGGCTTTCTGAGTATTAGTCATGAAACTCCATTTAAAGGTAATTAGACTGTATCTGAGAAGCAAACTAAGATATATAGAAACATGGTATGTTGAAAATTATGAAGAAATTATCTTGGCATGTGAATCATATAAACAGCCGAAGTAGCAAAGAGTAAAGAAATAACTATGACTCTCTACATAATTTCTGCTCTGGTCCTGGATCATGGACTTTAGATTGCGGAGTTAGGCAACAGGTATGGATAACTCATCAAACTGACAACAGAAGCTATTTTGCAGGAACCGCTCCATCTGTAGACTCTGCTCAGTACAGACCATTTTGATTTAGAAAAGGAGATGTGAAGCTTTGATAAACAAGAGTTACTCTCCACAGAGTAAGAAAAGACAATTCTGTGTTGTTGTTTGCTTAGAGAAGAGAGATACAGAGCACCTATGGCTTCAAAGGATATCTCAATAAAGAAGCTGCTTACATAATGGTATCACTGCTTGAAGGCTTTGGGAAGGAAGGAAAAGCAGCCTTCCCCTCTTTTCCCTACATCCTCTCTCAAAATTAGCAGAAATCAACAGGAGAAAGAGAGTTAGTCTGGGTAAGTAAGAAGACAGAAGACTCAAGAATCCACTCTCCTGGAAAAGGCAACCCCTCTTCATAACTCACCAGATCTACAGAGCTACCAAGAGATGATCAAAATTTAGACAGTCCAGAAACTTGTTTTGTTTCTTTATGAGACCTGCTTGCCTCTGCACAAGAAGCTGGGAGTGAGTGTTGTTGGTGTCTCACTTCTTGTTAGTTAAAAAAATAATTCTGTGCTGAGCTAAGATATGGTCAATGTGTGAACAGCCGTGATTTTTACAAAATTGCACAGCATTACAATTGCTGATACACTAGGTCTAGTAACAGCCTAACTGGCTGATATTGCCACATTGTTCCTCTGTGTCCTCTCCATCAGCTGTTTCATTCCTTACACCTAGGTTATCAGATCTTTAGAGTCACGTTTGCAAATTTCATGTAAATTCTAATTTCTTTGAATAATTTCTAAAGTGTTATAATGCATAGTGTTGTAGTTGCAGTTGGTGTTTAATCTTAAATATATTTCTTTATACTTACTGCTTGTAAGTATAAACATATGAATGTTTTTATCCCATGGAATTTCAGAACAAAATTGCATCTTTTGTACTCTCTATAACATGTATATGTGCATGTGTCACAGTAGGTTACTCAGCCTAAGATACCTTCATAGTCCATGGAGGACACAGACAGTTCTTCTCATTTTAAAACAGATGTCTAAAATATGTCAGATAAATGTACTCTAAAAGTGTGTATATTTTTCTCCTCTGTTTTTAAAGGGACTCTAGGAAGAATACCTTAGCTGTAGAAGCTGTTGAGGTCTAAGGGTAGGTGGAAGCCTACTTACATGCTGAAGATCATGGTACTGAATTTCTCCTTTGCTGTCATAAGTCTTTTTGTAAGACACTGATATTCCAGTTATTAAAAGGAACATGATTATTTGAGAAGTCGGTGATTATTGTTATGAAAGATAATTTATTCATTAATTTACTTATTTTTCATGTTTTTCTTAGTAATTTTTTTGCCAAAACATACTTTATATCGCTTCTCACTTCAATACTGTACATATGCACAAAAGAACTTTTTTTTCTTTTGAAAAAGAAATAAAGATTTAAGTAGACTTTTTGAGGTATTATTTTATTCAGCAGTAGCTTACGTTTTATTATTTAGTTTACTGCAGTAACCCTTTTCATGATAATATATAATGCAAAGTCATATTGATTTCAGTAAAGTACTTTATTTGTTTTCATAATAAGACTTAATATTACACAGTGCAGCATATTGTCCATGGAGCTTGCAACTGTCATTAACTAACAAGAATAATATATATAATCTTTATAAATGTTACAATAAACAGAGCATACCAGTTTATTTTCATTCTTGTTGATTTTAGCAAGTTAATGATGCACATTTTATCAGAAAATTGGTTAATAATAATTTTTTTACTTATAGAACAGTTTAGACAGAACTCATATTGATTTTTGTTCACATGAAGATGAACTGAATTTATCACACAAGCCCTAAGTGTCCAGGTGTTCTCCAGCTGAATTCATCACTTCAGCTTCATCCTTTAGGAATATGGACAACAGAAGAGGAATGAAAATAGATGGGAGTGTTTAAATATTAAACAATTTATGATTTAGCTCAGTTGTTCAGATCCTCTTACAGAGCAACTCAAATATGTCATGCTGAGCAGATATGAGAAAATCCTGAAATTTCACTACAGATTTTCTTGACTAGTGACTTCAGCTACCAACTGTAGAACAAACCTAGTAGAACTTTGAGTTCAAAATCATCTCTAAAATAACCACAGCAACTGTAGAAATTTTATATAAATATTTGGAAGAAGAACAATCTTCTTTATTTCAGACTGATTCTCAGTTTTGTCCAAAACATGATTCATGTATTTCAAATCCTGCTACATCTAGTTGTTCTTCCGAGCCAATAAAGTCCATTTCAATGTGAACACTATTACTGGGCATTTTGTTTGGGATACTAAAATCACTTCTATTCCTTAGAAAAAAACATAGAATTTAAATGTCATTCAGAACTGTGGAAAGCATACTGTTTCCCAGTATCACACCCCAGAGACTGATGGTTAAAACAATTCCTACGTAAGTAGCAGGAGAAATCGCAGATCACGTGAAACACACAAAAAAATCCTATGCTGCAGTGCATAATTTCCTATTCTGTAGTAAAGGGTGGCCCCAGTGGGCTATTGAATCCACCACACACTTTTTCATCTCCACTGCCACTACTGTTCCTACTTCTCTGCCAAATAAATGATGACCTGAAGAAATCCTTGAATCACAGAATCACAGAATCACAGAATGTTAGGGATTGGAAGGGACCTCGAAAGATCATCTAGTCCAATCCCCCTGCCGGAGCAGGATTGCCTAGACCATATCACACAGGAACGCATCCAGGCGGGTTTTGAATGTCTCCAGAGAAGGAGACTCCACAACCTCTCTGGGCAGCCTGTTCCAGTGTTCAGTCACCCTCACCGTAAAGAAGTTTTACCTCATATTTAAGTGGAACCTCCTGTGTTCCAGCTTGCACCCATTGCCCCTTGTCCTGTCAAGGGATGTCACTGAGAAGAGCCTGGCTCCATCCTCATCACACTTGCCCTTTACAGATTTATAAACATTAATGAGGTCACCCCTCAGTCTCCTCTTCTCTAAGCTAAAGAGACCCAGCTCCCTCAGCCTCTCCTCATAAGGGAGATGTTCCACTCCCTTAATCATCTTCGTGGCTCTGCGCTGGACTCTCTCCAGCAGTTCCCTGTCCTTCTTGAACTGAGGGGCCCAGAACTGGACACAATACTCCAGACGCGGCCTCACCAGGGCAGAGTAGAGGGGGAGGAGAAGCTCTCTTGATCTGCTAACCACACCCCTTCTAATACACCCAGGATGCCATTGGCCTTCTTGGCCACAAGGGCACACTGCTGGCTCATGCTCATCCTGCTGTCCACTAGGAACCCCAGGTCCCTTTCCCCTACGCTGGTCTCCAACAGGTCTGCCCCCGACTTGTACTGGTACATGGGGTTGTTCTTGTCCAGATGCAGGACTCTACACTTGCCCTTGTTATATTTCATTAAGTTTCTCCCCGCCCAACTCTCCAGCCTGTCCAGGTCTCTCTGAATGGCTGCGCAGACTTCCAGCGCGTCAGCCACTCCTCCCAGTTTTGTGTCATCAGCGAACTTGCTGACAGGGCACTCTAATCCCTCATCCAAGTCACTAATGAATATATTGAATAGAACTGGTCCCAGTACCGACCCTTGAGGGACTCCGCTAGACACAGGCCTCCAACTGGACTCTGTCCCATTGACCACCACTCTCTGGCTTCTTTCCTTCAGCCAGTTCACAATCCACCTCACTACCCGATCATCCAGACCACACTTCCTCAGTTTAGCTGCGAGGATGCTGTGGGAGACCGTGTCAAACGCTTTACTGAAATCGAGATAGACCACATCCACAGCTTTACCATCATCTGTCCACCGGGTTATGTCCTCATAAAAGGCTATCAAGTTGGTTGAGCAAGACTTCCCGTTGGTGAAGCCATGCTGAGTGCCCCTAATGATCCCCCTATCCTTGATGTGCGTAGAGACAGCACCAAGGAAAAGTTGTTCCATCACCTTTCCGGGGATGGAGGTGAGGCTGACCGGTCTATAGTTACCCGGGTCCTCCTTCTTGCCCTTTTTGAAGACTGGAGTGACATTCGCTTTCCTCCAGTCCTCAGGCACCTCTCCCGTTGCCCACGACTTAGCAAAGATGATGGAGAGTGGCCTAGCAATGACTTCCACCAGCTCCCTCAGCACCCGCGGGTGCATCCCATCAGGACCCATGGATTTATGGACGTCCAGATTGCTTAATTGGTCCCTGACCCAGCTCTCATCAACCAAGACAGATTCCTCCTCTACCCTGACTTCTTCTGAGGCCTCAGGGGTCCGGGGTTCCTCAGGACAGCCTCCAGCAGTATAGACAGAGGCAAAGAAGGCATTCAGTAACTCCGCCTTCTTTTTATCCTCTGTCTCCAGGACCCCCACCTCATTCATCAGTGGGCCTACATTGCCTCTAGTGTTGGCTTTACCTGCAATGTATTTGAAGAAGCCCTTTCTGTTGTCCTTGACCTCTCTTGCAACGTTTAATTCCAAGGAGGCCTTAGCTTTCCTAGTTGCCTCCCTACATCCTCTGACAACAGACTTCTATTCCTCCCAAGTGGCCAGCCCCTCCTTCCATGATCTGTACACCCTCCTCTTCCACTTGAGTTTGCCCAGCAGTTCCCTGTTTAACCATGCAGGTCTCCTGGTACCCTTCCTTGACTTCCTACCTGCTGGGATGCTCTGGTCTTGAGCTCGGAAGAAGCAGTCCTTGAATGCTAACCTACTATCTTGGGCCCCCTTACCTTCTAGTACCCTGTCCCATGGGATTTCCCCTAGCAATTGCTTGAAAAGGCCAAAGTTGGCCCTCCTGAAGTTCAGGGTTGTGATTCTGCTAGCTATTCTGTTCCTGCCACATGAGATCCTGAACTCTACCATCTCATGGTCACTACAACCAAGGCTGACCTCAACCTTCACCTCTTCAACCAGACCCTCCTTGTTAATGAGGATAAGATCCAGCAGCGCTCCTCTCCTACTTGGCTCATCCACCATTTGCATCAGAAAGTTATCATCAATGCACTGGAGGAACCTCCTGGACTGAGGATGGCTGGCTGAGTAGGCCTCCCAGCAAATATCAGGGTAGTTGAAATCCCCCATGACAACCAGGCCCTGTAATTGCGAGACTGCTCTCAGCTGCCTGTAGAAGGCCTCATCACCGTCCTCATCCTGATCCGGTGGCCTGTAATAGACACCCACAACAGTATCACCCCTGCCAGCCTGCCCCTTAATTCGCACCCACAGACTCTCAACTCGCTCCTGATCCACCCCTGGACAGAACTCAATACATTCTAGCTGCTCACTCACATAAAGAGCAACTCCACCACCTCTCCTTAGCCTGTTGTCTTATAAAACCAGGCATTATCAAAGAACCCAAAGCCCTGCCTGTAGCACCAGTCTCGTAGCCAGGCATTAATAGAGAGAATCCTACTATTCCATCCCACGTCATCACCTGAAAATGGAAGGAGGGAGGAGAAAACAACTTGTGCCCCGTCCTAGGGCCTTGTAGTCTTTCTTCATCCCCCTCAGACTACGGGATGCAGCTTCTTCCCCACCTGTCTGGAAGATCAGCAGGGGGTAGTAGTCTGTGGCCTTCACCAGGCTGGGGAGTTGCCTGGTGATATCCCTGATTCGGGCTCCAGGCAGGCTGCAGACCTCCCTGTGATGGGGGTCAGCTCTGCATATTGGGCCCTCAGATCCCTTTAGGAAGGAGTCTCCAACCACTAAAATTCTTCTCTTCCTCCTTGTGGAGGGGGTAGCTATACGCCTGTCAGGTTTTTCTGGCTGTGGTGGGACCTCTGATATAGGTTGCCTCTCCACCACATCCCCATTGGACCGGCTGTATTCCACTAGGGCTTCATATCTATTGCTCAGAGGCACCTGTGGAGGCAAGGTAGGCAAGGAGGGCACTCACCTTTTGCCACAGCCATAGACTTGCCTCCACTCACTCCTCTCCTCTAGGTTATCGTTTTCCACCTGAGAGGGGCAGAGTACAGGGGTCCCTCGATCCTGGGAGCTCTCCGGCAGGTGCTCCCATTTTTTTTTTTATCACCATTATCACCTAATTGCCTTAATACAACAGGTTGGGCACATTCTCCAAGTAATTTTCTACTTTGTGAATCTCTCATATTGGGAGAGATCTGCTTAAAGATGACATTATCTCAGCTCAGAGTTATTTTAGGCAGAATCAGTTCCTTCTGCATTCAAGACACATGTACTTAGATTCTTCAAATGCTGTGGGGTAACAAGAGAGTTAAAACAGAAACAGGAGCCTACAATGGAAATTCTGCTGCTTTTTTGTCTTTTGTGTTATAATGATATTATGTGGCAAAGAATATTAATATTAACTCAATATATATGTTCTTTTACATGCAGTTTGTTTAGCAAATACATTGTCTTGCACAAATTTTTAACATATAATAACGGAGAAAATCTTGTAAAATCGATCAAAAAATAATTTTGCATTTCTAATGTAATGTTTAGAAATTTTACCCTCAAGATCTGCTAGAGGTGTTAATAGAAATGTTTTATTTGAGGCTTCAGAGGGACAAGACTGCAAAAGACAAATGCAAAATGTGTCTCTTAACTGCCGAAAGAATACTTTAAAAATATTTAATGCAAGACTGAGTTCTCTAATATTAAAAAATATTCTGCATATGTAGAATTTTACATACATATTCTTAACTGTATTAGCATTTACCATTTGAAGTAGGAGTTTTAATAAGTGTAGAATGTAAAAAAATAAATCAGAAATATATGCCACAAAAATAATTTGTTCAGCCCAGGAATGATGTATCAGTCATCAAAACTGCTGTGGGGCAAGTGGGGCAAGTGAAATCTCATAGCTAAAATATTAAGTACAGAAACTGGTGTAAATAGGCTTAGCTGTTTTAACTTCAATAATTGAATTCAGCAAATACTTACTGATTAATAAGGATTAGTAAAGGAAACTTGTGAAGTCCAGCAGAACTTTTCAAAGATGTAATTTCTATGATTGAGGTCAATATGGTCATTATAAATAGAGTTTGTTATTTCCAAGCACTATTCAGACAAAACTGTACAAGCTGTTTTGGATATGACAAAAGAGTAGGATTTAATACAATATCATCTATACTTCATGATTTTCCTCTGTTGGTCTTAAGAAAAACTTTACTACAGAAATGTTTGCTGTTAGCAATTGAGGCAGAGAAGGGAGCAAGAAACTTCCCAGGCTTGTGCAGCAAGCCAATAGCAAACCAGGGTATTAATTCAAGTTTTCTGAGTTGCAGACTAATGTTTATACTACTAAAATTACAAACTTGTGCTCCAACTAAAGCACACATAATTGGGAAACATCTTTCATTTGAAAAACATCTTCCTATAAAAATATTTCTTTAAAAAGTACATATATTGAATAAGTCTATGTGATATTTCATACCTACAGATTAATGTAAACTCTCAAGGTAATTTAAACATGCTGATGTTTTCTTTGTTTCCCAAAAGAATAAAGATTATTATATTTTAATATTTTTTTCTTCACTACATTATGATGTTGCCTATTCTGCCTCCTTATTCCTGCATGTGTTTGGTAGCCTTATAAAAAATAAGGACAGAGTCCTGCAGCTGAATGTTTTTGCTGTGCAACTGATGGAAAACGACAAAGTTTTCCAGTGCAGTCAGAAAGTTCTGTATTGTAGCTGGACATTGAAAAGGGGCTACAGGGGAAAGATTCAAACACAAAGCAAACTCTCTCGAGTTTTTGCTACTGAGAAAAGTGTCTTTTACCACAGGGGTATCTGTGCTTGTATTGGTAGACTTCATTGCCACCCTCTTCAGTTTCCCACTTTCTTCTTTTTCAGGTTGCACTGAACCTTCTACACTAGTTTTGGGAGATGGACTAGTAAGGAACAAAAAGGATAAGTAACCAGCAGACGTATTTACTGATATGGTTTGTCTCCCTTATCTCAAAAATATTCTTTGGCTACCTTTGCATTAATAGCAGCAAGAAGTACAAATACTATCTTATACTCTTCAAACAATGGAATATTTTTTTCCCTACCCTCCAGTGAAGAATCCTGTGCTCAGAAATGAAAATTATTTTAATTTTTCTTTTTCTTAACATTTAACTGCTTCATTGACTGTAACAGTCCAAGAAGATATTTCATATATATAGCTGTAATGAACAGCAGAAACCAGAGCTGAGGAAATAAGTTACAGGAAACAAAGCCCACAATACAATGTAATTCTTTCCCATTTTTGCAATAGTTGCAGAACATTCTTAATTCTTACATAATTACATTTATTTAAATTTATGCCATTATTTTGCCAAAATGTTTGTTGCAGGTTTTGTTACTTATGGTCTGAAGCTTACTGGCAGCTGACCCTGTAAATTCATCTTTAAAAAAAAAAGTACTCAAACTTTTAAGCTTGCTGACGTACCATGATTGGCCCTAAGTCACAGAGGGATTTGTTCACTTGAAAAAGTCACTTATATTGCTAAGTGAGAAGAACTTGATTTGACAGCATATCCTCAAAAAACTCACAATCTGCACTTCCATGTAGATGCAGCTACTTAAGTTTTCTTCTTTTTTTCTTTTTTTAAGTTTAAAAAACTTCCGTAAAATGCAATAGGTGTCAAAAAGTTTTCTTTGGGAAGGTTTTGAGACAGAGCATCGAAAATTAGATATCCTGGTAGGTGGAATACCACTGAGGCAAAGAACTGTGTCGAAGACATTTATTTGCCCTATTCAGACTGACCTGGTCTGAGAAGGACTGCCCTGGACAAGTCAGGACAGATATTTAAATACAAGTATACAGTTCTGGACCAGGAAGAGTGTCCCCAGGCCACTTAGAGTTTTCAAATCCAACAGCTCATATTTCAGTAAAAATTTTTCACAAAATTCGATTTTTTCTGAGAACCCTAGGAAGGTTTTCTCATTGTTCTATTGTGGAAGAAAATTAATGCATTTCAAAGTCTAAAAACTTGCTCCAGAGTGGCATTGATTGTCCAGTCAGCTCTGGCTGCACCAGACATGCAGTAGCAGGACGTTTGGGGAGACTTACAATTATTGTCGCACCAAATACAAAGCTTCAAAAATCATAAGTTAACTCTCTAGAACTCATTGAATGCTTACATGTCATCAACTTTTTAAGTTGTGATTTTTCTGTTTTTTTCCATATATTGCATCATGTTTTCAAATCATAACTATTAGAAACTGCAGGAAAGATTTTAATCTTTCAGGGGAGGTTTCTTAGAAAGAAGATTAGATGATCATTTGGAAACTGTGGCTCACAGACTCCCAAATATTTTGGTAAAATCCTAAGAAGTATCTTTAAGGCAAAATGCTTAAATAAAATGTTCCTTTTCAATATCATCCTCATCTGTGAATATCACATATAGACTTTGTATCTTGGTCCCCCTCCCTGTACTTTAGAACTTGGTGGTGGTAAGGCACAGACAGGCTGTGTTGTCCACCCTGGGACCGTGGCTGTGAAAAGGCACTTCCAGAACTGGGAATGACCAAAAGTAAATTGTTAGCTCCTGTGAACTGTGGATCAAAGATTTGCCACTGACTCAGAGCATTCTGCATCCTAGACCTTTTGCCTGAGATTGAAGTTCATGGCACAGTTGTTCTCTATGTGTGTTTAACTCTGTCTATATAAGGTTGTATCAGTTTATAGTCTCTAAGAGAAGGCATTTGTAAGAGGTCTCAATACCATTCACTCCTTCAGTTGTGTCAATCAACATAACACATGATATAAGTTAATTTGCATGTATGCAACATCATAATTTGCTTTGGAGAAACTCAATAAGCTTGGCTGTAAAAAAAATCATCAAAGCAATGAGTGTGTAACTAAAAACTTCATCTTAAAGACTGTTTAAACACTGATGAAAAAACTGTTTATGACAGAATCACACAGACTCACAGAATGTTAGGGATTGGAAGGGACCTCGAAAGATCATCTAGTCCAATGCCCCTGACGGAGCAGGATTACCTAGATCATATCACACAGGAACGCGTCCAGGGGGGTTTTGAATGTCTCCAGAGAAGGAGACTCCACAACCTCTCTGGGCAGCCTGTTCCAGTGTTCGGTTACCCTCACCGTAAAGAAGTTTTTCCTCATAATTATGTGGAACCTCCTGTGTTCCCGCTTGCACCCATTGTCCCTTGTCCTGTCAAGGGATGTCACTGAGAAGAGCCTGGCTCCATCCTCATCACACTTGCCCTTTACAGATTTATAAACATTAATGTGGTCACCCCTCAGTCTCCTCTTTTCCAAGCTAAAGAGACCCAGCTCCCTCAGCCTCTCCTCATAAGGGAGATGTTCCACCCCCTTAATTATCTTTGTGGCTCTGCGCTGGACTCTCTCTAGCAGTTCCCTGTCCTTCTTGAACTGAGGGGCCCAGAACTGGACACAATATTCCAGATGCGGCCTCACCAGGGCAGAGTAGAGGGGGAGGAGAAGCTCTCTTGACCTGCTAACCACACCCCTTCTAATACACCCCAGGATGCCATTGGCCTTCTTGGCCACAAGGGCACATTGCTGACAATTTCATCTTTCGTCTTTTGAACTGACTATGTCTTAGCATGTTTTTTATGGCAACATGGTGTAGTGACTGGCATATAAACCTGTTTTAACACAGCACTGAATTTTTAAAAAGACATCTGTATCAGGTGATTCATTTACAAAGTAATGTAAACTCTATTTTACAATGATTAAGTGAGTTAGGACCCCACTTCATGTTTTGAGTTATCATGCAATTTTTATTTCATTACTAAGAATGCAAAGATGCACTCTTCAGTTAAATTGAATTAAAAAAAGGAAAACAAGAAGTGTAAAGAAAGAATCAATTTCACAGGTAGTGGAAGGCAGTACAGATTAGATCATTTGTTACAACTAAAAAGAACTACAACAATAATTTTATAAAGTGTTCTTCTCCCCAGCTGACAGCATGTAAATTAAAATAAACACATGGAACAGAATTATAGCTTTAAAACAACTGAAAGAGATATCATGGTCTGAGTCATGAGTCTTGTCACACACATAACAGAGGCAAGGCCAGATGCAGTTACACTAACAATACTGAGACTATACAACAACGGTATTATTGGCCCAGCAAGTGGAAGCACTGCACAAGTTGGTGTTAAGTGAAAGACCCCTTGACCACCCAGGCAAATCACTTCCGTTCATACAACTGAATGTCCCACAAGAATATTTAAGCTATCACATCCCCCTGAGGACAGTCAGGGGAATGGTTATTCCACTCTGTGGCTTCAGGAATGAAAAGGGATACAACAGTCGATATCCCCAGGTACCATCCTGAGCAGTAGCTCTCCTACACACACAGAGGAAGAAGAAAACATTCATCGCCTCCTCTTCTGTGATGATAGATGTATGTCCTACATATTTCCTGACTTTGCCACCCATCTGTACACTGGGACCCCCCACACACACATCTTTATTCCACTTCTATAAAAAATAACTCATCTTTCACCACATACCTCTACTTACTTTATCATAGCTCCTTTGCTCACTAACACCACATCTTTTATCTCAATTTGTGTTAGATGTGTTGGTGCATTTTTAGCAAGGCAAGCAGCCTGTAGGAGACATTGAACTAGTGGATCCACACAGGGAGAGTGGAGGGAAATGTGTCCAGAGCCTATGCCAGAAGGATCCATAGAAGTCTTTCCTACAGCAACCACATGCATGTGCTTAACGCTCTGGTCTTAAAATTGTTCATACCTCAGTGTCCTGGTTTGGCCTAAACCAGGCCGATTTTCCTTTCAGTGATTTTTACTTTCAGCTAAGTCTCCTCTAAGTAACTGCATTTTCTGAAACTAACTGCATGTTTTTGCAGACAGTGTCTGCTTCCAGGACTGATAACGCTCGAAGTTTGTAGTTATCACTGAGGCACCGGTAGGGATGTTGTGCAGAAAGGCTCTTGCTGTACTTATTCTTGAGAGAAACCAAGGTCACTGCTGAATTCCTCATTGCTTACGAGTGAAGAGCCGAAGGGGGGTCACAGCTGCAGAGGGGAGCGGACAGGGCAGGTGACCCAAAATTGACCAACGAGGGTATTCCATCCCATACACGTCATTCTCGGTATAAAGTGGGGGGATCACAAGGGTCTCGCTCTCTTTCTGCTATGGCCGGTGTCCAGGGAGGACTCCGTCTGTTTTCCTGCTGCCCCCGATCCCGATCCGTGCGTTCCTGAATCCAGCTCTCGACCATCGCTAGGCCCAGGCTGGGCCTTCCCGGAGTCTGCCCTGCAGTGCCGGTGGTGACGTGGCTGACTTCAGGGGAGCTCAATCTTGGTTTTGTATATATATTTGTATATATTTGATTATTTCTATTATTATTATTATACTTTTTTTTTCATTATTATAGTCTATTAAAACTGTTTTAATTTTCCAACCCAGAAGTCTCTCTCCCTTTTCCCTTTCCCTTTCCCTCTGGGGGGTGGGATAACAGAGGGCATCTGCCGCAGGTTTAATCGCCAGCCCAGCTTTAAACCGTGACAGATTTATTGGCGCCCAACGTGGGGCTCGAACCCACGACCCTGGGATTAAGAGTCCCATGCTCTACCGACTGAGCTAGCCGGGCCCGCGTTGCAGCCTTTAGGAGGCAACGCCCTCCTACTGGACCGGCTCAAAGGAAACGGAACACGTCACGAGGTATCCTGTGGTTTACCCTGCGTGATTATGGGGAGGACATGAACAGATGGCATGGACAACCTACCAGTACCCTACAGGCACGAGTACGTGAGTTGCAAGCTAACAGAAATACCAGAGAGAATTTTTCTAGGAGGATGGCTGCTCCAGTTACCAGTGAGCAGGACCCCAGTCAGGGTAGATGGGCCTCAAATCCTTTTTTTCCAAGAGTGAATAGGGGAAATGAAGGTCCAATCCCCGTGAGCAGCACGAATCCAATCTTTAATTAGAGGGGCCCTGCCTCTAGCCAGGAGGAGGAGAGGGATAACCAGATTTATTGGACTGTGTGGATTCTATGGCCTGGCACATTAGAACCACAAAAGTATCGAGCCCTGGTAGACACTGGTGCACAGTGCACCCTCATGCCATCGAATCATAAAGGGACAGAATCTGTCAGTATCTCGGGAATAACAGGGGGATCTCAAGAGTTATCTGTATTGGAGGCCGAAGTGAGCCTAACTGAAAATGAATGGAAAAAGCACCCCATTGTGACTGGTCCAGATGCTCCGTGCATCCTTGGCATAGACTACCTTAAGAAAGGGTATTTTAAGGACCCAAAAGGATATAGATGGGCCTTTGGTGTAGCAGCTGTAGAGACTGAGGACATTAAACAGCTGTCTACCTTGCCTGGCCTCTCAGAGGATCCTTCTGTTGTGGGGTTGCTGAAAGTTGAAGAACAACAGGTGCCAATTGCTACTGCCACGGTGCACCGACGACAATATCGCACCAATCGAGACTCCCTGATCCCCATTCATAAACTGATTAGACAATTAGAAAATCAAGGAGTGATTAGCAAGACTCGCTCACCCTTTAATAGTCCTATATGGCCAGTGCAAAAGTCTAATGGAGAATGGAGATTAACTGTGGACTATCGTGGCCTAAATGAAGTTACACCACCTCTGAGTGCTGCTGTGCCAGACATGCTAGAACTTCAATACGAACTGGAGTCAAAGGCAGCCAAGTGGTACGCCACTATAGACATTGCTAATGCATTTTTCTCTATTCCCTTGGCACCAAAGTGCAGGCCACAGTTTGCTTTTACCTGGAGAGGTATCCAGTATACCTGGAATCGACTGCCCCAGGGGTGGAAACACAGTCCTACTATTTGCCACGGACTGATCCAGACTGCACTAGAAAAGGGTGGAGCTCCAGAACATTTGCAATATATTGATGACATCATTGTATGGGGTGATACAGCAGCAGAAGTTTTTGACAAAGGGGAGAAAATAATTCAAACTCTTCTGCAAGCTGGTTTTGCCATAAAAAGAGGCAAGGTCAAGGGGCCTGCCCGGGAGATCCAGTTTTTAGGGATTAAATGGCAAGATGGGCGTCGCCAGATCCCGATAGAGGTGATCAACAAAATAACAGCTATGTCCCCACCAACTAATAAAAAGGAAACACAAGCCTTCTTAGGCGTTGTGGGTTTCTGGAGAATGCATATTCCAGATTACAGCCAGATTGTACGCCCTCTTTATCAGGTGACCAGAAAGAAAAATGATTTTCAGTGGGGCCCTGAACAACAACAGGCTTTTGAACAGATTAAACAAGAAATTGTGCATGCAGTAGCCCTTGGACCAGTCCGTATGGGACAAGATGTTAAAAATGTGCTCTACACCGCAGCTGGGGACAATGGTCCTACCTGGAGCCTCTGGCAGAAAGTGCCAGGGGAGACTCGAGGTCGACCCCTAGGATTTTGGAGTCGAGGATACAAGGGCTCTGAGGCCAATTACACCCCAACTGAAAAAGAGATACTGGCAGCATATGAAGGAGTTAGAGCTGCCTCAGAGGTAATCGGTACTGAAGCACAGCTTCTCCTGGCACCCCGATTACCAGTACTAGGCTGGATGTTCAAGGGTAAGGTTCCTACTACTCATCATGCAACTGATGCTACATGGAGTAAATGGATTGCATTAATTACACAGAGGGCTCGAATAGGAAACCCTAATCGCCCAGGAATCTTAGAAGTGATCATGGACTGGCCAGAAGGCAAAGACTTCGGAATGCCACCAGAAAAGGAGGTGACACGTGCTGAAGAAGCCCCACCATATAATGAACTACCAGAGGATGAGAAGCAGTATGCCCTGTTCACCGATGGATCCTGCCGTCTTGTAGGAAAGCATCGGAAGTGGAAAGCTGCTGTATGGAGTCCTATATGACGAGTCACAGAAGCCACAGAAGGACAAGGTGAATCAAGTCAATTTGCAGAGGTAAAAGCCATCCAGCTGGCTTTAGACATTGCTGAAAGAGAAAAGTGGCCAAGGCTGTATGTTTATACTGACTCATGGATGGTGGCAAATGCCTTGTGGGGGTGGTTAAAACAGTGTTCATAAGTGTCTTTCAGGTTGAAGCAGTGGTGATGAGACCGGAGCTAGCTGCAAGTGGCGTCCAGTAACCTCCTCGAGACTGACATCTTTAACCTGCAACCCGTAGGCACGAACTGTGACAAAGCTCATATCATCTCTCCTACCCTGGGAGACTCCTAGCCAGATGGAAACCCACAATCCTGAACTAAATGAACTTGATGAACTTTTTTTTTTTTTTTGTATAGAGATGAATCATAAACTAATGTTATCTGTATATATTTTAAAATGAAAAGTTAGTGGTGATCTGAGTATGACGTGAATGGTATGGAATAAGGGGTGGAATGTCCTGGTTTGGCCTAAACCAGGCCGATTTTCCTTTCAGTGATTTTTACTTTCAGCTAAGTCTCCTCTAAGTAACTGCATTTTCTGAAACTAACTGCATGTTTTTGCAGACAGTGTCTGCTTCCAGGACTGATAACGCTCGAAGTTTGTAGTTATCACTGAGGCACCGGTAGGGATGTTGTGCAGAAAGGCTCTTGCTGTACTTATTCTTGAGAGAAACCAAGGTCACTGCTGAATTCCTCATTGCTTACGAGTGAAGAGCCGAAGGGGGGTCGCAGCTGCAGAGGGGAGCGGACAGGGCAGGTGACCCAAAATTGACCAACGAGGGTATTCCATCCCATACACGTCATTCTCGGTATAAAGTGGGGGGATCACAAGGGTCTCGCTCTCTTTCTGCTATGGCCGGTGTCCAGGGAGGACTCCGTCTGTTTTCCTGCTGCCCCCGATCCCGATCCGTGCGTTCCTAAATCCAGCTCTCGACCATTGCTAGGCCCAGGCTGGGCCTTCCCGGAGTCTGCCCTGCAGTGCCGGTGGTGACGTGGCTGACTTCAGGGGAGCTCAATCTTGGTTTTGTATATATATTTGTATATATTTGATTATTTCTATTATTATTATTATACTTTTTTTTTCATTATTATAGTTTATTAAAACTGTTTTAATTTTCCAACCCAGAAGTCTCTCTCCCTTTTCCCTTTCCCTTTCCCTCTGGGGGGTGGGATAACAGAGGGCATCTGCCACAGGTTTAATCGCCACCCCAGCTTTAAACCGTGACACTCAGCAATTCTCTTTTAGAATTTCTCATGTAACTCAGTCATTACACTAAACATATCTGAGACTCTGTCAGCCAAATTCTTAGACTGGTTCACAGAAAGCAACCACTGAAATACTTGAATTCCTGAAGATGAAGCACTAGGGAGAGAATTGTGCAAGGTTAAATTTGTGACATGTCCATATCAGTGTGAGAATGAGCTATGCCAGAGTTTGTAAGGTCCATTGCATTTCTCTCTCATCTAGTCCAGAGCTGAAGAACATTCTTCCCTTAACAAATGTTTTGTAATGCAAAATTCAAAGATGTCGAACATGAACTCCTGTGTAGCCACAAGGAATTCCCTTGAAATATTGAGCCCTAAATAACTATTTTGATTTCCTGACTGAGAGTTTTTGTTATTTTCTTATCTTTTATTTCCATACAGCAGACAATGCAGCGTTCCCACTAGAAGAGATGGTGAGAATGGAGATAAATACAATGAGTACAGATGTGACTGTTAAAATAGAGAAGATATTGTTGTACATGTGGGCCCTAGGGTATTCTCCCATTTAAAATAGAGGGGGAAAAGTAGAAGAAAAGTGATTTAGTGCATTCTAAATCATATTTAATAACAACAATAAAAAAAAGTAGCTTCTAGCTCTAAACTTTAGATAACTTGTAAAAATATAAATTAGAAAATGTGAATCTTAACCATGTTTCTACTGTTAGTTGCTATACTTTCCTCATTATTATTTCACATAGAAACTGTCAAATAGATACTGTCAATACAAAACAGAAGAGCTGAGAAAGTCAGAACTGATAACACTTGCACTTGTTCTATACTACCATCTGTGAAAAAAAGTCCAGTCATTCCTTTTCAAGGACTATGACAGAAAGAGGTTATCTGAGTGTGTTATGGCTTTTGTCAACATACCTGTCTTGGCTTTAAACTAGGAGTTCGATTACCAAAAATGATATAACCAGAGCAGGTTACTGCCAGCAAACCTTGTGTGGGAAGCTGAATAAACACCTGTGACTTGATCTGCTGCTACTACTGTTACATTCTACGGTTCTCCAGATAAAAACTGAGTACACATATTCCCCAACAGTCTTTGTCACTTCTGTGTAATCTGGTGTTTATTTCACATCTAAATCAAATCACAGTTCATAACTTGGGCTTTGTCTTGCCTTTTATGTATCCTTGAGCATGAATTGGTGAATAAATCACTGCAGAATTACCAGCAAGGCTCTGAAGGAATTCCATTGACTACATCCTAATCAAGTGACTTGTACAAACTCACTCAAAGGGCTTAGGTAAACCAGTCATCTGAACAGGGGTTTGCCATGACCTACATCACACAAAGCTGGGGAGAATTCCCATTGAAGGCCTCTGGAAAGAACTAGGTACCAAGGTGGAACCTGTGTATATTTGCCCACCAGGAAAAAATAAAAGAGGCAAGACGTGGTGAGGAAGAGGGGGAGAGAAAGGAAGGAGAAGGAAACAAATGGAGGGTGAGAAGGGAAAAAAAAAAAATCAGTAAGGAGAGAAGGAAAGAGGGAGGGATGAAAAAAGAAAAGGGTAGTGCTTTTACACATATTTGCAGAAGAGAAAAAGAAAATAGGTACGAGCAGAATACAAAGCATTTTCTAGGATTTAGATGAGATGTTCTATATAATATTTTAGCAAGTTTGTTTTAAAAGTCTAGCATAGCAAAGTTATATTGTGTTTAATTTATGCCCTGCTGGTCACTTTAACATTTTCACTAAACATTTTGCCATGTTCATATGTATTAAGCTTTATCTGCACAGGACTGAGTTACATGTGGTAACTTTAAATCATGAAGCCTTTTCAGAAAGGAAGGAAAAAAGACAGAAACAGAACAAGAGTCTGGAGTTCTTAAGCTTGGATCTCAGAGCAAGAGCAGACTTAACCTACTGGATGTCAGAGAAAAGAGAATTGAATGTTTCAGAAGTACAGTTTCTAGAGGAAAGAAAGCCTACTGTCTGATCAGTAGAGTATTACAGCAGGTTTTTATTACAGCTGCTAAAGGAACATCTCTGTTTTAAACAGGAGGATATGAATGGTCACCATATATAGCTTATGCAATCTTTCTTGATTTCTGTTTTAAAAGTTATTTGACAGAAAAGATTGTGTTCAAAGAGGAAAATATTACTGTAAATGAAGAAAAAAATCTGTCTTAATTAACACCAAAGAATACATTATGTCTCCTAGTTTTCATTATTTTTATTTCTTCACATGTTTCTTGATAAGGAGCTGTAGTGACGCAGGCAAAGAAAGAGGAGTGGAGTACTTCTGCAGGAACTACCCACAAAGCAAACTCCATGAGGATTGCCACTCACAGAAAATGTGCTGTCTACTGGAAAAGATTGCGCTATAGAATCATAGAACCATAGAAATACAGAATGGTTTGGGTTGGAAGGGACCTTAAAGATCATCTAATTCCAACTCCCCCTGCCGTGGGCAGAGATAAATGTCATGAGTTTGGGATCCCAGCAAGTGAGTGCTGCAGGGATCTTGAAAGTTTGTTCCTTCTATTTGTGGAAAAAAAAATGATGATGAACAATTAATATCTGCTTGACTGCAGTTATCTCCCACCTGTGAGAAGAAAATGTAAACAAAATCTGTGATTCTTTCATCCTTTCCCATACAAAAAATGGATTAGTTGGTAGATTAAACTTTCCAATGAAGAGAAGGGAACAGAGTTTTCAGGGGAGTATTCAAGGGAATATATTATAATATCAAAATATAGAAAGATATTTTTCTTTCTCGCAAAATACCATGTTGAGTAAGTTTCTCATTTGAGAGGAACTGATATACCAGTCATCTCCAAAAAGTGATCTTGGTGGAAACAAGAAAGAAATAATGTGATACTTGTCAATCTCTCTTCTTTTTAACCCCTTTCATAAATTATTTTTGTCTGTCTTGTTCTCCTCTTCATATGCCAACTAGACAAACTTGATTTTTGCAAAATAAAGCTTTGAAAACCTGTAAATGATTACCAGATCACATAAGTATGCAAACTTCCCCTAAAACTTTTCAATGAAAGATAAAGGAAGATGAGACAATGAAATTTTAAAAGCAAAACAATTAGGCCTCCTAAATAGATACAGTGTAGGATTTCTGGGTTTGTGACCTCTATGTTTACGTATAAATTCAAATTGCTTTGCCACTCATCTATGAACATGTACTATTGTTTAAGTTGTTCATAGACAGATGGACTATCTGTTTGGCTATAGAAGCTGATGTGGATTATGAAAAAATTCTCCTGGAACCGGTACTGCTTCACGATTTCTTTTCAGAACGTATTATTACAACAGCATCCAGAGGCACTAATCAGGTTGCTGGGCTGGATTCTGTACAAAACATATAGTGACATAAAGACCATTTTTGAAAATATGCAACCTGCTTCTAAGTCATCACAACAGCTAGTTCATACTGCTGGCAAGGGATTTTCTGACAATATATTTTCTCGTCAGAAAATTGTCATCTGGAAAGACATTGAGCTACTAGTATGAAAATGGTTGGTTTTCTTGAATCTCAAATTTTGAAGCATTTTTTTATGGAAATCTTTTTTTCCTTTTTGATCCTCCTTGATTTTTAATTGACATTTTATTTTGAAATTCTACTTATTTTACTTTTGAACTTTTGAAACTTGTGGAAGGTATAAATTATAAGAAAGTAACTCAAAATATTTTGACTGAGCTCTGCATCTTTCACAATACTGCTTTTTGGCTGAAAAAAAAAAAAAAAGATATTTATCTGCCTTTTTCAAGTTCAAAGAAATAAATGAAACAAACCTTGGAAAGCTGTTAAAGCTCAGAAAAATATTTGTTCATCCACAAAATAAGACGAGTGAAAACACTAATAACAATGTGAATTAAAATTTATCAAATACTATGCAATATGATACATTCACGCTCTAGATGTTTTCATGCTTCTTTGTTAAACTTTTCTAAGCCTGTTCCAGGTAATTAATTTTTTTTTACTTTTTTACATCTTTTTGACATTTTCATGCACTAGAATACTTTTATCATTTATTTGAGCCTTTGCACATTTAAGTAAGACTAACACTTGCTTCGCTTATTTCTGCTAGTGTTGCATTCTACTTCAAGCTGCTTAATATATTTATTTATTAAAAACATTTTTCTTTATCATAGTCAATGAGTTTTCTATCATGTCCTCATAATCTATTGGGTTTTTTATTTAATAGATAATTCTTCGCTTTCATTTTTCTTATGTTCTCTTTGTTTCATTCTTAAATAACTTCCCCACCCTAGTGTTTTGTAAGAGGAATCCATACTGAAAATATTCTTCCTATTTGCTTAGTGATACAGTTCAAACTATTCACATTTAGATTATTCACATGTACATCTATGGAGTACACACTGTCAGTTTTCAAAGTAATTCACAAGGTGACCACTATCCAGCAGACACCAGTTTGCTGCAAAAAGACATAATACCAGGACCCCTTCATACATACTAAAAATTTACCTATACTGCTCTCAACACTATAGTAGTTGAGTTCCTTGCTGTTGTTAACAATTATCCTTGTAAAAAGAACTCTGGGATTGAAAAGTATTATCTCCATTTCACAGAAAGGGAAAATGCAGTGTGGGGTAGATTAACTGATTTGCCTCATGCACAGAAAAGTCTGTAGCTGACATGAGAGGTAATCTCCTAAATATCCCACAGACACCAGCTCATAGAACAGCCACCACGTAATAAAGTAAAAAATGAATCACAGATATCATGTGGATATTAAATTTTAAAGAAATTTTTTGACTTTTTTTTTTTCAAAGTGTTTAGGAATGCAAACCAAATGGAATCGAAGACTGTGAATTGGCATCACTACATAAAGTATTTAATATATTTTCATGAAAAAAAAAAGAAAGAAAATAAATGCTATGTCCAACAGCTCTTACCCTTTAAGAGTAGTCTGGTCATTCTTGCTCAAAGAACAACCCTATCTTTAAATTTACAGTACAATACTGACTATTTTTCTATATTTTTGAAAAGTTAACTCTGAAGAAAGGTCATAAAACATATCTCTGTAGCTAGCTTCTTATGCTGTGTCAATGTGATAGATCATACCTTCACGAAAATACTAATGAATTACCGAGCATGAAATTCAAACTTTCAAGAATCAAATCCAAAACCCTCTAATGTTCTGCAAAACCTGGTACTTATACAGTTGTCAGAGCAAAGTACAGTCAGCTAAAATAGTCCAGCAGACTGATTATCATTAATCAAGTAAAAGTTTGAAAATTTGTTTTGAATGAAAGAGAATGAAAGAGGGGATGGGGTAGTAGCTGGGCTTGCACCACTGGGGCAACGCTCTAGTGTTGAGGTAGACCAGGAGGCCTCCCATCCCCCTGGGGTGAAATCAGGGGGTGAATCTGGGGTGAAATCGGTGTGCCCAGCTCGCTCCCTGAAATGCCTGTACACCAATGCACGCAGCATGGGGAATAAGCAGGAGGAGTTAGAAATCCGTGTTCGGTCAGGGGGCTATGATCTAGTGGCAATTACAGAGACTTGGTGGGATGCCTCGCATGACTGGAATGTGGTCATGGATGGCTATGTCCTGTTCAGGAAAGACAGGCCGCTAAGGAGAGGTGGTGGAGTTGCTCTTTATGTGAGTGAGCAGCTAGAATGTATTGAGTTCTGTCCAGGGGTGGATCAGGAGCGAGTTGAGAGTCTGTGGGTGCGAATTAAGGGGCAGGCTGGCAGGGGTGATACTGTTGTGGGTGTCTATTACAGGCCACCGGATCAGGATGAGGACGGTGATGAGGCCTTCTACAGGCAGCTGAGAGCAGTCTCGCAATTACAGGGCCTGGTTGTCATGGGGGATTTCAACTACCCTGATATTTGCTGGGAGGCCTACTCAGCCAGCCATCCTCAGTCCAGGAGGTTCCTCCAGTGCGTTGATGATAACTTTCTGATGCAAATGGTGGATGAGCCTACTAGGAGAGAAGCACTGCTGGATCTGATCCTCACTAACAAGGAGGGTCTGGTTGAAGAGGTGAAGGTTGAGGGCAGCCTTGGTTGTAGTGACCATGAGATGGTAGAGTTCAGGATCTCATGTGGCAGGAACAGAATAGCTAGCAGAATCAAAACCCTGAACTTCAGGAGGGCCAACTTAGGCCTTTTCAAGCAATTGCTAGGGGAAATCCCATGGGACAGGGTACTAGAAGGTAAGGGGGCCCAAGATAGTTGCTTAGCATTCAAGGACTGCTTCTTCCGAGCTCAAGATCAGAGCATCCCAGCAAGTAGGAAGTCAAGGAAGGGTAGCAGGAGACCTGCATGGTTGAACAGGGAACTGCTGGGCAAACTCAAGTGGAAGAGGAGGGTGTACAGATCGTGAAAGGAGGGGCTGGCCACTTGGGAGGAATAGAAGTCTGTTGTCAGAGGATGTAGGGAGGCAACTAGGAAAGCTAAGGCCTCCTTGGAATTAAACCTTGCAAGAGAGGTCAAGGACAACAGAAAGGGCTTCTTCAAATACATTGCAGGTAAAGCCAACACTAGAGGCAATGTAGGCCCACTGATGAATGAGGTGGGGGTCCTGGAGACAGAGGATAAAAAGAAGGCGGAGTTACTGAATGCCTACTTTGCCTCTGTCTATACTGCTGGAGGCTTTCCTGAGGAGCCCCGGACCCCTGAGGCCTCAGAAGAAGTCAGGATAGAGGAGGAATCTGTCTTGGTTGATGAGAGCTGGGTCAGGGACCAATTAAACAATCTGGACGTCCATAAATCCATGGGCCCTGATGGGATGCACCCACGGGTGCTGAGGGAGCTGGCGGAAGTCATTGCTAGGCCACTCTCCATCATCTTTGCTAAGTCGTGGGCAACGGGAGAGGTGCCTGAGGACTGGAGGAAAGCGAATGTCACTCCAGTCTTCAAAAAGGGCAAGAAGGAGGACCCGGGTAACTATAGACCGGTCAGCCTCACCTCCATCCCCGGAAAGGTAATGGAACAACTTGTTCTTGGTGCTGTCTCTAGGCACATCAAGGATAGGGGGATCATTAGGGGCACTCAGCATGGCTTCACCAACGGGAAGTCATGCTCAACCAACTTGATAGCCTTTTATGAGGATGTTACCCAGTGGATAGATGATGGTAAAGCTGTGGATGTGGTCTATCTCGATTTCAGTAAAGCGTTTGACACGGTCTCCCACAGCATCCTCGCAGCTAAACTGAGGAAGTGTGGTCTGGATGATCGGGTAGTGAGGTGGATTGTGAACTGGCTGAAGGAAAGAAGCCAGAGAGTAGTGGTCAGTGGGACAGAGTCCAGTTGGAGGCAAGTGTCTAGCGGAGTCCCTCAAGGGTCGGTTCTGGGACCAGTTCTATTCAATATATTCATTAATGACTTGGATGAGGGATTAGAGTGCGCTGTCAGGAAGTTCGCTGATGACACAAAACTGGGAGGAGTGCCTGATGTGCCAGAAGGCTGCGCAGCCATTCAGAGAGACCTGGACAGCCTGGAGAGTTGGGCGGGGATAAATTTAATGAAATATAACAAGGGCAAGTGTAGAGTCCTGCATCTGGGCAAGAACAACCCCATGTATGAGTACAAGTTGGGGACAGACCTGTTGGAGACCAGCGTAGGGGAAAGGGACCTGGGGTTCCTAGTGGACAGCAGGATGAGCATGAGCCAGCAGTGTGCCCTTGTGGCCAAGAAGGCCAATGGCATCCTGGGGTGTATTAGAAGGGGTGTGGTTAGCAGGTCGAGAGAGCTTCTACTCCCCCTCTACTCTGCCCTAGTGAGGCCGCATGTGGAATATTGTGTCCAGTTCTGGGCCCCTCAGTTCAAGAAGGACAGGGAACTGCTAGAGAGAGTCCAGCGCAGAGCCACGAAGAGGATTAAGGGAGTGGAACATCTCCCTTATGAGGAGAGGCTGAGGGAGCTGGGTCTCTTTAGCTTAGAGAAGAGGAGACTGAGGGGTGACCTCATTAATGTTTATAAATCTGTAAAGGGCAAGTGTGATGAGGATGGAGCCAGGCTCTTCTCAGTGACATCCCTTGACAGGACAAGGGGCAATGGGTGCAAGCTGGAACACAGGAGGTTCCACTTAAATATGAGGAAAAACTTCTTTACGGTGAGGGTGACTGAACACTGGAACAGGCTGCCCAGAGAGGTTGTGGAGTCTCCTTCTCTGGAGACATTCAAAACCCGCCTGGACACGTTCCTGTGTGATATGGTCTAGGCAATCCTGCCCCGGCAGGGGGATTGGACTAGATGATCTTTCGAGGTCCCTTCCAATCCCTAACATTCTGTGATTCTGTGATTCTGTGATTCTGTGAACAAACAGGATATGAAGTCCCGTTCAAGTGTCTTTTTGTTCCCTGTCTATGTATAACCACATCTCTGCCTCCTCCAGATTCAAGTGCTGACAAGGCAGGAATCTGACACTATGTCCAGCCGATACAGTAAGCCAGAATCACTAATGGTGGATGAATGCATATGTTATGCTCTGCTTAAGCCAATATTTCCAAACCTAGCTGCCTAAGGTTTAGCTTAGATATCCATTTTCAGGTGCTGTTTAACCCAACTCACACTAACGTTAGTAAGCAATTAGAAACTGAATTTTATGCATATTGTTTAAAAAAAAATTGGGTCTCTTATTTTCACTCCTTTGTGTGGATGCTCATATAGGAAAACTCTGCTTTTCTTGTAAAAAAATTACAAGTTTGTTACCTGTGCAAAATAAGAATATTTTTGAAATTTGCAGTTGTGTTTTCTTCTACACATTTCTAACACTAGCTGTCTTCACAGCTAGTTAAAATTATTATGTTTTGTCTAATTAAAAATAGTAAAGCACATAAAAGAAGACAACAATGCACACAGATGAAATCACTATAAAGACAAGATTAGGTAGGAAAATTGAATGAACTGCAATTCTGTTTGCAATGTTCTGCATCGAGACTGGACGTGACTAATTCCCCGCTTTTGGCCGAAGGCTCCAGATTTCCATCCCCACCGTCAGACTTGCCAAGCCTCATTCATCTGGCAGCTCTGTCGTGCATCCTTCTGCATAGACAAGGTATCACATGTCTTGCCGGCAAAACAGCAATTGCGGACGTTGATTGCCAGGGGCCTCAGTGGCACCTGCTCAGCCTGCAGCCATCTGACCTCCTTTCCCACCATCCCCCAATCCCCTCTTGCAACCTCCACGCAGACTCAGATTGGGTTTAAGGTTGTCCAAGCTCCTGCTCCCACTGCCACCACCTTGTTCCCAGGCAGCAGGTTAGATGTAGCCAGCCAGCCTCGCAGCAGCCCTGTCAAACCTTTTTTTTTTCCCACCAGCCCACTGTTCTCCCCACAGTTGACAATTCACCTGACACAAAGAGTGTGCATGCTGAAATAAGTGTGTGCACAAGATGCTCAGCCCTGTCATCAGGTTCACCTCAGTTACAAGTTTTATTCTCTGAAAACAGCCTTACAACAGCCTTACAACAGCTTCAGTTCCTAGTGGATTGTCAACAGCAATTTACTGTCAGTCATTTACTGTCATTTCATTTGGGTTGCAATCCTCCTGAACACAGAATTTTTGTAATTACTTGATTTCCGATTTCTAGATGTCCAATCCAAACTACTTCATATTTAATAGGAGAAATCATTCTTTCACTATATTTTAGGACAACAGGAACTACATTTAAACTATTAGCAATCACTTCTCCATGATGATACAGAATTAAGAAGAAAAACTTCTTCCCAGTGAACAAATACCAAGTAGCTTACCTATAAGGGAAATTTTTTCTATCCCTGTGAAGGAGGAGGTTGATTGTAGAGACACAAACATCAGTCACCTGCCAGTAACTATGTCATATGATGCAGAAGGACACATATTACCCTAGGTAAAGGATGGGGACCCCTCTGCAACTTGATAAATCTGAGCCTGATTGATGGTACCTTGAGGCATTCTTCTGTATGTGATCTGATGCCAGTGTAACTGCACTGATCAATTCTATAACATGCTCTAGCTTCCTCTTATTATTGAGCAGAGGCATTGCTGAAATCCTTGATTCAGCAGTAGCTGCATTTATAGTTTTTCATTTGCCTTTATAGTAAAATAAATGAAGAACAGGAGAGGGTTAAGAACTAGTTTAAAATGCCTTAATATTTCACATGTAAATAATTGTCAATTAACCAAAACTCCACTAGGAGGCCAATAATGGACAATTATTTTTAATAGAAATGTTCTCACTACTTTACAGCTTTGTCAAGTGGTTCAATACAGGCAGCACGTTAAATCACCACGTTTTTCCAACAAGCTATTTGAAATCCATGGCAGCCAGATTTGATTGATGCAGTGTACCAGAGAGCATAAGTATTGCAGAAAATGCTATTTCAGTTCAAAGCAGTGGAAAAATTGCTGTTTAATAATTCAGCAGTGAAATGAAAATAATGCAAAGAAGATTAGCCGTGCTCTTTTATTGGGTGGTATTCATAGCAACGTTCTCATTTCTAGACCTGTTTTTTCAAGTGGTATTTTTAATCAAATGCTTTGAATGAAAGCTTTGTTCTTTTTTTTTTTTTTTGAGGGTGAGGCCAGAGGGGAGACCTCTTCTAAAAGAACAAACTATCTTTTATTCGGTATTATGGCAGAACTAAAATTTGTTCTGTGCATCTTACTTTCCTTTTGTTTCTGTCACAATGATAAATAATACAGCAGAAATCTATGTCCCTCTGGAAACTATTGTTTTCATTGTGCGAAGTATTCAAAAGCAGTTGTAAACACTCAGCTGCATCCTGTTTTAACATAGCCCAGATGAGAAGTGGAGTACTAAGATAACTGTGATTTTCATAAATTTCAGTATTTCTCCTGTCACCAGGGCTTCATTCACACTCAAGATGAGCTGCCTGGCCAGCGTACACAGTGCATCTTACACATGCCCATTCCCACCCAGTTGCACTTCTTCTTCCAGAAATCCTGAAAAGCAGGAATCCCTGAACAACTGAAGTACACTACTCTGAAGACCCTTATATTGGATACCTAAAGTAACAGACACCTATGTCAATAGCACCTCATGCCTCACATTTCCAGGAAGATCTGAAAATTATTTAAATGCATATTTTTGAAAAAGCAAAACATAGTTTTCTCTGATGAAAATCACTATAACTGCATCCACCAAAATAAATACTCAAAGCCATTTGAACATGCTTATCAGGCAGTTGGACAATCTCAGTTCTCACTTCTAGGAATTACATTTCCACAATTGTTCTGCAAATTCAGTTTCAAAACTTGATTTTTCTGTCTGAATGTCCTGGCTATTAGAAATCCAGTTTTCAATGGAGTTTATTTGCTAAATCCTCTCGATGTTTGAGAACACAAGCACAGGTTGCAAGTATCTTGGCGGAATTGTCTCGTCTTCTACATTTCCCAGTGTTCAGCACATCTGACCTGAGCCTTTTTCTTGCTACCAAAATACAAAAGAACAATCATGATAAAAGTAATAATTCATGTCAACTTGTTTCTAAATTTCAACTAATGAGAGAATCCAGAAAATTAATTCAGCCATTATTTTATATGACAATATGTTTATTAATGAAACTGATACGGATTGTTGGAATTCTAAACACAGTTGTAACAATGGATATTGCTGCTGCAGCGTATATCCCCTACCGTGCAAAACATCCCCTAAGCCATTATAAGATTGAGTCAGTCTAGAGTTGTTGTTTAAAGAAAAGCATCAGCAGTCACTTCTCTGTTTATCAGTCTAGAAGCAGCATTATCTAACAACTGCAAGACTACTACTCCAGTGATGCTCATATTCAAAGGTCACTTTCATGACATCAGTCATCCTAGATACATCTTTTGGCTCACTATGCTCTCTGATTCCAGGATCTTCCAATTTCTAAATAAATTTTCAATAAGTTTTCGATAAATTTTGAAAAAGGAAGAAAAAAAAACCCCACATCCCCAAACATGAAGTGTAATTAGCAACTTCTATCATCTACTATCCCAACAGCCTTTGGAAGTGCCAGATAAGAGGGGGTTTTTCCTGAGTTTCCATTCTTCTGCGCCTTCCTAGATTCTTCAGATTTACTTGTGTAAAAACAAAATTAAGAATACAATTTTATATGTATTTTTTACATATGGAAGGGTGTGATTAAAGAAAATGATTTTGCTTTCTGTTGTATGAAGAAATAAAAGAATAAACACTCTTTCTGGTCAAAATGCAAGGCATCCAACATATAAAGCGCAAAACTGTCTTCTCGGTTCTGCGACCAGCAATATATACAGGTAAAGTAGCACATGTGCAAATATCTGAAAATATCAAGCTGCAAGTTACGTCATATGTTAATCTGTCACATGAAGTGGAGTCAAGCAGTGTACTGCAGATACTTGTTCTTATCACAGATGCTCTACCATATCTTGCAGGTGCCAACAAATAACTTACATTCTGTTGTAAAAGAAATCACTAGAAAACATGCTGACCTTTTTTAACAGGCAATAAAATCACTTTCTAGTGGGAATGTCCACACACTTAAACTTATCCAGGTGTTTAGCTGCAGTACTGGAACCTTGCCAGCATGTCCAGCTTCTTTCAGTATCAGGTACATTGCAAACACTGTCACAGTAATTATTTAAGCCAATGCTTCCAGTCTGGGTCCTTGAAAGCTTTCAACAGAGATAGAAAAACAATTTAAGAAATTTTGAATGTGGCTTGCCCAAAAAGCATATATGACCTTGTTTTTCTTAGTCAGATATGACAAATGACTGAGAAACAAGACATGAAATACAAGGGACAACAGATCACTAATTTAAACGAATCTCTGATTTAAATGAACAAGAAATATTATCCAGGGTGTTAGCCACCATGTAAAATTATTCAAGATTTTAATTAGGAATAAGACTTATAGGAAATGAATCAGAGACTATAAAAACAGCTGTGCTGTTTTTATAATAAATAATAATCATAATTTTTATAATAAATAAATAATCATAGATTATTTTCATTGAATTTGGTAAAAAATTACATATTGGATTTTTTTGTACCAACTCTTGGAATCTCAAAGCAGTAATAAAGTTTGTTTCTAAGAATTCAATCTATCACTTCCTATATAAACTCTACAAAGCATTTCCATAATGTGTACTACTTCCTATTTAATGGATGTCTCTTTAAATCAAAAGGAACTACTACTTAGGGATTTGGGGAGAAATGTCAAAAAAAAGTTCATTTAAACAAATAGTGATAACTGCACAGTGCAAAAAGCATATTCAGATTTTTTATTCTGATATTTATTAAGGCAATACAATAAGACTTTATAAACCTGTGCTTATTAAATGGACATTTGGAAGATGAGTTTAGCTAACGCCACTGTACCGTGAATCAGAATGTGTAAGTTTAATCTCTCCTTCTGTGTATGTGGGGTGTGTGTTCTTCAGAAAGCTATTTAAAATGCCCCAGTTTTTACGTCTTACAGAAATCACAGAATCATAGGGTCATAGAATGATTTGTTTGGAAGGGACCTTCAAGATCATCTTATCACTAGTGGTGTTCCCCAGGGCTCAGTTTTGGGGCCGGTGCTGTTCAATATCTTTATAGATGATCTAGATGTAGGGATTGAGTGCACCCTCAGTAAATTTGCAGATGACACCAAGCTGGGTGGGAGTGTCGATCTGCTGCAGGGTAGGAAAGCCCTGCAGAGGGGTCTGGACAGGTTAGATAGATGGGCTGAGACCAATGGCATGAGGTTCAACAAGAACAACTGCCGGGTCTTACACTTCGGCCACAACAACCCCATGCAGCGCTACAGGCTGGGGAAAGAGTGGTTAGAAAGCGGACTGGCGGAAAGAGACCTGGGGGTGCTGATCGACAGCCAGCTAAAAATGAGCCAGCAGTGTGCCCAGGTGGCCAAGAAGGCCAATGGCATCCTGGCCTCTAGTAGGAATAGTGTAGCCAGCCGGTCTAGGGAAGTGATCGTCCCTCTGTACTCGGCACTGGTGAGGCCACACCTTGAATACTGTGTCCAGTTGTGGGCCCCGCACTTCAAGAAAGATGTTGAGGTGTTGGAGCGAGTCCAGAGGAGGGCGACCAAGCTGGTGAAGGGTCTGGAGGGTCTGACCTATGAGGAATGGCTGAGAGAACAGGGGTTGTTTAGCCTGGAGAAGAGGAGGCTCTGAGGTGACCTTATTGCAGTCTACAACTACCTGAAGGGAGGTTGTAGTGAAGTGGGAGTCGGCCTCTTCTCCCAGGCAACTAGCGATAGGACAAGAGGATATAGCCTCAAGCTTCTCCAGGGGAGGTTCAGGTTAGACATTAAGAAGCATTTCTTCTCAGAAAAGGTCATTAGACATTGGAATGGGCTGCCCAGGGAGGTGCTGGAGTCATCATCTCTGGATGTGTTTAAGAAAAGACTGGACATGGCACTTAGTGTCATGGTGTAATTGACATGGTGGTGTTAGGGCAATGGTTGGACTCGATGATCCCAGAGGTCTCTTCCAACCTGATTGATTCTGTGATCTATTTCCAAGCCCCCTGTCATGGGCAGGGACACCTTCCACTAGACCAGGTTGCTCAAAGACCCATACAATCTGGCCTTGAACACTTCCAGGGAGGGGGCATAACCACACAGACATAACCCACAACTTCTCTGGGCAACCTGTTCCTGTGTCTTTACTGTGTCCTCACAGTAAAGAACTTCTTCCTAATATCTAATCTAAATCTATCGTCTTTCAGTTTTAAATCATTACCCCTTGTCCTATCACTACATGCCCTTGTAAAAAGCCCCTCTCCCGCTTTCCTGTAGGCCCCCTTCAGGTACTGGAAGGCTGCTAGAAAGTCTCCCCAGACCCTTCTCTTCTCCAGGCTGAACAAGCCCAACTCTCTCAGCCTGTCGTCACAGGATAGGTCCTCATTAACCACCACCCTTCCCATCCTTTGACATAATACACAAATAGCATTCCCCTAGTCTATGGACCACCTCTATAAAATCACAGAATCACAGAATGTTAGGGATTGGAAGGGACCTCGAAAGATCATCTAGTCCAATGCCCCTGACGGAGCAGGATTACCTAGATCATATCACACAGGAACGCGTCCAGGCGGGTTTTGAATGTCTCCAGAGAAGGAGACTCCACAACCTCTCTGGGCAGCCTGTTCCAGTGTTCGGTTACCCTCACCGTAAAGAAGTTTTTCCTCATAATTATGTGGAACCTCCTGTGTTCCAGCTTGCACCCATTGCCCCTTGTCCTGTCAAGGGATGTCACTGAGAAGAGCCTGGCTCCATCCTCATGACACTTGCCCTTTACATATTTATAAACATTAATGAGGTCACCCCTCAGTCTCCTCTTCTCTAAGCTAAAGAGACCCAGCTCCCTCAGCCTCTCCTCATAAGGGAGATGTTCCACTCCCTTAATCCTCTTCGTGGCTCTGCGCTGGACTCTCTCTAGCAGTTCCCTGTCCTTCTTGAACTGAGGGGCCCAGAACTGGACACAATATTCCAGATGCGGCCTCACCAGGGCAGAGTAGAGGGGGAGAAGAAGCTCTCTTGACCTACTAACCACACCCTTCTAATACACCCCAGGATGCCATTGGCCTTCTTGGCCACAAGGGCACATTGCTGGCTCATGCTCATCCTGCTGTCCACTAGGACCCCCAGGTCCCTTTCCCCTACGCTGGTCTCCAACAGGTCTGTCCCCAACTTGTACTCATACATGGGGTTGTTCTTGCCCAGATGCAGGACTCTACACTTGCCCTTGTTATATTTCATTAAATTTATCCCCGCCCAACTCTCCAGGCTGTCCAGGTCTCTCTTAATGGCTGCGCAGCCTTCCGGTGTCTGTAAAATGTCCACAAATGTCCACAAAACATCCATTGAGTTCATTTAGTCCATGACTTTGGGCTCCATCTGTTATGGTGGTCACTCAGGACAGGAGAGGTGATGTGTTGCGTGGGCCCCAAAGCCAGCCCAAGTTGCATCACTGCTGCACTTGCACTGCTTGTTGTAAGGCTTGTCCTCTGTTGGCTCAGGTAGTTCCTGCTATAATAATTCCTATAACATGCAACTCAAAATCTGGTTACAAAAATTCAAAGATATTTCCATTACAATCTCCACCCCTGGTCCCTTTGAACCAAGTTATACGGTTTAACATTGCAGTGAACTCCTCCCCTTTCCTCTGCTCTGGCTTGGACTTTTCCATGGACTGCAGACGCTTAGAGTTGCACCAGCTCCAAGTGGAGCCTTATCTATGAGTCTCTTCAGTGATATACCTGCTATTTCATAAACTTATCCACAGCCACGTTCGCTTTGAGGTACACCTGTTCCAGCATGGCCTTCTCCATGGGCCACGATGCCTTCAGAGATATACCTGCTCCAGCCTTATTCATGGCTGCCGTCCCTCCAGGGAGTGCCTGCTCTGTCGTGGGCTTATGCATGGCCATGTGCTTTGAGGTGCTCCAGCATGACCTCATGCACATCCACTGATGCTTCAAGCTGTATCTGCTGCAGCATGGACTTATCCACAGCCACAGATGCTTCAATGTGTACCTTTTCCAGCATGGACTTATTCTTGGGCCACAATCCCTTCAGAGGTACACCTGCTGTCACACAGACATAACCACAGCCACAGATGCTTCAAGATGTACCTGCTCTAGAATGGGCTTATCCACAGCCACAGACACTTTGGGTTGTCCTGCTCCCACATGGACTCATCCATACATCACAGTCCCTTTGACTTGAGTCCACGTTGGAGTTCCAGCCTGTCCAGTACAGCAGCACAGAAACAGCAGTGATGCCCTGGCCATCTGCCAGCCTAGGCGCATTGCCATTGCTGTTATCAAAATGTTCCCAGGCACAGTAGAGTAACATGATAAGTAATACAGCAGTACAGCAAGCAGCTAAAAGAAAAAGCAGCCAGTAACAAGCACTAGGCCCTAATATACAGTGAGGCAAGCAAGCCCCATGGCAAGCACAGGAGCCTGTCAACTAAGAGCTAAGCAGCAATAACAGCTATAAATTTGATCTAGCACATTCCAATCAAATCTGTCATTATCTTGGACCTTTTGAGCCCCACGTTGGGTACCAAAAAGAATTGTCATGGTTTAACCCCAGCCAGCAACTAAGCAGCACACAGCAGCTCTCTCACTCCCCCTGTGATGGGATGGAGGAGAGAATTGGAAGAGTAAGTGAGAAAACTCATTGGTTGAGATAAAGACAGTTTAATAGGTAAAGCAAAAGCCATGCACACAAGCAAAGCAAAAAAAAAAATTCATTTATTTCTTCTCATCAGCAGGCAGGAGTTCAGCCATCCCTAGGAAAGCAGGGCTCCATCATGCATAATGGTTACTTGGGAAGACAAAACGCCATGACTCTGAACTTCCCCTTCCTTCTTCTTCCCCCAGCTTTAGATGCTGAGCATGACATCATATGATATGGGGTGTCTTTTTGGTCAGCTGGGGTCAGCTGTCCCAGCTGTGTCCCCTCCCAGCTTCTTGAGCATCCCCAGCCTACTCGCTGGTGGGGTGCTGTGAGAAGCAGAAAAAGCCTTGACTCTGTGTAAGTGCTGTTCAGTAATAATGAAAACATCCCTGTATTATCAACGCTGTTTTTGGCACAAATCAAAAACATAGCCTCATACTAGCTAATATTGAAAATATTAACTCTATCTCAGCCAAAACCAGCAAACATGTTCAGTCAGATTTTTAATATCTCCACAGATGGAGACTCCACAACCACTCTAGGCAACCTCTGCCCACTCTACCATTCTCACAGTAAAAAAGTGTTTTCTTGTATTCAGATTGAACTCCAATTTTTTAATATATGCTCATTGTCAGTGTGCACTACTGAGAAAAGTCTTCCTACCGTAACTTCAGTCCCCTCATCAGATTATTATACACATGGGTAAGAACCCCCTTGAGCCATCTCTTCTCCAGGCTGAAACAGTCCCACCTCTCTCAGCCTCTCTACTCCACTTCTTTAATCATCCTTGTGGCCCCTGGATGCACTCCAGTAAGTCCATATCTTTCTTGAACTGGGGAGTCCAGAAGTGGCACAGCACTCCAGATGTTTATCACCAGGGCTCAGCAGAGGGTAAGGATCACCCTCCTCAACCTGCTGGCAACAACCCAGGAGACTGTCAGCCTTCTTTGTTGCAAGAGAACTTTGCTGGCTCAAGGTCAAATTGTTGTCCACTAGGACCTCAATTCCTTCTCTACAAATCTGCTTTCCAGGCAGTCATCCCCTTGTGTGTATTCATGCATGGGACTATTCCTTCCCAGCTGCATGATTTTACTTTTCCCTTTGTTGAATTTCATGAGGTTCCTGTTGATCCATTTCTCCAGCCTGTGTAGGTCCCCCTGAATGGCAGCACAACCCTCTGGTGTATCAGTCACAATACATACAGCTGATCTCACTATTTAGATCTCTAGGATTTAAGGGAGACATCTCTGAGACATTACTATTTGCCTAACCTGAGAGATAGCCAAGTTTTAGGACTCTGAATCCAAGGTAATAAAGAAAATCTGTGTTCCAGTGGTTAAAATTGTATCATTTTCATCTTATTTTGTGTCCCTGTATGTATGCAGGAGCACTGAGCTCTCCTTAACATACACCAACAGTACTGAGCCTAGCAGAGCTTCAGTTGTCTTCAAAGAGATTGTGGGGAGTAAGAGCAAGATTGCCAGGAGAGGAACTGACTTCTATATTATAGTCTGGGGATTATGGTGATCACCTAGGAAATGGGGATATCTGATCTCTTGCTCTTTTCAACCCAAAGTGATTTATACTAGCATTTATTCTTCCTCAGACAGTCTCATGTTTTCCAATAAAACACTGACTAAATAAAAAAATACAAATCCAGAAACAAACTTGAGAGCAGAGCTCAGGTCTGTGTTTTTTGATTTTTTTAACAGATTTCAGCCTCTGTCTAGGTATTTCTCTTCCGTCTCCATGATAAATGAACTCTCAATAGCTACTTGATAACTTGCTATTTAGGGAATAGGTTTGGTTCCTTTCAAACTGAGACAGGCCTATAACTAAGTCTTCATTAAATGACATCTGACTACTACAGAAGTGATACCTTCTGGAAATCATACATAAGTCTTGCTCAATGTATGCACTTGGAGAGAATTATTTCAGCAGTATGTTCCAAGATGAGCATATTCATCTTGAAAGCACCACAAGGTTTCAAAGAAGCCAGCCTTTAAGGTTCAAAATTGGAATCATCAGGATTGATATAGATAGCCCTGCGCTTGGCCTTTCCTATTGATTAATGCTAGGCCAGCCCTTTCACAGTATGTTCATCTTTTTGGGTTGAGCTTTGGAAGTGACTGATGGTTCCCAATGATTGTGTGGGAAGCACAGAGGTCTAACCCCAACTCGCTTGGGGCATTACTCAGATAAGAATGTTGAATTAGCCTCTGTGCATCTCACCTGAAGTTTGCATTTATCAGATGCAACTCTTTTTCTTTCCTGCCTTTGGAAATATTCCATTCTCAATATTTAACGTTATTTTTAAGTGTGAGGAGAAAAAAATAATCATTATATACAAAACAATACAATGAGAAATGACCAGAATACTAAAATACGCACATTTTTTTTTTTCTGATTCAGAACACAGTCATGAAATACTTATCTTGTAGTCTTGATCTTTCTCAGGCTACTACCATATCACTATTATTTTTGTAACTAGAACTTTCACAGTGCCAAATTTTGTATCTGTTTTTTTTCCGTAGTGGATATATAACTTAAAAGTTCACTACAAAGTTAAAACAATCAAAATGAAAAGACATATCAAAGAACGTTGAGGAAAACAATGGAAAGTTTATAAGATAAATGTAAATTCTATAAAACTATGATATGAACGCATGTAAGTAGCCAGATCTTCTCTTCATAAACATACACACTCAGGATTAGGTACTAGTCCTGCAGCAGTAACACTGCATGTATATTCAAATGTAAACTCAGTCTGAAGTGTTGCAGAATTGTTTTGGATCTCTGCTCAATCACTGTGATAAGGCTGTATTTATATGTGCTTTCAATCATGTTCATACTCCTTTATGCTTATATTCATTTCCACTTATTGCACGAAACATTTGTGTAAATTTCCATATGGAAATTTGTGTTGGTTTGTAATTTTTTTTTACACAAAATATTTCACCTCAGATCAGTAATGCAACTTGCCTATTTATGCAATATCACATTCCATTGCTAATGAGAGACTCTTTTGGTTGTATCATCGTATATGTGTGTATATATCATATCAGTCTAATTTTCTAAGACTAACTTTCTTAACTTCATGTCAGAACTTGTAACTGGACAAAATAATGTAGAAAGAAAGGACAGAAACAAATTAGAGTATACTTAAGAGAGGGTTATTATTTTTCCTTGTGGTAAACATTCCTTCTTTTTAGCAGACATCAAGATAAAACCAACAGGAGGAAATCCATTGTTAGTTCTACAGTCATTAGATCTTGAATGATAATGCTCCCAAGCCCATAGTTCACAAGCTTTTGGAAAGGCTACAAAATTTGGTGAAGTTGTGAATTGGAACACTGATGGCATAACGTCCTTGAAGAAATTGGAAATGAAATACAAAAGCCTTCTTTTGGACAATTACTATCTGGCCTGGATATTCTCAGTATACTGAAGATAAGAAAAATGCATTTCACAGAATCACAGAATCACAGAATGTTAGGGATTGGAAGGGACCTCGAAAGATCATCTAGTCCAATCCCCCTGCCGGGGCAGGATTGCCTAGACCATATCACACAGGAACGCGTCCAGGCGGGTTTTGAATGTCTCCAGAGAAGGAGACTCCACAACCTCTCTGGGCAGCCTGTTCCAGTGTTCAGTCACCCTTACAGTAAAGAAGTTTTTCCTCAAATTTAAGTGGAACCTCCTGTGCTCCAGCTTGCACCCATTGCCCCTTGTCCTGTCAAGGGATGTCACTGAGAAGAGCCTGGCTCCATCCTCTTGACACTTGCCCTTTACATATTTATAAACATTAATGAGGTCACCCCTCAGTCTCCTCTTCTCTAAGCTAAAGAGACCCAGCTCCCTCAGCCTCTCCTCATAAGGGAGATGTTCATTTGCAATGTTTTCAAGAATCAAAGCTTAAGATTCTTACAAAAGATGTAATTCTCTACCTGGAGTTTTCTTGACTGTTTTTCCTCAGTTGGTTTTGATATTTTGTTTACAATGTTGTACAGCTTTTTCAGTGTAAAGGATAAGAATGTGTGATTTTTTAGGACTTTCTGAGCTGAGTATTAGTGAAGAACTTCACCAAAATTGGACAAAAATGGTATTTAATAAAATCAGAATGTCTATGTTTAAACAACTGGAGAATTTAACAAAATAATGATATTTTTTCTTTGTTTAGATTTTAAGTTTGAATTCTGTGTCTTTCCAAATGACACTGTGGTTTACCTGAGTCTCTTTCATAAGATTTGGATAAGTAAACAAAGCACACTTAAATCCATAATAATAATTGCAGAAATCTTGGGGCAGGGTTAATTGTCTCAAACTTGATTGCCAGTAATGACACTAAAATAATTGGATTTAATAGAGGATGTCTATTCAAGCAGCCTACCAAAAACCACAATGGAAATCAGTTGCTAATTTGGGACTAGAATGGGACTAGAAACTGTGAGACTGTAGGCAGAATAGCCAGAGAGATACCAAGGGAATTGAGCCTTAAACGTAAGTGCAAGCCCTGAGTTCACCTGGCACTGTAATCATAATCAGGATCCTCTGAATGAGGATTGTCCTATTCAGCTCTGGCCTTTGAGACTTCATCAGCCTGTTTTTGGTCAGATATTCCTACAGAACTTTTGGGTTTGTTCTATGTAAGAGAAGTAAGCAGTAAGATACTGGAGCTGCAGTGAAATAATTTGAATTAGAGAGACAATTTTTCTCATTATGATCTGAAATTATTTCATTATAAAAATCATCAAGTTAGTGTAGCCATGGCAGAGACCTGTGACACCTAGAAACAGTAAGTGTATGCAAGGACATAATATTAATTTGTCTTGAATCCAAATAAAAGTTTACTTAAATATTGCAATCAATGACATTTAACATATGTAACCCTAAGTATTTTTAATACTGTGATGGCACAATGATATACAATATGTAAGCATTTTACATAAGTATTCAAGTAATGCAACCATCAAAGAGGTTAACAAAGATATGTGTCATTGCATAAAGGAGGAAGCCAAATAACAACGTTACAAAGAAAAAGGAAAGATGTACAAGGGACTGACAATAGGTGTCTTATCTAATGCACAAAAAGAATGACTGTTCAGATGCCAAAAAAAAAAAAACAAACCAAGAAAATGAAGTATCAAGAGGATCTTTAGGGAAGGAGCAAATGGCATAAAACCACCAAACATTAAGAAGAAAGAATACAATGCTGCTTCAGTTCTAATCTCTCTCATCAAAGAGCTGCCACATGTGATCATCTTGACTTTGGTGACCAAGAGCCACGAACAACCACAGTCATCAATGCTCAATGAATGGCATCAGCTATGGGGAGTTGCATAATCACAGCTAAAATAGCATATGAGTGCTAAAGAGTAACAGTTTTGTAGAGGTGGTGATAATGATCAATAACATGCAAGAACCAAGCATTAGCACGAAGTGTGCTGCTAAGTAATTAATTTAGTAGAGTTTAGTTATGAACTGGCCTGATTTGTCCATCTTCTAAACATTCCCATTACAGTGATCTCTAATTTCTTAACTGAAATATATATATACATATGTATGTATACACACTTTTACTTGCAATACTGGGGAGGTAAATATCACAGAATCACAGAATGGTTAGGGTTGGAAGGGACCTCTGGAGATCATCTAGTCCAACCCCCTGCCAAAGCAGGTTCACCTAGGGCACATTGCACAGGGTTGCATCCAGGTGGGTTTTGAGTATCTCCAGAGAAGGAGACTCCACAGCCTCCCTGTGAATCCTGTTCCAGTGCTTTGTCAACCTTCAAAGTAAAGAAGTTTTTCCTCATATTCAGGTGGAACTTCCCATGTTTCAGTTTGTTCCCATTAAACAGACCCAGCTCCCTCCGCCTTTCCTCATAAGAGAGATGCTCCAGTCCTCTAATCGTCTTTGTAGCCCTCCACTGGGCTCTTTCCAGTAGCTCCTTGCCTTTCCTGAAATGGGGGACTCAGAACTGGATACAGTACTCCAGGTGTGGCCTCGCTAGGACAGTGCAGAGGGGGAAGATAACCTCCCTTGACCTGCTGGCCACACTCTTCCTAATGCACCCCAGCATACCATTGGCCTTCCTGGGACAATGAACTGGGGGGCACATGGATGGCTCATGGTGAACTTGTTGTCCACTAAAACTCCCAGGTCCTTCTCTGCAGAGCTGCTTTCCAGCAGGTCAGCCCCCAACCTGGTGCAATGAGCACAGTGCTGTATCAGTACAGAAGAGTTCAATTGGAGAGAAATATGCTGGTTTAGTGTGTAAATATTTTTTTTTTCATTTTTCAATAGTACTTTATACTCATGGAATAGGATCCTAAACTAATACACACCTAGCTCCCTTCCTACATCTTATTACTAAATTATTAAATAATATAAGCCTATTTCACCTGAACTAACTTCTGTAATACTTAATTCCTGGGCTTAAAAAGTTAATCAGAAGTGGTACATGCAGGAAAAATGAACAAGCAATTAGAAAATAGTTTTTTTGGTGTACCTTCCCATTCACTGCAAGTGACTATCTGCTAAACATTCATCTCTTCCTTCCTCACATTCTGCACTGTACGTGTTCGTTGCAAATCCTGTGCAACTGGGTATAAATGACTGTTGATTCTTGATCCTGCCACAGTGTCTATTCCACTGAGAGAAAACATAAGTCAGTTCTTTTCAGCTGACTTAGCTTTGTGTGTTCTATTCTAGATAGTTGTGGTCCTTTCTTATTTATACCTGTGTGCTGGAAAACTGTAAAAAAGTCTTGAATCTAGGTGATTGTCCATTATCTGGTAGATTGATACAGTTATCAGATTTATATAGCATCATTCTATAACATTCTATAAAATAGTGAAGTTGAAAAATAAATAGCTATATAAAAAGGGGGATTTTTACAGATCCTTAAGATTAACACAGTCTATTTTATAGAAAATCACAAAGATTTTTTAAGTAGATTAAAATGTTCTATTATCATTTTATCCTATGACTTCCCATTTTCTGTTCTGATAAATTTTTGCTTCTTTCCTGATTAAAATGATATTTCTAGTAGAAATCTTCTCACCCAAGAACAAAATCTGCAGTATCATATGGCCTTTGCAACCTCATTAAATATGGCCTCAGTAAAACTAAATAGAGCCCAGTTCAAATCTATTCTCTGCTTTTTGATTAAATTATCAATTTATCATACTGGGGGAAAAAAATGGGAAAAAAACAAACTTTAAGTATTTCATTGAAAGATGATGTCAAAAGATGAACAAATAATTATGAAACTTGGTTAACTTAGAAAGCATTATCATAATTTCCAATTGCAAGCACACTAAACTAGTGAGGAAACCAACCTCTCATGTTCTAGCTTCACTGCCATTCCCTGTGTAGGGATAGAGGGTAGAGTTAACCATGACAAGGTCTTCTGGACTCTGAAAATAGATTTAAATACTCTTACTTTACATTTTGATGCAGCAAACCCTTAGATATTTGCCTCCTAAATGGAATTTACTACCTGGATTATACACACTAGCTCCACACATGAAGCCTAGAAGCGCATAAATGCTTTAGAAAAATTGAATTCTCAGGAAGGCACATACTGAATTGAAGATGCCTGAAGAAGTCAGAAAAATTGCTGACGACAGAGCCATGTCTTAAATTTTGCTGCTTTTCAGAGTGTATGCTACAGAAATATACTTTCTCTCATTTTGTTTTATTCCTTTCTGGAAGCAGGTGCAGGTGACCTTGTTTTACAATAGACAGATGGCAAAATTGGCACTATTTCCTTTGCTATGCACTTATATCCAGTATCTGAACACTCACCCAAGACCTGGATTCAGGTGCCAGCAACTCCCTGATGAAATGAAAGTCACGTCCACTGTGTCACAGAAGCCTGACCTAACTACAGTGGCGCAGGTTACCCTAGACTACAGCTTGGGAAGATGATCGGTCTTCATTACATAATTAAATAGTTAAGGGACAGAGAAAGAGTGACTCTTGAGATACTTGTTGCTCAACAGCTTGGTCCACTAATGGGCCACAACATCTCTAAGGATCTTTATGACAAATTTTAATCATGAGGGCCTAAATAAACAAAGGTCAAACATCCCTTTTAAACAACAGAGAGCTTGTTATCAAGAAGAGGCTTACAGTTGCAGGTCTCACTCTTCGTTGGTAAGCAATCTTCTGCAATTCTAAAAGTGAGTGTGCTCGTGAGCTAAACGCAGTTTTTCATTGGTCTCTTGTCATGTATTGTGCTAAGAACTTAACATACCGAAATCCTTTACCATAGGAATATTCTGATATCTTTCAAATGAAAACTGGTTTTGAAAATCATGTTATTCAATGTTTTAGAATAACTTGACCGTTGTTCAATTTTAATAGCAGCACAAGAGACAAGAGAGTATTATTCTTAAATCAAGGCCTAAACAAGCAGGCAGTGATAATGGAACATTCAGTGAAATGCAAGCATGCATTGATTTCTCTGTAATGTGCTCACTGGATATTAAAAGAACCCACAACAATATTTCCCTGTTCAACAGATCAAATGCTAGTCCATACATTCTGATTTTCTCTCCATAGTTAGCTGCTATTAAACTGAAAAGCTAGTTTGTTAGACAAATAGTCCAAATAAAGTTGCTAGGCCATGGGAAGTGGATGACAGCTAAATTTTTGTAAATGGTAGCATATATATAAATCTACAGATACATCAAGTAAACTTGATGAAGTATTGTGAATATGGGTTTGTTAGATAATTTCTTTCTCATTAAAAAAGAAATTTGATGCACATTGAAACTAACTGACTTGGAGGTTTGTTTGATTTGCTAGGCCTATCTAATGCAGAGAAAGTAAAATATTCTTTGTCAAGTAACTGATTATTTGTGTGAGGGAGGAAAGCATGTAATAGATTATATTTTATCCTGCCCTACCTAGCTTATTTATGGCAGATGAAAATTTCTTTCTATAAACCTTTAGAGGAGTAAAAAGGACAACTTTCCATCAGGATAAGTAGAAAGTTTCCAGTGTCATGTATGTACTGCATTCTTTATTCTATTCTATAACCTGATTACATGGGTAGAAGAATTCCAGAGAATTTTATTCTTGCTGTTATAAATGAGACTCAGAGTAACTCTTCAAAAGCTGATGATGTTTAAAATGTTTGGTATCTGTGACTTATCAAATAATTACAGTAAGACATAGTTTTATGAATATAAGTTGTTAATGAAACTTGGTATCAATATCATAGGAAGAAAGAACACTAAGAATGTTTTCACAAAACTGTATACAGTCTTAGAAAAAAAATAACTGACTAATGATACCTATATTTTTGAAAAACTATTAATTTAAAATAAAAAGTCGTAAGCAGAAGTCCAGAATCAAAATACTATGCAGTAATTAATGCATAGAAGAAAATTGAATCTGAACTGTTTTCTTAAACATAGACTTGAATAAGCAGTGGAATAAATTCAAGCTATAGTACAACAAATGCGTAGAAAATAGATGTCACAGTTATAATAACTAGCTTTTTGCAATGTAAAAGGCTATAAATGACATGTTCATCAACTAGGCACAATTAAGATTTTAATGACCAAAGTTTTCTGTTTTATATTGCTGGCATGATTTTTTTACCCTACAGGTAAAAGTTTGGAAGGATAGAAACCTGATATAATCAATATCTTTAAGTTGCTCCTAACAAGTCTCTTTCCTCATTCCCAAAAAAAACTATAATCCTAAAAACAGTGTGATATGAACTGTTCAGTTTGTTCTCATAGAACTGATTGGATTTTGTGATTTTACCATGTTTAAAACTCATGACAATTAAAAAAAAAAAGTGGGGGGTTTTGTGCATGTGAAATTCAAACAGCAGTAAGAAATGTAGGTTTTTATATTCCTTCAATTTTTTAACTCCTTTATTGTGATTATTGCGTGACTACAAACATTATCACTGTGAGCTGACTGAGCGATTGCACCATAAGATCAGTTCTTCTTTATGCAGATCTGCACTGGTTAATGATTATGTTTTACAATTTCTGAATCAATAAAAGAAAATTTTAAAAATGCAACAACCCGAAAACCAGAAAGCCTCTTCTACTTCATTATTTTTACATTCATTCTTTGATTGAAGCTTTTCTAAAAAGTGAACTTTGTGAATCATTCAGTCCCAAATGTAAAACAAAACCAATGAGTACATTAACATCAAGTGAGCATTTAATCTGTCAGAAGCATGGTAAACTGGTTTGCAATTGTGAGGGCTTAGCAAGTTTACCTGGCAAATGGGTTCTCCTTTAAATAGTTAGAATAGCATAAGCTGTCCAAAATCACAACCCAATGGAGAGATTAACAATGTTTATGTCTGTTTTCAAATATTCATTCACTATATTAAAAGTTTTTCATTCTTATTCACTGTTGGGCTGTTGTTTTCCTCTAGACGATACAAATAATGTTTTGCTGTACTAATTGGAACAAAATAAGATATTTGATGTGAGTCATCTTCTACTGTAAAATTGCAAAGGCTCCTGTTATTACTCAGGTGCCAAAATGTTGATAGAAAATGCCTGATGCACATTTATGAATCTATTACTCAGCCTGAAGTAGATGAACTGACTGATTCTTCTATCCTATTCTATTCTACTCTATTATCAATCTTTTAATGAATTCGCCCAAGTTGAGACAGCAGAATTCAATAGAATTTGGAAATATGTGAAAATAGTCACATTCCAAGAAAGAATTTTGGGGCAAAACAATGGTTTAATAAAAGCTGTTTCAACATAGGGTCCCAATTTTGTTGATCCTTGTTTTCTTTTACTTTCCAGAAATTTCAAAATATTCCCAAAAAAATAAATAAATCACAAAAGCACACCAGACTCACCTTTCACACATCAGCAAGGTCAATGTTTTATTTTGTGCAAATGTTTAGTGGTCAACAGCTCAATGTCCAGATGGAGACTGGTGACAAGTGGTGTCCCTTAGGGGTCCGTATTGGGACCAGTACTGTTTAATATCTTCATCAATGACATAAACAGTGGGATCAAGTGCACCTTCAGCAAATGTGCAGATGACATCAAGCTGAGTGGTGCAGTTGACAGGCCTGAGGGATGGGATGCCATCAAGAGGGACAAGCTCGAGAAGTGGGCCTGCATGAACATCATGAGGTTCAACAAGGCCAAGTGCAAGGTCTTGCACCTGGCTTGGGGCAACACCAAGCATCAATACAGGCTGGGGGATAAAGGGATAGAGAGCAGCCCTGCCAAGAAGGACTTGGGGGTACTGGTGGGTGAAAAGCTGGACATGAGCCAGCAATGGGCACTCGCAGCCCAGAAAGTCAACTGTATCTTGGGCTGCATCAAAAGAAGCATGGCCAGAAGTTCGAGGGAGGTGATTCTCCCCCTCTACTCTGCACTGGTGAGACCCCACCTGGAGGACAGCGTCCAGCTCTGGAGTCCTCAGCACAGGAAAGACATGGACCTGTTAGAGCGGGTCCAGAGGAGGGCCACAAAAATGATCAGAGGGCTGGAACACCTCTCCTATGAAGAAAGGCTGAGAGAGTTTGGGCTGTTCAGCCTGGAGAAGAGAAGGCTCCAGGGGCACTTTATTGCAGCCTTTCAATACTTAAAGGGGGCTTATAAGAAAGATGAGGAAAAACTTTTTAGCAGGGCTTGTTGAGATAGCATAAGGGGTAATGGTTTCAAACTGAAAGAGGGTAGACTTAAACTAGATATAAGGAAGAAATTTTTTACATTGAGGGTGGTGAGACATCAGAAGAGGTTCCTCAGAGAGGTGGTAGATGTCCTGTTTCTGGAAACATTCAAGGTCAAGTTGGATGGGGCTCTAAGCAACCTTATATAGTTGAAGATGTCCCTACTCATTGCAGGAGTGTTGGACTAGATGACCTTTAAAGTTCCCTTCCAACCCAAAGTATTCTATGTTTCTATGATTTATAAGAAGATTTAGAAGAGGAAAAAAAGGAAAAAAGGAGTAGAACAAAATGACAGTGTATTACAAGCTTTTTTTTAACATTAAAAAAAAACCTAGGAACTACTATATAGAAAATCACATGTTTATTTCTTAAACTAAGTAAAGAACTCAGTTCTCTTTGGCCAGTTTTGATCAAAAATATAGGGGAAAAAAATAGCCAGAACAAAGAAATCTACATCATAGATTTCCAGGAACAGTGGCTGAAGGATTGAAATTATAATGACCAAAAGGAAGTAAAAGATATGAACTGTAAATTTATGGACCAGTGAAATAGGTGACAGATCAGTATTGGCGGGGGGAAGTATTCATCAGAGAAAACAGTCTTGAAAAAGAAATAATAGTTGCTGGTGGCCACTTAAAATCTATGAAAGATAATGTTTATCTTCTTCATTGTCTTTATGCAATTACCAATGACAATGAACTCAGAAGCTTAATATAAAGAATGAAACATTACTGTAAAGTGGACTGCATAAAAGTGAGTGCCTTTAGAAACAAGATACTTCTTCACGCAAGTACACCTGAGTCATATGTTATAAATCACTACATACTTGAATCTTTCACAGTGCATTCAAGGTAATTTTGAAACAGTTCATGTTCCTACCACACTCTACAGAATAATGAAATATCTTTTCAAGATAATATATTAGCCATCATGTCTATCTAGTGTCACAGTCAGAAGCAGAGGACTAACTCTTGCTCACACAGCCAATGCTTCATTCACCTGTTTCCTTGAGCATTGAAGGTCATGTGATCAGAGCTAACAAAGGTGATGTGTAAGTCTCTAGGATTCTGTGAAAAATAATAGCAAAGGCAACAGTGTAGTCCCCTGCTTTTTTTTTTTAATATACACAATTTTTTAAAGTTAATTGGTTAATTGCACGCAATTTAGAATTCAGCAATGAAGTTCATCTTAAGTTATTAGGAACAGACTAGTCTGCTGTACAAACACATTCATGTTTTATTCTTGTTAGTCTCTTCCAAATAAGGAGTTAAGTCACAATTTTCTGAATGAGTCTTAATGCTACTTATGTTTGTTATGTTGCTCCCGAAGTTGTTTCTCAATCAAAGTATTCAGCAGTTTATATAACAACATGTTCACTAAACCATACCCTGTCCTGTGCAGATCCATAAACACGCTGGTTCGCGGGTAAGCATTGGCTTTCCTAACTATATAACTATCTCCTCCATGCTATCCAAACTTACACTGATAATGTAGTGTAACATTAACTGCACATTAATTGCTACCATTCAATAACATTTCAAAATTAAGTTCTTAGAGGAAAAAAATGTCGAGCCAGATCCAACTGTCCAATAGAGGCATCGGCTGACCCAGCTCCATCACTCTGGGTTCAGTCAATGATGAGGCTGAAGATATATTCCCAGAAGACACATGCACACAGAGCATATGTACGTACCACATATGTACCTATACACATAGCTGGCTACAAATATCATGAACAGACACACAGCGCATTCACATGAACACACACAACACCAATGGTCTTATCCTGTTTCCCTCTCTTGCTGAGCAGGTGGAGGTCCACTAAGTGAGGATACATATAGAGATATGTACAGTTTGGACCCCTCCAGCAGCTGGGCTGAGACAATCAGTCTGCCCAGTAGCTGTTCCTGGGGATCTGTCTCCCCAGTTGCTGGCACCTGGGAACATATGAGTCGCCAAGGCCAGAGCTTCACTCCAGTTGCTGGTACAGACTGCCTCATTCACACACACAGAGACACACACAAAACCAGGCAGCTTTCCCAATTGACCCCAACCGTACAGTCTCTCTGGCAGCTGGCCAAGAGTCTCCTGGTCCCCCAGTAACCAACCGCCCTGTGGTCTCACCTTTCACCCAGCTCCCAGGTCATATCACGTACTCACTGGCTAGTCCAGTGTGACCTTCACTGTAGTGCTCACACACTCACTTCCACACTTGTACTCACTCAATTTGCTGGCACTACAGACCCACATCCCTCCATCCCCAGGGGCTGACACTTGGTTTCACTCAGTTGGGTCTCCCCATTCACTGGCACCCAGACACACAGGTCCTCCAACCCATGGTCCCAGCCCAACTGCTGGCACCCAGGCCTCCCTTGCTCCAGTTCCTTGAACCACGGACATATGGGACCCATGACCCATGGTACCACTCCAGTTGCTGCTGCATACATCCACTCACTTCAGCCTCTCCAGTTGCTGGCACTGCAAACCCTCAAGTCCTCTGAACTACGATCTGACTCTAGTTGCTTCACTCACACACCCATACACACCATGCACACAGAATAGAGAGTCCCTCACCCAGAAAGGAGTTAGAAAAGAATTCCATGAGAACACAGGACAGACTGCACTGATCAGGTATGGCTCATGGGCAGACGAGTGTACTGACCACAAAATTCTTTGTATACTCTTTTTACCCTCTTATCCCTCTATTTTCCCACACTTGTTCCTCCCCAAATCATCTGGATCCATCCCTTTCCCCGCCTTTGGTACCCTTCCTAAACATTCCCAGATTAAGTCCTGTGCACTTTCAAAATGCTCTTCCCCTGCATCACATAATGTTTCTCATACACCCAGGCAGCAACCCATCTCTGTCCTAAAGGTGCTCTGGCATTGACTCATCATGATGGATTTCATACTGGGTCACTGGGGCTGAGGTACTCCTGGACTACCCTGGGAGGCACCCAAAAAAGGTGTCCCTTTCTCTGAGTCCTTGAGTCAGGGTCCCACCTGCCATTGTGCCCCTGTGCTCCTCTGGACTTGCGAAGATGAGCCTGTGTGGGATGATGGCTCCTGTGACGGTCCTGGGAATAGCTCATCAGGTTATTACTTGGGTTTTTGTGCTCCTCTATGAGATTGCACATGAGCTTTTATCACACAGCCTAACATAAGCAATGTACAAGAAGAAAAACATTTTAAAATGGAACAACCATTGCCTCTTATTAAAAAAACCCTGAGATATAGAGGAGTGCTTGATATCGAGTTAGTCTGAAATATGTTATTACACAGAATCACAGAATGTTAGGGATTGGAAGGGACCTCGAAAGATCATCTAGTCCAATGCCCCTGCCGGAGCAGGATTACCTAGATCATGTCACACAGGAATGCGTCCAGGAGGGTTTTGAATGTCTCCAGAGAAGGAGACTCCACAACCTCTCTGGGCAGCCTGTTCCAGTGTTCGGTCACCCTCACCGTAAAGAAGTTTTTCCTCAAATTTAAGTGGAACCTCCTGTGTTCCAGCTTGCACCCATTGCCCCTTGTCCTGTCAAGGGATGTCACTGAGAAGAGCCTGGCTCCATCCTCATCACACTTGCCCTTTACAGATTTATAAACATTAATGAGGTCACCCCTCAGTCTCCTTTTCTCTAAGCTAAAGAGACCCAGCTCCCTCAGCCTCTCCTCATAAGGGAGATGTTCCACTCCCTTAATCCTCTTCGTGGCTCTGCGCTGGACTCTCTCTAGCAGTTCCCTGTCCTTCTTGAACTGAGAGGCCCAGAACTGGACACAATACTCCAGATGCGGCCTCACCAGGGCAGAGTAGAGGGGGAGGAGAACCTCTCTTGACCTACTAACCACACCCCTTCTAATACACCCCAGGATGCCATTGGCCTTCTTGGCCACAAGGGCACATTGCTGGCTCATGGTCATCCTGTTGTCCACTAGGACCCCCAGGTCCCTTTCCCCTATGCTGCTCTCCAATAGGTCTATATATTATTGTCTATATAGGAGCTAGATGTTATTTATTGGATAGTCTGTGAAATCAGGAGTAATTTAATTTAATTTTAGCCAACTATGATGGTAATCCAGGTCCATTTTATGATTATCAGGAACAGACAGGCATCTCTAAAGAGCAGATCATCCTGTAATAGGAGGGGAAGACTGGTGGGGTAATCGTGTTTATATCACCCTCTCTCTCTGTAAAGACTACTGCTGAGGGAACCCAGACAAGTAATTTAGCCTGGAAACCTACCTCTTGGAGGCTAAGGATTGGGGAGTTTGTTCTCACCCCAAGTGCAATCCCAGTGGTCTAATCTAATGGTTTTCCATGAACGGTGTTGGAAATTTAATGCCTTCGTTATTCCAGTGATTTACAGAAAAAGTGTTCCTCACTAAAACATTTAAAAAGTGCTATTTTTTAAAGCAAAACTTGCAAATCTAGCTTTCTGAAAATTCATTTGGTTTCTTTTCTACTTATTTATTATAATCATTAATACTTCTACTCATGTTCTGCATTAATATCCGTAACTGTGTTACCCCTTACATTTAGTCTGTGCTTTTAGGGAACATTTCTGAGATGTTATTGCTCTCGGTGAGTAGGTATAGTGATGCGCTTGATGCACAAAACACAGCAGATTCCAATTAACTTTCTTTTTAACTTTATTGGCAAAGCTGTGCTAATAGTAAGTAATAAAATTTTAAACTTATTTTCATAACTGAAGTCCGTAATTATGATTCTAAATACACTACAGGACCACTTTTATAGAATTATTTTTTTTTTTTTTAAATAGAGGTATATCTTTAAATATTTAAACCCTTAGAAGTGGTTCTTTTAGAAAGAATTACAAGTAATTAAGGACAAAATAATATAGGACACAGACTGGTTTATTTTTTCAATGAATCTTTTAGTAAGTTGGTGAATTTTAACTGTTTGGTAAATATTCAAATAGCTGGTGAATATTAAAAATTTCACACTTGCTTAAATATTTCATTAATGTCTTTCGTATGGCAAAATATATCACAGCCTTATCCTTTAATTAAAAATATGCGTTCAAATTAAGTAACTATACCTATGTAAAACCATCACCTTATACACTTCAGACACTGATAGCTGGTATCATTCTGCCGGTGCAGATTCATACCCATTAAGCAGGATTAGAATGAGATTTATACCACTGTCATATTGCAGGCTACAAATATGTTACACAATTAAAAGATTGCCTTTTTTTTCTCTCTCGCAAAGCTCTAACTGTTATCTTGTTGCTAAATGAGATAAGAATTTCATCCGACATAAAGGTTTATTTCATTTTTTAGGCTAAAACCAAATGGCTTTTAACTTCAGTTCTGTAGGAGCTGTTCACAGAGAAAGAGATTAGTATTCTCTCTTGTCATAAAAAAGAAAAATCTTATATAAGATATTTTAATATATATTTTCCTTAAAGATTCATAATTGTTTATTATTATTATTATTAGGCATCAAAGGGATGTTTCTTCAACATAAATATGTCTCCATATGAATTACCAGATTTTTACTGTAAACCTTAAATCATCTCAGTATTCATTCTGTTGCAAGAATCATTTGTCCACATAACAGGTTCAATTGAACAACAGATTTAGGGAATAGAAAACTGTTGATATACCAATACAATGAAAGACAGGCAGTGTCCAATTGTTAAAAATAGAGAAAAACATATTAAGGATGGATTATTATGTGGCTAAGACATCCAGAGACCCAGCGCAACAGCACTTTGAAGGGGCTTCTCTGATCCACTGTGGGCATTGACAATGTTATCTTCTCAGCTGACCAGATTATTGCAGTAACATTTTATAGCCAAGAAGGAAAATTGGTACTTACTGCAAAATTAATCTCATCATAAAATGCCCATATGAAATAAATTCTTTGAATCCTTATGTAAGAATTCTTCCTTTGATTATAAATGGAGCCTAGTGACTTGCTGATATGTTGGTATCTACACTGCAAATATCTAAAATTGTGTGACAAATTTAAAAGTTACAGTGGAATTGATTTCCCTAAATGGAGGTAAAAGGTGACAACTGAGACATTCAAAGCACCTTTGTGAACCTAGGAGGCATCACAGAAGACCTACCCTCCTCGAAGGTCTTGGGGCCAGGCTACTTGAGGTCAGGCAGTGTACCTTACATACCTGGAGTTAAAACATCTGTATGTCTCTGTTCAGGCAATTGAACCTCACCCTTGTTATCTTTTCATATTCTATGATTTAAAATGGAGCAAGTGAGAATTATTTCTCATACGTTTTTAAGGAGGCATCTATATAACATATTTGTAATTAACATCAGATAATCTGGAGATGCTAATATTGTAATAAAAAGAAATTACTTGAGAGACTTTATAAATAAGTTTCACCAGTTCCCGAGTATTTTTAGCTCTGAATGGCAAAATGTGATGAGTAAGGCTCAAGTTAAAATAGTTTAACCTAATGGATATCCTCATACCAACAAGTTTTGAAGCGTCTTCTTTAGCTGGTAGAAGATGTTATGTTTTGGTTTTTGCTAAAAGTGGTTTGAAAGTAGCAACAATAACCAGTCGAGACTATCCTTCAAGCCTTAAAACTCAGCCAATCACTGACATATCAATAAGGACAAAATCTTGAGACTACTGATACACACACACACATGAAAAAAAAAAAACACACCTTTCTTCTTTCCTGTCTATGTGCTGCCTGTAAGAGAGAGTTCCGGAATTCTGCTGAGCAGAAACTACCCCAGACTCTGACACACGATTTCTTATATTCATATATTACCTAAGAAAATGCTGACTATTTAGTGTTGCAGATGAAATTGAGCCTTAAATTAAAGGCAAGATTCTTTAAGGCAGAATTACGCAAGTATATGTATGCTGACAGAATAAAATCCTGACGCATATTAACACAAATAAAAACAGGGTGGTTATCTCACTGTAAAAGATGTCCAAGTGCAAACTGAAAACTTCAAATTTAAATCTGAACTACAGCTATTTCACTATCTTATTCTGTCTGCTCTTTAGAATTTGGTTTGCATCCAAATTTAGTTTAGGTTTTAAATACAAAATGGATTAGCTTTAGTATAAGGTTCATCTAGAGATAATTCATATCTTTTGTACATAGGTAAGTGCATTTATGCAACCAAACATAAGCATACTAAATCACTGTAAAACTTCTGTTCTCGTGTCTACATTTATGTTTAAAAATACACAGATTTCTTGTTTCTTCACTGCTCCATTGATACACACTCCTGGAGCACATACTGGTTCCCCAAAGAGCAGAGAGACACATTGCTGTCATTTGTATGTGAGTGCAAAGATGTGCTCCATGTATTGATTGCATGTACTGACTGTATGTACTGCCCTGCACTGTGCATCAGGAGCACCAGTCATCACCACAACTGCTGCTATCCCAGCATGCGCCTGTGGACACTTGTGCATTTATACAAAGACTATATGCAAAATATCTTCAAGATCTAAAGAATTTATTTTTATTTGCAACGGTAATTCAAATCACAGTTAAAGTTTGACACTAGAAAGCAAATCCTTGTGTGCTGTGAATTCACGTTACTAATTCATGACCCTGAAAAAATGAGCAGCTTACTTGACTTGCTTGACTTTACCATAAGTCCTTTCATTGTCATTAATGCACTTAGCAATCAAACACACAGTCTTACTTTAAGTGGACTCTATCTATTTTCTGGGGTAAATACAGATTCTGTATGCTGCTGAATAAATTTATAGGAATGAATGGAAAGGTAAAATTAAAGGTGACATCACACCTGTGTCTCAGTGTAGCATAGCATACAATCATAGAATCATAGAATGGTTTGGGTTGGAAGGGACCTTAAAGATCATCTAGTTCCAACCCCCCTGCCACAGGCAGGGACACCTTTCCACTAGACCAGGTTGCTCAAAGATCCAGCCAATCTGGCCTTGAACACTGCCAGGGAGGGGGCAGCCACAACTTCTCTGGGCAACCTGGTCCAGTGTCTCACCACCCTCACAGGAAAGAATTTCTTCCTAATATCTAATCGAAAACTACCCTCTTTCAGTTTAAAACCATTACCCCTCGTCCTAACACTACACACCCTTGTGAAAAGTTCCTCTCCAAATTTCCTGTAGGCCCCTGTCAAGAACCGATGAGGTTCCACCAGAGTGGGGGGTTCTCCAGCTACAACTGATCAGATTGCAGCCCTCCTCGGTCAGCCCTGCCCAGCCGGCACAGGTCAGAGCCTCCTAAATACTCCACGGTCAGCCCCACCCGTATGGGTAAGAGCCCCCTTAAAAAACTCTACGGTCAGCCCCACCCGTATGGGTAAGAGCCCCCTTAAAAATAATTCCCCCCTGCCTTTCCCTCCCGGTGCACTCGGGAGCAGCAACAGAATCCCCTCCCCTATGAAAGGGCTCTTAGTTACTCCTTGAGACAAAGATAAAGCAGAAACGAGGCACAGTATTGATTCACAATGGGCTAAGTTTACTTGGAGAATGATAAGTGAATAAAAATATTTTATGAAAGAGGAGGAAAGACACGGAAAAGAAACCAAGAGACAGAAGGAAAAATAGGCTGAGATTATGGACAGTATAACAAGGATAGGACAGTCACCACCCAGGATCCAGCGGCGTCCTGCAGGTCCTCTGTTTGTCTTCGGTGTTCAGTTTTCCAGTGGTGGTCCGGCAACGTGTTGGTGGGGGTCTTCCTTTATACCTTGCAGGCAAGGGAGTGGTTGTCCTCATTTTGACAACGGTGTCTTGACAATGGTGTCATATGTGCATACGTCTCATGCTCTGTTTACATACCTTAGGCCTCTCTTATCATGCAGAGTATGGCAGTTTTCGTACTCTGGGCCCCCTCCGTGAGCATCAGCCCCAAGCTGCTTCCCCCCCCCCACCCCGGACCCGGATCCGGACCCAGAGGTTCCCGGCAACAAATCAGGAGAGGAGGGGGCGTAGCCAGAGGCACCGCGGACGATTTAAGCGATTTAAACGCACCACCCCCTGTGACTGGGTGATAAAAAGCCTCCTGGAGGACAGGGACTAGTCCCTGCCCAGAAGGGAGAGGGAGACTCAGCTGTGACTGGGTGTGTCCCAGGGCGGGAGAGGCCGCAGCAGTTTGCAGTTCGTTGGGGAGGGCGCTGACTTCCTCCCAGTGCACAAGGCGAGGAAGGTGCCAAGGAGCTGTGAACCAGGGGTGGCACCAGCAGGTATTTCCCATCTCAGTGAAAGAACAATGGTATCTACCCGGCGGAAGAAGACCAAAATGGATGTGGGAACCCAGACAGAGCTCCCACGGAAGGAGGCGATGGTGCAGGTCGCAGGCTGCAGGGAATGCTACACCGTCTCTGTGGTGACAGGGGGCTGTGTGCGCTGTGAGCTGATAGATGATCTGCTCGGCCGAGCGACACAGCTGCAAAGCCAGGTTGAAAGACTTCAAGCTGAAGTAGAAAGGCTTCGGAGCATTCAGGAGGCTGAAATGGAGATAGACTGGTGGAGCCAGGCTCTGCCTTCCCTGCAACAAAAATGGGAGCACCTGCCAGAGAGCTCCCAGGATCGAGGGACCCCTGTACTCTGCCCCTCTCAGGTGGAAAACGATAACCTAGAGGAGAGGAGTGAGTGGAGGCAAGTCTATGGCTGTGGCAAAAGGCAAGTGCCCTCCTTGCCTACCTTGCCTCCACAGGTGCCTCTGAGCAATAGATATGAAGCCCTAGTGGAATACAGCTGGTCCAATGGGGATGTGGTGGAGAGGCAACCTATATCAGAGGTCTCACCACAGTCAGAAAAACCTGACAGGCGTATAGCTACCTCCTCCACAAGGAAGAAGAGAAGAGTTTTAGTGGTTGGAGACTCCTTCCTAAAGGGATCTGAGGGCCCAATATGCAGAGCTGACCCCCATCACAGGGAGGTCTGCAGCCTGCCTGGAGCCCGAATCAGGGATATCACCAGGCAACTCCCCAACCTGGTGAAGGCCACAGACTACCACCCCCTGCTGATCTTCCAGACAGGTGGGGAAGAAGCTGCATCCCGTAGTCTGAGGGGGACGAAGAAAGACTACAAGGCCCTAGGACGGTTGGTGAAAGAGTCTGGGGCACAAGTTGTTTTCTCCTCCCTCCTTCCATTTTCAGGTGATGACGTGGGATGGAATAGTAGGATTCATCTCCATCCCCGGAAAGGTGATGGAACAACTTGTCCTTGGTGCTGTCTCTAGGCACATCAAGGATAGGGGGATCATTAGGGGCACTCAGCATGGCTTCACCAAGGGGAAGTCATGCTTAACCAACTTGATAGCCTTTTATGAGGACATAACCCGGTGGATCGATGATGGTAAAGCTGTGGATGTGGTCTATCTCGATTTCAGTAAAGCGTTTGACACGGTCTCCCACAGCATCCTCGCAGCTAAACTGAGGAAGTGTGGTCTGGATGATCGGGTAGTGAGGTGGATTGTGAACTGGCTGAAGGAAAGAAGCCAGAGAGTAGTGGTCAGCGGGACAGAGTCCAGTTGGAGGTCTGTGTCTAGCGGAGTCCCTCAAGGGTCGGTTCTGGGACCAGTTCTATTCAATATATTCATTAAAGACTTGGATGAGGGAATAGAGTGCACTGTCAGCAAGTTCACAGAATCACAGAATCACAGAATCACAGAATGTTAGGGATTGGAAGGGACCTCGAAAGATCATCTAGTCCAATCCCCCTGCCGGAGCAGGATTACCTAGACCATATCACACAGGAACGCGTCCAAGCGGGTTTTGAATGTCTCCAGAGAAGGAGACTCCACAACCTCTCTGGGCAGCCTGTTCCAGTGTTCAGTCACCCTTACAGTAAAGAAGTTTTTCCTCAAATTTAAGTGGAACCTCTTGTGCTCCAGCTTGCACCCATTGCCCCTTGTGCTGTCAAGGGATGTCACTGAGAAGAGCCTGGCTCCATCCTCATCACACTTGCCCTTTACATATTTATAAACATTAATGAGGTCACCCCTCAGTCTCCTCTTCTCCAAGCTAAAGAGACCCAGCTCCCTCAGCCTCTCCTCATAAGGGAGATGTTCCACCCCCTTAATCATCTTTGTGTCTCTGCGCTGGACTCTCTCTAGCAGTTCCCTGTCCTTCTTGAACTGAGGGGCCCAGAACTGGACACAATACTCCAGATGCGGCCTCACCAGGGCAGAGTAGAGGGGGAGGAGAACCTCTCTCGACCTGCTGACCACATCCCTTCTAATACACCCCAGGATGCCATTGGCCTTCTTGGCCACAAGGGCACACTGCTGGCTCATGCTCATCCTGTTGTCCACTAGGACCCCCAGGTCCCTTTCCCCTACGCTGCTCTCCAACAGCTCTGTCCCCAACTTGTACTGGTACATGGGGTTATTCTTGCCCAGATGCAGGACTCTACACTTGCCCTTCTTATATTTCATTAAATTTCTCCCCGCCCAACTCTCCAGCCTGTCCAGGTCTCTCTGAATGGCTGCGCAGCCTTCCGGCATCTCAGCCACTCATCCCAGTTTTGTGTCATCAGCGAACTTGCTGAAAGCGCACTCTAATCCCTCATCCAAGTCATTAATGAATATATTGAATAGAACTGGTCCCAGAACCAACCCTTGCGGAACTCCGCTAGACACAGACCTCCAACTGGACTCTGTCCCGCTGACCACTACTCTCTGGCTTCTTTCCTTCAGCCAGTTCACAATCCACCTCACTACCCGATCATCCAGACCACACTTCCTCAGTTTAGCTGCGAGGATGCTGTGGGAGACCGTGTCAAACGCTTTACTGAAATCGAGATAGACCACATCCACAGCTTTACCATCATCTATCCACCGGGTAACATCCTCATAAAAGGCTATCAAGTTGGTTGAGCATGACTTCCCGTTGGTGAAGCCATGTTGACTGCCCCTAATAATCCCCCTATCCTTGATGTGCCTAGAGACAGCACCAAGAACAAGTTGCTCCATCACCTTTCCGGGGATGGAGGTGAGGCTGACCGGTCTATAGTTACCCGGGTCCTCCTTCCTGCCCTTTTTGAAGACTGGAGTGACATTCGCTTTCCTCCAGTCCTCAGGCACCTCTCCTGTTGCCCATGACTTAGCAAAGATGATGGAGAGTGGCCTAGCAATGACTTCCGCCAGCTCCCTCAGCACCCGCGGGTGCATCCCATCAGGGCCCATGGATTTATGGACGTCCAGGTTGCTTAATTGGTCCCTGACCCAGCCCTCATCAACCAAGACAGATTCCTCCTCTATCCTGACTTCTTCTGAGGCCGCAGGGGTCCAGGGCTCCTCAGGACAGCCTCCAACAGTATAGACAGAGGCAAAGAAGGCATTCAGTAACTCCGCCTTCTTTTTATCCTCTGTCTCCAGGACCCCCACCTCATTCATCAGTGGGCTTACATTGCCTCTAGTGTTGGCTTTACCTGCAATGTATTTGAAGAAGCCCTTTCTGTTGTCCTTGACCTCTCTTGCAACGTTTAATTCCAAGGAGGCCTTAGCTTTCCTAGTTGCCTCCCTACATCCTCTGACAACAGACTTCTATTCCTCCCAAGTGGCCAGCCCCTCCTTCCACGATCTGTACACCTTCTTCTTCCACTTGAGTTTGCCCAGCAGTTCCCTGTTCAACCATGCAGGTCTCCTGGTACCCTTCCTTGACTTCCTACCTGTTGGGATGCTCTGATCTTGAGCTTGGAAGAAGCAGTCCTTGAATGCTAAGCAACTATCTTGGGCCCCCTTACCTTCTAGTACCCTGTCCCATGGGATTTCCCCTAGCAATTGCCTGAAAAGGCCAAAGTTGGCCCTCCTGAAGTTCAGGGTTGCGATTCTGCTAGCTATTCTGTTCCTGCCACATGAGATCCTGAACTCTACCATCTCATGGTCGCTACAACCAAGGCTGCCCTCAACCTTCACCTCTTCCACCAGACCCTCCTTGTTAGTGAGGATCAGATCCAGCAGCGCTCCTCTCCTGATGACACAAAAGTTCGCTGATGACACAAAACTGGGAGGAGTGGCTGACGCGCCGGAAGGCTGCGCAGCCATTCAGAGAGACCTAGACAGGCTGGAGAGTTGGGCGGGGAGAAATTTAATGAAAAATAACAAGGGCATGTGTAGAGTCCTGCATCTGGGCAAGAATAACCCCATGTACCAGTACAAGTTGGGGACAGAGCTGTTGGAGAGCAGCGTAGGGGAAAGGGACCTGGGGGTCCTAGTGGACAGCAGGATGAGCATGAGCCAGCAGTGTGCCCTCGTGGCCAAGAAGGCCAATGGCATCCTGGGGTGTATTAGAAGGGGTGTGGTTAGCAGGTCGAGAGAGGTTCTCCTCCCCCTCTACTCTGCCCTGGTGAGGCCGCGTCTGGAATATTGTGTCCAGTTCTGGGCCCCTCAGTTCAAGAAGGACAGGGAACTGCTAGAGTCAGTCCAGTGCAGAGCCACAAAGATGATTAAGGGAGTGGAACATCTCCCTTATGAGGAGAGGCTGAGGGAGCTGGGTCTCTTTAGCTTAGAGAAGAGGAGACTGAGGGGTGACCTCATTAATGTTTATAAATATGTAAAGGGCAAGTGTGATGAGGATGGAGCCAGGCTCTTCTTAGTGACATCCCTTGACAGGACAAGGGGCAATGGGTGCAAGCTGGAACACAGGAGGTTCCACTTAAATATGAGGAATAACTTCTTTACGGTGAGGGTGACCGAACACTGGAACAGGCTGCCCAGAGAGGTTGTGGAGTCTCCTTCTCTGGAGACATTCAAAACCCGCCTGGACGCGTTCCTGTGTGATATGGTCTAGGCAATCCTGCTCCGGCAGGGGGATTGGACTAGATGATCTTTCGAGGTCCCTTCCAATCCCTAACATTCTGTGATTCTGTGATTCTGTGACGAGATTTGGCTTGTAGTCAAAGGCAATGAATTTACAACTTAAAGAACACAATGGATATAGTCCCTGATCACCATCCACAGAATCATAGAATCACAGAATAAATGAGGTTGGAAGAGACCTCTGGGATCATCGAGTCCAACCATTGCCCTAACACCACCATGTCAACTAGACCATGGCACTGAGTGACATGTCCAGTCTTTTCTTAAACACATCCAGAGATGATGACTCCAGCACCTCCCTGGGCAGCCCATTCCAATGTCTAATGACCCTTTCTGAGAAGAAATTCTTCCTAATGTCTAACCTGAACCTCCCCTAGCGAAGCTTGAAGCTATGTCCTCTTGTCCTATCGCTAGTTGCCTGGGAGAAGAGGCCGACTCCCACTTCACTATAACCTCCCTCCAGGTAGTTGTAGACGGCAATAAGGTCACCTCGGAGCCTCCTCTTCTCCAGGCTAAACAACCCCAGCTCCCTCAGCCGTTCCTCATAGGTCATACCTTCCAGACCCTTCACCAGCTTGGTCAACCTCCTCTGGACTTACTCCAACACCTCAACATCTTTCTTGAAGTGCGGGGCCTAGAACTGGACACAGTATTCAAGGTGTGGCCTCACCAGTGCCGAGTACAGAGGGACGATCACTACCCTAGACCGGCTGGCTACACTATTCCTACTAGAGGCCAGGAGGCCATTGGCCTTCTTGGCCACCTGGGCACACTGCTGGCTCATGTTTAGCCAGCTGTTGATCAGCACCCCCAGGTCTCTTTCCACCGGGCTGCTTTCTAACCACTCTTCCCCCAGCCTATAGCACTGCATGGGGTTGTTGTGGCCCAGGTGTAAGACCCGGCACTTGTTCTTGTTGAACTTCATGCCGTTGGTCTTGGCCCATCTATCTAACCTGTCCAGATCCCTCTGTAGGGCCTTCCTACCCTCCAGTAGATCGACACTCCCACCCAGCTTGGTGTCATCTGCAAATTTGCTGAGGGTGCACTCAATCCCTACGTCTAGATCATCAATAAAGATATTGAACAGCACCGGCCCCAGAACTGAGCCCTGGGGAAAACCGCTAGTGACCGGCCGCCAGTTGGACTTTGCCCCATTCACCACCACTCTCTGGGCTCGGCCATCCAGCCAATTTTTAACCCATTTAAGAGTCCACCCATCCAAGCCCCGGGCAGCCATTTTGTCTAGGAGGATGCTGTGGGAGACAGTGTCGAATGTCTTACTGAAGTCTAGATAGACTACATCCACAGCCCTGCCCTCAACTACTATATCCCTCATATAGTATCTTCACTTCAGCCTAATCCTTCTGAATTTGCACATCTTGGCCTTTCTTACAGTATCTTTCTTTCTTACCTTATGTATCTAGCATGTAACTGAATTATATACTCATCTTCATTTAAAAAAAAAAGAAAAAAACGGTAAGAGAAACATCATAGCAGTTCCCTTGATGATAATTATTCTGTTGTATAAATCATCTGTCATTTCTGGTCCATCAGGGTGAAAACCAGTGCAGAGGTAGTTAAATATTTTCCATGCTGTGTTTGTATGACTTGTACAGTTACTTTTCATTGTCAGATACCTATAAGCAGTTTGGTGATGAGGTTCAGGAGGGGAGTACCACATCAAATTTGCTGTACTGGGTTTGTTTTCATTAGAGCTTACTTGCCACAAACCATCATTAAATGGCTAGTCAATCAGTCAATGATACCTTTAGATATAGATAAGAAAGAATAAGGATGAATCTAAGAATTTATACTATATTTTAACTCTGAATATAGCTTGCTCATGCAACTTCCAGTTAACATTAAAATGAGTGTGTGGTGTTGGCAGAACTATCAGAGAGGTATGGTAAGAGAGTACATTATAGTAATAATTTGTCATATTTATTCCTTTTTTAAAAAATCATGTGTTTTTTTCTCCTGTAAACTGACTTTGTCAGCATTTTGACAATATTTTGTTTTGCTCTTTGGTGCAAAATATTACAATGAAGTAAAAAGATTTATTTAAAAAAAGGGAAAATTTGTACCAAATGATCTATGATGTCTTATACTTTTTGCAAACATTCAAAATTGGAGTAAGTTTTTAAAAGGAGAGAGTTCATATGCATACATTTGCTTTTACAAAGATCTTTGTTTCATAGGTTTGAAAGAGATTGGAAATCCTGCCTTTCATTTTTAAACTTCCTGATGAATGCTTCTCCTTGAGGGATATATTCCATCTGTTTTCCAAAATGTGTATTATATTTTGATAAAGTTTTTAATAAACTGTTTCTGAAACTTCCATTTAGATGAAAGGCATTTAGAGTACAGAATAAGGAAAAAGGGAAAAGAAATAAGATAGAATTGAATGTAAGCTTACACAACTGTAGTTATGATTTATGACAACAGAAATGCATTGAATATGATATTAGCATCCTAAAAACCTCCTTCATGACAAAAAATGAACTGAAATCTACTTTTTCTTTAACCTATTTCAGTTCAAAGTGAAATTCCAAGGGGTAAGTTGTTCTTTCTATCAATCAGGTTACTGTGTAGAGACAACCCCATTTTCTCTCAGAAATAACCATGACACAAGCAACCTTATAATAATTCAAAAAGTAGCACATAGAAGCTACCTGGTACCCTGTAAGTGAACTGGATAATTTATCATTGCTGCTATTGATGTCCAATTTGGTAAAAATACATGGTCTAAGAAAACTTTCCGCAACTCCTTCTTTAAGTAGCTGAAGAATATTTTAGGGAAAACAATGCTTGTGTGAGAATACTCTGGAACAGTCTGGTTCTGATGCCCATATTTGGCAAGATTTTTAATACTGTTGTAGATACAGAAAACTGCAACATCAAGTATTATGGGTTGTGGAAACATTATTTCTAATATATATATATAAGAAATCAATCCATTTATTTTATTGAACAGAAATCTATGCAGTAACCTGAGCAGCTAATGCATATGTAGCACGGAGATACCTTATTGTAAATTGTCAGTTTAATCTAGCAAAATAGCCCAAGCTTAAAGTTAGAAAAATCAAAACTAGAAATACATGAATATTTGTAACCCTGGTAACAACTGGAATGCTAAAGGTAGTTGCAGAAGACTGAATGACTGTCTACATGGAATGGCCAGCCTGTTCCAATATAGTGTGTATCTTTGACTCCCTTTAGTGTATTATGTAAGATGAGATTTGACATAGCTAACTTTTGAGCTAATGATCCTAATTCCTTCATTTACAATCATGTCTCATGCTTTTAGATTCTTAGGCTATAGTTGGTTCTCGATGAGCTAGCAATGCTATTAGCATGCTGAGGACATGAGGAGTACTGTGCCCTCTGCATGAAAACTTCTATAGGGTGTTCTCCTGTAGGGAGGTGTTATTAGACCTTCGGCTGCTCCAGTTCAGTTTGCTTTTTTTTGCCTTTTTCCATCTTTTTCTGACACAAGGAATGTAGAATTTTATTTCATATATGAATCTTGATACATCTCACCATGCCTCTTTTTCACCTGATATTGCATTTCTGCAATTTCTGTAAGACCACTGAGGAGCCAAAATTAAGTCAGAATGTAGCTGCCCCTTACTAAAATATCTCAGACAGAATATAACAGTGGCACCATGTAACCAACTTTGACACTCTACAGGTTGTATGCAAAGTGATTCCATTTCCTAGCATAGTTTTATAAGTTCAGAATGAGGTTATTCAAGAGTCTGCCTCTATAGAAATTAAAATACAGGGGTACAGTCAAAATATCAGTTCTTAAAAAAGTGAGGAAGGGCCCCCAAATGTATTAATGAATGTTATGTATAATTTTGGGGTCTCATCCTTCCTTCTTCAGGTTGCAACTAAGAAAATGTTTAGTTTCTGCTCATTAAGTTTATGCACGTTTTCAAGATACACCATAAAACACTTTAGCCTCCAGTTGTCCTTATCTGAATCTATCAGGAGAATATAAACTCCTTGCATTATGCTACATCATAAATCAACAGAAGTGTTCATGAATGAATAGTATTAGCCTCTGTAATGGGAAATATTTATGTATTTAATATGTCCACTTCAGGTTTTTCTTGGAAATACTAAGAGAAAAACTAAAGCTCCTCACACTTCACTAGAAGCTACAAAGCTATTAAAAGAAAGATACATCTAGTTATTATGCCAATACTGTTAGGGGTAGTATAACTGTTTGACAGCAATTCCACTGCAATTCATTGCCTTTCATGAGACCTAGAACATGGCTGTAAAATTACACCTGTTTCAGAACTTGGTGATCCTCTTTATAAAGTAAAACACTTAAGTGCTCAAAATATGGAAATAAACATCTTTATTTTTGTATACCTACATACTCTTTAGGAGTTCACACTATTTTAACTACTTCAGTTGAAATGGGAAAAAACGTTCTGTCACTAAAAACTGTGTAAAAGGAATCTCACTTTTGCAAGAAAATACTTAGAAGGTAGAGTTTGCACAGTACTCCATTAAACATTCTTTTGCTGTTGCCATCACACAATGATTGGCAAAATAACACATTGTCCTGGTTTGGCCTAAACCAGGCCGATTTTCCTTTCAGTGGTTTTTACTTTCAGCTAAGTCTCCTCTAAGTAACTGCACTTTCTGAAACTAACTGCACGTTTTTGCGGACAGTGTCTGCTTCTAGGACTGATAACGCTCAAAGTTTGTAGTTATCACTGAGGCACCGGTAGGGATGTTGTGCAGAAAGGCTCTTGCTGTACTTGTTCTTGAGAGAAACCAAGGTCACTGCTGAATTCCTCATTGCTTACGAGTGAAGAGCCGAAGGGGGGTCGCAGCTGCAGAGGGGAGCGGACAGGGCAGGTGACCCAAAATTGACCAACGAGGGTATTCCATCCCATACACGTCATTCTCAGTATAAAGTGGGGGGATCACGAGGGTCTCGCTCTCTTTCTGCTATGGCCGGTGTCCAGGGAGGACTCCGTCTGTTTTCCTGCTGCCCCCGATCCCGATCCGTGCGTTCCTGAATCCAGCTCTCGACCATCGCTAGGCCCAGGCTGGGCCTTCCCGGAGCCTGCCCTGCAGTGCCGGTGGTGACGTGGCTGACTTCAGGGGAGCTCAATCTTGGTTTTGTATATATATTTGTATATATTTGATTATTCCTATTATTATTATTATACTTTTTTTTCATTATTATAGTTTATTAAAACTGTTTTAATTTTCCAGCCCAGAAGTCTCTCTCCCTTTTCCCTTTCCCTTTCCCTCTGGGGGGAGAGGGGGGGATAACAGAGGGCATCTGCCGCAGGTTTAATAGCCAGCCCAGCTTTAAACCGTGACAGATTTATTGGCGCCCAACGTGGGGCTCGAGAGAAGCTCCGACAGGTTGCTCTGATAAGTCGAATCCCAGCTCCAGTGGGAGGAGACCCGGAGAGCTCAGCCAAGAGAGTATCAGATTTCTTCCTTTGAGATTTACGAGGAGTTGGAAATTAAAACAGATAGCTAAGATGATAATGTTATTTGTGAGCCTTGTGTTACCTCTTTTCTTTATAAAGCTTGTTTTAGAGTTATGTGTAATGATACCTTACTTGCCGTATGCGCTGTGTGTTAGTGCTTTCATGTGGTTTAACAGGGCGTGCTGGTTGAAATGTGTCTTTTTGGTATGGGTTTTGATACTGATTTATGTCGTGATAAACTGGGCAGTTATTATTCTGATCTCTTATCTCTATGATACAATGATGGGCAGCTTTAATCGCGAATCGGTAGCTGCGCACACCGGGCGTCTTTTAACTGATTTTGATAGTATCTGCTCCTTTTTTGCCAAGCTGATTCCTGCAAAATTCGAACAGGGCATGTTTTTATTTGTGTGTGTCCTGAATGTGTTTCTGGTGTGCTATGTGATTAGATGTCAGTGCAGCAACAGCGGGAGGTATCATGCTGCCCCTGTAACCAGGAGAAAACACCGAAAGAAATCAGCTAGTAAAGTGAAGGATGATGACTCAGAGGCTTCTAAGGCAGAGCCAGCACAGGACCCAGGTGAGGGCCCTTCTCAGTCAGAGTCAGGGCCTGACACAGAGGGGGGTTTCCTTGATCGTCTTTTTAAAGAAGGCCCATTACACAAGAAGGACAAGGAAGGTCCTTCTAAAGCAGAACAATCACAGGAGGACTTGGACTCGGAAGTAGAGATAACCTACCACTCCTTATCCCTGAAAGAACTGCGAAATATAAGAAAAGATTTTAGTCGTTATGACGGTGAGCCAATAATTACCTGGTTGCTCCGATGCTGGGATAATGGGGCAGATAGCATAGAATTGGATGGTAGAGAAGCCAGACAGTTGGGATCCCTGTCCAGAGATGGTGGTATTGATAAGATGCTTCCAAGAAGGTCGAACAGTATCAGTCTCTGGAGGCGACTCTTGTCAGCTGTAAAGAGCAGGTATCCCTATAAAGATGATGTTATGAGCCACCTAAGCAAATGGACCACTATAGAAAAAGGTATTAACTACCTTAGAGAACTAGCGGTGCAAGAGATCATTTATAAACACCCTCAGGACATTGTAGATCCTGTAAATCCTGATGAAGTGGAATGCAACCGATCCATGTTCCGGAAGGTTGTGAAGAGTGCTCCACCAACACATGCCCATACATTGTCAATATTAGTGTGGGGAGAAGATGCTATGACACGACCTAGTGTGGGCGAAATGGCTAACTATATGCGACAGTATGAAGATAGTATTTCTTCCCCACTGCAGGCCCGTGTCTTGGCTGTGGGAAATCTGACTAAGGAGAACAAGGACTCATTGAAACAACTGTCAGACAAACTGTCCAGGATCGAGAATAAACTTGACTCTCTACCTACACAGGCCCGCGTTGCAGCCTTTAGGAGGCAACGCCCTCCTACTGGACCGGCTCAAAGGAAACGGGACACGTCACGAGGTATCCTGTGGTTTACCCTGCGTGATTATGGGGAAGACATGAACAGATGGCATGGACAACCTACCAGTACCCTACAGGCACAAGTACGTGAGTTGCAAGCTAACAGAAATACCAGAGAGAATTTTCCTAGGAGGATGGCTGCTCCAGTTACCAATGAGCAGGACCCCAGTCAGGGTAGATGGGCCTCAAATCCCTTTTTTCCAAGAGTGAATAGGGGAAATGAAGGTCCAGTCCCCGTGAGCTGCACGAATCCAATCTTTAATTAGAGGGACCCTGCCTCTAGCCAGGAGGAGGAGAGGGACAACTGGATTTATTGGACTGTGTGGATTCGATGGCCTGGCACATTAAAACCACAAAGGTATCGAGCCCTGGTAGACACTGGTGCACAGTGCACCCTCATGCCATCGAATCATAAAGGGACAGAATCTGTCAGTATCTCAGGAATAACAGGGGGATCTCAAGAGTTATCTGTATTGGAGGCCGAAGTGAGCCTAACTAAAAACGAATGGAAAAAGCACCCCATTGTGACTGGTCCAGATGCTCCATGCATCCTTGGCATAGACTACCTTAAGAAAGGGTATTTTAAGGACCCAAAAGGATATAGATGGGCCTTTGGTGTAGCAGCTGTAGAGACTGAGGACATTAAACAGCTGTCTACCTTGCCTGGCCTCTCAGAGGATCCTTCTGTTGTGGGGTTGCTGAAAGTTGAAGAACAACAGGTGCCAATTGCTACTGCCACGGTGCACCGACGACAATATCGCACCAATCGAGACTCCCTGATCCCCATTCATAAACTGATTAGACAATTAGAAAATCAAGGAGTGATTAGCAAGACTCGCTCACCCTTTAATAGTCTTATATGGCCAGTGCAAAAGTCTAATGGAGAATGGAGATTAACTGTGGACTATCGTGGCCTAAATGAAGTTACACCACCTCTGAGTGCTGCTGTGCCAGACATGCTAGAACTTCAATACGAACTGGAGTCAAAGGCAGCCAAGTGGTACGCCACTATAGACATTGCTAATGCATTTTTCTCTATTCCCTTGGCACCAAAGCGCAGGCCACAGTTTGCTTTTACCTGGAGAGGTATCCAGTATACCTGGAATCGACTGCCCCAGGGGTGGAAACACAGTCCTACTATTTGCCACGGACTGATCCAGACTGCACTAGAAGAGGGTGGAGCTCCAGAACATTTGCAATATATTGATGACATCATTGTATGGGGTGATACAGCAGCAGAAGTTTTTGACAAAGGGGAGAAAATAATTCAAATTCTTCTGCAAGCTGGTTTTGCCATAAAAAGAGGCAAGGTCAAGGGGCCTGCCCGGGAGATCCAGTTTTTAGGGATTAAATGGCAAGATGGGCGTCGCCAGATCCCGATAGAGGTGATCAACAAGATAACAGCTATGTCCCCACCAACTAACAAAAAGGAAACACAAGCCTTCTTAGGCGTTGTGGGTTTCTGGAGAATGCATATTCCAGATTACAGCCAGATTGTACGCCCTCTTTATCAGGTGACCAGAAAGAAAAATGATTTTCAGTGGGGCCCTGAACAACAACAGGCTTTTGAACAGATTAAACAAGAAATTGTGCATGCAGTAGCCCTTGGACCAGTCCGTATGGGACAAGATGTTAAAAATGTGCTCTACACCGCAGCTGGGGACAATGGTCCTACCTGGAGCCTCTGGCAGAAAGTGCCAGGGGAGACTCGAGGTCGACCCCTAGGATTTTGGAGTCGAGGATACAAGGGCTCCGAGGCCAATTACACCCCAACTGAAAAAGAGATACTGGCAGCATATGAAGGAGTTAGAGCTGCCTCAGAGGTAATCGGTACTGAAGCACAGCTTCTCCTGGCACCCCAATTACCAGTACTAGGCTGGATGTTCAAGGGTAAGGTTCCTACTACCCATCATGCAACTGATGCTACATGGAGTAAATGGATTGCATTAATTACACAGAGGGCTCGAATAGGAAACCCTAATCGCCCAGGAATCTTAGAAGTGATCATGGACTGGCCAGAAGGCAAAGACTTCGGAATGCCACCAGAAAAGGAGGTGACACGTGCTGAAGAAGCCCCACCGTATAATGAACTACCAGAGGATGAGAAGAAGCAGTATGCCCTGTTCACCGATGGATCCTGCCGTCTTGTAGGAAAGCATCGGAAGTGGAAAGCTGCTGTATGGAGTCCCATACGACGAGTCACAGAAGCCACAGAAGGACAAGGTGAATCAAGTCAATTTGCAGAGGTAAAAGCCATCCAGCTGGCTTTAGACATTGCTGAACGAGAAAAGTGGCCAAGGCTGTATGTTTATACTGACTCATGGATGGTGGCAAATGCCTTGTGGGGGTGGTTAAAGCAGTGGAAGCGAAGCAACTGGCAGCGTAAAGGTAAACCTATTTGGGCTATTGAACTGTGGCAAGATATTGCTGCTCGGCTAGAGAAACTAGTCGTGAAGTTACGTCATGTAGATGCTCATGTACCTAAAAGTCGGGCAACTGAGGAACATCGAAACAACCAACAAGCAGATCAGGCTGCTAAAGTGTTCCAAATAGATTTGGACTGGGAACATAAAGGTGAACTATTTTTAGCTCGGTGGGCTCATGACACTTCAGGTCATCAAGGGAGAGATGCAACATACAGATGGGCTCGTGACCGAGGGGTGGACTTAACTATGGACTCTATTGCACAGGTTATCCATGATTGTGAAACATGCGCCGCAATTAAGCAAGCCAAATGGTTAAAACCTTTGTGGTATGGGGGGCGGTGGTTGAAATATAAATATGGGGAGGCCTGGCAAATTGACTACATCACACTCCCTCAGACCTGCCAGGGTAAACGTTATGTGCTTACCATGGTGGAGGCGACCACCGGATGGCTGGAAACATACTCTGTGCCCCATGCCACTGCCCGGAACACTATCCTGGGCCTCGAAAAGCAAATCTTGTGGCGACACGGCACACCAGAGAGAATTGAGTCGGACAATGGGACTCATTTCAAAAACAGTCTCATAGATAACTGGGCCAAAGAGCATAGCATCGAATGGGTATATCACATCCCCTATCATGCACCAGCATCTGGGAAAATTGAACGGTATAATGGGCTGTTAAAAACTACCCTAAAAGCAATGGGGGGTGGAACCTTTAAAAACTGGGATAAGCATTTGGCACAAGCTACCTGGCTAGTTAACACCAGAGGATCTATCAACCGAGCTGGCCCTGCTCAGTCAGACCTTTTACATACAGTAGAAGGGGATAAAGTCCCTGTGGTGCATGAAAGGAATCTGTTGGGAAAAACTGTCTGGATTCTTCCTGCTACGGGCAAAGGTAAACCCATTCATGGGATTGCTTTTGCTCAAGGACCTGGATGTACTTGGTGGGTGATGCTGCAGGATGGTGGAGTCCGATGTGTCCCTGAAGGTGATCTGATCTTGGGTGAGAATACTTAATTCTGAACTGCATGATGTTAATTGCTGCATAATACTAACAGTGTTCATAAGTGTCTTTCAGGTTGAAGCAGTGGTGATGAGACCGGAGCTAGCTGCAAGTGGCGTCCAGTAACCTCCTCGAGACTGACATCTTTAACCTGCAACCCATGGGCACGAACTGTGACAAAGCTCATACCATCTCTCCTACCCTGGGAGACTCCTAGCCAGATGGAAACCCACAATCCTGAACTAAATGAACTTGATGAACTTTTTTTTTGTATAGAGATGAATCATAAACTAATGTTATCTGTATATATTTTAAAATTAAAAGTTAGTGGTGATCCGAGTATGACGTGAATGGTATGGAATAAGGAGTGGAATGTCCTGGTTTGGCCTAAACCAGGCCGATTTTCCTTTCAGTGATTTTTACTTTCAGCTAAGTCTCCTCTAAGTAACTGCACTTTCTGAAACTAACTGCATGTTTTTGCAGACAGTGTCTGCTTCCAGGACTGATAACGCTCGAAGTTTGTAGTTATCACTGAGGCACCGGTAGGGATGTTGTGCAGAAAGGCTCTTGCTGTACTTGTTCTTGAGAGAAACCAAGGTCACTGCTGAATTCCTCACTGCTTACGAGTGAAGAGCCGAAGGGGGGTCGCAGCTGCAGGGGGGAGCGGACAGGGCAGGTGACCCAAAATTGACCAACGAGGGTATTCCATCCCATACACGTCATTCTCAGTATAAAGCGGGGGGATCACGAGGGTCTCGCTCTCTTTCTGCTATGGCCGGTGTCCAGGGAGGACTTCGTCTGTTTTCCTGCTGCCCCCGATCCCGATCCGTGCGTTCCTGAATCCAGCTCTCGACCGTCGCTAGGCCCAGCCTGGGCCTTCCTGGAGCCTGCCCTGCAGTGCCGGTGGTGACGTGGCTGACTTCAGGGGAGCTCAATCTTGGTTTTGTATATATATTTGTATATATTTGATTATTTCTATTATTATTATTATACTTTTTTTTCATTATTATAGTTTATTAAAACTGTTTTAATTTTCCAGCCCAGAAGTCTCTCTCCCTTTTCCCTTTCCCTTTCCCTCTGGGGGGAGAGGGGGGGATAACAGAGGGCATCTGCCGCAGGTTTAATAGCCAGCCCAGCTTTAAACCGTGACACACATTATTGCCCTACAGGGCATTTGTATAAATCCAATTTATATACAGGTATTAAACCTGATATTAATTGCTGCTTAAAATAAAAAAACTGTCTGAAAGAGCTATTATGTCTAGCTTAACTACTGTGTTACTCAGAGAGTGTTGCACTATAGAAAATGATTTATTTGGAAATATCATTGATCACTCCTAGTTTCATAGAATCATAGAATAGTTTGGGTTGGAAGGGATCCTTAAAGGTCATCTAGTCCAACCTTCCTTCAATGAGCAGGGACATTTTTCACTAGATCAGGTTGCTCAGAGCCCCGTCCAAACTGACCTTGAATGTTTCCAGGGATGGGACAGCTACCACCTCTCTGGGCAACCTCTTCCAGTGTCTCACCACCCTCATTGTAAAAAATTTCTTCCTTCTGTCTAGTCTGAATCTACCCTCTTTTAGTTTAAAACCATTACCCCTTGTCCTATTGCTACAGGCCCTATTAAAAAGTCTGTCCTCATCTTTCTTATAAGCCCCCTTTAAGTATTGAAAGGTCACAATAAGGTCTCCCCAGAGCCTTCTCTTATCCAGGCTGAACAACCCCAACTCTCTCAGCACTTCTTCATAGGAGAGGTGTTCCAGCCTTCTGATCATTTTTGCGGCCCTCCTCTGGACCTGTTCAAACAGGTCCATGTCTTTCTTGTACTGAGGACTCCAGAGCTGGACGCAGTCCTCCAGGTGGGGTCTCTCCAGTGCAGAGTAGAGGGGGAGAATCACCTCCCTCGAACTGCTGGCCGTGCTTCTTTTGATGCAGCCCAGGATAAGGTTGGCTTTCTGGGCTGTGAGTGCCCATTGATGGCTCATGTCCAGCTTTTCATCCACCAGTACCCTCAAGTCCTTCTCAGCAGGTCTGCTCTTAATCCCTTCATCACGCAGCAGTATTGATACTGGGGATTGCCTTGACCCAGATGCAGGACTTTGCACTTGGCCTTGTTGAACCTCATGAGGTTTATATGGACCCACTTCTCGAGCTTGTCCAGCTCCCTCTTGATGGCATCCCTTCCCTCAGGCATGTCAACTGCACCACTCAGCTTGGTGTCGTCTGCAAATTTGCTGAGGGTGCACTTGATCTGACTGTATTTATTGTAGTTTATGTATTTATTGTAGTTTATGTAATGGATTCTTTGGAGGAAGCTTACATCAGCAGTTAGATCTTTTCAGAGTCCTTCGGGAGGTTTACCTAAAGCTTGAGTTTTATCCTCTCTCACTGGATACACTTGTAAGTCCCTCTGTTCTATGTTAAAAGCTATTAGGTGTTCTGAGAACAATACAGTTTGGAACTGCCCAGAGAAGTTGTGGGTTTAACAGGTCTAATTTATAGGACTGGTAAATTTCTGAAAACTCTATTAAAAATACCAGTGCATACATGTAAATGTGAAAGCCATGTTCTCTCTTCTGTCTATGTTAATCTTCGTAATATTAAGTATTTGGCCAATATTAATTTATTGTATTTTGACAAGGATCCTAAGGGTCCTTAACAGTCTAGTGTTTGTCAGGTACCTGCAATCATATCAGCCACATTCTGGCCACTTAGTTGTGAAAGGACATTATTCAGCTGAAAGTCTGAAAGTTTGGTTTCTTGTGACCTGGCAGGAACAAACATGCAGGTCAGAGACTCTTCCAAAGCAAAGAATTTCCAATAAGAAGAGTGAACAAGCAGTTTTAGTTTTGCTGAATCTAAGACAACAGACACCAGATATTTCCCTCTCCGCCCCCCTTTAGGTATACTAAAACAGGTCTTTTTTTCCTAGGGAATCTTGTTTTCGAAAGAGGTCTATTATCATCATATCACTTCGTGGATTTGGGAAATATTTATAAGATTGGTTCCCTACGAAAAATGTTGAGTATTAAATATGTATATGAAAGGCAGCACATACTATAAGACAGAATACATATTACTCCACTTACTTGCAGTAATCAGTACTTCTATATGTAGTCTATGTCCATATATTTGTTCTCTGCTGTAACTCTCAAGACAGACTGTAAACTTACACTTGATATTAAGTTACTGATTATAAAATAGGAACTATCTTCCAAATGAAGATAGTGTGCGCGAGTATTTTTACCAACTACTGTGAATCAAACCTTGAACTAAAGGAACTTACTTGGTCTGATTTGACAGTGAAAAACAGAGAGAAGAGTAAAAGGGATCTCACAGGGACAATGCTTGTCCTGAAGCACTATCTAAAGTGTGTTATAGGCAACTTAAAATCATTAACAGAACACTTTCAAGTCCCTTAGCTATAGACAGACAAGTGACAGGCTGATCATGGAAGTTATCAGTGATCTATACATCAAAACCACAGATGAGCAGATCTGAGTAAAGCAGGGAAAATTACACATTTCATATGGTTGTCAAGATCTATTGATGGTGCAATGATATATTCAATAATTCAACAATGAATATTAAACAGATATTGACTTTTGATGAAATGAGAAGAAATATTTATTTTTTAATAGAATATCATTAAACTTTCATTAACTTAGCATATAAAAACTTTACCCCACACTCATTAATTCTAAAAATAGTGTCATAGTGGTAAGTATCTCTTGAATTTATTTTAAAATATTAAAAATAAAATGTAATAAAAAGAAATAATTATGGGAAAGAAAATGAGAAAACTTAGACAGAGAGCAAATAGTGAAAGAATGATACCATGTGTGATGGCTTGACCTTGGTGGCTGCCAGATGCCTACTCAGCCACTCGCTCAGTCTCCCTGCTCAACAGGACAGTGGGAGAAAATAAGATGTATAACTTGTGGGTCAAGACAAAGATGGGGAGATTACTTACCTCCATGGACAAAACAGACTCGACTTGGGGAAAATTAATCTAATTTATTGCCAATTAAAATCAGAACAGTATGCTGAGAAACAAAGACAAAAACTAAAACACCTTCCCCCACCTATCCTCTTTTTCCCAGTCTCAGCTTCACTTCTTCATTCCCAACTTCTCTACCTCCTTCCCCCCACCAAGTGGTGCAGGGGGATGGGGAATGATGGGTTAGGGTCAGTTTGTAGTAGTTCATCTCTACCACTCCTTCCTCCTCACAATTTTCATGTGCTCCAGCATGGGCTCTCCATGGGCTACAGCTTCCTTCAGGACATATCCACCTGCTCCAGCATGGGATCCTGCATGGGCTGCCGGGGGATATCTGTACCCTGGAGCACAGATGGGAATCTGGGACCTGGAACATCTCTTCCCCCTCCTCCCTTTCTGAACTTGGTGCTTGTAGGGTTTTTTTTCTGACAATTTTTTTCTCTCTCTCCTCACTGCCTATGCAGTGTTTTGCCTTTTCTTAAATAGGTTATCACAGAGGCACTACCAGCATTGCTGCTGGGCTCCACTGTGCCCTGCCATGGGTCCATTGGAGCTGGCTGGAACCAGTCATGTCTGGCAAGGGGCAGCCCCTGGCCTTTCCTCACAGAGGCCACCCTTGCAGTCTGCTGCTGCCAGCACCTGGACAGGGACACCCAACACATCATGTTTCAAACAGCAGGAGTCAGGTAAATATTCTGCATGAAATATTATAATATTAGAGAAGGACAAGACTGCTCTTATAAACACGTAGTGTGGTGTTCATCTATAAACCCAGCATTACCTTTTCATGATTTCAGTAAATATCAGATGGTCCAAGGGGCAACCGTGGAAATATTCATTTATAGCCGTTAAAGAACTTCATATCTTCTACTGGAAATAACCAGGGATCATGATATAGACTGTGGGTCATCAGGCCCGCATATGAGAACTGCGCTGAATTCAAGCACCACGGTCAGGGCAAATTACCATGACGAACACGGAGACCATGAAATACAGTCAAAGACACAATAAAGTTCCCTTGCACATAGGAGAAAACATTGGTAAAATATATCATCTTGACCCTGCTAACATAGAGTAGAGCCCTCCATGCAGGTCAGCATCACTGGACTTGGTAAGCACTGTGGCTGCAGTTTGCTGGGCCATATGGGAGCAGACAGATGCTGAAGGTCATTTGATGCACCATTGGTGCCAGAGGGAACTGCTCTGCTCCCACTTGCAGCTGTGGGCAGGCTGACAGTAATATTGTAACAGAAATGTGGTAGTTAACGTGAGGACCAGAACAATGTGAAGTGCAGCAAGTTTCATACGGAGCACACACGGATGATCAGCTTCAACCCCCTGCCCCACCAGAAGGCGGCTGCAGAAGATATTCCACTGCAACACATTCCGTAACAAAAAAAAAGGAGGAATGCACCAATTTCAACATTTATAGCAGCCCTGAGTTTGAAAAAGACTGCTCTCCAGTCTGGAACCTGAGGCAAATTTGGACTACACAGATGCAATATGGCTAAAAGGATCCATGGGTCATGCTCTGGATACTAATTAGGAATACTCTGATGAGTATTTTGTTAAGATATGAATGCCAAAGTTAATAATGGGAAAGATTCAAGAATGTGATTTCTTGTACTGGAAAATGATCTTCCAAAGAAAGACCTGAAAGACAGATTGCAATTATCTGTTAAAACCAAACTGGAAAAAACCTGTAGGAAATGGCAAGAGTGGGGCAAGTGCACTGACAAAGTGATAGATGTAAGGGACCAAATTGGCAAATAGATATCTCAAAGTTTGCCTATGTGATTGTACCTGGACACTTGTGGGTAGGAGAACTTGTCTAGACATGTCTAGACAGCCAGTTCTCCCTGTCACTCAAACTTGTTTACATTGGAGCAAGCACTGGTCTCCATCACCTGCCTGTCAACACTCAGGCCCAGGACGCATGGACATGTCCATTGGATGGAGAAAGCGCGGGCACACGCCCATTGGACAGGACAGGTACACACGCCCACCCTCACTCCCTGTAAAAAGAACTGCGCAGACAGGCCTGCAGCCCCACTTCTCCACTGCTGCCACCTTGTCTGTGTGTGCTGTTGCCTTTACTCCACTGCGTCACTCACTGCTGGAAGACAGAAGACGTCGCTGGACCCACGGTGGAGACTATCCCCGCGCATCTCTCTCTCTCGGAACGCTCACTTATTTTCCCACTTTATTTCCCACCTTTACTATTGCTCAATTTCCTCCACCTTTGTTCAATAAAGCATCTTGTTTGGCAGCATTTGGCCTCGTTTGTGCTTTAATCTTGCCTCTTGTGATCACAAAGAATCTTCCCAGGTCCCAGGCTCAAATCCGGGCCCTGACAATAGACTGAATGACTAAAAAGGCCCTTATTGTCTTTAACGTCTCTAATTTCATCACTTCTTTGTAGTGTTTTTGCTTTATTTTGCACAATTACTATAAACATAAGTTCTGCTCCTCCTTATGCACTGAGTGCTACCTATAAAGCATAGATATACTACTCTCAGTACACAAATATAAGCAAGTCCATAGGTTTTTCCATAGAATTTCCATAGAGATTAGGTCCTGAAGCATGAACAGAGCTTGATTCTTACACAATGTACAAAAGAAATCAGAGACAGTATGAACAAAGGTAAGGGACTGTCTGTATAAAGAAAAATGGAAAATTGAAATAGTAACTGGAAATCATGCAACTGATTTAATCCATGTCATATTCTTATATGTTGCTCAGTATGGAATGCCTATAAAACTACACATTTACAGGAAGTTGTCACATCTAATTGGTTACTGGATTAGTTTATTTCAAGAAAAGTTTCTTGTGTATTTTTGCCTTTTAAAATGATTCTCTGCTAATGAAACAAATGTAACTCTGCCAGTCTTGAAATAATTACCACATTACAGCATTATGATTAGCTTCACTTGCATACCAAGTCTGCCAATTTTTTAAAACAGTATTTTCATTAATAATACTGCCTAGTACGAGCTGCCAAAAACTATTTAACATGTGATATGAAAAATCTGGCATTACGTAGGTGCTTGGTGAGACTCACTAGTGTAAGATTTTTATATTTCCTCCAATGAATTTGTCTGAAATGAACTCTGTGTATTCTTGCTGTGTATTCTCTGGTAAAATAAAATTGCTATTTTTCATCATTCAATTTGCACATTTATGAAGTCAGAGTTATACAATTAGTATTCTTTTAATCATATTTTTATGGATATGCTATTCATATGCAAAGAGTCATTTGCTTGATTTCAGTGCCAACACCTGAAAATATATTAGTTTTTTATTTCTACTGAGCCTTAGCCAGTATACCTTTTCATCACAAGGAGATTCACATTTTAATTTTCCTAGCCTACATGTTCATCCCTGGTTTTTATCCCTTTCCCCTTATCATGCTGGCTCTGCCAGATATTTCTGTCTGACTCTTTGTTCCTCCCTCTGATGCCAGCTCTGTGCTCCACACCAGCCCACCCCTTTTTGCCGCTGGACACCTTTCCTGATGACTCACTCCAGCTGTATTACTTATTTAGTTACTCCATCTCTCTTTTCTGTAAAATTAGATGGTGAGCTCTTCATTTCATGGACCATGTCTTTTTATCAGTCCCATAAAGCTTACATGGCATTTATAAGAGCAATGTAAATTAATAATAATAAACATTTTATACTCTACTGATATATGTTTGGATATCTGAACTGTGAAATACTGCCTTCAGTCTAAGCAGATGCAATGTATTATTGTGTCAGGGCACAGCATGGGACAGGGTCTCCCTGGGACTTGGGGGTGGAGGGGGCTCCCCTGAGGCAGCGGGGCTGGGTCTGTCATCTGGGGTTGTCCCACTGTCCCAGGCAGAGACCAAGGCAGACTGTGCAGCAGCCAGGGTAACCCCAGCCCTGGACATTTGGCACCTCCCTGGGGCAGGGATGGGCCAAGGTTGGGCTGGGACATTGGCCCATGAATGGGCCCGGCTTTGTGGTACCCGTGGCAGACATGGCAGGGCTGTGGTGAGCTGGAGACTGGCCCTGCTGTGGCATTACTGGGACAGGAGCTGGTGGTCCTGGGGGGCTGAAACGGGGTCCTGGGTCCAGGTTCAGCTCAGGGGAAACCTGAGGGAGGCAGGCCAGGGACAGTCAGGGCTGTCACTGCCCTTAGTGTTCTGCCAAAGGGACTGTCTGGGACAACCATTTATTTATTAAAAATACATTTTTTTTAAATTTTTGTTTCTATATATGATGAAAATGTAAAAATTAAGCCAGGTCTGGAAAAAAGGAAATAGACTTTACAATGATGGTCTCCCTTCTGGTTCTCAGAATAAATGAGCATGGGCAAATGCACAAAAATACTGGCAGTTGGAACTTGCTTGTTTTAGACATGTACATACATGTGACTGTGTTTAATTGTGTTGCCCAGGATAAAAAATATAAGACCTTGTAAATCAGCAAATATAAGCAAGTATGTTTGGAATTTATTCCCATTCTTGCTATTATGTGTCTTATTCACTAGCAAATGATGCATGTGGAGTTCAAGATCCTTAGGGCAGTGAGGAGGGTGCAGGGAAGCTCACTACACTGGACTTCAGGAGAGCAGACTTCGGCCTCTTCAGGGGCCTGCTTACTAGAGTACCATGGTGTCACAGTTTAAAGCTGGGCCAGCTATTAAACCTGTGGCAGATGCTCTCTGTTAACCCTCCCCCCACCCCCGAAGGGAAAGGGAAAGGGAAAAGGGAGAGAGATTTCTGGGTTGGAAAGTTAAAACAGTTTTAATAAACTATAATAATGAAAAAGAGTATAATAATAATGTTGGAATAATCAAATATATACAAATATATACAAATATATACAAAACCAAGATCGAGGTCCCCCGATGTCAGCCATGTCACCACTGGCACTGCAGGGCAGGCTCCGGGAAGGCCCAGCCTGGGCCCAGCGACGGCTGAGAGCTGGATTCAGGAATGCAGGGATCGGGATCGGGGGCAACAGGAAAATGGACAGAGTCCTCTTCAGACACTGGCCATAGCAGAAAGAGAGTGAGACCCTCCTGATTCCCCCACTTTATACTGAGAATGACGTGTATGGGATGGAATACCTTCGTTGGTCAATTTTGGGTTACCTGCCCTGTCTGCTCCTCCCTGCAGCTGCGACCCCCCTTCGGCTCTTCACTCATAAGCAGTGAGGAATTCAGCAGTGACCTTGGTTTCTCTAAGACTAAGTACAGCAAGAGCCTTTCTGCATAACATCCCTACCGGTGCCTCAGCGATAACTACAAACTTCGAGCGTTATCAGTCCTAGAAGCAGACACTGTCTGCAAAACATGCAGTTAGTTTCAGAAAGTGCAGTTACTTAGAAGAAACTTAGCTGAAAGTAAAAATCACTGAAAGGAACATTGGCCCAGTTTAGGCCAAACCAGGACACATGGGATAAAGCCCTGGAGGGAAGAGGGGCCCAAGAAAGCTGGTTAATATTCAAGGACCACCTCCTCCAGGCTCAGGAGAGATGCATTCCAACAAAGCGGAAGGCAGGGAAAAATGCCAGGAGGCCTGCATGGATGAACAAGTTGCTCCTGGATAAACTCAGGCAACAAGAAGGAAGCCTACAGAGGGTGGAAGGAAGGGCAGGTAGCCTGGGAGGAATACAGAGGAATTGTCCGAGCAGCCAGGGATCAGGTTCGGAAATCTAAAGCCCTGATAGGATTAAATCTGGCCAGGGATGTCAGTGGCAACAAGAAATGCTTCTATAGGTATGTCAGTGATAAAAGGAAGACTAGGGAAAATGTGGGCCCTCTCTGGAAGGAAACGGGAGACCTGATTACCCAGGATATGGAGAAGGCTGAGGTACTCAACGACTTCTTTGCCTCTCTCGTTACTGGCAAGTGCTCAAGCCACCCCGCCCATGTCGCAGAAGGCAGAGGCAGGGACTGGCGAATGAAGAACCGCCCACTGTAGGAGAAGATCAGGGTCGAGACCATCTAAGGAACCTGACGGTGCACAAGTCCATGGGACCTGATGAGGTGTGTCCACAGTTCCTGAAGAAACTGGTGGATGAAGTTGCTAAGATGCTATCCATCATTTTTGAGAAGCTGTGGCATTCTGGTGAAGTCCCAACTGACTGGAAAAAGGGAAACATAACCCCCATTTTTAAAAAGGGAAAAAATGAAGACCCGGGAAACTACAGGTCAGTCAGTCTCAACTTTGTGCCTGGCAAGATCATGGAGCAGAACCTCCTGGAATCTATGCTAAGGCACATGGAAAACAAGGAGGTGATTGGTGACTGCCAACAGGGCTTCACTAAGGGCAAATTGTGTCTGACAAATTTGATAAAGAATTGGCTGGATGGTCGCACTCAAAGAGTTACAGTCAACGGCTCAATGTCCAAGTGGACAGCAGTGATGAGTGGCGTTCATCAGGGGTTGGTATTGGGACCGGTCCTGTTCAACATCTTTGTCAGCGACGTGGACAGTGGGATTGAGTGCGGCCTCAGCAAGTTTGCCGACAACACCAAGCTGTGTGGTGCGGTCAACACGCTGGAGGGAAGGGATGTCATTCAGAGGGACCTTGACAGGCTTGAGAGCTGTGTCTGTGCAAACTGCATGAAGTTCAACAAGGCCAAGTGCTAGGTCCTGCCTGTGGGTCGGGGCAATCCCCAGCAAAAATACAGGCTGTGCAGAGAATGGATCGAGAGCAACCCTGAGGAGAAGGACTTGGGAGTGATGGTTGATGAGAAGCTCAACATGAGCTGGCAATGTGCGCTTGCAGCCCAGAAAGCCAACTGTGTCCTGGGCTGCATGAAAAGCAGCGTGGCCAGCAGGTCAAGGGAGGTGATTCTGCCTCTCTACTCTGCTCTTGTGAGACCCCACCTGGAATACTGTATCCAGCTCTGGGGCCCCCAATACAAGAAGGATATGGAGCTGTTGGAGTGAGTCCACAAATATAATCAGAGGGCTGGAGCCCCTCTCCTATGAAGACAGGCTGAGAGAGTTGGGGCTATTAAACCTGGAGAAGAGAAGGCTCCAGGGAGACCTTCTAGCAGCCTTCCAGTACCTGAAGGGGGCTGTGAGAGACTGGAATGTAAAGTGATTGATTGTCTCAAAGTTTGGCTTGTGGTGCCGACTTGACTGGTAAGATAGCAGAACTGTGGAATCCACAAGCCTGTTGATGCAGCACACCACTCTTCTGCCTATCAGTCACCAACCATTGTCTCGGCCGAGCAAGCAACCTGCCAAGAACATCCTGTTTACTCTCACAGAATCACAGAATCACAGAATGTTAGGGATTGGAAGGGACCTCGAAAGATCATCTAGTCCAATCCCCCTGCCGGAGCAGGATTGCCTAGACCATATCACACAGGAACGCGTCCAGGCGGGTTTTGAATGTCTCCAGAGAAGGAGACTCCACAACCTCTCTGGGCAGCCTGTTCCAGTGTTCGGTCACCCTCACCGTAAAGAAGTTTTTCCTCATATTTATGTGGAACCTCCTGTGTTCCAGCTTGCACCCATTGCCCCTTGTCCTGTCAAGGGATGTCACTGAGAAGAGCCTGGCTCCATCCTCATCACACTTGCCCTTTACATATTTATAAACATTAATGAGGTCACCCCTCAGTCTCCTCTAAGCTAAAGAGACCCAGCTCCCTCAGCCTCTCCTCATAAGGGAGATGTTCCACTCCCTTAATCATCTTTGTGGCTCTGCGCTGGACTCTCTCTAGCAGTTCCCTGTCCTTCTTGAACTGAGGGGCCCAGAACTGGACACAATATTCCAGATGCAGCCTCACCAGGGCAGAGTAGAGGGGGAGGAGAACCTCTCTCGACCTGCTGACCACACCCCTTCTAATACACCCCAGGATGCCATTGGCCTTCTTGGCCACAAGGGCACACTGCTGGCTCATGGTCATCCTGCTGTCCACTAGGACCCCCAGGTCCCTTTCCCCTACGCTGCTCTCTAACAGGTCTGTCCCCAACTTGTACTGGTACATGGGGTTGCTAGCCCAGATGCAGGACTCTACACTTGCCCTTCTTATATTTCATTAAATTACTCCCCACCCAACTCTCCAGCCTGTCTAGGTCTCTCTGCATGGCTGCGCAGCCTTCCGTTGTGTCAGCCACTCCTCCCAGTTTGGTGTCATCAGCGAACTTGCTGACAGTGCATTCTATTCCCTCATCCAAGTCATTAATGAATATATTGAATAGAACTGGTCCCAGTACTGACCCTTGAGGGACTCCGCTAGACACAGGCCTCCAACTGGACTCTGTCCCATTGACCATCACTCTCTGGCTTCTTTCCTTCAGCCAGTTCACAATCCACCTCACTACCCGATCATCCAGACCACACTTCCTCAGTTCAGCTGCGAGGATGCTGTGGGAGACCGTGTCAAACGCTTTACTGAAATCAAGATAGACCACATCCACAGCTTCTACCATCATCTATCCACTGGGTTACATCCTCATAAAAGGCTATCAAGTTGGTTAAGCATGACTTCCCCTTGGTGAAGCCATGCTGAGTGCCCCTAATGATCCCCCTATCCTTGATGTGCGTAGAGACAGCACCAAGGACAAGTTGTTCCATCACCTTTCCGGGGATGGAGGTGAGGCTGACCGGTCTATAGTTACCCGGGTCCTCCTTCTTGCCCTTTTTGAAGACTGGAGTGACATTCGCTTTCCTCCAGTCCTCAGGCACCTGTCCCGTTGCCCACGACTTAATAAAGATGATGGAGAGTGGCCTATCAATGACTTCCACCAGCTCCCTCAGCACCCGTGGGTGCATCCTATCAGGGCCCATGGATTTATGGATGTCCAGATTGCTTAATTGGTCCCTGACCCATCCCTCATCTACCAAGACAGATTCCTCCTCTATCCTGACTTCCTCTGGGGCCGCAGGCGTCCGGGGCTCCTCAGAACAGCCTCCAGCAGTATAGACAGAGGCAAAGGCGGCATTCAGTAACCAGACCCTGTAATTGCGAGATGCTTTCAGCTGCCTGTAGAAGGCCTCATCACCCTCCTCATCCTGATCCGGTGGCCTGTAATAGACACCCACAACAGTATCACCCCTGCCAGCCTGCCCCTTAATTCGCACCCACAAACTCTCAACTCACTCCTGATCCGCCCCTGGACAGAACTCAATACATTCTAGCTGCTCACTCACATAAAGAGCAACTCCACCACCTCTCCTTAGTGGCCTGTCTTTCCTGAACAAGACATAGCCATCCATGACCACATTCCAGTCATGCGAGGCGTCCCACCAAGTCTCTGTAATTGCCACTAAATCATAGCCCCCCGACTGAACACGGATTTCTAATTCCTCCTGTTTATTCCCCATGCTGCGCGCATTGGTGTACAGGCATTTCAGGGTGCGAGCTGAGCACACTGATTTCACCCCAGGGGGATAGGAGGCCTCCTGGTCTACCTCAACACTAGAGCGTTGCCCCAGTGATGCAAGCCCAGCTACTACCCCATCCCCCTTCGAATCTAGTTTAAAGCTCTCCAAATGAGCCCTGCTAATTCCTGTCCCACAACCCTTTTGCCCCTACGACACAAACCTTTCCCATGTATTACCGTCACGCCTGGTGTCTTATAAAACCAGGCATTATCAAAGAACCCAAAGCCCTGCCTGTAGCACCAGTCTCGTAGCCAGGCATTAATAGAGAGAATCCTACTATTCCATCCCGCGTCATCACCTGAAAATGGAAGGAGGGAGGAGAAAACAACTTGTGCCCCAGACTCTTTCACCAACCGTCCTAGGGCCTTGTAGTCTTTCTTCATCCCCCTCAGACTACGGGATGCAGCTTCTTCCCCACCTGTCTGGAAGATGAGCAGGGGGTGGTAGTCTGTGGCCTTCACCAGGTTGGGGAGTTGCCTGGTGATATCCCTGATTCGGGCTCCAGGCAGGCTGCAGACCTCCCTGTGATGGGGGTCAGCTCTGCATATTGGGCCCTCAGATCCCTTTAGGAAGGAGTCTCCAACCACTAAAACTCTTCTCTTCTTCCTTGTGGAGGAGGTAGGCTATACGCCTGTCAGGTTTTTCTGACTGTGGTGAGACCTCTGATATAGGTTGCCTCTCCACCACATTCCCATTGGACCGGCTGTATTCCACTAGGGCTTCATATCTATTGCTCAGAGGCACCTGTGGAGGCAAAGTAGGCAAGGAGGGCACTTGCCTTTTGCCACAGCCATAGACTTGCCTCCACTCACTCCTCTCCTCTAAGTTATTGTTTTCCACCTGAGAGGGGCAGAGTACAGGGGTCCCTCGATCCTGGGAGCTCTCCAGCAGGTGCTCCCATTTTTCTTGCAGGGAGGGCAAAGCGTGGCTCCACCAGTCTATCTCCATTTCAGCCTCCCAAATGCTCCTAAGCCTTTCTACTTCGGCTTGAAGCCTTTCAACCTGGCTTTGCAGCTGTGCCGCTCAGCCGAGCAGATCATCTACCTGCTCACAGCGCACACAGCCCCCTGACACCACAGAGACGCTGTAGCATTCCCTGCAGCCTGCGACCTGCACCATCGCCTCCTTCCGTGGGAGCTCTGTCTGGGTTCCCACATCCATTTTGGTCTTCTTCCGCCGGGTAGATACCATTGTTCTTTCACTGAGATGGGAAATACCTGTTGGTGACACCCCTGGTTCACAGCTCCTTGGCACCTTCCTCGCCTTGTGCACTGGGAGGGAGTCAGCGCCCTCCCCAACGAGCTGTAAACTGCTGCGGCCTCTCCCGCCCTGGGACACACCCAGTCACTGCTGACTCACACAATCACTGCTCACTCTCCCTCTACCCTCTGGGCAGGGACTAGTTCCTGTCCTCCAGAAAGCTTTTTATCACCCAATCAATCACCACCCCCAATCAACAGGGGATGGTGCGTTTAAATCGCCCGCGGTGCCTCCGGCTACGCCTCCTCCTCTTCTGATTCGTTGCCGGGAACCTCTGGGTCCGGGGTGGGGGGGAAGCAGCTCGGGGCTGCTGCTCCAGGAGGGTCAAGAGTACGAAAACTGCCCGGTTACAGCCCGATGCCGCCCTCGCCCCCGCACTAACCTCAAGTCGCTGTAGCTGCTGCCGCCGCTGTCAGCTGTAGTCAAAAGTATCAGAAATATTTACGTAAATTATTAATGAGCATAGTTCCAAATAACTCTGTGACTGTTCTAATTTGGACCAGTGAAAATATCACCCCTAATTTCATTTGAAATTTTAAGGAAGATGAGAAAAAGGAAGGACAAGAATAGCCAAGAGAGAAGAATATAAAAACACAGAATCGTGAGTCTGGCCCAGCTTTCAAGAACTTTTTAATTGTTAATATAGTCTATCACTGAATTTAGTATAATTACAAGATAAGAGTCTTGATTTAAGGAAAGGTAAACATAAAAACTGTGCAGTTGATAAAACTGCATACAGAAATACTGAAAATTAATTTGTAATTCCAGTGCAAAATAAGAACGGAAATTATTTTATTTTTCTTTAATATGTTTCAGGTTTCAATAGGAGAATCATATAAATGTATGAGCTACAGGCTGTTTTACTGTTTTGAAATATAACACGGATTATAAATAATGGAAAATCTCATAGCAGTAGCTCACAACATTCTTCAAAAATGGATGTAAAGATATCAAATGCCACTGCACCTTGCTAATAAGTCATTCAGACTCTAAGGGTAACTGTAGGTATAGAATCCAAGCTCTTTGCCTGAATATTAAACACTTATTAAACAGACATTTACAGACAAAGGAAATTCACAATGTGTTTCTGAATTACCGAGCATGATATTAATATTCAATTGGTGAGCTTCTGTGTAAAAAGAAAGACCTGCTAGAGGCTTAAAATGCTAACTACATGTCTCCATTTACTGTAACTGCATACCAAAAGCACTGCTCTGTCATATATTAGACAGAAAAGTTCAAGAGCCATTATAATGTAGGAAAAGTCCAAATCCAAGGTACTTGTTTTGAGTTCTTAGAATTAATTGAAGTCATAATCACACTAAAGGAAGGAAAAAAATTCTTTGCCTGCATGAATCTATAGTACTTTGCAGCTTATTATTTTTATATCTCTGCTAGGCTTTCGTATTAATCAGTACTTGAAAGGATTTCTATTCAAGATGAGTGACCTATTCTGGTTAAATTAAAAGCTGATTCAAAACATTTGCCATTACTTGCACTTTTTTAACCATTCTTATTAACATTCAAATATGTTTGGCTACAGATTTCTTCTTATTCTAGCTAGGGAAAGCATAATAAAATCGCCTCAAGGGAGATGATTCTACACCTCCACTCTGCTCTCATGAGACCCGACCTGGAGTGCTGTGTCCAGCTCTGGGGCCCCCAACACAAGAAGGACATGGAGCTGTTAGAGTAAGTCTAGAGGAGGGCCACAAAGTTGATCAGAAGGCTGGAGCACCTCTCCTATGAAGACAGGCTGAGAGAGTTGGCCTTGTTAAGCCTGGAGAAGAGAAGGCTGTGGGGAGACCTTCTGGTAGCCTTCCAGTACCTGAAGGGGGCCTACAGGAAAGCAGGAGAGGGACTTTTTACAAGAGCATGTAGTGATAGGGTGAGGGGTAATGGTTTCAAACTGAAAGAGGGTAGATTTAGATTAGCTGTTAGGAAGAAATTCTTTACTGTGAGGGTGGTGAAACACTGGACCAACTTGCCCAGAGAAGTTATGGCTGCCCCCTCCCTGGCTGCCCCCTCCCTCCCATATGAGCTCCTGCAAGAGAGGCAATGAAGGAAAATTTGTAATTCAACAAGCATTATTACAGCTACTAGTGTATCTCTGAATGACAAGCTTCTACAGAGAGTGAATTATACTCTTTCAAAATAATGTAGCCATAAGATTTCTGTAGTAAATAATGTATAGGAGTATGTATACCATAAATAGATGATTCAGTTTCAAGACTTGTGCCAGGCAACATCTCCTGCTTCTCTCGTTTCCTTCTTCTTCCCAACCTTCTGCTGATGAGCTTTGGGAAAGAAATGAAGGGAAGATTTGGAGGATATCTTCAATGCCATGAAGCTGACAGTGAACTATCTCATGTCAGAAGCTGTTTTTCCAGTGATCTCAGGTGTTAGGATAGTCCAGGCTCCCACGTACGATAGTGCCCGCTTGGACATGAAGATGAAAGACATGAGTTATTCATAGATGTGACCTTCTTAGTCTGCTGAACCTACTACAAGCCATTCAAGGTGTAGCGGATATCATGGTCCCACAGACAACTGCTTATCCCATTCACCAACATTATTTTGAACACTGAATAGACTAGATGAAACAACAGCCATGACACTAGGTAATATCTGAGATGACAGGGAGAAGAATAAAGGACACTGTCATACAATGGAAAGTTCTGCTCATTTTTTCTTGAAACACTGAAATTGAGAAAGAGATTCCAAAATGGCTCGAGACATTGTGAGCCTCCTTTCCTCATCCCATATGCAATAAGGCAGTGGTCTATTATGTGACCCTTCTAAGAGATACTAGCAACCGCAACAGGTGGCACTTTCAAGCTGTGACTGTGAAAGGTAGTACCAGGGATTTGTTGAATGTGATCACTTCTATCAAGCTTGCTGTTGTGTCATAAGATGTGCCTGAGGAAGACAAGTCAAATCAGTCACATGCTCTAGTAATCAGTGCTACTTAAACAAGGCCACAGGAGAAATCTTTCAGACAGCCATAGGTGAGGAGAGTAGTTCCCAGATGTAAATAACAGAAGTCCTTCAACTTATAGGAAGGAACAGGTTGGAACTTGGTAGGTCACTGTGTCCTGCAACAATTTAAAGCTGAAGACATTAGCAAGCAGTGCTTGCTGATCACTTTGTTTCTGAGAACTTCATTACCCAACAACACATAATTAAACACATCCCTTCTGATGCCAATAGGACATAACTATGAACTGGGAGACATATCTGAATTTTGTGCAAGTCATAGGCAAATCATAAGCAAAACCTGATTTATCTGCTTTATAATCAACTATATCTTTCAGGTTGCCATCATATTAGAGATTAGTACTAAGTAGTGTTAGTGACAATGTTATCATCAATATTGGTCTAATTGATTCAGACGTTTACAAAATACTCATCAGTGCATTATGTAAATCTATTCAAATATTAAGGAGGGCTTTAACAAATTCATCTTCTACCAAGAAAGCAGAATGGAAAAGCCTGAACAAAACCAGCATTTTGTTTCTTCTGAAGTAGCATGTCTCTTTCTCTGTTAAAAAGAAGTATATATCTGTATTGCCTCAGGAAGCACCAAGAAAAGATATTATTCTATCACAAAAGCATTATTTCCTCCTTGTTCTCTCATTACTCCCAGAGGCTGGCAATTTGCCACTAGCTCTGAACAACGTCAAATGCTGTCTCAGCCACACTGAACACCACATGGGACTTTGAGGGAAGGAGAGGAGGAAAATCACAGTTCCAGTTTTCCTTTTGTCCAGTTTCCTCCTGGATGCAGTGATTAAGCAAGTTCTAACTCTGCCCTTCTTCTGTCCAGATTAGTTGTTGCAGCAAAGAGGCTGGGAAGACAGTTTGAAATGCTATGTCTCAACATAAATAAGGGTAATAGACTGAGACCCAGAATTGTTGTCAATTTGTACCCCCTGAATTAGTAATTTTGTACACGTGACAGAAAGACTATCCCACAGAATCCTTGTACCTTAATTCATATTACTTCCATCTTAATTTGAAATTCTCTAATTCAGAAAAATTTCTACTTGTAGTCACTTAGTCTTGTTTGGGGGCTATGATTGCTTCTTTTGTTTTCTTTTTATTTTCTTCTATAGTAGATGTGTGATTTGGTCATTTTTTGAGGTAACATTTCAAATAAATCTTAGGTGTTGTACATAACTATATGTTAATCTAATTTATGGTTAAACTTTATGGTTACCTTTTATGGTTATTTCTTTTTATAATGAGAGACCAGAAAGAGAGAACAAGAATTTCAATTAAAATTGTAAAGTAACCTTTAAAACCAGAAAAGTTGTTATGACATATTTTATTGAATTTTTTAGATACCAGATACCCAGCCTCAGAAAGTAAGGGATACAGGTGACCAAAACGGAGTGCAGCTAGGATCACATGCAAAGGCTCAGGCTTGGCCTGTGCAAAGCAGTAGATCTATCTGATGCCTTTTAAAAGTCTGTCTGATGAGTGTAAACTGGGGTCTGAAAGTCAAGCTGAGTTTTGTTCAATACATCTCCCGACAATAAATGCTCAGTAAGAATTTAGTCAACAATCCTGGTGATTATATGACCAGACTAGAATACAATTCACTTTTCTACACTTATATTGATGCCACAGTACTGACACAGCAAGAAGGATGGTGATCTGATGTTGATCACTAAACTGGCAGATACGAAGCCAAATACACAAGAGGATCAGACCATAGGGGAGGCATTGCCATTGTTGTTTTTCCAATCAGCCTAGTTAATCTGCTTTCCTCTTAAATATGTTATTTAGGAACAGATCCAAATAGTTACCCCACTAAGTGTTTCAGAAAGCATGACATCTTTTAAGTCCAATTTTCCTCTTTTACAAAAAGTGTACAAAATCATTAGACTATTCTAAGGATAGCCTATAAAACAGGGCTGTGCTTTAGACCTCAAAACTGTTTCAGTGGAATAGCACTGTCAATTTATAGTTCAGGCTTTAGTGGCAAGTGATTAAATCTTGACAAAATATCCTTCTTCTAAAACAGCACTGCATGGAAACATATTCTTCTTTAAGACTAATGTAGTGAAGTGTGCTCTGTAAGATGCCTGATTCACTTGACTACATTCAGAGAATCACAGAATCACAGAATGTTAGGGATTGGAAGGGACCTCGAAAAATCATCCAGTCCAATCCCCCTGCTGGAGCAGGACCACCTAGATCATGTCACACAGGAATGTCTTTTAGGTTTTGACTGTCTCCAGAGAAGGAGACTCCACAACCTTTCTGGGCAGCCTGTTCCAGTGTTCAGTTACTCTCACTGTAAAGAAGTTTTTCCTCATATTTATGTGGAACCTCCTGTGTTCCAGCTTGCACCCATTGCCCCTTGTCCTGCCAATGGATGTCACTGAGAACTATCAGTGTAATATATTAAAAGGTCCAAGCTGTGACTGAATAATGGCTGTGAGTTACAGAGGAAAGAATCTCTTGGAAGCCTTTTATACAAACAGGAGAACTAAAGGCTGGTTGTGAAAGATGTTCCTTTGAGTCATACTAAACATAGGTCTATGCATCATGGTATATTGTGCAGAGCTTCCACAGAGAAGCAGCTGTGGCAGCAGACTTCAGAGGGATCTAGTTTCCTTTTTTATTGCATTTGTAATGCCAAAGAGTTGTCAGCTTAAAAACTTTTCAGGTGCTACAAAATTATGCAATACCAATAATTACAGAATATTTTGAGATTTTATTTTAGTCCACTTAACGTTCCTATACTATCAACAGCATAGGCGAACCTATCAGCTTCAAATCAGAATTATTTTAAAATAACGAATGACAAATAATAATAATAATGTTTTTTAAGTTCTTTGATATAAGTCAGAGTATTTCAATCCCAAAACATCCAAAGGGATATTCCAGGCCATATAATATCATGCTTGGCAATAAAAGAAAGTGGAAGAGAGGATGTCTTTCAAGTTAGCTTGGAATATAAGTCTGTTGTCAGAGGATGTAGGGAGGCAACTATGAAAGCTAAGGCCTCCTTGGAATTAAACCTTGCAAGAGAGGTCAAGGACAACAGAAAGGGCTTCTTCAAATACATTGCAGGTAAAGCCAACACTAGAGGCAATGTCGGCCCACTGATGAATGAGGTGGGTGCCCTGGAGACAGAGGATAAAAAGAAGGCGGAGTTACTGAATGCCTTCTTTGCCTCTGTCTATACTGCTGGAGGCTGTCCTGAGGAGCCCCGGACCCCTGAGGCCCCAGAGGGAGTCAGGATAGAGGAGGAATCTGTCTTGGTAGATGAGGGCTGGGTCAGGGACCAGTTAAGCAATCTGGAGGTCCATAAATCCATGGGCCCTGATGGGATGCACCCACGGGTGCTGAGGGACCTGGCGGAAGTCATTGCTAGGCCACTCTCCATCATCTTTATTAAGTCGTGGGCAACGGGAGAGGTGCCTGAGGACTGGAGGAAAGCGAATGTCACTCCAGTCTTCAAAAAGGGCAAGAAGGAGGACCCGGGTAACTATAGACCGGTCAGCCTCACCTCCATCCCCGGAAAGGTGATGGAACAACTTGTCCTTGGTGCTGTCTCTAGGCACATCAAGGATAGGGGGATCATTGCCGGAGGTTCCCGGCAACGAATCAGGAGAGGAGGGGGCGTAGCCGGAGGCACCGTGGAGGCACCGCAGGCGATTTAAACGCGGTGAAACCAGAACAAACAGCTGACAGCGGCGGCAGCAGCGAAAGCGGCGGCAGCGACTTGAGGTTAGTGCGGGGGCGAGGGCAACATCGGGCTTTACCGGGCGGTTTTTCGTACTCTGGGCCCCCCCTGAGCCCCCCGCAAGCTTCAGCCCCGAGCTGCTTCCTCCTGACCCCGGACCCGGACCCGGACCCGGAGGTTCCCGGCAACGAATCAGGAGAGGAGGGGGCGTAGCCGGAGGCACCGCGGAGGCACCGCGGGCGATTTAAGCGGTTTAAACGCTCCACCCCCTGTTATCGGGTGATAAAAAGCCTCCTGGAGGACAGGAACTAGTCCCTGCCCAGAAGGGAGAGGGAGAGGGAGACTCAGCAGTGCCTGTGTGAATCAGCAGTGACTGGGTGTGTCCCAGGGCAGGAGAGGCTGCAGTTGTTTGCAGCTCGTTGGGGAGGGCGCTGACTCCCTCCCAGTGCACAAGGCGAGGAAGGTGCCAAGGAGCTGTGAACCAGGGGTGGCACCAACAGGTATTTCCTAGTTCAGTGAAAGAACAATGGTATCTACCCGGTGGAAGAAGACCAAAATGGATGTGGGAACCCAGACAGAGCTCCCACGGAAGGAGGCGATGGTGCAGGTTGCGGGCTGCAGGGAGTGCTACACCGTCTCTGTGGTGTCAGGGGGCTGTGTGCGCTGTGAGCAAGTAGATGATCTGCTTGGCCGAGCGGCACAGCTGCAAAGCCAGGTTGAAAGGCTTCAAGCCGAAGTAGAAAGGCTTAGGAGCATTCGGGAGGCTGAAATGGAGATAGACTGGTGGAGCCAGGCTCTGCCCTCCCTGCAACAAAAATGGGAGCACCTGCCGGAGAGCTCCCAGGATTGAGGGACCGCTGTACTCTGCCCCTCTCAGGTGGAAAACGATAACCTAGAGGAGAGGAGTGAGTGGAGGCAAGTCTATGGCTGTGGCAAAAGGCAAGTGCCCTCCTTGCCTACCTTGCCTCCACAGGTGCCTCTGAGCAATAGATATGAAGCCCTAGTGGAATACAGCTGGTCCAATGGGGATGTGGTGGAGAGGCAACCTATATCAGAGGTCCCACCACAGTCAGAGAAACCTGACGGGCGTATAGCTACCTCCTCCACAAGGAAGAAGAGAAGAGTTTTAGTGGTTGGAGACTCCTTCCTAAAGGGATCTGAGGGCCCAATATGCAGAGCTGACCCCCATCACAGGGAGGTCTGCAGCCTGCCTGGAGCCCGAATCAGGGATATCACCAGGCAACTCCCCAACCTGGTGAAGGCCACAGACTACCACCCCCTGCTCATCTTCCAGACAGGTGGGGAAGAAGCTGCATCCCGTAGTCTGAGGGGGATGAAGAAAGACTACAAGGCCCTAGGACGGTTGGTGAAAGAGTCTGGGGCACAAGTTGTTTTCTCCTCCCTCCTTCCATTTTCAGGTGATGACGTGGGATGGAATAGTAGGATTCTCTCTATTAATGCCTGGCTACGAGACTGGTGCTACAGGCAGGGCTTTGGGTTCTTTGATAATGCCTGGTTTTATAAGACACCAGGCGTGACGGTAATACATGGGAAAGGTTTGTGTCGTAGGGGCAAAAGGGTTGTGGGACAGGAATTAGCAGGGCTCATTTGGAGAGCTTTAAACTAGATTCGAAGGGGGATGGGGTAGTAGCTGGGCTTGCATCACTGGGGCAACGCTCTAGTGTTGAGGTAGACCAGGAGGCCTCCCATCCCCCTGGGGTGAAATCAGTGTGCTCAGCTCGCTCCCTGAAATGCCTGTACACCAATGCACGCAGCATGGGGAATAAGCAGGAGGAGTTAGAAATCCGTGTTCGGTCGGGGGGGCTATGATTTAGTGGCAATTACAGAGACTTGGTGGGATGCCTCGCATGACTGGAATGTGGTCATGGATGGCTATGTCCTGTTCAGGAAAGACAGGCCGCTAAGGAGAGGTGGTGGAGTTGCTCTTTATGTGAGTGAGCAGCTAGAATGTATTGAGTTCTGTCCAGGGGCGGATCAGGAGCGAGTTGAGAGTTTGTGGGTGCGAATTAAGGGGCAGGCTGGCAGGGGTGATACTGTTGTGGGTGTCTATTACAGGCCACTGGATCAGGATGAGGACGGTGATGAGGCCTTCTACAGGCAGCTGAGAGCAGTCTCGCAATTACAGGGCCTGGTTGTTGTGGGGGATTTCAACTACCCTGATATTTGCTGGGAGGCCTACTCAGCCAGCCATCCCCAGTCCAGGAGGTTCATCCAGTGCGTTGATGATAACTTTCTGATGCAAATGGTGGATGAGCCAACTAGGAGAGGAGCGCTGCTGGATCTGATCCTCACTAACAAGGAGGGTCTGGTTGAAGAGGTGAAGGTTGAGGGCAGCCTTGGTTGTAGTGACCATGAGATGGTAGAGTTCAGGATCTCATGTGGCAGGAACAGAATAGCTAGCAGAATCACAACCCTGAACTTCAGGAGGGCCAACTTTGGCCTTTTCAAGCAATTGCTAGGGGAAATCCCATGGGACAGGGTACTAGAAGGTAAGGGGGCCCAAGATAGTTGCTTAGCATTCAAGGACTGCTTCTTCCGAGCTCAAGATCAGAGCATCACAACAGGTAGGAAGTCAAGGAAGGGTACCAGGAGACCTGCATGGTTGAACAGGGAACTGCTGGGCAAACTCAAGTGGAAGAGGAGGGTGTACAGATCATGGAAGGAGGGGCTGGCCACTTGGGAGGAATAGAAGTCTGTTGTCAGAGGATGTAGGGAGGCAACTAGGAAAGCTAAGGCCTCCTTGGAATTAAACGTTGCAAGAGAGGTCAAGGACAACAGAAAGGGCTTCTTCAAATACATTGCAGGTAAAGCCAACACTAGAGACAATGTCGGCCCACTGATGAATGAGGTGGGGGTCCTGGAGACAGAGGATAAAAAGAAGGCGGAGTTACTGAATGCCGCCTTTGCCTCTGTCTATACTGCTGGAGGCTGTTCTGAGGAGCCCCGGACGCCTGAGGCCTCAGAGGAAGTCAGGATAGAGGAGGAATCTGTCTTGGTTGATGAGGGCTGGGTCAGGGACCAATTAAGCAACCTGGACGTCCATAAATCCATGGGCCCTGATGGGATGCACCCACGGGTGCTGAGGGAGCTGGCGGAAGTCATTGCTAGGTCACTCTCCATCATCTTTGCTAAGTCGTGGGCAACAGGAGAGGTGCCTGAGGACTGGAGGAAAGCGAATGTCACTCCAGTCTTCAAAAAGGGCAGGAAGGAGGACCCGGGTAACTATAGACCGGTCAGCCTCACCTCCATCCCCGGAAAGGTGATGGAACAACTTGTTCTTGGTGCTGTCTCTAGGCACATCAAGGATAGGGGGATCATTAGGGGCACTCAGCATGGCTTCACCAACGGGAAGTCTTGCTCAACCAACTTGATAGCCTTTTATGAGGATGTTACCCGGTGGATAGATGATGGTAAAGCTGTGGATGTGGTCTATCTTGATTTCAGTAAAGCGTTTGACACGGTCTCCCACAGCATCCTTGCAGCTAAACTGAGGAAGTGTGGTCTGGATGATCGGGTAGTGAGGTGGATTGTGAACTGGCTGAAGGAAAGAAGCCAGAGAGTAGTGGTCAGCGGGACAGAGTCCAGTTGGAGGTCTGTGTCTAGCGGAGTTCCGCAAGGATAGGTTCTGGGACCAGTTCTATTCAATATATTTATTAACGACTTGGATGAGGGAATAGAGTGCGCTGTCAGCAAGTTCGCTGATGACACAAAACTGGGAGGAGTGGCTGATGTGCCGGAAGGCTGCGCAGCCATTCAGAGAGACCTGGACAGGCTGGAGAGTTGGGCGGGGAGAAATTTAATGAAATATAAGAAGGGCAAGTGTAGAGTCCTGCATCTGGGCAAGAACAACTCCATGTACCAGTACAAGTTGGGGACAGACCTGTTGGAGAGCAGCGTAGGGGAAAGGGACCTGGGGGTCCTAGTGGACAACAGGATGAGCATGAGCCAGCAGTGTGCCCTTGTGGCCAAGAAGGCCAATGGCATCCTGGGGTGTATTAGAAGGGGTGTGGTCAGCAGGTCGAGAGAGGTTCTCCTCCCCCTCTACTCTGCCCTGGTGAGGCCGCATCTGGAGTATTGTGTCCAGTTCTGGGACCCTCAGTTCAAGAAGGACAGGGAACTGCTAGAGAGAGTCCAGCGCAGAGCCACGAAGATGATTAAGGGAGTGGAGCATCTCCCTTATGAGGAGAGGCTGAGGGAGCTGGGTCTCTTTAGCTTAGAGAAGAGGAGACTGAGGGGTGACCTCATTAATGTTTTTAAATATGTAAAGGGCAAGTGTGATGAGGATGGAGCCAGGCTCTTCTCAGTGACATCCCTTGACAGGACAAGGGGCAATGGGTGCAAGCTGGAACACAGGAAGTTCCACATAAATATGAGGAAAAACGTCTTTACGGTGAGGGTAACCGAACACTGGAACAGGCTGCCCAGAGAGGTTGTGGAGTCTCCTTCTCTGGAGACATTCAAAACCCACCTGGACGCATTCCTGTGTGATATGGTCTAGGCAATCCTGCTCCGGCAGGGGGATTGGACTAGATGATCTTTCGAGGTCCCTTCCAATCCCTAACATTCTGTGATTCTGTGATTCTGTGATTAGCTGTTGTTCCAAGACTGGCTGAACATCAGTCTGCATGTGGGAGGTAGTCGGTTAATGCCTTTGCATCACTTATTTCCTTCACTTATCAAACTGTCTGTATCTCAAACCACGATTTTTCTTGCTTTTGGTCTTCCTATTCACTCTCCTGTCCAGTAGTGGGAGGGAGTAAGCAAGTGGCTGCATGGGTGCTTAGCTGCTGCCCGGGGTCAACCCACTACAACTCTTTAAATGTTTGTCAGGGCTGCAGGCAGGTGTGTGGACTGCTGACCTGGCCCTGGGCTGAGGTTAAGTTAACTGAACGGGATGTGAGAAACTACAGGACATGACATGAGAAATGCCTGGACATCACAAATAGCAGTCTGAGAAGTTGCCAGCGGTTACAGACAGTGCCACAAGGGACAGCTGGATCTCAGGAGTGTGTAAGGGGAGTAACAGGAAAGGGCTGAGACTCACAGACTGCTGCAGGGGGGAGCAGTGGGTCCCCTTGGGATTGTGTTTGCCCAAGGCCAGCACTGCCAGGGTAACTGTACCAGTAATGCTGTGCACCACTGTCTCCCATGTAGTGATAGCAAAAATACCAAACTTGGTATGGATGTAACAATGCTGGGACCGAAGGTGAAAAAATAAATAAGGGCAGGTTTTTTGTCTGAGCGGACAAGGACAGTGAAAAGTAGGTCAAGAATAAGAAAAAGTTATAACAAAGTATGTAAATAATTCCATTGGTGCTGTCTGGGGTACTTGTCAGGTAGCCACGTGTTTGACTGACTAAACGCCTAGGAGTGGAATGTGACTCACTGAATAAACACCTCCAATGGAATAAGACTCAGTGGAGATGGGCAAGGGTGATGTGTTCATGAAGTTCAGAGAATAATGCAAAGAAGCCTACTTTATCTCAGCACAAAGGGGACCAGAGGGTGGCCTTTGTTTGCAATAAACAGCTATCAACAGTTGAGTGTTTCAGCTGGTGTAAATGTTTCTGCTTACATTCATTAAAAGAGTGTGAAATGTAGTGTCCCCTCACCAATATTATGGTAAAAACTCCAGGTTTCCCGACTGTAAAATCAAGTCAGACGCCTGTGTTATGATCAGAACAGGTTTGTTGTTCTGCTCCAGGGTGTGCTGGTCAGGCCAGTGCTGCTCGCCAGGGACCTCCATACAGCCCCAATCACATGCTTTACTTTGCCTTATAGTCAGTTTTTTTCCCCTGTTTCCTTCACCTGGATAATTAATTCTCATCCATTAAACTTTTTCTCCATTTGCTCCATGGATTTTTCATACTTGCTTTTTAATTTTGGCTTTAGACATCAACCCCTTGATCAACCAGCAGCACCTGTTTCACTATTTTTTCGGAATCTTTTGCTTAGATTCATCTCCTGATACTTCCCTCCCACAACTTCTGTAGTTTCTGCCTTTTTTTTCTTAGTAGCTTAGGCTTAGGTCAGGTGCAGCCAGCTACTTTTCCCCTTACATTTTCCTCAGCATCCAGAAATTTCTCATCTTGATACCCTGTTAATCTGGACAAGGCTAGCTATCTACACCCATACCTTAAGAGAGACCAAAGAGGTTTTCAAGATCAAAAGAAGGTTTGAGAATAGAAGCTAGAACAAACAATGTTTTCTAAATAAAGAAAATACACTGTGACTTGGTAGGACAAAATAGAAGTAAATAATTCTCCTGCTGCTCATTTGGCCCTTTCAGGTTTTCAGAATGATCTGTAGGGTTCTCTGCCTCTGCTTCACATTACTGTTTGCAAACTCCTCTTTCCTAAGTGTCTCATGCTTCAGAAGTAACATCTCACTTCCTCCAAAGGGTATGTGTGATTCAGTTTTCACATAAATTCAGCACAACTGAGAATGATAAATCAAGCTCACTTGATTATCACAGTCTATTGCACATATCATTTTTCTGCTCTAGCTGTGGCCTCCTTCAAAAGAAGCACGTGAACGTGCCCAACATCTTTTGTTTACTGCATTATATATTTCATTTACTCCTTAGTCATGACCACCTTAAATAGTCATTTCCTGTCTTTTAATATTTGCCTGTAAAATCCCACATACACTAGGGTTATATTTATCCGCATAAATAGGGGGAATAGAAAAAAAATCCATCTTTAAATATTAGTTGTACTTAACTTTAGACATGAAATAATAAAAGGTTTTAAACACAGTACCTTTACAGGACAGTATTAAAAATGCTTATTGAAATTAAGCAAAGAAGCGTAAATACTGGAGAAAAATTATTTTCTGTATGTTTCATAGGCAATTACTGTATTTCTGGTGAAAGGCATTAAACTAAATTCTGCACTCACTAATATAAAAGTAAAGTAATTTCAGAAATTTTTAGTAGGACATTTGCAAACCATCTTCACATATGAGCTTAGTCAAGTTCCAGGCTTCATTAGTGAAAAAATAAAAAATAAAAATTATGGCATAAGTTATCTAAATATTACATACAATATCTAAATCTCATGAATAAATATTTAATATCTCATGAAAGTCTACTACTGATTTTCCAGGGATATTATTGTGCTTTATTTATAAAGACCCCTTATATTTATAAGGTTCTAATCTCTGGGTCTGGAAACTAGCTGTTAGACACTGCATAATTAGTTATGGTGTCTGAAAATGAGATTCACCTATCACAACTAGTAAATATGGAGACAGACTTATTTTTACTGCTCACTAGTATTAAATACACAGTTTTTGTGGCACAGTGCTGATTGCAGCTCCTTCCTAAGCAGAAGGGAAATAACACACAATACAGAAATTCTGACTTTCATTTCACCCAAACCAACAGTTTAGTGTATCACAGAATGTGAACAGTATCATTTACTTCCCTTCAACGTATTGCAGCCTACAGGCCAGGGAGTATTACAGATTGCAGCTCTTTCTGTTTCACTAGCTGAAGATTTTCTACTTTATGCAAAACAGTGACACAGTCATTAGCAATGGGAATCTACCTCTCCCTTTTTCTAGCTGAAATAATAGGTTGAAGTTCACACCGTCTCTGTCTTTCTCCCTCTAACCTAGTTGTGGTGGGGTTTTTTTGTTGTTCTGTGTTGGGTTATTTTGGTTTTGTTTGGTTTTTTTTATATTCTAATCAAGGTGTATGATCTTTAACAAGAAACATTTAATGAATCCCCCTTAGGTCTCGTGAAGAACTGTAACCTGATGGTTGGAGAACTCTCCAGGAATGGGCAGAGGATAATCAAATCCCCCTGCAAAGGAATTTAACCTAGGTCTCCTACAGTTGTGTGACTGCTTTTGTGTGAATGCTTTTAATATAATGTAGAACAATCACCTTCTAGGTGTGCTTTGCATGAGGATAGCAGGCATCCTCGGACAGCATTTCCCAAGGTTCTAGTATGTTCCCAGAGTTTTCCATGTTTAGCTCCTTACTCAGTGATTTTTATTTTAACTAGATATCCTACTAAACAGGAAATCCCTGCTATCACTTGGAAATTTTGTCACAATGGTGTAAAACAAACATTCAGAATATAATGCACTAAAGAAAAAGACCTAAAAGTTTTATAGTGTGCAGGTTTAAATTTATTCTGTTAATTTGTATTGGTAGCAGTTACTAATTAAAACTACAAATCAGAATTCCACTTCACTAATAATCATATATAAATGTTCCCTTAGACTTCTCCTGAAAGCAGTATTCACCTTTAGCAATGACAAAAAGGTTATGTGTCATTCACAGCAAGAAATACTAGATATGTTGAGACTTCGAGTGAGATTGGGAGGTGAAAAATTATTTGTTGAGTTTATTTTTTTTTCCTATTTGTTTTATGTTCTGTAACTTTGAAATCTCTCTTTTGTTTTCTTCACATAAATTTGCAAGGTTGATGTAGCAATTAGCCAGATAGGACAGAGGCTAATTACTCTGATTTGCTCCTGAGACACAGTAGAACTTTGTAGTGAAAAACAGAGCCAGATATATGTAAAAAAGAAGCAAACTGAAAAATCAGCTTTCATGAGTCTAGAAAAATCACTGGAAATTAACACTGAAGTAATATTGGAATAGTAGGACAAAAAAAAAAGCTGAGAAGTAGCTGAAACTTCAGGGAAAAAAAAGTAGGTTTCATCTTTTAAGGAGGCTGCTTATGTGGAATATTATGAACTCTTTGTGGTAGACAAATAAGTGAGGAATTGCAAATATAAGAAAAGCTTGAACTATACCTCAGTGCAGTGACAGTGATGCTAGTGTGTCATTTTTTCCTAATGAAACATATACAGCTGAGAGTTTGTGTAGGACATAAATAGCAACTTCTCTCCACAACCACTGAAATTAGAAAGGTAGATAAAGGAGAATGTTAGTACGTTGAGAAAGTGATTTATGAGTTTTCTGTTAAACAATTTATTATCATGGAACAACGATGTCAAAGAGCTTATTAAAATATCACTCAAGAAGGCATATTAATAAAAATAAATAGTGAGCCAAGATCTTAGTGGATCTGGATGAAATTGCATATTTTTTGCATCACAAATTGGAACAAAATATGAAATGTCAATATTTTTTGAAACAAATACTATTAAGTATTACATTTTGTCCTGTCAAAAATTTGTGATTGATAAGATCAAAATATTTTGTATAGGTAAGATGAAAAATTTTCACTTCAGTAGTATCATTTAGAATATAATATACGATAGTCAAAATGAAGACACCAATATGAACTATTTTGACACTATTGAGGTATTATGTTCCAAAAATTCTGCCTATTTGTTCTGTAGTTTGGAGGAGGGGGAGAGAATCTGTCAGAGTACAATATAATAGTGAGAAAAGAACTGTCCTAAGAAAGGTATTAGCTAACAAATGCTTTTATCAAAGGTATTAAACTGTAACATTGTAATTTCTACCAAAGTTATCAAAACAGAAGTGCTAGTGTTTAGTATTATTAAGTGTTGATACTAATAGTGGGGAATGACCTTTTTAGGCATTTAGTAAACACTTTGTTACAACTGAGGAGAGGGAAATTGGGTAAGTTTGGGAAAGAAAAGCTGTATAGTGTTTTAGTAGTGAATGTCATCACTCAAACATGAGTTCTTTCTCGACTCGATCCTGACAGTACAATGTACTAATGAAGCTTTACAAAAAAGAGCAAATAAATATGACTGTGCTGTTTCAAAAATTATGTTATCCAAATGCATTGCAGATGAACTATGCATCATCACTTTATTTTCATTATTTAACTTAAATATGACAGACAGCCCAGATGAGGAGAATGACCAGCAATGGAGAGGGAAAGGAAGTATTGCTTTAGTCATATGAGTCTAATGACTTGAAATTCTTTAAATTAAAACAAATGAAAGCATATTTAAAAGCTTTGAAAATAAAAAATGAAGCATTTCAAATTGAACTAAAATAATTTTAAGAGGACAATTTCTTTTTTCATTTCCCAAAGAAAGGAAAGGGGAGTATGTGCTTCAGTATTGGCTTTACCTGTTTTGTCTCCTATTTTCTTTTATGATCTTTTAGTTTGGTGATCAACAGATTATTCACTTCAGTGTAAATAATGTTATGATGTCCAATACAAGAAAAAACAGACACTAGTGTGTTTGGGCTGTTGCTGTTCGTTTCACTGAACTGCTTTTCATTCCATGTAATCAAAAATGTCATCTAGATTACCTTTCCTATTCATAGAATCACAGAATGGTTTGCGTTGGAAGGGACCTTAAAGATCATCTAGTTCCAACGTCCCTGCCATGGGCAGGGACACCTTTCCACTACACCAGGTAGCTCAAAGACACATCCAACGTGGCCTTGAACATGGCCAGGGAGGGGGCAGCCACAACTTCTCTGGGCAACATGTACCAGTGTCTCACCACCCTCACAGGAAAGAATTTCTTCCTAATATCTAATGTAAATCTACCCTCTTTCAGTTTAAAACTGTTCCCACTCACCCTATCACTACTTGCCCTTGGAAAGAGTCCCTCTCCTGCTTTCCAGTAGGCCCCCTTCAGGTACTGGAAGGCTGCTAGAAGGTCTCCCTGGAGCCTTCTCTTCTCCAGGCTGAACAGCCCCAACTCTCTCAGCCTGTCTTCATCAGAGAGGTGCTCCAGCCCTCTGATCATCTTCATGGCCCTCCTCTGGACTCACTCCAACAGCTCCATGTCCTTCTTGTGTTGGGGGCCCCAGAGCTGGATACAGTGCTCCAGGTGGGGTCTCATGAGAGAGGAGCAGAAGTGCAGAATCACCTCCCTCGACCTGCTGGCCACGCTGCTTTTGATGCAGCCCAGGATACAGTTGGCCTTCTGGGCTGCAAGCGCACATTGCCAGCTCATGTTGAGCTTCTGGTCAACCATCATGCCCAAGTCCTTCTCCTCAGGGCTGCTCTCAATCCATTCTCTGCCCAGCTTGCATTTCTACTTGGGATTGCCCTGACCCACATGCAGGACCTTGCACTTGTCCTTGTTGAACTTCATGTGGTTTGCACAGGCCCACTTCTCAAGCCTCTCAAGGTCCCTCTGGATGGCATCCCTTCCCTCCAGCGTGTTGACCGCACCACATCATAGCTTGGTGTCGTCAGCAAACTTGCTGAGGGCGCACTCAATCCCATGTAATTCATGTTATTGATATGCTTGGATTTTGGAAGGCTGATACTTACAAAAAAAACATCTTTGATTTTCACAGAATGGTTGATTACCTTTAATTTGAATAGCAATAGTGATAATAATAATGGAGTTGAGTAGGTACTATTTATAGAGGTGCTTGTCCAAGTATAAATGAGATTTAAGAAAAACTTCTGTTTTATTGTTCTCTTAGCTAGATCCTGAGTGCCACAACAATCTATTCTGTAGAGACGGTAATTCAACATGAGACTATAACTAAAAGGACACGAGTTACTAGAAAATACTTTAGTAACTTGTGAAATCTTTATAAAGTAGCAGATGATTTACCAAGGTTCAGACTACCATTCATGGTGAAAATATTAGGGATATTACTGTGGGAACTAGGCTTCTTTGGTACTTAGTAATAACTCACTGGTATTTTTCTTTGTGTATTGGTCTGTAGATAGAAAATTATTAAAAAATGGTAACTATAATTCAACAGCTCTACTTTGCTGTCCTGAAACAATTCAACAGGAAAAAGTTTAGTTATGGAAAGTACTGTGTGCTTACAAAATCTTATTGGCTTGTTGCTTAGATATGTGGGAAATAACATGCAAAATAGTGTTTATTTGGCTTTATAACAACTCTACACAGTTCTGATTTATTTCAGTGCAACAAGACTAGCAGCTGACTGTCTCCAGTTTGGTGTAGTTCTGCTTCATTTATTCTAGCACTCAACTTAGAAGTTGAACATTTTCTCCTGCAGCAGTTCTCCTTAACCAAGTTTAGATCTGGAAGTTCTTCCTATCATTTTATCCTCACACCTTTTCTTTTCACTTCATATTTCTGTCAAAACAACTGACTCTTCAGCTGAATAGGAAGCTGTAATACTCTCTGATCTGTGATAACCAGAATAGGTGCAAAACTATTTTTTGACATAGAGTAAAAACATTTCCTATGCCACATCAGCTAAAAAACAAGACCTTCTAAAATATTTTTCATTCCTTTAATGAAAGACAAGAGAAAAAAAGGCCTATCATACAGTCATTGACGGTCACAGTTTATTGTTTGTGGTACTCAAAAGTTAGGCATAATTCTGTTTTGCCATTCTCCAAATAAAATGCCTTCATGACTGTGCTAATGTAAGTTTCCAGGTTGGTTTTCTTTCTGCTGGATCTGCTCTACCTCATATAAGTAATTTTCTTTTTGGAACAAATTGAATGCATGTTACTTTTGGGAAAACCAAGTGAGTGCACTTATCACACAATTTATGCAGGTGTTTTCTGCTCTGACCAAAGATTCTCCCCTGAATCCATGACACATCTCCCAACAGCAAGTTTCATCAAAACAGACACACTCCCACCAAAATTTTAGATTTAATTAACCGTTATTGTCAAATAGTAAACAGCTCCATCCAGCTATAACTACAAGTATTGTCAGTGTTTATTCATTATTTTTCACTATCCAGTTTTTGAGAAACCAACTTACCACTAAAGAACTTTGCAATCAACATAACAAATCCAATACATTCATTCTGCAGAATGATGTGCAATTTCCATATATATGTCTAATATTACTCAATACAGTTATGGTATTGATTGTAAATTTTCAATTTTTATGGGAGTTTATAGTTATTCCAGTAGGTGAATTTCACTTCTACTAGGAAGTACGGCTAGGACTAAGGGAACCTTGAAGGTAGTTTATGCCCAGCTCAGTTAGTACAGTGGCATAGGGGATATGAACTTCTAACTCCATTAATCATTTCAAAACAGGAGTCCATCCACAGGTAGCAAGTACAATGTCTATAATTAACATAATAATTTTGCATACTTTTTCATTCTCCTTTGTTCGGGTAAGCTACATTTCTTGTAAACTCAAGTAATTTTCTTAAGATCCTATAGGCTACCGATTAAAGCAAAAGGCTTCCCATGGTACAGCATTCCAGACAGTGATTCAAGTCAGCTTCCTTTACAAGTAGCACAACATGCCATACATCTTTGCTGTACCTTGAGGTACAACTGCACTTGACAAATGCCCCTAACTAACTACTATGAATGGTGCTAATATTTTAAGACAGATATTTGTGTATGGTCAGAGTAAGGTCAGCAGCCTTCTGCTCTTTGTCTACATGATTCAGCCTGGAGGCTGAAGTGAAATGTTAGTTTTATTCGTTTAGGAACACAGGCAAATGAAGGAAAGCTAAAATGTGTGTTACGAATATAATACACTTTTTGGCACATTGAATCTCTTTTTCTACTGCATCATAGGCTACATATATCCTGTGTATGGGTGGAGTTGCCTTAGGTCGCACATGATTTTCAGATAAACCTTTGGACTTTATCACTGCTATGGTATAAAAAAGCATTTGCTCCCAAGAAAATCACCTATGAGTAAACTTCAGATTTATTTATCTTATATTCTTGACTGCATTCCGTACTATTATGTGACTGAAAGAGGAGGAAAAAGAAAACATAAATGTCAGGACCCTTGTCTGAAACCAGTCTCTTGAGACATTTCTTAGGTCTTACAGAGTTAGTCACACTGGATGTGGTTAGAGAACAAAGCAGCCATGTATATTCAACATAAACAGGCTGCTTTATATCTGGAAGAGCTAGATTTAATCAGAACATCTTCAGTGTCTGCATTTTCAGGTGTGGGGCAGCTGGGTCACAGAAGATTGACATATTACTTTGCTCAAAATCTTGTACAGAAGTGTAAACTCCTCAGGAACTGACCAAACACAACTTTTGGGGTAGAAAAAGCAGGAAGTGGATGCTTAGTCATCCCATCATCCTGCAAAAAGTATAGAAACTTAACTAAAGAAAAAGGAAATGACCTGCACATCCTGAAAATCTATTAACCTCATTGTTTTGACAATTTTTGTTACTGAAAACTGAATCAAGAAAAAGTTGTTTTCCAACAACATAACATACAAAATCATAGTTTATTTAAAACTTAGGAAGTTTACAATGCATTTGGTATCCTGAAGTCCTAGTCAAAGATTAGGAATAGTAGATATCAGTCAAACAATTTACAAACACCTTAAATATAGTGGGACTAAGAATTCCATTTTATATTAATCATTGCTTTCTGAGCAAGACTGAGTACAAGTAATATGAATTACCAAAAAAATACAGCAAAGCACTGTCACACTGCATAACACTGAATCTAACATAGGGTAATAATTTTTGAAAAATATCAGACTTGTAGTCCCTAGCTTTTTGATTCACTGGACCTGATGCAGAGGAGCCTATAGCAAAGAAGGATCTCTGTATCACTTCGGCAATATACATCAACCTTATGCACTGGACCATCTCTAAATATGAGTCCAGAAGCCACAGTCAGTGATTCCTTGCCCTTTTACTTGCCAATATGGGCAACGCTGTGAATTTGTTTTTTATGGCAGAAACGTCTATGCACTATGAGTTTAACTAACTCATTTTGTAATGGATTGTTTGTTATCTGACCCAAGGCAAACATGAACTGAAAGGAAAAGACTCCAGAACGCCTTTGTAGGGTTCTGTGTCAAAATGAGTTTTCTTTGACCCAGTGCTTCAGAAGCAAACACATATCACCATTTTATCCCTTCAGCACCGAGAAAAAAATACTACATTAATCATTTGGACTATATACAAAATGGTCAAAATAAATTCCAGCTTTCAAGAAAAATATTAATTGAAGAAAATGAGAGGATATTGCTCATTCTTTAATTTAGGAAAGGTAATACTAGAATTGTCTCAGTCCTTCTTGCAAAAACAACATTGCAGGAAAATCACACTGCGAAGATGTCAGCTCACCGTCATAACGGCTGAAGTCTTTCCTTATATTTCTCAGGTCCTTCAGGGATAAGGAGTGGTAGGTTATCTCTACGTCCGAGTCCTCCTCCTGTGATAGTTCTGCTTTAGAAGGACCTTTCTTCTGTGATGGGTCTGCTTTAAAATGATGATCAAGGGAACCCCCATCTGTGTCAGGCCCTGACTCTGCCTGAGAAGGGCCCTCACCTGGGTCATATGATGGCTCTGCCTTAGAAGGCTCCGAGTCATCATCCTCCTCTTCACGAGTTGATTTCTTTCGGTATTTCTTCCTGGTTACAGGAGCAATTGGTACAGATTCGATAGATGCTGGGGTCTGAGTAGATGCAGTGGCTGTCGTGGGAGTGCTGAGACTCGTTAGAGTCTGAGTAGCTGGAGTGGCCATCTTGGGGGGTGTAGCAGTTGTGGTGCAGGCTGCCGAGGTTTCAGTGGATTTAGTGGCTGTAGCGGCAGCACACGCTGTAGGATCTGAGGTGGCTGCACAACACCTACAACTGTCCCTGCACCAATATTTAATCTTATCCCACATCAGAAACACATTCAGGACAACCAAAAATAAAAACATGCCACCTAGACAGCACCATCCTAATTTCGCAAAATCTAGTGGAATCAGCTTGGCAGAAAAGGAGAAGGTACTATTTCCCAAAGTAAAACTGGAAGTGTAATCATTAACAGAATCAGCTAAAGGACGCCTGGAGCGTGCAGATGAAGTCGCTGCTACTGATTCGCGATTAAAGCTGCCCATCATTGTGTCATAGAGATAAGAGATCGGAATAGTAACTGCCCAGTTTATCACAGCATAAATCAGTATCAAACCCCATACCAAAACAATACATTTCGACCAGCGCCCACTGCTAAACTGCATGTAAACATTCATAAGAAGCAAGCAATAACACAGTGCCCACGGCAGGTAAGGCATCATTGCAATACTCAACTGTGAAAGAAACTCTATAAAAAGACGAGATAACACAGTATTCAAAAATGACATCAGCATCTTCACTATCTGTTTTAATTTCCAACCCCTCGTAAATCTCAAAGGAAGAAATCTGATACTCTCTCAGCTGAGCTCTATGGGTCTCCTCCCACCACAGCCAGGATTCAACTTATCAGAGCAACCTGTTGGAGCTTCTCTTGAGCCCCACGTTGGGCGCCAATAAATCTGTCACGGTTTAAAGCTGGGCTGGCTATTAAACCTGCGGCAGACGCTCTCTGTTAACCCTCTCCCCCCCCGCCACCCGAAGGGAAAGGGAAAGGGAAAAGGAAAAGGGAGAGAGACTTATGGGTTGGAAAGTTAAAACAGTTTTAATAAACCTATAATAATGAAAAAGAGTATAATAATAATATTGGAATAATCAAATATATACAAATATATATACAAAACCAAGATTGAGCTCCCCTGAAGTCAGCCACGTCACCACCGGCACTGCAGGGCAGGCTCCGGGAAGGCCCAGCCTGGGCCTAGCGACGGTCGAGAGCTGTATTCAGGGATGCACGGATCGGGATCGGGGGCAGCAGGAAAACAGACGGAGTCCTCCTTGGACACCGGCCATAGCAGAAAGAGAGCGAGACCCTTGTGATCCCCCCACTTTATACCGAGAATGACGTGTATGGGATGGAATACCCTCATTGGTCAATTTTGGGTCACCTGCCCTGTCTGCTCCCCCCTGCAGGTGCGACCCCCCTTCGGCTCTTCACTCATAAGCAGTGAGGAATTCAGCAGTGACCTTGGTTTCTCTAAGACTAAGTACAGCAAGAGCCTTTCTGCATAACATCCCTACCGGTGCCTCAGCGATAACTACAAACTTCGAGCGTTATCAGTCCTGGAAGCAGACACTGTCTGCAAAACATGTAGTTAGTTTCAGAAAGTGCAGTTACTTAGAGGAGACTTAGCTGAAAGTAAAAATCACTGAAAGGAAAATCAGCCTGGTTTAGGCCAAACCAGGACAGAAGAGATTAGAAGTTTATATTTAAACTCAAGTAATTAAATTCCTGTGAACTCTGTAGAAAAAAAGTATCCAGCAAATTTTCCCTCATGAATATTTGTACATGCAAATAGAGCTACCAAAATATGTGTCACAATATATCTGTAAGTATTAGGCAGAGGGCAGAATTTTCTGACTAGTTCTTTTTCTAGGGTTGAGTGTGAGTCTTATTTTCTTCATTAAAATTGTTAGGTTCTAGTTAAACTGCTTGAAATTTATTTTCTTAAAAACCTCTCAATATTCTTCCAAATTCTGGAAAGCAACTAACATGTTTATGCTAAAAGGCAGTCTTTATGGGTTATTCAATGGTTTTTCCACCAAAATGCAATGTTTTACAAAAAAAAATCAAGAGTCCTTATACTCCTGTATATTCTAGATGCTTTAGAAAATAATTTCTGTGGTGTATTCTATGATTTATTGACTCAGAGTTTGAATTTCTTGCAAGTCATATATCCATATTATATTTACAAATTGAATTATTAACATTCCCCAGAATTATAATGAGAATCTCTTAATAATATGCTGCATTATACTTAGCAGTTTATAATTAAACGTGAAGGAAAAAAAAATAAAAATTCATTTCACTGGTTTAAACAAAACTAATCTGATCTGTAAATGAATTAGAAATCATTGTGAAGTTTAAACAGACAGAAATTGGTTTTGGTAAATTATGGGAATAGATTGTTTAAAAATTTTGAAGACATTACCCTCTAAAGAATTACTTCCCATTGTTCAAAAATTTTAGCTCAGTTTTTATTTTAATTTTGATTTTTTGAGCGTTAATGGTTTTAGTTAAAAAGTAAATTCTTATTTACAAATGTAAACTATCAATCCATATGAAAACTCAACATCTTTAATGCTATTTCTCTAATTTGTTTTCATATACATAATTCATTAATTATATCATACATTCTCATGGTAGTTTTTGTTCCGATGAATCAGCATATTTACAAAACTTTTGGAATTTCTTAACAAACTTTTACTCAATAGCACCATTCAAATTTAACATCACTAGTGACAAATCACTAAATCACAGCAGTTAAGGTTATAAGCATATTATGTCATCAGCTAATACGTTTAATTGCAAATAGCTTCAGTTTGCAATTTGTCAATTGAGGCTTTACATGGCTTCTCTGTGGAGCAGAAGTTTGACAGTGAGTAATGCTTTTACATTGTGTAGTAATGTAAAATGTTCAGTATATTTTTATCCATTTCAGGCAACTGCCCATGATATATCTATTGACACAGATGTTCTAATACAGCTCCTTCCTGTCAGATTCTTTTAATCCTATCTGTCTGGATTGAAAAACCATTTAAGAAAAAATATTCATCTTTATGCTGGCTCATGCTACAGTTATTATGAGAGTGAGGAATTGTAACAATGTGCTGCAGCCTGAGCATTATGTGTTAGTCATCATCTTTGATCAATGTTTTGAAGCTTCACTGCTGATAGAAAGGATGGAAAGCAATTATATAGCATTACCATTGAGGTGCTATTCAAAGTCAATCATGTTTCTCATTCTTTTTCTGCTTTTGCTCTAGAAAAGAACAAGTTTTAGTACATCTGATAGCCTCTTACATTGTGAAAATTGCTCTTTATTCTTTCAGTTAAAAACTATCAATAAAAGTGCCTTTGTTACTCAGTGCATTATGTGAGTTATAGGTATAACATATAGAAGACTGTATGTTGATTTTAGGTATATGCTTGAAAATGGTGAGGACCCTTTTTATGTCTTTATATTAAGCAAAAAAACAAACTAAACCACTTTTTATCATCGCGTCATAAAGAACTTGCTGAACCTGAGTAAGAGAAAATAAAGGACAGTAGCAGAATCAGTTCAGAAAGCCCTTTCAAGTTTTATCCTGAATTATAACAAACTATTTTAATGTAAGTGTTTTCCCTTAATAATTGTTTCTGTTGTTCCCTGCTATTGAGACATTTGCATACTTGGCATAACAGATTCTTACCTTTTCAGAACATTATTTATACCTTCTGTGTATAAATTTCCTCCTCCGTAAAAGTAGATGTATTGATATTCAGTGATATTCAATATCAATACTGGTTGGGTTATTTTCCTCTCCAGAGCTTATAGATTTAAATTATCAGGACATGCTTAATTGTTCCTCATTGTTCTGCCGTTTTAGGATGTGGCTATCTTTTTCTTACTGTTTTAGTTACTCTTTTGTATGACGTGCTTTGATCATATTTTTTAGTTTCATTTTCAGTCTATTCTGCAATCCTACATGATTTCAAACACCCCTTTCCATTCTAAAATTTCCATTTCTGTGACTACCAGAAAAATTTTGACATTCACACCATAAAGGATCTGTCATGCATTGTGGGATTTAGTACAGTGAAATCCTTCCCTTCCACCCCACTGTCATACACAAAAGTGACTGAAAAGATAGGCATGGTTTCTGTGATGAACTTCACTTTGTCAAGAACAGAAATGAAAATTATAAAAGGACCATAAAGGAAACACATTATTGTTAGGTGTCTAAGGCCAAAAGTGACCATTACTGAGGACTCAACTGTCAGCACTGCTAAAAAGTCATTTTGGTTCTGAGTACCACATCTTCCTGCTCATCTCTAAGCCAAAGTAATTCCTCAGATGGTATGATAAAACTCTCGAACTGTGTCAACAGTGAGTGCATATTTCTAAGAGCCTTGAGATTTTGTTTCTGTTCAGAATTAGTTGTGAGGCTTTTTCTAGCAATCTAGAGCCTCTGGATCTTCTCTATGTCTGTCTTCTTCTATGTGCTATGTCCATCAGAGTTGAGAGAAGTCTCATGAGACAGAATCATGAAGACAGTTTAGGAGAAATTACTATTTCCAATATTCAGGCAGTCCTCATAACTCAACAATATCATCATATTTTATATGTCTTGCCCTCTATCCCCTAAGGTGGAAGGAATGTGTATCTACTGTAAGAAGAGAAATCTCTTTACTAGCTGTTCTAAAAGATAATTATTCGCATTAAAAAAAAACCTGTTAGGCATTTTCCCACTGAGGAGCACATGCAGATTCCCTTAACCGCAATTTCTGTCTGCCTTCATGACTATTACATGTTTCCTCGGGTTTTTTTGAATACACCTATTGATAAAACAAAGTAACAAGGAATTCTTGTTGGAGAAATTTCAAAAGCTGTTTTTGAAACCAGTGAGAAATCTGAGTCTGGTAGGTCTGTAAGATTAAGACAAGACTGGAAAAAAAAAAGGTTTCAATAGTATAACACATATATCTGAGGCCTATAACTAGAGGACAATAACTTTTAGCGGTTAGAAATTGTTTTGCAAAGATAAGAAACTTGATCATTTGGCTACAGATTAACCAGAGAAGAGCAAAATATTTCCTGTCACTCTCTTCAATCAGTATTTGCCTTTACAGATACTACAGAACCACTTTGCTACCAATTCTTGTTTGTCTAAATGTCCAAAACTGCAGCAAGCAAACACATCAGCCCATGATGGGAGGGTGGGGGAAGGCAACAAAAAGAAAAGGAAAGGAAAAAAAAATGCTTAAAAACATAATAAGACTTTCTTGTATTTCAACACATTCAGCTGTGAAAAGAAAATAATGTAAAGGTGGACACTCTCCTGTTCTGTCATCTCCATATTCTAGGAAGCCTCTGAAGGCTGAGATTTCCTTTGTTACAGCTTATGCATTTTGCATCCCTTTCCCTGTTTAATTTTTGTCAGTTTTGAACAGTAGAAGGACAGTAATGTCATGGAATTGACTTTAGAGTAAAGCCATGCAGATTAATAGTCCAGTATCCCACTGTAATAAACAGATAATTGTGCAGAGGTAGGTGACAGTGTTGCTGTTCTTCATGGATGAGAAGATCTAAATTAAGCCCCTACCTTTAGGTGAGTATTCCAGAATCTAGATCTCAAGCAGAGAAATAGGTGCTTAAGATCCACATGAGTGGGGAAGTTCAAAAAGACACCTTTGCTTAATATTTCAGGTTGGTTATCTTAGTGTTATTTTTAATTAAATGTACTGTATAGTTCTTTCAAAGAATGTTGTTCTAACTATTTATTAGGTTTTATTTATTTATTTATTAGTTAAGGATTTTTTAAATCTGTCACCTAAATTAGACATTTGACATTAAATGCTCTTTACCACAGATTTGCCAGTTGTATCACTGGATGAACAAAATAATTAACGTACAGTCTTTACAATGTTTTTCAAGATTAGAATCATAGAATCACAGAATTGTTCAGGTTGGAAAGGACCTTTAAGATCATCAAGTCCAACCATTAACCTAGCACTGCCAAGTCCACCATTGAACCATGGCCCTAAGCACCACATCTACATGCCTTTTAAATACCTCCAGGGATGGTGACTCAACCACTTCCCTGGGCAGCCTCTTCCAATGTTTGACAACCCTTTCAGTGAAGAAATTTTTCCTGATATCCAACCTAAAACTTCTCTGGCACAACTTGAGGCTGTTTACTCTCATTCTATCATTTGTTACTTGGGAAAAGAGACTGACATCTACTTCGCTACAACATCCTTGCAGGTAGTTGTAGAGAGCAATAAGGTGTCCCCTCAGCCTCCTTTTCTCTAGGCTAAACAACTCCCGTTCCCTCAGCCGCTCATCATAAGACTTGTGCTCTAGACCCTTCACCAGCATCATTGCCCTTCTTTGGAATCGCTCGAGCACCTCTATGTCTTTCTTGTAGTGAGGGGCCCAAAACTGAACACAATATTTGCGGTGTGGCCTCACCAGTGTTGAGTACAGGGGGACGATCACTTCCCTAGTCCTGCTGGACACACTATTTTTGATATAAGTCAGGATGCTGTTGGCCTTCTTGGCCTCCTGGGCACACTGCTGGCTCACATTCAGACAGCCTTCGATCAACGATGATTCAGAAGCAAAATTTAGAAGAAAATATTTCCTTTCTTCTTCAAAGTATTTGTACATTTACAGGAAACCCAAGAGAAGAAAATAAATCTGGAAAAGTGATTTTCCAAAACATTACTTGATAAAAGTACTTTCAAACAAATATAAAAAAAAAAAATCACAGTCTCAAAAATGAGATACTCTATTTTAAAAATTAAGCCACTCAAAACTGGAAACCATTATTTGCATGATTTCATCCGTATTCCTGGATTTGAATGTAGTAAGACTGAGGAGTTTCAGCCCGGTTTAAAAGAGATTAAGTTACTGAAAGTATTCAAGTACAAAAATGCAAGAATGCACAGACCATGGAAATGATGTAACAGAAAAATGAAAATGTTAAGAAAAGTAGTTCTTTAAAAAGATCGTGTCAATGAGTTGACTGTTTTTTAAAGAGAAAGTTAAGCAATAAGATAAGCAATGAGAAAAAGTTCAAGTGGAATATCCTTTTACATTGTAAAAATCTACTGTTCACATGTGCTATCTTAGAAACAGTGAGAGTAATGAAACCTAACAAGAATAATTCAGTTAGAACTAACAACAGTTATATTACTAGAACTGTTATATAGTTATATCAAAAACCAGGGATAGATTTTAAAAAAAAGAGTACGTTTATTTCTGAAATGCAACCAATATTACTGAAAATATCACAAAAAAGCAGTAAGTATAGGTGTGTGTTTAAAAAATACAACTTAATTTTAAATATGCAGTTTAAGCATGGACATTTAGAGGATGACTGGAAGGAGTCAAAAAAACATAAATGAAAGTTCTAAAGTTTATGGGAGTTAACAGAAAATATGATCATAAGAAATGTTTCATTAACATCTTTAAAGGTTTTCTAATATATACAGAATCTCTTTATGACAGTTATTATCTACAAATTTTAATTGAGAAACAAAATAAGTTTAATAATGTGCAAGAACAAGAACACCTGTTAGACTCCTATTTCATTTATGTTAAAAATTCATGCTAGAGAGTTAAACCCTGAGTGTTTCTTGCTTTTATCTTTGACTCTTGGATGTCTGGGTCAGCTTTACATAATCCTTGCTCTTCGACTTATGGAGGATGGTGGCAGAAAAGTAATTTTTAAAAAACTAAGTGAAAGGCCCGTAAATCTGATTATTAACTCTATAAATGCTTCAAAAAAAAACAGTGAAGGAAAGGCAAAAAAATTCTAAAAATAAATTGACCATGGTGAAACAAAGGCAAAACCACCTAGAAATAAATTTACCAGTTGCCATATTATGCAGATAATTAAGCTAGCCTTAAATGAAACCGTTTGGGTAATGGAAGCAAAATACTCTACCCTGGGCTCCAAATTGCTCTAGCAAGCCTACCATAAAGTTATTAGCTAGTTCTGGTATTTCTTACTTCATTGTAAGGTGTTGGTTCGCAAATTGGGTCTGTTCGTTGTGCCAGTCTACCCCTGGGCAGGTGTTAATCCACTCATCATCCCAAGGCATGCTCTGGCCCTATCCCTGTTACGTCTCTCAGTTCTCTCCCATTAGCTTCATGTCTGGCAGCCTTTCCATCCTTGGTATTCATTCTGTGAGTCCTTCCAGACTAAGAACTTATTTCATAAAATATGAAGAAAGTAGTGAGAAAGACAGATTAGGGACAGTTTAAATAATTCATTCAATAATTATATATATATAACAAAAAACAAATATACATTAACTGGAAAATAATAAATACTGTTACCTCCCAGATTCATGGAACATTTATGAAGGAAAGTCACAACAGTGAACACATGGAACTGAAGTTGTGTCTTACAGGAAAAATGAGACACGCATTTCAGTTACTGTTTTCCTGAACGCCATTTCAACTTGAATCTAACAGATGGTTATATCTCTGAAAACAACACTGTTCACCCTAAGCAATAAATAAATCACTTTCCCTGAAAGGAGGTCTAATCTTTTCAAGTGTGGGCCATATTTTCAGTCAGAACAAGATAAATTTCAGTAAAACTGATTATCTTATGAAATCCTCTTGTTGGGCCAAAAATATAATGAGATGTCATCTTTTATCTAAATAGCAACATTAAGAGCTGATTCATGAATTCTAATTTACAGCTAATTGGATTTCTGATCCAAATACTGTTTCTAGTTATACACTTAAAAACATGCTGAATAAGTGTCATTCAGCTAAAGATGATATATGTTGATGTTCAAATACATTGACAAAATCTAAGTTGTAATACTTCAATTAAATTTTATTAGATTGAAAAAATAAAGTTTTCATATATTTTTAAAGTGACAATTCACTTTTATTACTGTCAAATAGTCATGGAGTATGACTAGATTGCCCTACAAAAATGTAGGCTTTATATACCTTTCATGAACTCCCTAGATATTGGATAACTTTAAACATTAATTTAAATTATATTTCATTATTGATACAACAAATAATGAATTTCCATTAAAAATGTATTATTGCTACATCTCTCTGCATTTCCAGTCTTACTTTCTGATAACTATCAAACATTTTCTAACTCTCAGTGAGTTAAAATGTCATCATTTTGTTCAAACGAAGAAAGGTAACTAGTACCTGCTGTGTGAAATTTCAATTACTATCTTAAAACTTGAGTTTTATTTCAAAGTGTAATAATGTTAAATAACACTATCTACATGGAGTAAGTTAGAATAAACATCTTCACTACTGTTTTAAAATAAAAAGGGTAAGGTTTTCCATTTGTGAAGTGTCACTTATTTTTAATCTGTGAAGTTCCAAAACTCAGGGTTTTTTTTTTTAACCTCATGTCTTTTTAATACTTGTACCATAATGTCTATGCAAGTTAAGAACGGGAGAGCAAACACTTGGAAAAAAAGCACCTGGATGCCTCTTGGAGGGGAATGTCAAATGATAGCGAACGTGTCCTGGTTCCACCAGCTGTTGCTGCTGCATTGCTGGAGTGTTGCTTTCCTAGAAGAGAGATGTCAATCACATCTGGAAAAGCCTGAAAAAGTAGAGAATTCCCTGCCTAACAACATTTTGCAGTAAATCTCTGTTCCTAACCAATATGTCCTATTTCTATAACTCCTATTTTTTTATGCAAATAATACAATAAATAAATCTGTCCTCTATGTATGTCAAGACCAGAAATCAATGAAAACCTCAGTTTTGTTTGCAATACAGTTGAGAAAGTGTTGTCATACCAGACTAGCCACATAGTTTCCTAAAAGTAAGTTCCAGTCACAATATGACAGAAATATTGTCAGTGATAAATTGCAGTCAACCCCATAAAGCAAACTGCAATTCTGATTCTATGGATAAAAATCCATCCCTTCCAGTTTATTGATCTCACACTGCACATAGCAACAAGCCAGACAACACTATCAACCCGTTTTTAACAGAAAGATTACAGAAGAATTAAATGAGTTTATATGGGGAAATAATGTGGTGGAAATGTACCAACTTCTTACTTCAGATCTCTTGCTTGTTGAACCTAAGACTCAGTATTCCACAACTGTTGGTAGTATTATAAGCATACTGGTACTCTAGACAAATTTGAAAATTAATGAAGAGAGATGTCCTATGAAAAATCAGTTTCATTTCCATATTTTTGCATAAAAATTATTTTTAAACTCCAAAGGAGTCTACCAGCTCCTGCAGATTATACAGTGAATATTAATAAGACTGAATATACACATATTTTCATGTTGGTTGTCCTATACAGGGATGTTGTGTTGCTCTTTCATTTGGGCCAACAAGTCTTTAGACAGCAATGTTCTCTTTTTTTAATAACTTACATTTCCATATAAGAAATGTAAGTTATTAAAAGACATTTCTTCTTAAAAGACATTTAAGAAGGATGTTAAGGTACTGGAATGCATGCAGAGGAGGGCAAAAAAGCTGGTGAAAGGGCTGGAAGGCATGAGGAGCAGCTAAGGACTTTGGGCTTGTCTAGTTTGGAGAAAAGGAGGCTGAGGGGCGACCTCATTGCTCTCCACAGCTTTCTGAGGAGGGGAAGTGGAGAGGGAGGTGCTGATCTCCTTGGTATCCAGTGACATGGTTTGAAGGAATGGTTTGAAGGAATGATTTGAAGCTGTACCAGGGGAGGTTTAGACTGGACGTTAGGAAGCATTTCTTTACGGAGAGGGTGGTCAAACACTGGAACAGACTTCCTAGAGATGTGATTGATGCCCCAAGCCTGTCAGTGGCTTTTGGACAATGTCCTTAATAACATGCTTTAACTTTTGGCCAGCCCGGAATTAGTAAGGCAGTTGGACCAGATGATCATTTTAGGTCCAACTAGAACTATTCTCTTCTTCTCTCTTCTTCTCTTCTCTTCTCTTCTCTTCTCTTCTCTTCTCTTCTCTTCTCTTCTCTTCTCTTCTCTTCTCTTCTCTTCTCTTCTCTTCTCTTCTCTTCTCTTCTCTTCTCTTCCCTTCTCTTCTCTTCTCTTCCCTTCTCTTCCCTTCTCTTCCCTTCTCTTCCCTTCTCTTCCCTTCTCTTCCCTTCTCTTCCCTTCTCTTCCCTTCTCTTCTCTTCTCTTCTCTTCTCTTCTCTTCTCTTCTCTTCTCTTCTCTTCTCTTCTCTTCTCTTCTCTTCTCTTCTCTTCTCTTCTCTCTTCTATTTTTGAGATAGATCTGCAGTTGTCTTAGCTTCTGAAAAGGTCTTAAATGATTACTCACATATAAGCTCGAAGGTCCAAAACTAGAAATAATTAAAAAGAGCCATTATCAATTAATTATAATTAATTCAGTCATTCATTGATTATTTTTACGCCTTTTCATAAATTTAGCAGCTTGACACATAATGTTCTAAAATTTGGCCTTGGAAATAGTTTTAAACTATCCTTTCAGAACACTGGATGCATGTTGTTTTCCTGAATTTTAGTTGAAAGTGCCTAATTTTGGGCTGGGTCACTAGTTTCTGACCCAAGTGTTTGACATGCCCTAATTCATCAGTTGTGCACCTTCTGACATATGACAGGATCCACGAGGGGAAGCATGTGTTATTGTGGCAGCTACAAGTTACAAAATAATCTTCCCAGGCAACATAAATTTTCTTAAAAGGACTATTATATAGCCACATATCCTGCAAACACTTGTCCAAAGTTACTGTCTCGAATTTTATGGATCAAGGTTCCTTAGATCACAATGGCCTTCGCTCCCAGGCATTTGATCGCTGGGCTGCATCACAGTGACTGTGTTCTTTAATGGTTCCTGTAAACAGGTTTGTTTGCATTTTCCAAGATGTTAAGAAATTCTTCTTCGCGATAATCCTTTGTCCTTTATACAACTGTTGAAGTAGGAATTATCTAAAGTAGATTAGCCTGTTGATAAAACTTTCTACTAACCTAGAAACAATTATAACACTTTGGTTTTCTTCTTTTTGTTACAGACAAAACTCTTACAGATTTAGAGAAAGGACTTTAGTGAATATTCCTGTATAATCTAGTTTTATACATAGCTACTCTGAGCCAAGTTTTTAAACAAAAGGCAATATTTTGTTTATTATTTGTTTATTGGTTTGGTTTGTTTTTTACTGTCTCCGTATATGTTCCTGAAGAATTATAGCCTTGATTTACAGCTGGTTTGCCTTGATTAAGCTTTTTTAATATTCTAGGATGTGTGACCCCACAGCTTCGATTTTTTTTTTCAGTAGTGGAAGTTGCCAGTTGAAATTCTCATTTTTTATTGTATTCTGTCTTTAAACACTTGCTTCTGGGAAGTGCTTGGATACTTTTAAGCAAACTTCATCACATAAAAGAGATTTGTAGTAAAAAGAGTGACTTCGACTCAGCAGGAAATGCAATTTTCAAAGACATCAAGCATAGGAGATGCCTACATTCAACTCTGTACTATGACAAAGAATTTGGTTTCTAGCAGCAGGAGTATCTCTGAGCTATAAGCAATCATAAGGCTCTTTCAAACTGGAGAATATGCAATCTATCCTTTGCTGGAGATATATTTAAGAAGTGATTAGGCTTCTTTGTAAAAAAAGGATAGATGAAACAATGGCTGCAACCGCACAAAAAGTGAATAGAGTGTGAAGCTAGTCAAAAACTAAGTATATGGAAGAAAAAATATTTCAGTAGGATGCAATGTTAAAAATAATGGAGATGGATATGTCTGAATGTGGGAGCAACGCAAAAAAGCAGCAAGAGAAGTACAGAGGCAAATAGAGAAGAAAAATAAGATGATGAAGTCCACAGTGTTCTGGGGAAAAAAGAAGACAGATTTGCTTTGCAGTCCAGGAAGATTATTTTGCATTCCTGTATGCTACATGTTCTGAAGAACTGAATTTTGTGCCTTTTATGTATATAACAAGAACCGTGTCAAACATATTTCATCACTAATTGCTTCCTTGATTCAAAGGGACTTTCAAGCTGTCATTTATACTAATGAAATAAACACAGAGAGGTGCTGTACTAGCTCAAAGATTGGTGAACAGCCTCTCTTAAGGTTTAATCATTGGGTCTATCACTCACATGATTTATGGCATGCCAAATCTCAATCTCTCAGACAATGCCTGATCATGGGGTAGTAGCTGGGCTTGCACCACTGGGGCAACGCTCTAGTGTTAAGGTAGACAAGGAGGCCTCCCATCCCCCTGGGGTGAAATCGGTGTGCTCAGCTCGCTCCCTGAAATGCCTGTACACCAATGCGCGCAGCATGGGGAATAAACAGGAGGAGTTAGAAATCCGTGTTTGGTCGGGTGGCTATGATTTAGTGGCAATTACAGAGACTTGGTGGGATGCCTCGCATGACTGGAATGTGGTCATGGATGGCTATGTCTTGTTCAGGAAAGACAGGCCACTAAGGAGAGGTGGTGGAGTTGCTCTTTATGTGAGTGAGTAGCTAGAATGTATTGAGTTCTGTCCAGGGGCGGATCAGGAGCGAGTTGAGAGTTTGTGGGTGCGAATTAAGGGGCAGGCTGTCAGGGGTGATACTGTTGTGGGTGTCCATTACAGGCCACCGGATCAGGATGAGGACGGTGATGAGGCCTTCTACAGGCAGCTGAGAGCAGTCTCGCAATTACAGGGCCTGGTTGTTGTGGGGGATTTCAACTACCCTGATATTTGCTGGGAGGCCTACTCAGCCAGCCATCCTCAGTCCAGGAGGTTCCTCCAGTGCGTTGATGATAACTTTCTGATGCAAATGGTGGATGAGCCAACTAGGAGAGGAGCGCTGCTGGATCTTATCCTCACTAACAAGGAGGGTCTGGTTGAAGCGGTGAAGGTTGAGGGCAGCCTTGGTTGTAGTGACCATGAGATGGTAGAGTTCAGGATCTCATGTGGCAGGAACAGAATAGCTAGCAGAATCACAACCCTGAACTTCAGGAGGGCCAACTTTGGCCTTTTCAAGCAATTGCTAGGGGAAATCCCATGGGACAGGGTACTAGAAGGTAAGGGGGCCCAAGATAGTTGCTTAGCATTCAAGGACTGCTTCTTCCGAGCTCAAGATCAGAGCATCCCAGCAGGTAGGAAGTCAAGGAAGGGTACCAGGAGACCTGCATGGTTGAACAGGGAACTGCTGGGCAAACTCAAGTGGAAGAGGAGGGTGTACAGATCATGGAAGGAGGGGCTGGCCACTTGGGAGGAATAGAAGTCTGTTGTCAGAGGATGTAGGGAGGCAACTAGGAAAGCTAAGGCCTCCTTGGAATTAAATCTTGCAAGAGAGGTCAAGGACAACTGAAAGGGCTTCTTCAAATACATTGCAGGTAAAGCCAACACTAGAGGCAATGTAGGCCCACTGATGAATGAGGTGGGTGCCCTGGAGACAGAGGATAAAAAGAAGGCGGAGTTACTGAATGCCTTCTTTGCCTCTGTCTATACTGTTGGAGGCTGTCCTGAGGAGCCCCGGACCCCCTGAGGCCCCAGAGGAAGTCAGGATAGAGGAGGAATCTGTCTTGGTAGATGAGGGCTGGGTCAGGGACCAATTAAACAATCTGGACGTCCATAAATCCATGGGCCCTGATGGGATGCACCCGCGGGTGCTGAGGGAGCTGGCGGAAGTCATTGCTAGGCCACTCTCCATCATCTTTGCTAAGTCGTGGGCAACGGGAGAGGTGCCTGAGGACTGGAGGAAAGCGAATGTCACTCCAGTCTTCAAAAAGGGCAAGAAGGAGGACCCGGGTAACTATAGACCGGTCAGCCTCACCTCCATCCCCGGAAAGGTGATGGAACGACTTGTCCTTGGTGCTGTCTCTACGCACATCAAGGATAGGGGGATCATTAGGGGCACTCAGCATGGCTTCACCAAGGGGAAGTCATGCTTAACCAACTTGATAGCCTTTTATGAGAACGTAACCCGGTGGATAGATGATGGTAAAGCTGTGGATGTGGTCTATCTTGATTTCAGTAAAGCGTTTGACACGGTCTCCCACAGCATCCTCGCAGCTAAACTGAGGAAGTGTGGTCTGGATGATCGGGTAGTGAGGTGGATTGTGAACTGGCTGAAGGAAAGAAGCCAGAGAGTGGTGGTCAATGGGACAGAGTCCAGTTGGAGGCCTGTGTCTAGCGGAGTCGCTCAAGGGTCAGTACTGGGACCAGTTCTATTCAATATATTCATTAATGACTTGGATGAGGGAATAGAGTGCGCTGTCAGCAAGTTCGCTGATGACACAAAACTGGGAGGAGTGGCTGACGCGCCGGAAGGCTGCGCAGCCATTCAGAGGGACCTAGACAGGCTGGAGAGTTGGGCGGGGAGAAATTTAATGAAATATAAGAAGGGCAAGTGTAGAGTCCTGCATCTGGGCAAGAACAACCCCATGTACCAGTACAAGTTGGGGACAGACCTGTTGGAGAGCAGCGTAGGGGAAAGGGACCTGGGGGTCCTAGCGGACAGCAGGATGAGCATGAGCCAGCAGTGTGCCCTTGTGGCCAAGAAGGCCAATGGCATCCTGGGGTGTATTAGATGGGGTATGGTTAGTAGGTCAAGAGAGGTTCTCCTCCCCCTCTACTCTGCCCTGGTGAGGCCGCATCTGGAATATTGTGTCCAGTTCTGGGCCCCTCAGTTCAAGAAGGACAGGGAACTGCTAGAGTCAGTCCAGCGCAGAGCCACAAAGATGATTAAGGGAGTGGAACATCTCCCTTATGAGGAGAGGCTGAGGGAGCTGGGTCTCTTTAGCTTAGAGAAGAGGAGACTGAGGGGTGACCTCATTAATGTTTATAAATATGTAAAGGGCAAGTGTGATGAGGATGGAGCCAGGCTCTTCTCAGTGACATCCCTTGACAGGACAAGGGGCAATGGGTGCAAGCTGGAACACAGGAGGTTCCACATAAATATGAGGAAAAACTTCTTTACGGTGAGGGTGACCGAAGACTGGAACAGGCTGCCCAGAGAGGTTGTGGATTCTCCTTCTCTGGAGACATTCAAAACCCGCCTGGACGCGTTCCTGTGTGATATGGTCTAGGCAATCCTGCTGCGGCAGGGGGATTGGACTAGATGATCTTTCAAGGTCCCTTCCAATCCCTAACATTCTGTGATTCTGTGATTCTGTGATATGGCTGAGGAGAATAATGGGCCAAAGGGTAGGCAGCATGAATGAAGCGACCTTGTTTTATCATGGAAGAGAATATAACCATATGGAAGTGTATTAGATTGGATCACTTGCTCTCTCACAAGCAAACAGGGTCTAGCCCCTTTATTTACTGGAAGAGAGATAACCTATGAGCCTTCACAGGAGTCAGCTGAAATTGGACATTATGTTATGTGAAAGGCTGATGTTGCAAGGTGCCATCCAGTTATTGCTTGTATATTGAAACAGTCTTCTCCCAAACTGTTGATACTGCATATTTACTGGACGGAAACAACCGTCAAGGTTTCAAATATTAATTAGTTGATTAAGCCAACTTTTAAATGCACACCTCTGACAACTCTGTAATTTGTCTACTTTTCTACAAGTTCTATTAAACCAACATTTTATTTCAAGATTTACAAATGTTTTAAATGAATGTTTGGATACTGCAATACACGTAGTTTCACAGATTTTAAAAAAAAAAGAGAAAAAAAGCACAAACAATTTTTTTTCTGTGAATTCAGTTGTTCTCAACATATTCTCATCTTTGGTTTAAGGTTGCTTTATGCTGCATTATTCCTGAAAGAAATTAAATCAATTCTTCGTTTATAGCAAGCAATGTATATGACTTAAAATTATATGCAGGATACAGCACTCTTTGTTCCAAAGAGATCCCAGATAAATGAGTGTCATTACTATGATTGTGGACACGTCATGCAGGAAGTTCTTAGACCTACCTTACAGTATAAACTCAATCATCTTTCTCTGTTTTCCCCTGACATGAGAGTTTAATGACCACCCTCACATTTTATTCTAACCTGTCATGGCTAATATTTTTCCTGGCACAGCAACCAAAACATTTTTGAATGGCCATTTTCCAGTCAAAAAAAAAAAAAGTATATGTCCTATCTTGAAGGATGTAGAGAAAAGAATATCACAGAAGAGCAAACTGAAAAATGCAATAAGCTATTGCCTAACTAGATAAATGGTTTTCGTAAATGTAAGTTCTCTAAATGTCACTTGCTACATTCATCACTCTGCTATATATAGAGCTGCCTTGCAATGAGATTCTCTTAGTCAGATGACCAGAAGAGGTCACCTGTCCCCAGTATAATCTTCATATATCAGAAATTCTGGTGATCACCACAGTAAAACTTGGAAATCCTGTTGAATGTATTTTATGCATATATGATGCTGTGACAACCAAAGTTCTTATAAGGTGTTGACATAAATCCAAAAAACTCAAAGAAATTGTTTATTGTCTTTAAACCAAGCAGTCATTGCCTGGCATCACAGTAAATCCAATGTTTCCCAGAAATCCTCAATGGAACTTCTACACATGCATTGTCCAGCAGTTTGTGCATAGAATTGAATCTGACTCTTCCCAGAAACATCAGATCTACTGAGCACCTGGAGAATAAACATAAAGTACATTTATATATATCCCCACCAGAGGTAGGGGAGGTCTAGTCATATCAGCCTCTTGCCCAACCGGTTATCCTCATTTCCTGTTCACTTTTATATACATCTCTCTCAACACTATATCCTTCTAATCTTCCTTGACAACTTATGTAAATAGTAAGTTAGATCTATAAAGTTGGTCTAGTTGACAAAAACACTTAGCAAGGGGCTAGAAGGCAAATAAGATAGTAGAGGTACCAATCTTACATTCACATTCTTCATTAGACTACAAGGTAACATCTAATCACAAAGAAAGCATAGAATTGTTATGAAGTTCCATGCAAGCTTTAAAACTTATGGCATGTATAACAGTGAGCGTCTCTTTCTTTCTCTTTTTTTTTCTCTGGCAATGAAGCACAGAAGAGTTAAGTGACATGCTTCTGACCCTACAGGAAGGCGGGAGATCAGGAAGGCTACTGAAGGCAATCTATGACCTTAGCAAGATGAGCTCTTTAGACAGAAAAGCAGCAGCTCTGTTAAACTGGAAGACAGTACTGTTTCTTTTAAGTATATTCTTAGTTTGACAGATGTCCTTTAAATAATTGAAAAACAACCCTTAAATTTGTATAATAAGGGACTGTATACAAGCAGGATATACTGTGCTGGAAATTAGTAGAAAATGTCATGTGGTTCAGCATCTTATGTAGTACAAGTTCTGACAATCTGAAAATTCTTACAGCCTGGCACACAAGTCAGGCAATAAGCAGAGATTTGAAGTCATAACACTTATTTGATATCAAATATGACATCACATTGTGTTTCTCGTTTGATGGTTGAGGTTCTGTGCATCTGATTAAGGCCTCTGAAACAAATCCATGTAATGTATGCAGTTAGATCCCTGGAAAAGAGAGTTCCGACTTTACATTAATGTGTTAGCTGGGAAGTGGGTCTGTAATTCAGTCAGCATTAGCATTTCAAACCAGCAAGAGTTGTAAGCACCTAGGCTATTTTTTTTTTTTACATTTTTTTTAATTAATAAGGGAACTAAACTTTTAAGTGTTTTAGTTCTGTTGTTACCTTCAAACAGAGCTTAGAGAAAATTTCAAAGTCCCAAAAGAATTCTGATATGATCTGAACCTATCAAAAATATATTGAATTCAACAAAAAGAAAAGTATATTGGGTATGGTTTCTTTCGTTAACACTACAGGCTAGAGAAACACTACTGCCTATATGAATATAAAGCAGCACAAAAAGTTGGAGACTGGACTTCAGCTTTCATCCCTTTCTTAAGGTGTCTCAAGCCCATAGTTTTCACTTCTTATATGAGTCTCCTAACCATATATTCCTTTCTATTCCTTCTCCTGGGCAAGGAACAATGAAGAAATAAGTAAAAGAAAGACCAGCTTTTTAGCTCAATGACTATTCTTCAGTTCCTTTTAGTGTGGCTTAGTGTGTAATTGGTTTTGGTTCTGACCTTTCACTGACTCAAATGTATGCTTACTTCTGGGTTCAGGACCAGAATGTCAATATACACTGCTATAAAAGTTCCATAAATATTATTACATATCCCTGGTTGCTACTTCTTTGCTATTCTGTTAGGCTTATTGCCTCTGACTATCACATCTTTAGGTATTAGCTGTCCCAAGCAAAACGCAGCAGAGCTTTTTGTACTTCTTATTCTTTCCTTTGCCACAGTCTGGGGGAAAAGGCATTTGTTTTGGCAAGAGTTTCAGATAGAGTGGGAAATCAGACTCACACTTAACATTTCTGTTGAGTAACTAGTGCAAGCTCACTGATCAGATTGCTAGAACACTGAATCACCTTTCCAAGGTACCTCTCTCCATCCTTCAACAGCTTTTATAATCTAAACAACTAACATAAACACTCTGAATCACTCAGTGATGGGTAAATATATGCATTTTAGGAATGCCTAGATTGGTGTTCCTTATGTAGCAGTAGCATTCACAGTAATAGATTCATTTCAGAAGCATAGTCACAACCAAATATAAAAATGAGATTGTATGGATATAGCTGAGCATGATATTTCAAGAAAATCCAGACAGTATCAAAGATCAAGACAGTATCAAAATCAGAACTCGTATTTGAAGGCTAAGGAGAAATATGTCAGATAAAGCAGTGACAGTCACCTTTAAAATACCTGTGTTTAGGTATGAATTCTGATTACTTAGCATTTGGAAGAAGTTCCTGAGCTGTTCCTGATGGAGTGAATAGAACAAGAAATAACATATAGAATGGGAGGAGATTACAAAGAAATACTAAAGAGATCTGATAGTGCGAAGGAAATACACTACGAAGTAGGTGACGAAATGTACACACACACACATACACATTATATTATGTGCTTGTTAATCCCTATAAAGTGTTAATGTAACATAAAATAAAATTAATGTCATACATGCAGTATGAAGGAATTTCCAGGCTCAGCTTTCAAACACAGATTCCTAAATACAACTTCGTATCTGTATATTTAGACACAAATCTACCATACGTGTTGGTCATAAATTAGCATTGACTAGCTAAAATATGCATTTGGATACATAAGCAACAAAAAAAAGTTTAAGAAATATTTGAAATTCAAGCATAGAATATTACAGACATTTGATTTCACATGCAGTGTGAACCAAGTATGATCTGGATTTTGATTAAATTTCGCTTAAAATAAAATACAGATTTTTGGAGCTTGCATTAAAAGGTGTCAGTAAAAGCATTGACTAAGAATATCTCACCCATCCTCATTCTTTCTAATTATCTTAAGATCATTAAAGAAAAGAAAATAAAGAAAGAAGATGAACATGAAGGATCAATATAAATTGTAGACATGAATAGAGTGTCTTATGCAACAAGTAGTTGTAAATAAGTATTATAAAGTTACAATGTCATAATAAAGGTTTATGAAAAGAAACTCTAGACCAAGCATGATTGCAATGGCCCTGTGCTTTTTATGTTGTTAGAATGGTGTTCTGTATTGGTTTTATTTTTTTCAGTCAAAGAAAACATATGAAATATCTGTATTGTCTCATCTGAATTACTGAAGCACTTCACATGGCTGAGAAAATTGTTTTTCCCATGCAAAGGTTTCATCTTTGCATCTCAGCAAAAGCTTTTGAGTTTATCTAATGCATGATCAATAAGACAGGAAACAAAAGACACTACCATTTCCAAACTGAATAGATTGCACACTATTGCATAAAAAATTAGTCTAATTCTCATCTGAAAGTGGTGCAAAGGTATCCATTTACAGTATATTAAATGCTATAAATGTTACTCTAATTATATGTATTAATGCCAGTGAAGCAGAATTGTAAGCATCTACAAAGCTGTGTTAGCAAGGGAATCATGCTCAATGTGTTTGAAAAAACAGTACATGACACATCCCGGCTGAGTTACAACAATACCAATATCGCTTGAAAGATCTTGAAGTGGTGGAGAATTCATAACATCTTGCCACAGCCCTAAGGGCATTAACAGTCTCACCTGGGACCCTCACCAACCCCTGGACATGGACCTAGGACCTCACTTCATCTCAGCTCCAGGGCTATCAGTCCCTGCCCCAGCAACACTCTAAGGGTGCTGGTCTGCAGCCCTGTCCCTGTCCTCTGGATATGTTCCTCAGCCCTATGATTTGACTTGCCTCTGTCTGTCCCTGATCCCTTCTCCTTTTGCTCCCAGGTGAGGTCTTGACGGGTCTCTGGACCTAGTTCATCGCTTGTCATGTCGATAGGCCCTATTACCTGTCCTCAGCTCTGCCCCTATATTCAGTCCTTGCGGGACTGTTCCCCATCAGCAAGGGCCCAGCCTGCACAGGGTCAGCCTTGGCTCCTGGATTCCCATCCCTTTGGGAGCAGCTGGCCCTCACTCCTCCCCGGCTCTCCACTGCTAAAAATGTTTACCTTATATGTACTCTGAATTCCTCTAGCTTCAGATTTTTGATAGCAGCTTTTGTTGTCTTCTGGTCAGCTAAGTTTTCTTTTCTGATATAAGAAACTACAGACCATGATCAAGTTACTACTTAAACTTCTTTTCGGTAAAATATTAGCACGGTTCCTGGAACTTGAATTACTCTTCTAGCAGTTTCCTGAAGCCTATTTATCACTCTGATATCATTGTATGTAAACATACAGTAAAATAATTTTTGTTTGTACTTTTCTACTTAAAAACTTATCCCTTTTATGTTTTTTTAATGTTTACAATTCCAGATTGTTTAGAGTCTGAGCAAGCCCTAAATGTAGGTTAAATAGACATTAGGCATCTTTCAGAAACATAGGTTATGGTCATTGCACTCCTGACAAACAGTGTCCCTAAGCACCATGAGCAGTACATATAGTGTGGTTCCCCCTTCTGCTTTCCATAGGACTGCTTCATGGATACCCAGCAAATTTCATAAACGTGGCATCGCTCTCGTAGGTGAGGCCTCCTCCAGTTAAGACCTTGTGTCCTTTACCTGGTGTTAGTAGTCTGAACCAAAAAAGGGAGAAATTAATTCTCTCTCTTCTTCACTTATAAAATATTACATGTATTGAAGTAGTACGATGCTTGTAAAAATAATAGATACAGTCTTAAAGGTTAGTAACCTAAAACAAAGAAGTAAAGGAATATAAAGGTGATCAAGCAAAATGTGTTAGGATGCACACATATGGCTGTTATTTCATGTAGAAATACCAATAGCAAACAAAAAGGTAGGGAAAGGGTACACAAAGGTCATATTATCTCAAACACTGCATTGATGATCTGGCAAAAACATATTTCATACCACTTTACTGGCTTACCTAACAAATTAATTACCAGTCATACACTCTTAACAAAATAGTTGAGGTGGGAAGACAGCTCTGGAGATTGTCTAGTCCATTCCCATGTTCAGAGCAGGTAGGATCAGCTAAGGTGGGTTGCTCAGGGCTGTGTTGTTGGGTTTTGAATATCTCCAAGGATGGAGACTCCACAACTACACTGGGCAACCTGCTCCAGTGTTTGTTTTTACTGTTTCCTTTAGCTAATAAAGTAGAGTTAGATAAATAAAAATAGATTTTTTTTTTCTCTTATGGGCTTATTTTCATTGAAAACGCATTCTATGCTACAGTTGTTGCGGCACAACCTGATACAAAATATTAAGGATGTTGCTAAGGGTTGAATTTTGTTTATGGCTGTAGATGTGTGATCAGGGTGTCAGAGGACTTTGCTACAAAATACATCGGAAAAAAATTATTTTCCAATGACATTGTAAGGATGAAAGACTGTTGTTTCTGCTACTACTACAGACGCAGGGAGTTGGTGATGCATTAACTGTTACTAATATTTTTGAATCTGTACTAAGCTAGCAACTAAAGTATGATACTAGAGGATACAGACTTGCTAAAAACGTCATATTTTACATGAGGCATAATATATTAAACCTATGATTGTAAAAGTCTCAGATTTGTGCTGACATGAAGATTATTTCAAAAAAACTATTGCAAAATGTTTTAAATTCTTACATTGGAAATATTCGTTTCCATCTTTTTGCTAGGTTTCTGGAATCCTGGAGTGTTTAGGTGACATCTTTGTTAATTGAAGTTCTAATCTTATTTAAGATCGTTAATTAACATTGCCTTACAAGTCTTTCTCTGGTATCGAGCCCTTTGTTATTATCCATAATAAAGCACCTATGTTCAGTTAAGAGATAAGGAATCTCTCATAGTTGACCAATGCAGGTACAAAAGTTGTGCTGTGCATTCATAAAAAATGTTTTCTCTGTAGTGCATCAATACAAGCATGCTTGTCACTCATGTGAGACCCTTAGTCCTATGTGGGTCCTTTATTTAATCAAATGATGTACACTACAAGTCTTTTCTGTAGAAAATATTCTCTCCCACTGAACACATGAGGAACTGTGGGGAGTCACTACAGATCAAGGCACTGAGGGACTTGGCAGTGCCTAGCAGGCATGATACTTCTGGAAGAAGTAGCACTTGAGTTTTGCAGCAGGGGTGGAAAATGAGATGACCCAATTTGCTGAACTGTAAATCATCAGCTGAGGTGACAAATTTAAGAGAGGAGGAAAGACACATTAGGAACAGCTATGCTGGAGTCCTGTCTGCAGCTCAGACAGCACAGAAGCGGTGACAGGATAAAGAAAAAAGCTGATGAGATCTAATAGTTTCACATGAAAATAAAAAATGAAAAAGAAAAAAATCAGCAGGCTTCACTGCCATTATCTGTAACTAAGGCTTCTGTTATGTATAATTGTCACCATCATGACCATCATTACTGAAAAAAGGAGAGAGAAAGGGAACAATGAACTCATAGCAACAAGATATCGTAACAGCGCACCAACAAACCTAATGTTCACCATTCTGTGGTTTTGGGTGTCTTCGCAGGCCCTGATCTTTCTGATAATTTACATTGCATTATCAGTTTAATTTAAAAAAAATGTGGAAATCATTTTATGGAATAATTTCTAAAAATGTGTTTAAATATGTCCAGTAAGGACAGAGCTCTTCTCCAATTGTAACTACTAATGGTAGGAATAGAAATTACTCTGTTCATTTTAACCAGAAACATTGGTCAGATCCACAACTCTGTGAAGTCAACAGAGAAAGTCTTATTAATTTTAATAAGAATTGGACAAAAACTATGAACTCTCAGGATCTGTTAGTTACGAGACAAAGACTTACATGTGATGTTATTTGGCATACTTCCCCTGAAATCATTTGCCTTAGTTGCTTAGAAGTTGTCAGGCAGGCCCTCCTTGGTATACTTTTCCAAAACATAAGTCATACTTCAGCTGAAAGTCGGTATTAGTTGACATAAAGGTGTTATATTTTGCTCTGAAAAATTCTGCATAACCTGATAAAGATACAGAAAATTTGTCCCTTTCTTCCCTTCCTAACATCCCCCTTTACACTGTAAGTGCCAGTCACCTTTTTCTTTATATTATCTAATTCATTACCTTAATTAAGTAAAACTTACAGTGATTTTTGGCTTGAAGTTTCTTCTTCTGGACTTTAGAGAATAGGAAAGTATCGTTTGTTCAACTTTTTTTTTCTCCCCACTTCCCCCTCAATCTATATTATTTATATAAAAGCTATTACCTCCTTCTACAAATTCTGTCTCACTTTTATCCATAGACCTTCATGACTTTTACAAAAGCAATATCTAAAATTAGAACACTGGTTACACGATTACCTTTTGCAGATCAGGTGAAAAAACACAGAGTGTATTTGTCAGTGACCATTAGTACTACCCTGCTGATCAAATCACTACACATTTTTGCCTGCATCTTTGTAATATTTTTGCACATTCCCTGTAAATAGTATAATGATAAGTGACAACTAATTTGTTCTACTAATATGGCTTCACTGTTTTTTCTTTTATTAGTGTCATAATTTGACTGTAGTTATAAAAGAGAAAAGGAACCAAAGTTAGCAATGTAAATAAACAGGGAAATTCATTTAAAGATTCAGACAGATGAAATAAAAAAGACTGAAAAAAATGCAGTAAAATTTCATGTATTGAAAAAGAAAAAATAAATAAGTAAAAAAATTATGTTTAGCCAAAAATTTGTAAAGGAATATCACACTAACATTGTGGATTTTTCCATTAAACACAGTAAAAAGTATTTGATTTCAAACATAAAGTGCAATGTTACTTAGATAAGAGGAATATCATCCTTTACTACCCTCAGCACTGAGTGGACTTCATCAGAAGAAATTAATTCTGTGAATTGCTTCATTCAAGGGAAATAATGAGTGTTCAGCTAATGTCATTCTGATAAGTTGTATTATAACACATTTTTTTGAGGATGAGGCTTCACACATAAAGATGTTTATCCATAGGGAACATTTATGTAAAGTGATATTAGGGTACAGATATCTCGTATATATTTTAAGATGAAAAATAAATTCTTGATCTGGATCCTCATGCTGTCATTCTACTCTCAATTACAGTTTTTACTGTGGGATTTCCTTTCCCTCCCTCCTTAAATAAATACTTTTTTTTAGAGTGTAAAAACCATAAAAATACTACCTACTCCAATGAAAACTGAAGCCAAGGTTTATGTTCTGGAAGATCAAACAGACCCCTCAGAGGCCAATGCTGTGAACCTTGATGTCACAATTTACATCTTGGGTTTTGGCTTTCGTTTTAAGGGTCTTGACATTTCTGACATCCAGTGACATTCAGCACATCTGCACTGAATTATGATAGAAACTGATCCATAGCCAAAACTAAGAGCACATGCCAATCATTTATTGACTTTTTACCAGTCCATCTTTACATGGACTTTGACAATAAAAGCAGCAGCATTGGTTGAATATGCCCACTAATACATATACCATGTGCAAAAAAAGGCTATTTATGAGTAGTAAAACATGACAGTGACATTTGAATATTCTCAATAAAGGCAATTTGGTTTATGCCATATTTATATGTGATATAGCCTTTGATTATGCTTTGATTAAAGTGAGATAAATGCCCGTTATCTACATGGCTTTTGATGGGGTTTAGTATTAATATAGAGATAAATTAGTTCCTTTGTGTGAGGAAAACTTGAATTTATATGAGTGCTATGCAATGGAGTGCCTTATGAATTCATTTTGTGCTAGCTTTTGTTTTCTGTTGTGGCAGATTTTCCAACTATTTTATAGATTCAATAAGAAATACTGCTTTCTTACACAGAAGCTCAATGTAGGCAGTACAGATTTGGTATCAGTAGCTTTGAGAGTCATTAATTCCTCCCAGAGAATTACTCCATGAAGCTGGAGGGATTTTGGTATTGGGAACAGAGCCGCCTCTTTCTCATTGAATGCTCCATTTGAGAAAAATATGTAAATACCTACTGGGAATAGAAATGGAGCCCACATCCCTCATTTCCCAGGTATGTCCCCTGTTCTCACCTTGCCTGAGACTGAACAGCCATTCTCACTTAGTCTGTGCCAAAGACTGTGATTTTTCTACATGGTGACTTTGTACCAGCAGGAAGACAGAAGAAGATGTCATTTGTATAAAGGTGGCCATAATGAATAGTACTACATAAAGTAGTGGTAAAACATGCCTGTAACTTGCATTTCTTAGTAGAATCATAGAATGGTTTGCGTTGAAAGAGACTTTTACAGATCATGTAGACCAACCCTCCCTGTCATAGGCAGGGACATCTTTCACTAGATCAGGTTGCTCAAAGCCCCTTCCAACCTGACTTTGAATGCTTCCAGGGATGGGACATCCACGACCTCTTGGAGTGATCTGGTCCAGTGTCTTACCACCCTTACCATAAAAAATGTCTTCCTTACATCCAATTTAAATCTATTGTCTTTCAGTTTAAACCTGTTGTCCTTTATCCTGTCACTACAGACCTTGGTAAAAAGTCTCTCTCCACCTTTCTTATACCCTCTCCTTTATATACTGAAGTCCTCTTTATTTAGAGAGCTGCAACATAAACATAAATGCAAAACAGGTTTTGCTAGTTAGTCCAGTTTACAGTTGATAATAATTCCACATCATAGTTTTGCAGAGATCTGGTTCCAGGCTTATGTTTTTGATTCTTACTATCCTCCATTGTCCTCCACTTCCACATAACGAATAGAAGGTTTACACATAAGAAATTAACAGGTAAATCATTGCTGTGAAAGAGAAAATGTGAGTCAGATAAACATAAGAAAGTCAGTCTTCAAGTTTTATATCAAGAATGGTGGGTTTAGAGCTCTCCACAATGGACAGGAGGTGGGTAGCCGAAAAATTTAATTAAAAAAAAGTTACAATTGAAATTTATTTATTTTCTCCATGCACCTCGCCCCCCACCAGAAGAAAAGATGAGAAAGAAAGAACAAAAAGAACCGGAACATAAGACAAAAATATTCTTAGGCTGCAAGACACATCAGCTACCTGCATTACACACACAGAGCGCAGAACGTCTTTGTACTCATACTTCGTTTTAAGATGACAGAATTTATGGCTGGTTAATTAGATTCCCAAGGAAAATGTTTACAGAAGTACTCATCAAGGCGAATCTCAAGAAGTCCAATGTCCCTACTTGTTCTAGTCTAATAGGGCAATCTTAGTCATAATATCCAAGAAACTACTAATTTAGAATCTAATTTTTTCACCTCATATTAACTTAGAAAGACGAAGATAAACAAAATCTCTGTATTATTAGAGAAATGATACTAAATGATATAGAACAGTAATTACTAGAAAAGTATTACTAGAAGAGAACTTATTAATAAACATACCAACCTGGATGCATTACCAAAACAACTCCAAATACATATAAATCTTTATATTAATATCAGATTATATATAAAAAATATATTAATATCAAATTTTGTAATTTAGAGTTGTTTCTAGGAAACTATTCTTCTAATTTACTCTTTGCTAAAATGGAAATAGTCTGAAAAATTTTGATGAAGTCTAGCAAATCAGAAAAATAAAGTTACATTCCTTATAAGCTCTCTAAATTGCAGCTAGTCAGTTTAGGATTTCTAAGGTAGTGACCTGCAAAAGAAGTGTTTTGTACCTATCAATGACAATGCTAATAATAGAAATACAACATTTCAAACAGAGTGTACATGTAAAAATTAATTATTTATTGTAACAGTTTTAACATTGGAAACAGAAGAGATTAACATCTAGTAGAGCTATTTTTAATCCAGATGTGTACATAATTAGTAAATTTAGTATTATTTTTTAGTAATCCTGAATATAATGAAGATTACTTGCCAGATTATGCAAAAAAATATAAAAGCAGAAACGATTCAAACCTATTAAAAGATTTTCTCTGGGATTACACCAGTTTACCAGAAGATAAATTAGCTCATTTGTCTGTTTTCTCCCTAAATTGTGCTGGTTTTCTTCTTTCAGTCTTCTGGATATTTTATTAATTTTAAGTCATTTGCACCAAAATTTGGCATTCATTGTATATACTTTGCATACTATGTATAGTTTGAGAGCTGTGGTCCTGATGGTACTTAGGTCAACAGGCGTTAACTATCATGTCACTGAGGACACAAGCAGCAGCAGGGACACAAGCAGCAGCAGGGACACAAGCAGAATAGAGATGAGCAGATCTTGAATCTGCAAGGGGCAGCCCATGTCTCAGACCATGTCTCAGCCACACCACTTCACAATCTGCTGTATTAGGGACAACTTGCAGCCAATGGTAGTTGTTGCTGCTATATATAGTACAGCTGAAACGTGGATCCTCATTGTAGCTTTGCTGGTGGTAGCTGCAACAGAAGTTCAGGATGGACTCCCTGTACATTATTTTCAAGACCTTTTCTTACAGACACTAATTCTTTATTCAGCCAAGGCAGCAAAAACAACCTTGTGCTGGTTTTGATTATTTAACTGAACAACACAAGCAGTAGTAATGCTCTTCTTCAGATGTTATGAATATGGTTGATTAATCTTCGTGTCTTGTCAGACAATTACAAAAAAGTAAAGCTGTACATTGCTTCTGACAGACTTCTTGTTTGGAAATTTTTTTAAATTTTATGGAGTTGGAATAAGCAGTGTTACATACACTAGAGCTAATGACAGGGTTCTTGAAAGTGTCTGTACTTGGGACTTGAAATGTTAAGTAATATTTTAGGGTTTTTTTTCTGTCTGCACTTAGTTGTTGTTCTTACTTTAGTGGTTTTATCTGTTTCTGTTCATGCTGAAACAGATTTATGCGTATAAATTTTGAAGAAACAAGTCTTATAGTAACCCTTCTCACTGAACAATTAGATTTAAAATACATAATGAAGAATTCAGACTGTTCTGTTTATCCAAGATAACATTTTTTTCTTTAAAATGCACTTAACAATTTACACCCTATTTTGGAAGACACAAATGAATTCAATTTGTAGGTGATAACTACTGAAAAATATTGAAAATCAAACAAAAAAATCAATCCAAAAAAGAATTAACTTCAATATTTCTCATTTTAAAGATTATATGAATTATTATTTTGAACACTGCTGATAGAACATTCATTCTGTTTTACAAATTTGTGGACTTTATTAGTGCGACATTGAAACTATGTAGCTCATGTTATTTGGTATGTAGCTACGTTTTTTTATTTAACTTAATGACTAAACATTTCCAACTGGCAGAAGCAAGATTATCTGTGCCTCAGAATACTTTAATAACATTTTTGTCTTCTATGTTATCTTCATGAGATTAGTTTCTCGTAAGCAGTTTAAGAATCTACTGAGTTTAATTAACTCTCTTTGAGAAGCAGATTCTCACAGTCTTTTCAAATATTTAAGAGAGCAGGTTACCAACACAAGTCAGCTATAAAATATACCAGTCATGTTTATTCTTGCAGAAGAACTTGAAAGGGACTTTGCACATGTCAAAATTTCAGAAAATTGCTAAACATTCCATAGAAGAATGACGGTCTGGAGTTGCTAGTTGCAATTCCTCTTCACTATATTTATATGGTATTTTTCAACAGCTTTAGGGTTGTTTTTTTTAATACGAGAAGAAATTAAACAATTTCTTGCACTTTCAAATGTATGGCCTATCTACTGCCTTTTTCTCAACAAAGAAATGACAGAGAAGCATTGAAAACCATATGAAAGGTATTTAAAATTAACTGCCAAGTCCTTATAAACAGAAATTATAAATAAAGCTTTATAAGAAGCGCTGCAAAATTACATCTGCATAGACATCTTGTACATAAAGTTACTTGCATATTAAATTTTAGCCAGACAAAATGATGAATAGCCCACATATCAAAATCCAAAGAAATAGTTTATAAAGGAAATTCAGGAATAATTGCAACTATAAAAGTACTAATCATATGATTGGAATAAATTAATTCGAAATAATATCTCCGTTATTTCTCAAGATACGTTATAAAGCTATTAGTATCTTCATTGTCCCCATCCCTCCATTTTTGACTCATCAGAATTTAAATGTCTTAGCTAAATATTATTGTACTTAAAATTTTTGTAGAGATCGAGTACACTGACAAGTGTTTAGTAGTGATAAGCATTTCAGAGATGTAGGATAAGCATTGTGTTCAATAGCCAGATATCAAAACTACAGTCTACAGAATAGACTTAATTCATCTTCTTACACTAGCTAAACCCCACTGTTACTTCATCCCTTTCAGTGCAATGATTAATGCATGTCCTTTTTAACACAAGCATCTAAATAATGTTACAGACCTGTAAACAAGATACTATGAGGAACACTAGAGTAAACCTTAAACATGTCCTCTACTTTATATTGATGTCTGTCTGTTAGCTAATAATACCAGAGGACAGTTTATTCCTAAACAAAAGTTGCTAGTGTGAGCTTACAAATAATAATGCACATATTTGCTGTGTATATATAGATATTATACATGTGTGTGCAAGTATGTGTGTTCGTGTATTTATTGACTCAGCTCAGAAGATATGTCCATGTCACCATATTCTTCTAATTTAACATGGATTTTCTTAAGTGTTCTGTGCTACTGTGTAATGCAAGTATGACTGTACAGAAATAAGAACACAGTAATTTGCATCTAGAAGGACACTCAATTGATATTTGGTAATAAAGACTCACAATCTAATCTGACTTGCTTAAGTCATGCAACAAGGCACCTGGTACTTTTCTTTCTTTTGTTTACCCATAAAATGTTTTCATCTATGGTTCATTACTTTTATACACAAGCTGGGTTAAATTAATTAATTCAAATGCCATTTTATAGGCTTTGTTCACATTGTTCTGTGTTTTTTTTTATTTAGGGTGATTCTCCTTTTGGTTTTGGATGAGACATTGTGCTCTTTCATCTTTCAAAAATCCATTTGATTAATATCAAATTCAGCATCTAGGATGATAGATTGAAATAATAGATAGATTTAAATGATTAAAACCAGTTTATGTATTAGGAGTTATCACACTGACCAGGCAAAAATATTTCATTAAAAGCATTTTGTAAAAACATATACATGTCCTCATACAGTCTTGTAAATGTTATCAAATATTTGTACATATTCTGCCTAATAAATGCAGCATTATGTTATATATATATTTTTAAATATATATATATATTGCAGTTGTTAACAGTCCGACAAAGGAACAGTAATCTGTAGGGGGAAAAAAACCCCACCCAAACCAAACAAACGAAAAAAAGTGTCAGGAATGCTTTCCACATGCTAGGTAAATTAAATTCTTAGCTTCTGAAAGCAGGTTTACTTGTAAAATGCTAGAAAATATGAAATGAAAGTCAGGCACATCTGCAGCTAATGATCATAGAATCAAAGAATGGTTTGTCTCGGAAGGGACCTTTAAAGGTCATGTAGTCCACCCCTCCTGCAATGAGCACGGACATTTTTCACTAGATCAGGTTGCTCAGAGCCCCGTCCAAACTGACTTTGAATGTTTCCAGGGATGGGACAGCTACCACCTCTCTGGGCAACCTCTTCCAGTGTTTCACCACCCTCATTGTAAAAAATTTCTTCCTTCTGTCTAGTCTGAATCTACCCTCTTTTAGTTTAAAACCATTACCCCTTGTCCTGTCGCAACAGGCCTTATTAAAAAGTCTGTCCTCATCTTCCTTATAAGCCCCCTTTAAGTATTGAAAGGTCACAATAAGGTCTCCCCAGAGCCTTCTCTTCTCCAGGCTGAACAACCCCAACTCTCTCAGCCTTTCTTTATAAGAGAGGTGTTCCAGCCCTCTGATCATTCTTGTGGCCCTCCTCTGGACCTGTTCAAACAGGTCCATGTCTTTCTTGTCCTGGGGACCCCAGAGCTGGATGCAGTCTCCAGATGGGGTCTCACCAGAGCAGAGTAGAGGAGCAGAATCAATTCCCTCGACCCGCTGGCCACACTTGTTTTGATGCAGCCCAGGATACAGGTGGCTTTCTGGCTTGTGAGTGCATATTGCTGGCTCATGTCCAATTTTTCATCCACCAGTACCCCCAAGTCCTTCCCCTCAGGGCTATTCTCAATCCAATCATCCCCCAGTCTGTATTGATTCTGAGGATTGCCCTGACCCAGGTGTAGGACCTTGAACTTGACCTTATTAGGCTTCATAAGATTCACATGAGTTCACTTCTCCAGCCTTTCACAGTCTCTCTGGATGGCATCCCTTCCCTCAAGTGAGTCAACTGCACCACTCAACTTGGTGTCATCTGCGAACTTGCTGAAGGTGCACTCACTCCCACTATGCCATTAATATAGATATTGAACAGTATTGGTCCCAATATGGACCCCTTTGAGACACCACTCATTACTGATATCTATTGGGACATTGAGCTGTTGACTGGAATGGATGCAGCCATCCAGCCAATTCTTTATCCATTGAATAATGCACCCATGAAATCCATGCCTCTCCAGTTTAGCAATGATGTTTTGTAGGACTGTGTCAAAGGCCTCACAGAAGTCCAGATAGATTACATCAGTTGCTCTTCCCTTATCTACTAATGCAGTTACTTCAGGGTAGAAGGCCACCGAATTAGTCAAGCCTATCAATTTATGATAACAAGTGGTGAGTCCTTCTGCATCTACTGGTCACCTTGGCTAGTAAACAATCATGTAAACATCCTTTACTTACTCTTTTCTACTCAGTGGAGTAAAAGTCCACTTCATATATCCTCAGGATCAACCACTAAAGTGGGTCTGCAAAGTACGTGTTTTGGCTGGTAAGAGTGCTGTTCAGTTCAATAATTAGATAACATGTCAACATTTCATTTTTTGTGGCACGTGCTACTGCCATTGCTCTGCCTTTTTGTGTGTATTGTGTGATAGAGTAATACGCCTATTTCCAGTCTCTTCACTGAGAAATAGTGGTTTGCTACATAGCTTACACACAGTTCTGCAAGAGTAGCCCTATATCTCATCCTTGATCTGACTGCTGTTGTAAACTGAGTCATGTAACCATATAGATTTTTGTAGTGCATCCATTCTCTGATATATTTTGTTGTGCACTCTATCATATTGTATTCAGCTGATGTAATACATGTCTCTAAGGGGAGCTGCTCCAGAGCTGGCCTGTCCCACAGTGGAGCAGCAGATCTTGGCACACAGAGGGTTTTCCTGAGACAGGGAAATGCCAGGGCAGCGGAGAGACTCACCAGGAGCCGGCAGCTCTTGCGGAGAGTTGCTGATGGGGTGTGGGCATTGCCAGAGCAACAGCAGCCACACCTACAAAAAGCAGCCTAGGGAGTATGAGTGACCACAGGTGCTGCGAATATAGCAGGCAAACAGAGCATGGTGCATCAGCCAGGGTGTGGCGCAGCAATTTGCTTGGCAGTTCATGTGAAAGGGCATGCAGGGAGGGCACGTCTTCGAAGGAGGGGCATTACACGGGCTAAGTGGGAACTGTGAAGTACACAGAAACCAGCAACCAGGCACCTTTCTGTGACCTTCGGCACAGGTCAAGGGCATACACCCTACCTGACCCTCGGGGCAGAACGGTGGGCACTTGCCTGAGAGCAAGGTCTGCAGCTCCAGCTCCAGGATCTGCACCATCGAACCCAGAGGTGACTGTTGCCTCCACCCAGACAGAGCTACTGAAGGGAGAGGCTGGAGTGCAGACCTCAGGCTGCAGGAAGTGCCTTGACCTTTCTCCTGGAGCAGGGATGGGCATCAGACCTATCTGCACAAGGTGTGCCCAGGTGGAGGACCTCCTGCAGCAAGTGGCTGAGCTGCAGAAAGTGGTGAGGAGGCTGTGTGACATCAGGGAGGCTGAGAAAGAGTTAGATAGCTGGGTCCAAGCACAGTCTTCAGTGGCCCCAGAGTCCACAGCCAAACAGCCAAAACCCTGCCCAGTGGCACACACAGAAGGAAGGGGTGGTAATACTGCAGAAGAATGGACAGTTGCAAAGGCAAGGACCAGCAAGAGGGAGAGGCGCTCTTGCAGAACCGCTTCACTACTCTGAAGTCTGAAGAGGAAAGACTTGTCACAACATGAGAGAAGTTGGAGCTCAGTAAGGCAGCCCAGTGTACTCCCTGTATAATGACCAACGCTACCAAGAAAAAGTGACAGATGATAGTGGTAAGCAACTCTCTTCTGAGAAGCAGAGGCACCCATCTGCTGACCTGATGCACTCTCTAGAGGGGCGTGATGCTTACTGGGGTTCACATCAGGGATGTCACTGAGAGGCTAGCGAGCCCTGTACGGCCCACTGGTTATTACGCACTGCTGTTGTTTCATGTGGGCACCAGGGATACAGCCAGGAGCATCCTGATCAGTATCAAGCAGGGCTACAGAGCCCTGGGAGCAGCAGTACAGGACTCTGGGGCCCAGCTGTTTTTTTCATTAGTCCTCCCAGTCAAAGGGAAGGGGTTTGAAAGGGTCAGTTGAATCAAGCAAATCAACAAATGGTTACAGGACTGGTGCCACAGCCAGGGGTTCGGCTACTTAGACAGTGGGGCTACTTAGACCATGGGACTCTCTTACAGAAACTTAGTCTACTAGCAGCCAGTGGGGTCCATCTGACAGAGAAGGGGAAGACTATCTTTGGTAATAGGCTTGTGTCTTCGTTTAGCCCACACCTAGGGCTAAACAATATAAGTTTTTCTCTCACCCCATGTCCCTTCCCCAACCGAGGAAGGAAATTGGGAAAAAGAGGAAGACTTGTGGGTTAAAATTAAACAGATTTAATAAAATAAAGAAACCAATATAAATGCTAACATAAAACACACAGAAGTATACTTAGCTACAGAGTTGCAGCAGGTTATCCAGGAACAGCGATTGTCAGCAATGAGTAAAAAGGGAGGACAGAAGAGAGGAAAGAAAAACAGCCCCATCTCTCTCTCTCTCTCTCTCTCTGTGGGCCAGCCTGGGTCAGCTGCTCTGAATTTAGCTGCTAATGGCCCTGATCACCATGGCTGGCCACAAACAGAAACAAAATCCCAATGAAACCAGGACAGCTTGCCAAGTTGGTAAAGAGGGCTTTAAACTAAAATTGCCGGGGAGGGGAACCTTAGTCCATCCCAGTCCTGCCAGTTTGATGACACGGCCAGCAATAGATGCCCAGAGCCTGGAGAAGAATGGCAGGTCAGCAGGAGAGCACCAAAAGAGCAGTGGAAAAGAATTCCAGCCAGCAAGTCAGCTTCCTCAGGGGCCCAACTGAAATGCCTCTATGCAAACACACGGCGCATGAGGAATAAACAAGAGGAGTTAGAGACATATGCACACCTACAGGGCTATGACCTTATTGGCACCACAGAGACATGGTGGGACAGCTTCTGTGACAGGAGTGTTGGAATGGAAGGATACAGACTCTTTAGGAAAGACAGACAGGGGAGATGAGGAGCAGGTGTTGCCCTCTATGTCAATGACCAGTTCAAGTGCATGAAGCTCTGACTCGGGATGGAGGAGGAGCTGACCAAGAGCTTAAGAGTCAGGATTAAAGGGAGGACAGGGACGGGAGACATTATAGTGGGTGTCTGCTACAGGCCACCTGACCAGGAAGACTAAGCGGATGAGGCCTTCTACAGACAGGCAAGTGTAGCCTCGCGTTCACAAGCCCTGGTCCTCATGGGGGACTTCAACCACCCCAATATCTGTTGCAGGAACAACACAGTAGGGGATAAGCAATCCAGGAGGTTCCTGGAATGCATGGATGATAACTTCCTTCTCCAAGTGATAGAGGAGCCAGTGAGGAGAGGTGCCATGCAGGACCTTGTTCTCACCAACAAGGAGTAGCTGGTGGGGGATGTGAATCACAGAATCAGAGAATGTTAGGGATTGGAAGGGACCTCGAAAGATCTTCTAGTCCAATCCCCCTGATGGAGCAGGATTACCTAGACCATATCACACAGGAACGCATCCAGGCGGGTTTTGAATGTCTCCAGAGAAGGAGACTCCACAACCTCTCTGGGCAGCCTGTTCCAGTGTTCGGTCACCCTCACCGTAAAGAAGTTTTTCCTCATATTTATGTGGAACCTCCTGTGTTCCAGCTTGCACCCATTGCCCCTTGTGCTGTCAAGGGATGTCACTGAGAAGAGCCTGGCTCCATCCTCATCACACTTGCCCTTTACATATTTATAAACATTAATGAGGTCACCCCTCAGTCTCCTCTTCTCTAAGCTAAAGAGACCCAGCTCCCTCAGCCTCTCCTCATAAGGGAGATGTTCCACCCCCTTAATCATCTTCGTGGCTCTGCACTGGACTCTCTCCAGCAGTTCCCTGTCCTTCTTGAACTGAGGGGCCCAGAACTGGACACAATATTCCAGATGCAGCCTCACCAGGGCAGAGTAGAGGGGGAGGAGAACCTCTCTTGACCTACTAACCACATCCCTTCTAATACACCCCAGGATGCCATTGGCCTTCTTGGCCATAAGGGCACACTGCTGGCTCATGGTCATCCTGCTGTCCACTAGGACCCCCAGGTCCCTTTCCCCTACGCTGCTCTCCAACAGGTCTGCCCCTGACTTGTACTGGTACATGGGGTTGTTCTTGCCCAGATGCAGGACTCTACACTTGCCCTTCTTATATTTCATTAAATTTCTCCCCGCCCAACTCTCCAGCCTGTCTAGGTCCCTCTGAATGGCTGCGCAGCCTTCCGGTGTGTCAGCCACTCCTCCCAGTTTTGTGTCATCAGCGAACTTGCTGACAGTGTACTCTATTCCCTCATCCAAGTCATTAATGAATATATTGAATAGAACTGGTCCCAGTACCAACCCTTGAGCGACTCCGCTAGACACAGGCCTCCAACTGGACTCTGTCCCATTGAGCACCACTCTCTGACTTCTTTCCTTCAGCCAGTTCACAGTGAAGCTCAAGGGCAGCCTTGGCTGCAGTGACCATGAAATGATGGAGTTCAGGATCCTTAGGGCAACAAGGAGGGTGTAGAGCAAGCTCACTGCCCTAGACTTCAGGAGAGAAGACTTTGGCCTCTCGGTAGAGTACCTTGGAATAAAGCCCTGGAGAGAAGAGAGGCCCAAGGAAGCTGGTTAATATTCAAGGACCACCTAATCCAGGCTCAGGAGTGATGCATCCCAACAAAGAGGAAGGCAGGCAAAAACGCCAGGTGGCCTGCATGGATGAACAAGTCGCTCCTAGACAAACTCAGACACAAAAAGGAAGCCTACAGAGGGTGGAAGCAAGGGCAGGTAGCCTGGGAGGAATACAGAGGAATTGTCCGAGCAGCCAGGGATCAGGTTCGGAAAGCTAACGCCCTGATAGGATTAAATCTGGCCAGGGATGTCAGTGGCAACAAGAAATGCTTCTATAGGTATGTCAGTGACAAAAGAATACTAGGGAAAATGTGGGCCCTCTCTGGAAGGAAACAGGAGACCTGATTACCTCGGATGTGAAGAAGGCTGAGGTACTCAATGACTTTTTTGCCTCTCTCTTCACCGGCAAGTGCTTGAGGCACACCACCCAAGTCACAGAAAGCAGAGGCAGGACCTGCGAGAATGAAGAACTGCCCACTTTAGGAGAAGATCAGGTCTGAGACCCTCTAAGGAACCTGAAGGTGCACAAGGCTATGGGACCTAATGAGGTGTGTCCACGGGTAGGGATTGGTGGGATGAAGTTGCTAAGCCGCTCTCCATCATTTTTGAGAAGTCGTGGCAGTCTGGTGAAGTCCTCAGTGACTGGAAAAGGGGAAGCATAACCCCCATTTTCAAGAAGGAAAAAAAGGAAGACCCAGGGAACTACATGCCAGTCAGCCTCACCTCTGTGCCCAGCAATATCATGGAGCAGATCCTTCTGGAAACTATACTAAGGCACATGGAAATCAAGGAGGTGATTGGTGACAGAAAACATGGCTCCACTAAGGGCAAATCATGCCTGACAAATTTGGTGGCCTTCTACGATGGGGTTACAGTGTTGGTGGATAAGGGAAGAGTGACTGATGTCTATGATCTAGTGGCAATTACAGAGACTTGGTGGGATGCCTCACATGACTGGAGTGTGGTCATGGATGGCTATGTCTTGTTCAGGAAAGACAGGCCACTAAGGAGAGGTGGTGGAGTTGCTCTTTATGTGAGTGAGCAGCTAGAATGTATTGAGTTCTGTCCAGGGGCGGATCAGGAGCGAGTTGAGAGTTTGTGGGTGCGAATTAAGGGGCAGGCTGGCAGGGGTGATACTGTTGTGGGTGTCTATTACAGGCCACTGGATCAGGATGAGGACGGTGATGAGGCCTTCTACAGGCAGCTGAGAGCAGTCTCGCAATTACAGGGCCTGGTTGTCGTGGGGGATTTCAACTACCCTGATATTTGCTGGGAGGCCTACTCAGCCAGCCATCCTCAGTCCAGGAGGTTCCTCCAGTGCGTTGATGATAACTTTCTGATGCAAATGGTGAGAAAGCGCTGCTGGATCTTATCCTCACTAACAAGGAGGGTCTGGTTGAAGAGGTGAAGGTTGAGGGCAGCCTTGGTTGTAGTGACCATGAGATGGTAGAGTTCAGGATCTCATGTGGCAGGAACAGAATAGCTAGCAGAATCACAACCCTGAACTTCAGGAGGGCCAACTTTGGCCTTTTCAAGCAATTGCTAGGGGAAATCCCATGGGACAGAGTACTAGAAGGTAAGGGGGTCCAAGATAGTTGGTTAGCATTCAAGGGCTGCTTCTTCCGAGCTCAAGATCAGAGCATCCCAGCAGTTAGGAAGTCAAGGAAGGGTACCAGGAGACCTGCATGGTTGAACAGGGAACTGCTGGGCAAACTCAAGTGGAAGAAGAGGGTGTACAGATCGTGGAAGGAGGGGCTGGCCACTTGGGAGGAATATAAGTCTGTTGTCAGAGGATGTAGGGAGGCAACTAGGAAAGCTAAGGCCTCCTTGGAATTAAATCTTGCAAGAGAGGTCAAGGACAACTGAAAGGGCTTCTTCAAATACATTGCAGGTAAAGCCAACACTAGAGGCAATGTAGGCCCACTGATGAATGAGGTGGGGGTCCTGGAGACAGAGGATAAAAAGAAGGCGGAGTTACTGAATGCCGCCTTTGCCCCTGTCTATACTGTTGGAGGCAGTCCTGAGGAGCCCCGGACCCCTGAGGCCTCAGAGGAAGTCAGGATAGAGGAGGAATCTGTCTTGGTTGATGAGGGCTGGGTCAGGGACCAATTAAGCAACCTGGACGTCCATAAATCCATGGGCCCTGATGGGATGCACCCACGGGTGCTGAGGGAGCTGGCGGAAGTCATTGCTAGGTCACTCTCCATCATCTTTGCTAAGTCGTGGGCAACGGGAGAGGTGCCTGAGGACTGGAGGAAAGCGAATGTCACTCCAGTCTTCAAAAAGGGCAAGAAGGAGGACCCGGGTAACTATAGACCGGTCAGCCTCACCTCCATCCCCGGAAAGGTGATGGAACAACTTGTCCTTGGTGCTGTCTCTACGCACATCAAGGATAGGGGGATCATTAGGGGCACTCAGCATGGCTTCACCAAGGGGAAGTCATGCTTAACCAACTTGATAGCCTTTTATGAGGACGTAACCCAGTGGATAGATGATGGTAAAGCTGTGGATGTGGTCTATCTCGATTTCAGTAAAGCGTTTGACACGGTCTCCCACAGCATCCTTGCAGCTAAACTGAGGAAGTGTGGTCTGGATGATCGGGTAGTGAGGTGGATTGTGAACTGGCTGAAGGAAAGAAGCCAGAGAGTGGTGGTCAATGGGACAGAGTCCAGTTGGAGGCCTGTGTCTAGCGGAGTCCCTCAAGGGTCGGTACTGGGACCAGTTCTATTCAATATATTCATTAACGACTTGGATGAGGGAATAGAGTGCGCTGTCAGCAAGTTCGCTGATGACACAAAACTGGGAGGAGTGGCTGACGCGCCGGAAGGCTGCGCAGCCATTCAGAGGGACCTGGACAAGCTGGAGAGTTGGGCGGGGAGAAACTTAATGAAATATAAGAAGGGCAAGTGTAGAGTCCTGCATCTGGGCAAGAACAACCCCATGTACCAGTATAAATTGGGGGCAGAGCTGTTGGAGACCAGCGTAGGGGAAAGGGACCTGGGGGTCCTAGTGGACAGCAGGATGACCATGAGCTAGCAGTGTGCCCTTGCGGCCAAGAAGGCCAATGGCATTCTGGGGTGTATTAGAAGGGGTGTGGTCAGCAGGTCGAGAGAGGTTCTCCTCCCCCTCTACTCTGCCCTGGTGAGGCCGCATCTGGAATATTGTGTCCAGTTCTGGGCCCCTCAGTTCAAGAAGGACAGGGAACTGCTAGAGAGAGTCCAGCGCAGAGCCACGAAGAGGATTAAGGGAGTGGAACATCTCCCTTATGAGGAGAGGCTGAGGGAGCTGGGTCTCTTTAGCTTAGAGAAGAGGAGACTGAGGGGTGACCTCATTAGTGTTTATAAATATGTAAAGGGCAAGTGTGATGAGGATGGAGCCAGGCTCTTCTCAGTGACATCCCTTGACAGGACAAGGGGCAATGGGTGCAAGCTGGAACACAGGAGGTTCCACATAAATATGAGGAAAAACTTCTTTACGGTGAGGGTGACCGAACACTGGAACAGGCTGCCCAGAGAGGTTGTGGAGTCTCCTTCTCTGGAAACATTCAAAACCCGCCTGGACGCGTTCCTGTGTGATATGGTCTAGGCAATCCTGCTCCGTCAGAGGGATTGGACTAGATGATCTTTCGAGGTCCCTTCCAATCCCTAACATTCTCTGATTCTGTGATTCTGTGATACTTGGACTTGTGCAAAGCATTCGATGCTGTCCTGAATAATGTCCTTGTTTCTAAACTGAAGAGACATGGACTTGATGGATGAACCACTTGGTGGATAAGGAATTGGCTGGATGGTCGCACTCAAAGAGTTACGGTCAACGGCTCGATGTCCAAGTGGACACCAGTGACGAGTGGCGTTCATCAGGGGTTGGTATTGGGACCTGTCCTGTTTAACATTTTTCACAGAATCACAGAATCACAGAATCACAGAATCAACCAGGTTGGAAGAGACCTCAGGGATCATCGAGTCCAACCGTTGCCCTGATACCACCATGTCAACTAGACCATGGCACTGAGTGACATGTCCAGTCTTTTCTTAAACACATCCAGAGATGGTGACTCCACCACCTCCCTGGGCAGACCATTCCAATGTCTAATAACCCTTTCTGAAAAGAAATTCTTCCTAACGTCCAACCTGAACCTGCCCTGGCGAAGCTTGTGGCTGTGTCCTCTTGTCGTATGGCTAGTTGCCTGGGAGAAGAGGCCAACTCCCACTTCACTACAACCTCCCTTCAGGTAGTTGTAGACTGCAATAAGGTCACCTCTGAGCCTCCTCTTCTCCAGGCTAAACAACCCCAGCTCTCTCAGCCATTCCTCATAGGTCATACCCTCCAGACCCTTCACCAGCTTGGTCGCCCTCCTCTGGACTCGCTCCAACACCTCAACATCTTTCTTGAAGTGCGGTGCCCACAACTGGACACAGTATTCAAGGTGTGGACTCACCAGTGCCGAGTACAGAGGGATGATCACTTCCCTAGACCGGCTGGCTACACTATTCCTCATAGAGGCCGGCTTTGTCGGTGACATGGACAGTGGGATTGAGTGTGCACACTCAGTGAGTTTGCTGATGACACCAAGCTGTGTGGTGTGGTTGACACACTGGAAGGAAGGGATGCCACCCAGAGGGACCTTGACAGACTTGAGAGCTGGGCCTATGCGAACCACATGAAGTTCAACAAGGCCAAGTGCAAGGTCCTGCATGTGGTTAGGGGCAATCCCAAGCACAGATACAGGCTGGGTGGAAAATGGATTGAGGGCAGCCCTGAGGAGAAGGACTTGGGGGTGATGGTTGATGAGAAGCTCAACATGAGCTGACAATGTGTGCTTGCAGCCCAGAAAGCCAGCTGTATCCTGGGCTGCATCAAAAGTAGCGTGGCAAGCAGGTCGAGGGAGATGATTCTCCCTCTCTAGTCTGCTCTCATGAGATCCCACCTGGAGTACTGTGTCCAGCTCTGGGGCCCCCAACACAAGAAGGATATGGAGCTGTTGGAGCAAGGCCAGAGGAGGGCCACGAAGATGATCAGAAGGCTGGAGCATGTCTCCTATGAAGAGAGGCTGAGAGAGTTGGGGCTGTTCAGCCTGGAGAATGGAAGGCTGCAGGGAGACCTGAAAATTAAAGAAAGGCTTTAGTATTATTTCTGTCATTTTAAATCTAGCTAACTCCTGTGTGGTTCCAATGCCCTCCATTACTTTTTTTTAAATATATTTATCAACATGTATATGCTCTTTTGCCCCTTTGTGAGCACCTTGTCAACAAGACAGCAAGACTTCTAGAACAAAACTTGCTATGAGGAAGGTGACTTTATTTTAGTAAAAAAAAGTTGAGAGTAGTTTCTTTTGGACAAAAATCTCAGACATTATTTACTTTCAAAGGTATATTTACCATTTCATATAAAATATTAAACTTTCTTATCATCTGGTGATAATACTGCAACAGAACCCTACTGCACAATTTACATTAGTTAACTGTATTGAATTTCACCATATTTTTTTCACCTTTATTCTCATTATAATTCCTCCTCTCATCTTCCATCCTGAAATTGTTGACTTGGGTTTTATGGCATCTGGGAAAGGCATTCATCTTTATTTTCTCTCCTCCCACCCTTTTCTTTCTCACCTTTATTTCTTTACCTTCCAACTTTTACCTCCCACTTTTCTGTTCATCTTGTGTGTGTCATTTATCAATTGCAAAATAATAACAAATGTATTATTCTGTCAGAGATTTGTGTCCCTGACTTGCTATTGCACAGGTTTATGTTTTCAGTTCTAGCACAAAATAATATTTCTGAAGATTTATATAGCTTATGCATCACAAGACAAGTCTGAATTGGCTGGCTGGTAATGTCAAGCTCAATTACTGATATCTTTTTACATAGATTGCTCTTCATAGACATTATACATGTCTAATGATGTCTTCACTATCATGAATAATATGCTTAATCTCAATTTAAAGGATGCTTGACCTGAGCTTTGCCTTAATAATATTACATTACATTTTACTCATTTATATAGCACTTTTAATACCAACCATGTTTGATTTTCAGAGGCTGTCCTTCCAGCATCAAGCTACATTACTTCCTATCTTACCAATGGCTAGGAATTGCTTGATTAGTGATACTTGCTAACTGATCTATGATCTTTTGCCTTCAATTATTAAATACGGTATCACGAACCCTCTTCTAGGACCACAGGTATAAATGGCTTTCATAAACATCTATGTGGAAATATATGAATGTTTATGTATAGAATCGTAGAATCATAGAATGGTTTGGGTTGGAAGGGACCTTAAAGATCATCTAGTTCCAACCCCCCCTGCCAAGCAGGGACACCTTTCCTCTAGACCAGGTTGCTCAAAGCCCCATCTAATCTGGCCTTAAAAACGGCCAGGGAGGGGGCAGCCACAGCTTCTCTGGGCAACCTGGTCCAGTGTCTCACCACCCTCACAGGAAAGAATTTCTTCCTTATATCTAATCTAATTTTATCCTCTTTCAGTTTAAAACTGTTCCCACTCATCCTATCACTACATGCCCTTGTAAAAAGTCCCTCTCCAGCTTTCCTGTAGGCCCCCTTCAGACACTGGAAGGCTGCTAGAAGGTCTCCCCGCAGCCTTCTCTTCTCCAAGCTGAACAGCCCCAACTCTCTCAACCTGTCTTCATCGGAGAGGTGCTGCAGCCCTCTGATCATCTTCGTGGCCCTCCTCTGGACTCGCTCCAACAGCTACATGTCCTTCTTGTGTTGGGGGCCCCAGAGCTGGACACAGTACTCCAGATGGGATCTCACGAGAGCGGAGTAGAGGGGGAGAATCACCTCCCTTGACCTGCTGGCCATGCTGCTTTTGATGCAGCCCAGGATACGGTTGGCCTTCTGGGCTGCAAGCGCACATTGCATGTTGAGCTCATGTTGAGCTTCTCGTATAAATGTAAATATATAATGTTATATGGTGAAATTCTGTTAACAAGTGTTTGTATATAAGGACAGGCTTGGAAATAGGCTGGGATTTGATATAGAAAGAAAAAAGGGTACAAGTATCATTACCTCTGACTGTGAAAGACTCTTTACTTGTGTACTGTGTAACATTTTTTTCTTGGGTTGTTAGTCAGACTCCAGGCTACTTTGAACAGGGACATTTTTTTACTACCCATTTGTACACTGATTATCATGATGGCACTTCCTGATGGTACTGTAGTCCCTGTAAATTGTTAAGACAACAACAGATTCCTAAAAATTTCCTCATTCCCTCAAATGCAAATTATCATCGTGAAGTTGATTACTTCTTGAAAAAAAGAAAGCACCGCAGTATAAATAATTAATTTCCCTATTACTAGAAAAAGTTTCACTCATCCGTTTTATAACCGAAAAAAGAAAAGATTGTGTGATTGGACAATATGAGGTGTCTGAAATATTGGCTGATTTACCCTGTAAATATTCTGACAGAGCTTTATCATATTTTTGGAGTCATGTTCTCAGAAGAGGGGCTAGGAGTCCAAAGAAGAAGGCAAAGTTAAATAAAATTATAACAATTTCAGAGAAAAAGTGATTGAAGTCATGAGTCAGACCTGGTCAACTTAGAAACAGTCACAGGAAAGAGGACAGGACTGTAGTATTCTCTTCATAATATAGCAGTATTTGGTCTTCTGAGAAGAAATTAATGAACTTTCAGTAAAGAATATAAAATATGGGAACATGCCAGGATAGAAGAAAAGAGAATGGAAAAAGTAGTATCAAACAGGAAATAATTTGGAAGTTAGTATAAAAGAAAAGTTAATAATCCAAGGAGGTATTAAAATCTAACAGTAGATTTTACTATTTTGCTTATATTCCTGCAATTCTTAACTACATATATATAGACAAGGGAAGAGAACTCAGGCATGAGGTCTGAGAATAAACCATGACATGGTACAACCAGGTCTTTGGCAGATCCTCAAAGACTGGCCTCCTGGATAAAGACACTGGGAAGGGAATCTGATGCTGTCTATTTTAAGATAGAATATGAGGCTACATTTCCAGTTATTTCTGCCTTTGCTTTCCATATTATTGAAATTTTTTCTTATATTTAGGAGAAACTTCTTAGGCTATGGAACAATAGCACTTCCCATTCAGTTTACTTCTTAAATAAATTTGGATTAGGAAGACATTTCCTGCAAAAATAGTCTTTATTAATACAGTTCACTATAAAGTCAATGGATCTAAGCCATATTTTAAGGCATAGCTTTATATATTTTGTAGTACAGCAGGAGAAATATAAACCATAAATTTGCTGACTCCAGAACAAATAAAATTTATGGGAAAAGAGATTCTTTAATGCATATGTAATAATTGCCTTACTGAATCATACAAAAAAAAGACACTGGTATGAGAAAATGGAACAAAACTTGTAAAAAAAATTTAACTTATTGTAAGAGCTAGACAACAACATATTGCATAAAACCGAACAAGATTACCTTGCAAAACTAATAAATATTAGCTTCTCTTTTGGAATTGAGCAGCTCAATATTAATTATTGTTTAATTCATGCAATTTTTCACTAACGATCTGTTGATAACTCCAGATGAGATCTTCTCAACTATTAAAATGTTGGAGGCAAGTGGAACGCCTAACTGATTTTCATAAAGTCCTCAAGTAAAATCTCACTCAGTGACTCACTATCCTCCCCAAAGCATTATTCTTTTCCTTTCCTGAAAGCTATTAAAAAAATAATAACAGTACTTTCCTTCCTTGATCTGTCAGGGAAATGTTCATGGTAACTGAAATTCTATTTTGACTAAAATAATAGTACTCTTATCATAATTTGTGCATAAACCTTACAGTAGAAATTCTATATGGGTCAATATTTTATCTTTACTATTTTAAAGATGGGAAACAAAGTTAGCGAAGCTGAAAACTGAGTCACAATACAATGAAATCAGGCACACTAACCAAAGACATATAAGTCAAATTAGAATGGGGATTTAAATACAGTAAAATCTTGTTTTCCAAACAAAATTATTGTCTGGGTTAATATATACAGTTTAATCCACTCTGTTTATATGGATAATATAATGTGCATGTCATTGTTTGCATAACTGATATAATGTAAATTCAGTTTTATCTAAATATTCTCAAACACACTTTGCAAATTCAACAATTTACAGAATAGGCAAGTCCCAGTTCTATTACAACAGATATACACCATAATCTTTCTTTGTTCAGATAAATCTTAAATCCAATGTCAGAAGAATTCCCCACTGTCTCTCTTACAAATGTTCATTCATTTCTGAATAGAGTCCATTCTGTATAGCTATATGTGAGCCTTTCTAAAAGGTTTACTTTTACAATATATTTCATTGACTGCTACTCTCATAGACAAAAAAAGTAAATTCATTCTGAAGGCAATCTCTATCTCTAGTGTCTTGATTATTAGACTAATCTGACATTATGATCTTTCGTTGGATCCAACTAAAGTCCTTGAAGGGTAGAAGTCATATGGTCTTGTAATGACCATGGCATCTACTAACTTTTAGTCACCTTAAAACTTATTTTAATTCCCACTGTCCTTATTTTATGTCTAGGACTCATAAAAATTTAAGAATAAGATTGACAAGAAACAGAGTGCTAAATAAGAAGCCACAGACACCAGCAGCTGCAGCTTTAATATTTAGATATATAAGAACATAGTTACACATCTCGTTCCTCAGCACTTCTATATGACTCAAGCATCCCCACTTCATCTAGTCATTAGCCATTTCTTATCTTTGTATTTCCTCTGTGACACCTTTGTGCTACACCCACATGAGTGTGTGAACAGATTCACAAAATGAACTGGGACAGGGAGCTGACTTGAAAAATAGCACAGCAAAATACAATTAGTCTCCATAGAATTTTTCCTGCTTTTTGGTTTGTGCAATTTATAGCCAGTTCCATGCTATAAAGCCTTAGAAATCCCAAAATACCATATAGCATGGGCATTAAAGAAGGTTTATATGTAACATGAGCCCATGTTTCCTCAGACAAATAAAGGATATGAGTTTTTATCCTCCATGTTCCGGCTAAATACTCTTTTCTTTCATAGAGTGGGTGATGACAGGTATGAATTCCTCTCAGAAGCTTCTTTCTAAATGATTTTTCTCTACCTAATTGCTTTGTTTTGTTTACTGAAATCCTGACTCTTAGAAGGAGATTCTCTGCCTCTGGAGAACAGACTTTAGGCCAACTCCAAAATAACCTCTTTTCCTGTTGACATAATAACAACAGCAGCAGCAGCATTCTCAATCCATTTGCCTCTCACAAAAGCAGTTTTCTTTTTTTTTGTTTGGTTGGTTTGGGTAATTGCTATGTATAATATGTAGTCATATTGCAGTAATTTGATTGTGTGGTCTGGCCACCCAAAATTGCCCTCGGTGATAAACGTAAAGATGTGTTGTACTTATTCCAGCAGTAATCTTTACTGTTTAATGATTCTGAGTATTTTAGGGTATAATAAAGAAAAAGAGTGCTGAAAATCTGTATTCCTGTTACCATCCCACAGTGAAAATTAAAATTTCTAACATTCAGATGTTTATTCTACTGAAGTGGTGTCTGTATAAAGTAAAAAAGCTTTGATCCCCAGATTATTTTAAATACTTTTATCTCCATAGTAAGATAAACCAGACCAATCAGCTATAAATAAACTATTTTGTCTCTAAGTGAATGAAAATAGCAAGAAGGCAAAAAAGTAAACAGGAAGAAAAACGGAAAGCTCAACCAGACCACTAATTCATTCCTCAAGGACAAGATACACACTGCCACCATTTAAGGCTGGGTGGGCTGTTAAGCGGACAACAGATGCTCTCTATTAACCCTTTCCTTCCCCAGAGGGGAAAAGGAAAAGAGAAAAGGGAGAGAGACTTACATGATGGAAAGTTAAAACAGTTTTAATAAACAATAACAATGAAAGAGTGTAATAAATAATGAGCTATATACAAAACCACTATTGAGCTCCCTCCAATGATGATCACGTCCCCGCTGATGCTGAAGGGCATTCACTGGAGAGTCCCAAACCAGATGCCACAGCAGGTGAGAGCCAGATTCAGGAACGAAGGCACCTATGTACATGCACAGCATTCTCACAAACCTGAGAAGCAAAGATGGCCTGATGCTGTTCCTCCATAGGAACAGGGTTCAGAAAAGTCTGCTGGTAGGATATATGTGTACTATGGATCCCCATCATAGCTGGGCCTTTTGGTCTTGATCAGAAAACCTGGTCTCTGCTCCACTTCATATGCATCACTTGAACCTTTGCCTGATAGCCAAATCAAACTGGGCCTCCTATAGACATTCATGTTTCATTTCTAAGCAGCGTCTCCTTTTAACTAACATGTGAGAATTTTCTTCTCTTCATGTGCGCCTTCCAGATTAGTAAGGAATGGTCCCTAACATACAACCTCAAATGCATATATACCGATGCACGTAGTCTGAGCAACAAACAGGAGGAACTGGAGCTCTGTGCCCAGTTACGATAGTGATAGTTATGATGACATAAGAATCACAGAAACTTGGTGCGAAAACGTACGTGACTGGAAAACCACAATGAATGGCTACAAACTCTTTCAGAGAGATAAGAAAGGGAAGAAGAAGAGGTGGGTGGAGTTGCACTTTATGTAAAAGAGAAATTTGAGTGTATAGAGGTGAGCTATGGAGACCACAAAAGTTTTATTGAATGCCTTTGGATCAAGGTTAGAGGGATTGTCACTAAGGAAGATCTTATGTTATCTATCTGTTACCGATCTTCCAGTCAGGATGACAAGGCTGACAAAACCTTACTTTGGCTGCTCAAGGAAGTCTTGGCCCAACAGAACCTAGTCCTCATGGGTAACTTCAGTTATCCAGACATTTGCTGGGAAAACAATACAGCAGTGCACAAGTTATCCATCAGGTTGCTGGAATGTATTGAGGACTGTGTCCTGCTACAGATGCTGGACACACTGACTAGGAACAGTGCATTGCTAGATTTACTTTTCGCAAACTGAGAAGGCTTACTTGACAACATAACTACAAATTGTAGCTTTGGATGCAGCGATCATAACATTGTGGAGTTTAAGATCCTGCTGAGCACACTGAAGACCAGTAGGAGGGCAAAGAACCTGGATTTTAGAACCAACTTCAGTACAGTCAGAGCCCAGCTGTGAGGGATTCCACTGGAAGCATCCAAGGAGGACAAAGGAGCTTGTGAGTGCTGGGAGTTATGCAAGAACAGCCTCCTGAAAGTACAAAACCAGTCCATCCCCTACAAAGGAAAAGGAAGAAGGCAGAACAAGAGACCATGCTAGCTTAGCAACAAAATTTTTGGTGTACTTAAAAGGAAAAAATAAGCATTCTGGCTACGGAAAGGCAGTCAAATACTCACCAAGGCCTACAAGAACCCTATGGGCTAGGGCATGCAGAGTTGCAGTCACGAAGGCAAAGGCTCAGCTAGAACTGAAAGGGGCCAAAGATGTCAAGAAAACAAGAAACAGATCTTCAGATATGTGAGCAATACGAAGCACAGAGAAGACATAGACCATTGCTAAACAGGGCGGGGAAACTAGTTACTAATAATGCTGACAAAACAGAGGTTCTCATTACTTTCTTTGCCTCTGTCTTTACTGGCATAGCTGGACCCCAGATCACCGGATCCAGTAGCTATGACAACACATTTGTAGACCTGCTGGTAGTGGAAGAAGGGCTGGTCTGCAGCCTCTCGCAAGGGCTCAACCCACATAAATCTGTGGGCCTGGACAGAATCTATTCCAGGGTGTTAAGTGGCTGACATTGTTGCAAGGCCACTGCCTATAATATTTGAAAAGTCATGGAGATCAGAGGATATCCCTGACGACTGGAAGATGGTAAATGTCATACTCATCTACAAGAAAGGCACAAAAAAGACCCTGGAAACTACAAACCCATTAGTCTTACTTCATTCCCTGGGAAAGTGATGGAACAAGTCCTCCTAGAAACTATTACAAACCCAATGAAGCAGCTGATTTGGAAAAAGCAACATGGATTTATCAATGGCAAATCATGCCAGACTAGCCTGATTGCCTTCCTCAACAAAATAACATTTTCTGTCAACATGAGGAGAGCAGTGGATGTTGTTTACCTGGACTTCAGCAAAGTATTCAACACCGTTTCCCACAGCCTTCTTCTGGACAAACTGGCAAGATACAACTGGGATGGGTGGTCTGTGAGATGAGTAGGGAATTGTCTAACAGGCTGCACTTAGAGGGTGGTAATCAATGTTTTTTACTCAGGCTGGCAGCCTGTCACAAGTGGAATCCTCAGGGATCAATAGTGGGCCCCATGCTGTTCAATATCTTCATAAATGATCTGGATGATGTGATTGAAAGCACCCTCACCAAGTTTGCTGACAACACCAAAGTGAGTGGTGAGGTGGACACATCAGAATGGAGAGCAATCTTACAGAGAAACCTGGACAGGCTGGAAGAGTGGGCTAGCAAGAACTGTATGAAAAGACAAGTGCAAGATCCTGCACCTGGAAGGGAATAACCAAAGAGCCCAGTACAGGCTAGGATCTGTGTGGCTGGGTAGCAGCCTTGCTGAAAGGGTCCTGGGGGTCCTGGTGGACAGGAAGCTGAACATGAGTCAGCAGTGTGCCGCAATGTAGTGTGTCAGCAATGAAAGCAAAATGGATCTTGGGCTGCACCTGCAAGAACATTACTAGCAGATATAAAGACGAGAACGTCCCACTTTACTCAGAACTTGTCAGCCCACACCTGAAGTACTGTGTCTATTTCTGGTCCCCACAATTCAAAAAAGATGTGGACAAACTGGGGAGAGGCCGAATGCGGGCCACGAAGATGATCAAAGTGCTGGAGAACCTGCCTTATGAGGAACAACTGAAGGTGTTAGGTCTTTTCTCCCTGGAGAAGTGAAGGCTCAGGGGGGACCTCATAACACTATTCCTGTACTGAAAGAGTGGTTACAAAGAGGAGTCTCTCCCTTCACAAGAAGCCACATGGAGAAGACCAGGGGCAACGGGTACAAGTTGCACCAGGAGAGATTTAATCTTGATATAAGGAAGAAATTTTCTAAGAGTGAGAAAAATCAATGACTGGAACAACCACCCCAGGGGTGTGGTAGAGTTCCCATTACTGGAGTTTTTCAAGATACAATTGGGCAGGATGCTAGATAATCTCATCTAGGCTCCCTTTCCTGCACAAGGCTGGACCAAGTGGTCTTTCAAGCTCCTTTCCAACCTGGGCTCTTCTGTGATTCTATTATGTTGAATTCATTGATAAAACTGGGTGCAGTACTCCAGGTGGGGTCTCACGAGAGCGGAGTAGAGGGGGAGAATCACCTCGCTTGACCTCCTGCTCACGCTTCTTTTGATGCAGCCCAGGATATGGTTGGCCTTCTGGGCTGCAAGCACACATTGCCGGCTCATGTTGAGCTTCTCGTCAGCCATCACCCCCAAGTCCTTCTCCTCAGGGCTGCTCTCAATCCATTCTCTTCCCAACCTGTATCTGTGCTTGGGATTGCCCCGATCCATGTGCAGGACCTTGCACTTGTCCTTGTTGAACTTCATGTGGTTCGCACAGGCCCAGCTCTCAATCCTGTCAAGGTCCCTCTGGATGCCATCCCTTCCCTCCAGCGTGTCGACCACACCGCACATCTTGGTGTTGTCAGCAAACTCACTGAGTGTGCACACTCAATCCCACTGTCCACGTCACCGACAAAGATGTTAAACAGGACCACTCCCAATACCAACCCCTGATGAATGCCACTCATCACCGGTGTCCACTTGGACACTGAGCCGTTGACCGTAACTCTTTGAGTGCGACCATCCAGCCAATTCCTTATCCACCAAGTGGTCCATCCATCAAGTCCATGTCTCTCCAACTTACAGACAAGGATGTCGTGTGGGACAGTATCAAATGCTTTGCACAAGTCCAAGTAGATGACATCAGTCGCTCTTCCCCTATCCACCAGCGCTGTAACCCTGTCGTAGAAGGCCATCAAATTTGTCAGGCATGATTTGCCCTTAGTGAAGCCGTGTTGGCTGTCACCAATCACCTCCTTGATTTCCGTGTGCCTCAGTATAGTTTCCAGGAGGATCTGCTCCATGATCTTGCCAGGCACAGAGATGAGGCTGACTGGCCTGTAGTTCCCTGGGTCTTCCTTTTTTCCCTTCTTGAAAATGGGGGTTATGTTTCCCCTTTTCCAGTTTTCTGCTAAAATAATTTAGTACATTAAAATTGCAAGTTTGTGTTTATAAGGACTGAGGTTTTTTTTTAATTTATATGATGATAAATTTGTTTGGGATCATCCAAAATAAAAATATACTGTGATTTTTAACGAAGGCATATTATAAATAATCTTCAGAAAAAAAAATTATTCAGCTGTGCTTTGGCAAAGCAAAGATTCAGTCTTAGAACAACGATACTGCACACAGATCACCAGGTGTATTAATTTTTCACACAAACTCCAAAAACCTTATTGTCTTACTCTTTAAAAATAAAAATCTCCACACATAATCCAATGGTTAGCCTCTCACATATTCCTGCCTCTACTCTGGGACAGATCTGCTGATGATACGAATCATGTCTTGTCAACATTTATGTAATTTGCTCTCTTTATTCACAGAAATTTATTTTTAAAACTTCAGTAATATCAGTTATAGACCATAATGCATGCATTGCAGACCCCACTAATTAGCCATGAGGCATAATACTGGGACAAGAAAGAATATTGGGTTTTGATCCAGCGTCTACAAGTTTGGTTAAATATTTTTCGTAAGAACTTACTGAAAGTAGCAAGAATATTCAGAATACTTGAAGACTACATTTTATTTTTGAAAGATAAAGTTTTTTGCATTGTTCTCCACAACCCTTAATCTATTTCTCAAAAGTATTTTACTGAATTGTTACTTGCTATAAATAATTTAATCAAAAATTTTAATATGGAAATTTCAGATAATGTTCTCAAAAGTTTCACTAAGAATGTCTTGAAAAGCAACAGTATGAAATGTAAGAAACAGAAAATCTTCACAATGTTAACTTTTTTCTGTGAAAAGATATAGTGAAAAAATTATTTGTACTATATATTTTTTGCATTATTTTTCATCTTATCTGAATTTTAATTATGTTTATTCATTAGCATATATCACATCATGTTAGATTACATTTTACTCTTTTTAATTATCATTCTGATTTTAATTTACTCATATCCAAAAAAAATGCTATGTATTAAAACTATTGTAGATTTCTGAAGAAAAGTGTTGCTTACAAGATATAATATAGACATGTCTCCTCTAACGAGTTTGAATGGAACCATATTTTGATATAAATGTGAAATAAATACCGTGTCGACTTCTTACTGAAATCACTGAGTACACTCAAGATTCATGAGTCATTGCTTTATGAAACAACTTTCTGAGAACCAACAAAAGCAACTTAAAATTTATGTACTGCAAAAACATGAGAATCTTCCAGATCATCTTTCCAAGCCGTCAAAGGCTTTATTTGTCATTAATAAAAATTGACGTGAATGACGAATACAATGTTTTCCCATCTTTATAAAGAACTTCCAATGAAATTAAGACTGAGACAGAACTGAGTGCTTGATATCCTGATACACTTACTTTCCTCAGTGTTTTAACCTAGTGGATTGTTAGGACAGGAACAGATTGTGAAATAATTTTAAGATGTGGAAAAAAATATAAAGTATTCAATAACTAAAAGTATTTAGTATATGATTAGCTGACTAGTTTACGCCTAAATCTACAGGCACTGGAAAGAGCTGGGAACCTACAGAGACCAGCTTACTGCATGCCTCAGTTTTATTAAACAGTGTTTAATTAGTACCTTAGTGCTCCCTGGCCATGCCAGGGTCGCTCTGGATTGTCCTTCCCATGAAAATGTAAAATGTATATCTGGGTATGTAGACAGTAAAGGAGCCAGTACATCCCCTACAGGGTGTGTTAGGGAACCAACACAGCCAGGCACATTGGATAGTGCTCTGGTGTCTGCTGACTCAGCTTTAGACAACCATTTTAGGAAAAAAATGTTATCTCCCTGGTGGCGTTTCTCTCCTTTCATCAGTCATAGGCATATGGTTTCATTAGATATGTAAATTTTAGGTAATTTAACTTCTAGGTGAGCTGAATATCACCTTTAACCTAAGCCACTCCAAAACACTTAAGACAAGCTTCCTTAAGAAACTGAGCTTTATGCGGATACATTCTTGAGATGTTAGGAGTCCTCTGCAGTTGATTGTCCCAAGTTTCTCGGTCTGCAGAAATCCATCAATATGGTATCATCAAAAGAATAAGACGCTCTGAGGAAAGAAATTAAGATGTTTTATAATGCTAACAGCTATTGCATATGTATAATGTAATATATGACTATTCTGGATTAATATACAATATTGCAGAAAACTCAACTACCCAGCGAGAAGTAATAACAACAGATGCAGAGAACGAATTTAGTCACCGAAACGCAGAACACGGGAGTTTTAATCCAGCTTCAGCTGAAAGATCTCAAAAAACCTTAAGGACATATTAACTATGGATTTAATACTTATGGCTACATAATATATTTTTCTAAGTAAGCAGGACATTTTTTTCTCTGTGTAAATCATAACTTGATACTGATGGAACACTGTGGCTTTACTCAACGTATGAAATTTTAATGAAAAAAACATGATTCACAAATTAGACTTCTATGCAGGTGAACATGATATACGCATTGAATTATTTCTGTGTAACACAGAAAGGACAAACAAGTCCTTTTGACCCAAATTTGACTTTGATTTTGCTGTTTTAGCCATGACCTAATTTAGAGGTTTCTCAGGCATGTTTATAAAATACTCAGCATTTAGACCATGTGGTGCAGTTAGAGGCACAGAGCATCCTTTGAACCTTTCCTAGAATTAGACTTCAAACTCTTTGTAGTGTTAAAATTAAAACCTGACTTTTGGAATTAGTAAATACTATATAACATACATGTAAACCTAAAAACACCTTACAATGCAATCTAGCATTAAAGCTTCAAATTATCTGTGAAAAAGTCCATCTCTTTCTGATCTCTATAAATACCATTGTTCATGGAAAGAGTAGACTGCTGCTCCTTAATTTATGTCTGAGTAATTAACTATCCATATAAGTAAATAGCTACTTCTGCCTTTGACAGAGGAATTGCCCGCAAGTACTGAATCACACATTGTCTTTAACCAACAATTAGATGTATTTACAAAAATTCCAGAAATTCTAGATGCACTTAACTGCAAATAATCCCACTGATGCAAAAACTGTTAACTACACAAATTAACAGGCAAATAAAACCTGGAAGTCAAAAAATTATCACATATGCTGATATAAATTTGCATGCACAAAGGAACAAAGAATCACAGAGCGGGCGGGAAACTGAGGGGATTATCGAGTCTTCTCACCTGCCTCCTGCAGGATGTTCCATTATATTATATATAGACTATATAGATTTAGAACTTGTGACACACTTTTTAATCCACTCTTGAAGATCTGGTGAGAACAATCAAACTCATTCCTAAGTAGGATTTTTAGTGCTTTGTTGTACTTACTGATCCCTGCAAAACTCCATCATTTTGGCAGTGAATTAAGGACTACAACACAGGCAGAATTTCCTTGCCAGATTTGCTAGAATTCCACCCTTAAGCGTTTTCATTCAAACATTTTTCTCAGCTTTCTTAGTACTATCATGAGGCACAATGTCAAAAGACTTTAAAATTCAAGTTATATGACTCTACTACTTCTATCTACGAGGCCTATTATCCTATTGCAGAAGTTAATTAAGTTGTTTTGAGGTGATTTGTTCTTGACAAGTCTTTTTTAGCTGTAGCTCTCCTGTTTTTTATTTCCAGGTGCTCCAGCTTTGCTAGATTATTTATTCGAGTAACTATTTGAAAACAGAAGTAAAGCTGATAGATACATAATTCCCTGGCTCCTCTTTTTCCACATTTTTTTAAAGTGTGGCACAATTGCCTTTTTCATCTTTGCTCCATAAATTCTCAAAATAACTACTATTTCTGCTCTGATTTCACCAGTCAATTCTTTAACTACATAGAATGTAAAACATGTCTTATAATATGAAAACACCTAATTTAGATAAGTAGCCTCTAGCCTATTCTTGATTTACTCAATCTTCTTTTACAACCTTCTTTTATTGTTTGTTTTAACTATATTTGCTTCTGGATTGCAGCTGGTATCTCAGTCAAGAATTATAGAAAAAGATTACTAAATATGTCGACCTTCTTAGCATCATCTGCCAATGTTTTCCTACTCTGATAATAGTGGACCTATTATTAATAAACCAACTTTTTCACTCTCTGTACACCTTCTTGGTTTTTTGGTCAGTTAAAAGTCATAGTATTTGCATGATGTTATAAAGGTAAGAATCTGGAAACTATAGTCCTCCAAAGAAATTTTAACAGTTTTAAATATAGCAGTTGTAATTTGTTGTTCAATGTATCATTTTCATCTCATTTGAGTTTTCCTATAAACTGCTCAGAAAGTTTAATTTAATTCACTTTCTTCTATGCAAATTAATATGCGAAACTGTAATAGAAGATTTCCAAATGTCCTGGTCTGAGCATTATTTTCTACTTCTTTGTCATTCCAAATGTCTCTAAAGTATTTGATGTCAACCAATTATGTGAAAGCCTTTACAATCTTCCAATGGTTTTTGATGTCTTTGTCTAGGCTGCTCTGTATATTATTTCCCCACATAATTTACGTAAGAAAAAAGGTGCTCTTCCACCTTGCAATCACACCAGGCCATAGGTATTCTCTTTGCTATACTGGAAGGAAGAATCAAGATGACTTATTTGGACTAGGACAGAGACAGACTTGAATGCAAATACCTCCCTGCTTTACAGGTTTGACTATTTCTATTTTGTTCCAGTACTGACACCATAGAACATTAGTTGTGTTATTCCTGGTTCTAATTTGGTTTGACACCTCTGACCCACAGATTGCCAAATCTTCTTTCTTAAGCATGAGCCTTATGATGCCTTGTGGTTGTTTGTTTTTTTTTCTTTAAAATCCAGCTTGGGGAAAAGATATTATTACAGAATCTCAATATGCATTTAAATTAATAGCAAAATATACTTGATGATTGCGCAGAAAAAAATTGAGATGATGAAATCTAAACACTCATAAGAAGAGGCAAACTGAAAGAGAATCATCACTAAGGGAATGCTATGACGATTCCAGTTCTGAAATATTCAGGTTTGACAATACTCCAATCTTTTGTCTCTAAATTACATTTCCACAAAATGTATATAAATAATAAACAAATAATACTCAGGAAGCATGACAGTCTTATTCTCGTTTTTTAAAAAAAGCAAAAAACAACCCCTCTGAAGAAACTAACAGACAACCCCCCAAACAATTCAAGAGTAATTTATGAAATTATTTCCATGCAGCATACTACTATTAGATTTAGAATAGACTGATAAAATAGAATATTTTATCTGAATAAATAAAATACAAGCAAAAGGTAAAAGCATTCTCTCAAAGAGCATGTGGTTTTGGAGAAGTAATCTAGGTCTTCATGGATTAATTGTTTCTACAAACACCAGTCTCAACTGAATTTAAGTCTCCCTTGGCTTCATTGGTGAGTGATCTCTGGTGTAAGGAGACTTTCATCTCAGAGTGACTATTCCAGCATGTAAATTCTTTGCCTACATGCATGAGCACTGCACAATAACTCCTACTGTTCCTATCTGAATAATCTTTTTGAAATAAAGATTGTGGTTGCAACCAGAAATTAAGACCCTCAGCTTCCTAGATTATATTATTTACAAATGTATATATTTGCAACAATTCTGTCAGGGTCACTGGCAGCAGGAAAGTATGGTTTAAGTATCAGGTTCCTCTTAATATTAGCTAATAATCATCAACAGATCCAGACACAAACCAGAATGTGTTTTAAAACTAAAAACACCCTAAGGAAAAAGAGGAAAAGGAAGGAAGGACAAAACAAATATAAAATTAATTAAAAAACCCCAACCTCACCCCAATCCCAATAACATCATTAACTCACCTATATATTGATAGGAATAGTAAGCAAATACTCTACAGCATCTTAGTGTTTTTTTCACCTTGAATTCTCCAGTGATACTATAAATGATGATTAAGGGGGTGGAACATCTCCCTTATGAGGAGAGGCTGAGGGAGCTGGGTCTCTTTAGCTTAGAGAAGAGGAGACTGAGGGGTGACCACATTAATGTTTATAAATATGTAAAGGGCAAGTGTCATGAGGATGGAGCCAGGCTCTTCTCAGTGACATCCCTTGACAGGACAAGGGGCAATGGGTGCAAGCTGGAACACAGGAGGTTCCACATAAATATGAGGAAAAACTTCTTTATGGTGAGGGTAACTGAACACTGGAACAGGCTGCCCAGAGAGGTTGTGGAGTCTCCTTCTCTGAAGACATTCAAAACCCACCTGGACGCATTCCTGTGTGACATGATCTAGGTAATCCTGCTCCGGCAGGGGGGACTAGATGATCTTTCGAGGTCCCTTCCAATCCCTAACATTCTGTGATTCTGTGATTCTGTGAAATGTTTTCTAAACAAGCATCCCTTCCACATCTGATTCTCCCCTGGCATTTACCCTCTGATACTTCTCATTCATGACTAGTGAATGGTTACTGAATGGTTAGTGTCATAAAATGGTTGTCCGTGGTTAGTTGTCATAGAAATGAAGCATACATTTATGCAGACTTATCCCCAGGCTCTACAGAAAACTGAAGCCATGAAAAAAAAAAGCCTTATTTTGTTACTTCTTACAAAACCAGTATTTTAAATTATTTTTCAGTGTCTGCACAAAATCTTACTAATTTTATTCCTAAAGCTGCTTGGAAAAACATAATTTTTTTAAATTTTATTTGTATCTATTTCTATCACTTGCGACTTTAGTGAAAAGCTTCTATAATACCTAATTTGGATACTGGATGCAAAATATTAATTCTTTTGTTTCACTGAAAAAAAAATACAAATGGAGTCACTGAGAAAAGTCTTGGTACAAACTAGTCTGTGGTCCCAAGAAAGTAAAAGTTCTAAATTCCTCCCAGTAGCCCTTATACTTGCTTTCATACACATTCAAGTAGCAAAGGGTGCATGACTGAAATTTTGGTTATAATGAATTCATTATCCATGGTACATTAAGTATCACATTTCTTCCTATTCAAATTACACAGACAATTTTGTATGTTCTATACTTAAAACCTGTGAATTCTAACTAGCATAAATAATGTTTGCACTGGCACAAATGCATGCTAACCATAGATCTTGTCCTTTTCCAGTCGACTCAAATTTTCACAGAGTTTCTTCCCCTCACAATCGTACTAGAGTTAAATAAATGAAATAACAGACTAAAGTTAAATGAAATAACTGTGATGAGAAGTCTGGAAAGTAACTGGACATAGAGTTCAAAATTCTGCGCAAGAAAACTCCTATTATTTTTTTTGTTTTATCCTGAACCCTCTTTAAAATATAACTTCAAGAAGCATTTGCAGGCACAGCTTTTCCTTTTGAAATGATGTGTGGCTAACAACTCCCAATGAAAATCTTCATTGTATGCATTGCTTCAATCAGTGTCAGATACATGAATATCTACTTTTTTCTCTTTTATATATTGTGTTTAGTGTACTGCGTTGGTTTTCTGTAGGGAGATAAATGTTCATGACTCGCTTCCAAATATCTTTTAACAAGCTGTTTGGGGCTTCTGCTAGTAATGTAAACCTAATAGAGCTCAAGAGACCACTGCTGAAAAGTTCCTCACATTTCAACCTAAAATGATCATTAGACACACGTTTTGTATGTTTATACAAGAAACTTAGACAAGAACCTTTATACAAGGACCTTACATAAGAATGTTTCAACTTTTGCAGCAGATTATTTTTTCTGATGAGAGCTGAGATTTTTCACAGCATTTGATAACATTTTTGTATTATTTCAACATCTCCTCAGTAGAAATGTGTCATGTGGGCCAAAGTAGCTAAGCATCTGATGCACACCAAATGTCACTGCTTATGAAATTCTTTTGATGAATCTACTCTTCTCTGGTGTGTAGAACAGGTCTCTATATATAGAAAGCAGAGAGTATAAAAAAAAATTAATTTATACTGCAAAATTACCTAGACATTCACATTTTCTAGTGCTCAAAATTTCTAGTTCACCCTGGTAACTGAGAATGAAGGAAATAATGATAGGCAGAGATTACCAAAAAGACTTTAATTTTTTGATCTTCCTTAGGAAAATGTGACGTGTGTGATGGTATTACATTTCCAGTGGGAGAGCAGGAAAAACTGAACCAAATGAAAAAGTAACTTTTCTCTTCCTGGAGAGCAACAAAATAAGGGTGCTGAGTAGAAAGAATATGGATTTGTCTTATCTTTGCCATCTTCTCCTGAAAAGATAAGAGCAGGAGTAAACCTGTTATGAAGTTGTGGTGAGTCTTTTCATTCATATTTAACACGCAGTCTTTAAAGGCAAGTAACCTGGCTAGACAAACACAATGAACAAAACTGTAGAGCAAATGTTGAGCTACAGTTTCCTTTAATGGCAGTGCTTACACAGGCAGCAGTACAGTATGAGACACGAGAGGAAATGACCTCAGGTTGAGCCAGGGGAGGTTTAAATTGGATATTAGGAAACACTTCTTCACCAAAAGGGTTATCTAGCATTGGAAAAGGTTGCCCAGAGAAGTGGTTGAGTCACCATCCCTGGAGGTGTTTGAAAGACATGTAGATGTGGTGCTTAGTGATACGGTTCAGTGGTGGACTGGGTAGTGTTAGGTTTTCAGTATGATTCGATCTTAAAGGTGTCCTCCAACTTAAATGATTCTATAATTCTATGATTCTATGAGTGATCAATCTGCATATGAGTTTCTCAAGTATAATCACTCCTCTATTTTCTGTTGGAGTCTCTTGTAGTCTTCTACAGAACTTACAGACAGCTCGGACTATACTGCCACGTATAGGTTCCTTCATTAGGGTGTGACACAACTTTATATCAGTAAAAAGTCATTTGCACGAATAGCCGTAGAGCCTCCTCAACTTTCAACATCTCTGTAACACTTTTGGGATGGGAGAAGTCCAAGTAAGGTCAGATGTGACTGCTACAGTCTTGTGATAATTTGGTTACATACATTCTTACTCCAAATTTATTGATAATTGTCTCTGCACAACAAATAGAGCTCAGAAACTTCTATGTGTATATATATATAAAAAACATATATAGTATAGCACTATAATGTAGTGCTCCAGTACAATATGTGTATAGCTATTTTGTAACTGTGATAATGATGTTGATTTAATTTATAACTCTGTATTGATGTCAGTTACAACTTAGTTTTTTTCCGGATGTAACAGTGTTGCATATATGTTGCCAAAACAAATCCTTGTTCCACTAAGACTTAGCGGTAGTAACAGACACTGATTTTAAAAGAAAAACACATTGTATGTGGCTACAATGCCATATATTCAGTTGCTGGAGACACAGTGCAAAAGAATTTTGCATTACTTGTTTCCTAATAGTCTTGAGCAGTGAGGTAAAAATCCTCAGAGAAGACAAAAGATGGTTCTGTTTCCTTGCTACAAAAACAGGTTTGTTCTTGCGGGACTATAGCATAGCTTCCCAGGCAAAACATTGAAATGACATATATTCAGAAACTTGCTACCTCAATCATAAATGCCTACTCCAAGCAGGCACTGGTAGACACCTCCTGAAGGAACAAAAAGTGCAGAGTGCTTTTCTTTGGTATTTCTCAAACCTGTTAAAGTCAAAGACTGAAGCAAACATAAATATGCTAATACAGCCACTAGTTCTGCAATTAATTTTAGGCACCATCTTGCTATACTTATTTCATTATCCTAACTGACATTTTATTCACTTAGTCACAATTACACTGCAGGAAAATTGTAACTCTGCTAACATAACTTAGAATGGAAAGGCACAGAGCGTCATACATTTCCACCTATTAACAATCCACAGTTGTTGGGTTTTTTTCCACAATGTTAAATGCAAAATCTTTCATTCTTAAATTGTATAATATGCTTAGTCTTTGCAACATAGCACATTTGCACATTAAAATGGATGGCAAATAAAAATAATGAACCATGCTGGGAAATCTGAATATAAAGACTAAGGAAAAAAAAATATTTAAACTCGACATTTAGACATGTCTAGATTAGTCTCTAAAATTTTTCCGTTATACTGCTAGGCTTCCATTCACCCTCTGATTGTATTTTGTTGGCACTTTTGGACAAGGATTTCCATTTAGCCCTTTTCCAGTTGTTTCCATGGTCCTTTTCAGCATAGGCTCCAATCTCATTTTCAGCTTTTAATTTCTAAATTTTTCTGCCTACCAGCACCCATTTTTCTTCCAGAATGATCTTCAGAGGCAACAGAGTACTGTTTTCTTCTTCTTGATCCAAAACTGCAACTAACATAAACACAATGCTAGAAAGAAAAAAAAACAAAACCAAACCAACAACACACACCACACACACAAAAAAAAAAAAACAAACCACCAAAACAAAACAAAACAAAAGCAACTTGAAGAGGATTTTTTTTCCAGCTAAAATATCAAGTCAATTAATCCCTCTTTATTTAGATTGTCATCACCTTCTGGCAATTTGAAAGTATGTCAGCCATTGCACATTTTCTGTGCAAAGCTTTAGATGACCTACTCACAATCCATAAAATTATAATGACTCTTAAGAGTGTGGAATCCTTTCTCCTCTTCCTCACATTAGATATAAACTTCTTAGTACCAAAATTATATTTTCAACATTTCAGTAAATGACCTGGTTGCTTGGCTCCCACAGCTCCTACAGAAGTCAAGGTTAGTTACATTTTACATTGTCCTATTTCTTTCTCCAGTACATTTACATGGCAAAACTACAACTTTATGATCATTAATAACAGTTACAACTATGCAAGCTAACATAATTACAATAAAATTGTATGCTTCAGGGCATAAATTGATAATCTGTGGGAGTCAGGAAAGAACTTTTCTTCTCTCATTATGACATTAAACAATGGTCAGGTGCTTTATGGTAGCTTTTGCTGTTATTTGAAACATCAAGTAGAGGCAGCTGCTTATGGAAGCAGAATGCCAGAGTACGTTTGATAATGGGAATAATCTAACATTATGTCTTTTATATTCTTACCGAATCTCACCCATTATGTCTCTTGTTGGGACAAATAATATTGATAATACGATAAACACGTATGTCATTTTTATTTAGTAGTTCCCTTGTTAACAAAGTACTCCTCAGTGTTTCCACCAGTCATTTGGCAATACAGTTTTGTTTTTTGTAAGTAAAACTCCTGTGATTAATTCTGGAAGCAAATCTTAAAATGAAAAATGAAAGGTTGCTGGGAAGTAATGAAAGTAAGAGAATTAACAAAGTGCATATGATTTTGAACCAACCCCCCAAAATGTGCTCTTAAGCCATGTTTTCCTATATTCCATTTCCTTTAGTACAGAGAAAGAGAAGGAGCAACAAACAAAAGAAAATAATGCAATAAAAATAATGTAAAATTTAGTACAGAATCCATGACAAAATGAGAGAGCAATACAATAAACACACCCTAGAAGTTCTTCAGTTCCTTGGATGATCTGTTTCCAGTGAGGACTGCTTATTTATTAATTCTTTTTATTCTAAAAAAAATCCTAAACTGTCGGTACTGGGGAAAATAAAACAAAACAAAACATTTCTATGAATTTTAGTTGATAAATTGTTTGATTTGTACTCTTTGTAAATTCATTATCATACAATATTACTCCACAGTTTTGCCAGATGATAAGTGAAATCAAGAACTAAGTTCAAATACGTAGATTTTCCTCTTAGAACTAACGTTATGGACTTGAGTCCCCAGCCAGAATATTTCAAATCACTAACTACGTGGTCCTGGTACCCTTAGTAGTTAGCCCTCCCCAACTGTCTCCCTTGGGATAGAGTGTACCCTTACCAAGTTTGCTGATGATATAAAACTGGGAGGAGTGGCCGATACACCAGAAGACTGTGCTGCCAATCAGTGAGACCTGGACAGGATAGACAGTTGGGTAAGGAGAAAACTAATGAAATTCAACAACGGCAAGTGTAGGGTCCTGCACCTACAGAGGAATAACCCCATGCACCAGTACAGGTTTGGGGTTGACCAGCTGGAAAGCAGCTCTGCAGAGAAAGACCTAGTGGACAACAAGCTTACTGTGTGCCAGCAATGTGCCCCCCCAGTTCATTGGCCCAAGAAGACCAATGGTATCCTGGGGTGGATTAGGAAGAGTGTAGCCAGCAGGCCAAGGGAGGTTATCCTCCCTCTCTACACTGCCGCATCTGGAGTACTGTGTCCAGCTCTGGGCTCCTCAGTTCAAGAAAGATAAGGAACTACAGAAGAGAGTCCAGCACAGGACTACAAAGATGATTAGAGGACTGGAGCATCTCTCTTATGAGGAGAGGTTGAGAGACCTGGGTCTGTTTAGCCTGGAGAAAAGAAGACTGAGGGGGGATCTTATCAATGCTTACAAATACCTTAGGGGCGGGTGTCAAGAGGATGGTGCCAGACTCTTCTCAGCGGTGCCCAGCAACAAGACAAGGGACAATGGGCACAAACTGAAACATGGGAAGTTCTATCTGAATATGAGTAAAAACTTCTTACTTTGAGGGTGACAGAGCACTGGAACAGGCTGCCCAGGGAAGCTGTGCAGTCTCCTTCTCTGGAGATATTCAAAACCTGTCTGGACGCGACCCTGTGCAACGTGCTGTAAGTGAACCTGCTTTGGCAGGGGGTTGGACTAGATGATCTCCAGAGGTCCCTTCCAATGCCAACCATTCTGTGATTCTGTAATTTCCTTTTATGACAAGGTGACCGATTTAGTTGACCAAGGGAAGCCAGTGGATGTGGAGTTTTTTTAATTTTAGCTATGGTTTTGATGTTGTCTCTCACAATATTCTTCTGGACAAAATGTCCAGCATGCAACTAGACAAAACCATAATACATCGGGTGAGCAATTGGCTGACAGGTCAAGCTGAAAGAGTTATAGTAAATGGGGTTACATCAGGCTGGTGGCCAGTCATCAGTGGGGTTCCACAGGGCCTAGTTTTAGGGCTAGTGCTCTTTTTATGTTTTTATAGATTATCTGGATGCAGGAGTCAAATGTACATTAAGTAAGTTTGCTGGTGATTCTAAACTAGGAGGAGCTGTGGACTCCCTCGAGGGTAGAGAGGTCTTACAGAGAGATCCAAGTTCGAAAAAGAGCAACAAAGCTGGTGAAGGGTCTAGAGCACAAGTCTTATGAGGAGTGGCTGAGGGAACTGGGGTTGTTTAGTTTTGAGAAAAGGAGGCTGAGGGGACACCTTATCGCTCTCTACAACTACCTAAAAGGAGGTTGTAGCGAGGAGGGTGTTGGTCTCTTCTCCCAAGTAACAAATGATAGGACAAGATTAAATTGCCTCAAGCTGCCTGGGGAGGTTTAGGTTGGATATCAGGAAAAATTTCTCCAGCAACAGCGTTATCAAACATTGGAAAAGGCTGCCCAGGGAAGTGGTTGAGTTACCCTCCCTGGAGGTATTTAAAAGACATGTAGAATCATAGAATCATAGAATGTCCTGAGTTGGAAGGGACCCACGAGGATCATCGAGTCCAGCTCCTGTCCCAGCATAGGACAACCCCAGGATTCACACCATTTGTCTGAGGGCATTGTCCAAATGCTTTTTGAATGCTGTCAGGCTTGGTACCATGACTACTTCCCAGGGGAGCCTCTTCCAGTGCTCCACTAACTTCTGTGTGAAGAACCTTTTTCTAACATCTAACTTAAACCTCCCCTGGCATATCTTCCTGCCACTCCCTTGAGTTCTGTCACTGGCTGCCAGGGTGAAGAGGTCAGCGCCTAATCCTCCATTTCCCCTTGCAAGGAAGTTGTAGACGTCAATGAGGTCTCCACTCAGTCTTCTCTTCTCCAGGCTGAACAGACCTAATGACAGCGGCGGCAGCAGCGACAGCGGCGGCAGCGGCGGCAGCGACTGAGGTGAGTGCGGGGGCGAGGGCGACATCGGGCTGTAACCGGGCGGTTTTCATACTCTGGGCCCCCCGAGCAGCAGCCCCGAGCTGCTTCCCCCCCCACCCCGGACCCGGAAGTTCCCAGCAACGAATCAGGAGAGGAGGGGGCGTAGCACCACCCCCTGTGATCGGGTGATAAAAAGCCTCCTGGAGGGGAGGGACTAGTCCCTGCCCAGAGGGGAGAGGGGGAGCCAGCAGTGACTGGGTGTGTCCCAGGGCGGGAGAGGCCGCAGCAGTTTGCAGCTCGTTGGGGAGGGCGCTGACTTCCTCCCAGTGAACAAGGCGAGGAAGGCGCCAAGGAGCTGTGAAACAGGTGTGTCACCAACAGGTATTTCCCATCTCAGTGAAAGAACAATGGTATCTACCCGGCGGAAGAAGACCAAAATGGATGTGGGAACCCAGACAGAGCTCCCACGGAAGGAGGCGATGGTGCAGGTCGCAGGCTGCAGGGAATGCTACACCGTCTCTGTGGTGACAGGGGGCTGTGTGCGCTGTGAGCAGGTAGATGATCTGCTCGGCCGAGCGACACAGCTGCAAAGCCAGGTTGAAAGGCTTCAAGCTGAAGTAGAAAGGCTTAGGAGCATTCGGGAGGCTGAAATGGAGATAGACTGGTGGAGCCAGGCTCTGCCTTCCCTGCAACAAAAATGGGAGCACCTGCCGGAGAGCTCCCAGGATCGAGGGACCCCTGTACTCTGCCCCTCTCAGGTGGAAAACAATAACCTAGAGGAGAGGAGTGAGTGGAGGCAAGTCTATGGCTGTGGCAAAAGGCGAGTGCCCTCCTTGCCTACCTTGCCTCCACAGGTGCCTCTGAGCAATAGATATGAAGCCCTAGTGGAATACAGCTGGTCCAATGGGGATGTGGTGGAGAGGCAACCTATATCAGAGGTGCCACCACAGTCAGAAAAACCTGACAGGTGTATAGCTACCTCCTCCACAAGGAAGAAGAGAAGAGTTTTAGTGGTTGCAGACTCCTTCCTAAAGGGATCTGAGGGCCCAATATGCAGAGCTGACCCCCATCACAGGGAGGTCTGCAGCCTGCCTGGAGCCCGAATCAGGGATATCACCAGGCAACTCCCCAACCTGGTGAAGGCCACAGACTACTACCCCCTGCTCATCTTCCAGACAGGTGGGGAAGAAGCTGCATCCCGTAGTCTGAGGGGGATGAAGAAAGACTACAAGGCCCTAGGACGGTTGGTGAAAGAGTCTGGGGCACAAGTTGTTTTCTCCTCCCTCCTTCCATTTTCAGGTGATGACGTGGGATGGAATAGTAGGATTCTCTCTATTAATGCCTGGCTACGAGACTGGTGCTACAGGCAGGGCTTTGGGTTCTTTGATAATGCCTGGTTTTATAAGACACCAGGCGTGACTGTAATACATGGGAAAGGTTTATGTCGTAGGGGCAAAAGGGTTGTGGGACAGGAATTAGCAGGGCTCATTCGGAGAGCTTTAAACTAGATTCGAAGGGGGATGGGGTAGTAGCTGGGCTTGCACCACTGGGGCAACGCTCTAGTGTTAAGGTAGACCAGGAGGCCTCCCATCCCCCTGGGGTGAAATCGGTGTTCTCAGCTCGCTCCCTGAAATGCCTGTACACCAATGCACGCAGCATGGGGAATAAACAGGAGTAGTTAGAAATCCGTGTTCGGTCGGGTGGCTATGATCTAGTGGCAATTACAGAGACTGGGTGGGATGCCTCACATGACTGGAATGTGGTCATGGATAGCTATGTCTTGTTCAGGAAAGACAGGCCACTAAGGAGAGGTGATGGAGTTGCTCTTTATGTGAGTGAGCAGCTAGAATGTATTGAGTTCTGTCCAGGGGCGGATCAGGAGCGAGTTGAGAGTCTGTGGGTGCGAATTAAGGGGCAGGCTGGCAGGGGTGATACTGTTGTGGGTGTCTATTACAGGCCACTGGATCAGGATGAGGAGGGTGATGAGGCCTTCTACAGGCAGCTGAGAGCAGTCTCGCAATTACAGGCCCTGGTTGATGTGGGGGATTTCAACTACCCTGATATTTGCTGGGAGGCCTACTCAGCCAGCCATCCTCAGTCCAGGAGGTTCCTCCAGTGCATTGATGATAACTTTCTGATGCAAATGGTGGATGAGCCAACTAGGAGAGGAGCGCTGCTGGATCTTATCCTCACTAACAAGGAGGAAGAGGTGAAGGTTGAAGAGGTGAAGGTTGAGGTCAGCCTTGGTTGTAGTGACCATGAGATGGTAGAGTTCAGGATCTAATGCGGCAGGAACAGAATAGCTAGCAGAATCACAACCCTGGACTTCAGGAGGGCCAACTTTGGCCTTTTCAAGCAATTGCTAGGGGAAATCCCATGGGACAGGGTACTAGAAGGTAAGGGGGCCCAAGATAGTTGGTTAGCATTCAAGGACTGCTTCTTCCGAGCTCAAGATCAGAGCATCCCAGCAGGTAGGAAGTCAAGGAAGGGTTCCAGGAGACCTGCATGGTTAAACAGGGAACTGCTGGGCAAACTCAAGTGGAAGAAGAGGGTGTATAGATCATGGAAGGAGGGGCTGGCCACTTGGGAGGAATAGAAGTCTGTTGTCAGAGGATGTAGGGAGGCAACTAGGAAAGCTAAGGCCTCCTTGGAATTAAACGTTGCAAGAGAGGTCAAGGACAACAGAAAGGGCTTCTTCAAATACATTGCAGGTAAAGCCAACACTAGAGGCAATGTAGGCCCACTGATGAATGAGGTGGGGTCCTGGAGACAGAGGATAAAAAGAAGGCGGAGTTAGTGAATGCCGCCTTTGCCTCTGTCTATACTGCTGGAGGCTGTCCTGAGGAGCCCCGGACCAGAAGGACCTGAGGAGGCCCCAGAAGAAGTCAGGATAGAGGAGGAATCTGTCTTGGTTGATGAGGGCTGGGTCAGGGACCAATTAAGCAACCTGGACGTCCATAAATCCATGGGCCCTGATGGGATGCACCCGCAGGTGCTGAGGGAGCTGGCGGAAGTCATTGCTAGGCCACTCTCCATCAGCTTTGCTAAGTCGTGGGCAACGGGAGAGGTGCCTGAGGACTGGAGGAAAGCGAATGTCACTCCAGTCTTCAAAAAGGGCAAGAAGGAGGACCCGGGTAACTATAGACCGGTCAGCCTCACCTCCATCCCCGGAAAGGTGATGGAACAACTTGTCCTTGGTGCTGTCTCTACGCACATCAAGGATAGGGGGATCATTAGGGGCACTCAGCATGGCTTCACCAAGGGGAAGTCATGCTTAACCAACTTGATAGCCTTTTATGAGGATGTAACCCGGTGGATAGATGATGGTAAAGCTGTGGATGTGGTCTATCTTGATTTCAGTAAAGCGTTTGACACGGTCTCCCACAGCATCCTCGCAGCTAAACTGAGGAAGTGTGGTCTGGATGATCGGGTAGTGAGGTGGATTGTGAACTGGCTGAAAGAAAGAAGCCAGAGAGTGGTGGTCAATGGGACAGAGTCCAGTTGGAGGCCCGTGTCTAGCGGAGTCCCTCAAGGGTCGGTACTGGGACCAGTTCTATTCAATATATTCATTAACGACTTGGATGAGGGAATAGAGTGTGCTGTCAGCAAGTTCGCTGATGACACAAAACTGGGAGGAGTGGCTGATGTGCCAGAAGGCTGCGCAGCCATTCAGAGAGACCTGGACAGCCTGGAGAGTTGGGCGGGGAGAAATTTAATGAAATATAACAAGGGCAAGTGTAGAGTCCTGCATCTGGGCAAGAACAACTCCATGTACCAGTACAAGTTGGGGACAGACCTGTTGGAGAGCAGCGTAGGGGAAAGGGACCTGGGGGTCCTAGTGGACAGCAGGATGACCATAAGCCAGCAGTGTGCCCTTGTGGCCAAGAAGGCCAATGGCATCCTGGGGTGTATTAGAAGGGGTGTGGTTAGCAGGTCGAGAGAGGTTCTCCTCCCCCTCTACTCTGCCCTGGTGAGGCCGCATCTGGAATATTGTGTCCAGTTCTGGGCCCCTCAGTTCAAGAAGGACAGGGAACTGCTGGAGAGAGTCCAGCGCAGAGCCACGAAGATGATTAAGGGAGTGGAACATCTCCCTTATGAGGAGAGGCTGAGGGAACTGGGTCTCTTTAGCTTAGAGAAGAGGAGACTGAGGGGTGACCTCATTAATGTTTTTAAATATGTAAAGGGCAAGTGTGATGAGGATGGAGCCAGGCTCTTCTCAGTGACATCCATTGACAGGACAAGGGGCAATGAGTGCAAGCTGGAATACAGGAGATTCCACATAAATATGAGGAAAAACTTCTTTACGGTGAGGGTGACCGAACGCTGGAATGGGCTGCCCAGAGAGGTTGGGGGGTCTCCTTCTCTGGAGACATTCAAAACCCGCCTGGACGCATTCCTGTGTGATATGGTCTAGGCAATCCTGCTCTGGCAGGGGGATTGGACTAGAAGATCTTTCGAGGTCCCTTCCAATCCCTAACATTCTGTGATTCTGTGATTCTGTGACTTCATCTGCTTCTTGTACAGCTTCCCCTCTAAACCCTTCACCATCTTTGTGGCTCTCTTCTGGACACTCTTTAGTGTCTTCATATCTTTTTTATACTGTGGTGCCCAAAACTGCACACAGTACTCAAGGTGTGGCCACACCAGTGCAGAGTAGAACAGGACAATCACCTCCCTTGACCGGCTAGCAATACTATGCACCCCAGGACACGGTTGGCCCTTTTGGCTGCCAGGGCACACTTTTGGCTCATGTTCAACTTGCCGTCAACCAGAACCCCCAGATCCCTTTCCACAGGGCTGCCCTCTAGCCTCTTGTTCCCCAGTCTGTATGTACATCTAGGGTTGCCATGTCCCAGGTGCAAAATCTGGCACTTTCCCTTGTTCAACTTCATGCAGTTGCTGTTCGCCCACCTTTCTAATTTATCTAGGTCTCTCTGGAGGGCCTTTCTGCCCTCGGGAGTGTCAACAGCTCTTACCAGTTTTGTGTCTTCAGTGAACTTGGATAGTAGCCCTTCAAGTCCTGTGTCCAAATCATTAATGAAAATATTGAAGAGCACTGGCCTCAAGATGGATCACTGAGAAACCCCACTAGTGACCAGTCACCAGCCTGATGTAACCTCGTTTACTATAATTCTTTGAGCCATACCTATCAGCCAATTGTTCACCCATTGTATTATGTGTTTATCCAGCTGTATGCTGGACATTTTGCCCAGGAGGATACTGTGAGAGACAGTATCGAAAGCTTCACTGAAATCCAAAAAGATTACATCGACTGGCTTCCCTTGGTCAACTAGGTGGGTATCCTTGTCATAGAAAGAAATCAAATTTGTCAAACAGGACTTTCCCCTCATGAACCTGTGTTGGCTGGCACCAATGGCTGCATTGTCTTTGAGATGTGTTTCAATAACTCCCAGAATTTTCTCTGTAATTTTGCCAGGCACCAAGGTGAGACTAACAGGCCTGTAGTTACCGGGGTCATCCCTGTTGCCCTTCTTGAAGATTGGGACAATGTTTGCCATCTTCCAGTCAACTGGGACCTCTTCAGATTCCCAAGACTAGAGAGCTGGATGATGCTCTTAGTCATATGATTTATTTTTAGGTAGTCCTGCAAGGAGCAGGGAGTTAGACTCGATGATCCTTATGGGTCCCTTCAACTTGAGATATTCTATGATTCTATGAAATGCTTAATTGTCTCCATCAATTACAGAGGAATCGAAGGTAGATTAAAATCACTAAGCTGCAGTTAGCCTTTGGGAATATTCCCTTAGATTCTTAACTTTGTTGTTAAAGCCAGGTTAGGTAAATTCTGGTTCTGTATATGAAATAAAGAAAATTTCATTATTAGAAAATGAAACACATCATTATTGCATGTGGATCCATAACAAATAAAACAGTTGTAGTATCTTGGAGAGGGAGAGGATCAGGAAACTGTTACCTTAGTTCCCCAGCAGCTGGCATGAATACTTAGTAGATAAACAGTCCAGTACCAGACCATTTACCTCTCTCCCATCCAGAAAATTGTTCTCAAATCACGGTTTCGTGCTCAGTTCCCAAATGAGGAATGTATTCAGCCAGTCTGTCTCAGGTCTCTTGGGAAATGTTACCTAGTGCCATCATCATTCTCTGTCTTCAGTGTGTTATAATTTCTATTTCATGTAATGCTTGAAAGAAAAGGTATAATGAGAGTTTGCTTAATTTCACTGGCCTATCTAAGCACCTAGATCCCAAATTTCTGTGATACATTAGCTGTATCATTGTTATCAAGGTTATCTTTAACAGCCCTTTCCACTCCCTGTTTTTTTCCACATCAGGCTGCCTACGTTGAAAAATCTGAGTTTGCAAAAAGTAATAGTGCTTTGGAAAATTAGAGGAATTCCTGGTCAAAAACTTGTGCAAATGAAGCTTGCTTGGTAGCCCTATTTTATGTTCCTCTCACATAAACAGAGGACAGGGTTTTCTTTCTGAAGCTCTGTCCATCTGTGTTCTTTGCTAAATTAATTAGCCAAACAAAACCGTCTGGCCCATTGCTCCAGTGGACCCACAGATGGGAATAGTCTTTCTTGTTCTTTAAAACTTGAGAACATAGACATGGTTAATTCACAAACTTGTGCACTCAAATATCCATACCAGAAATAATCAAATAAAAAAATAGCTATAATGGCATGAGACCTCTCTAATTAGTCATACTCAATCCACAGAACCTGAGTCTGAAACATTACATATTTATAAAGCCCTGTTTGCAATAATTCTATGAAGATAAAAACCACTTTTTTTCAAACAGGCTTCTGAATATCACACTGTACTCACTAGTACTGAACAAAGGAAAAAGGATTAATTTCTCAAAAAAAAAAAAACCAAACCAAATTCTGGCCAGGGTGAAGACATATAGTTTTGACAGGCTTTCACATGGATATATTTAGGCTGTGTTCTACATGAAGGGTGTGTGTATGTATGTACAAAAGAATAACACTCGGATTAAATTGGGGGTGTAGATTTTCATTAGTTCTAAATCTGTCCACTTGGTCTTAATTTACTCTGCTTGAAGTCGGAGCAGGATCCTGATTCAGTTTTCACAATTAAACTGCAAACATAAATCTGAACAGACTCTAAATTTGGGATCAGCTTTTGTGGCTTAGGCATATCATTGCTTTAAAAAACAGCAGAAAACATCCCCAGAACACAGAACATAGAAACACAGTATCTGTGAGAGTTGCTTATTCCTAAAACAAATATATTATATTAAAAAAATCCCTTCAGAGCAAAATCTGGAAGACAGAATGAAAGAAAACAAGGATTCTCTTTGGCATGTTGTTTAATTACCTCTGCTTCAAGCCAGAAGTATTCACTATTCCCATTTGGATGTGATCTGCAATGCAAGCTATTCTAATCCAAGAAGGCTACTGGTGCAGCTCTTTAAGGCATGACTAAAGAAATGTTTTCTGAATTCAGAAAATCTGAGATTAAAATCATACACAGCTGGGAACTCTAGAGGTTTAATGATGAGTTTATTTAGTTAGGAGGTATTGCTGCCCGCTTTGCATTTTCATTCACTATTATTTTTTTAAGTCAAAGACTAGCATGCACCAACACAAGTCCACCTTGAGGAGACTGCACAACTGTCCATCTATCAAATTCATAAAGATGCTTATAGATTAGTCATTACAGTTATATATATTTTTTTTACAGTATTTTTGCTACATAGATGTCCCATCTGTTTTCAGTCCCACTGAACACTAATAGCACTTTATGTCTGGAACTCTGACAAATTTAGAGGTCAAATGATTCCCCAGAAAGGTTCCCCCATTGCAAAGACAAATTAGAAGAGGAATAATGCTGCAAATAGCTGAGCTATAGCTCAGCTGGAAAACATAGTCAGTCTTCTTTTGGGATTACAAAACATTTCTTTGCCAAAGACAATAAGAGCTGGAAAAGAGTAATTGTTATAGAAATGAAGATACATGCTATGCATTGGGGTTTTGACATGAATACTTTAAGAAGAACTGAAAACTGACTGAAAGATAATAAAATCTTTGAAATAAAAACTCATATTAGCAGGAAGTTTCTAATGCACAGACGTAAAGTCTTTTGAAATTCAGTGAGAACAAACAAATAGAGGGGAAAAAAAGTTTAAAAACATTTTGGCAAAAACAAAATACTATCACAAGCAACCTGGAAAAGTGCAAATGAGTATGTATAAATAAAAAAATATTAAGAAGAAAAATGATCCCATCCAGCTGAAGAAAAAAATGACAAATGTCATTTCCAGTTGCTGTGGTTTAACCTGAGCTGGCAACTAAGCACCACACAGCAGCTCACTCACTCACCCTGTGACGGAATGGGGGAGGGAATCGGAAGAGTAGAAGTGAGAAAACTCATGGATTGAAATAAATCACAGAATCACAGAATCACAGAATCAACCAGGTTGGAAGAGACCTCAGGAATCATTGAGTCCAACCGTTGCCCTTACACCACCCTGTCAACTAGACCATGGCACTAAGTGCCATGTCCAGTCTTTTCTTAAACACATCCAGAGATGGTGACTCCACCACCTCCCTGGGCAGACCATTCCAATGTCTAATAACCCTTTCTGAAAAGAAATTCTTCCTAATGTCCAACCTGAACCTCCCCTGGTGAAGCTTGAGGCTGTGTCCTCTTGTCCTATCGCTAGTTGCCCGGGAGAAGAGGCCAACTCCCACTTCACTACAACCTCCCTTCAGGTAGTTGTAGGCTGCAATAAGGTCACCTCAGAGCCTCCTCTTCTCCAGGCTAAACAATCCCAACTCCCTCAGCCATTCCTCGTAGGTCATACCCTCCAGACCTTTCACCAGCTTGGTCGCCCTCCTCTGGACTCGCTCCAACACCTCAACATCTTTCTTGAAGTGCGGTGCCCAGAACTGAACACAGTACTCAAGATGCGGCCTCACCAGTGCCGAGTACAGAGGGACGATCACTTCCCTAGACCGGCTGGCTACACTATTCTTAATAGAAGCCAGGATGCCATTGGCCTTCTTGGCCACCTGGGCACACTGCTGGCTCATGTTTAGCTGACTGTCGATCAGCACCCCCAGGTCTCTTTCCACCAGGCCGCTTTCTAACCACTCTTCCCCCAGCCTGTAGAGCTGCATGGGGTTGTTGTGGCCCAAGTGTAAGACCCGGCACTTGTTCTTGTTGAACCTCATGCCGTTGGTCTCAGACCATCTATCTAACCTGTCCAAATCCCTCTGTAGGGCCTTCCTACCCTCCAGTAGATCGACACTCCCACCCAGCTTGGTGTCATCTGCAAATTTACTGAGGGTGCACTCAATCCCTACATCTAGATCATCTATAAAGATATTGAACAGCACCGGCCTCAGAACTGAGCCCTGGGGAACACTGCTAGTGACCGGCCGCCAGTTGGACTTTGCCCCATTCACCACCACTCTCTGGGCTCGGCCATCCAGCCAGTTTTTAACCCATTTAAGAGTCCACCCATCCAAGCCCCGGGCAGCCAGTTTGTCTAGGAGGATGCTGTGGGAGACAGTGTCAAATGCCTTACTGAAGTCTAGATAGACTACATCCACAGCCCTGCCCTCATCTACTAAGCGGGTCACTTTGTCAAAGAAGGAGACCAGGTTGGTCGAGCAGGACCTGCCTTTCATGAATCCATGTTGGCTGGCCCCGATGCCCCCATTGTCCTGCATGTGCCGTGTAATGGCACTCAGGATGATCTGTTCCATCACCTTGCCTGGCACCGAGGTCAGGCTGACAAGCCTATAGTTTCCTGGATCGTACTTCCGACCCTTCTTGTGGATGGGCGTTACGTTTGCTAATTTCCAGTCAGCTGGAACTTCTCCAGTTAACCAGGACTGCCGGTAGATAATAGAGAGTGGTTTGGCAAGTTCATTTGCCAGTTCCTTCTTTACTCTAGGGTGAATCCCATCCGGGCCCATAGCCTTGTGGGTGTCCAACTGGCACAGCAGGTCACTAACCGTCTCCTCCTGGATCATGGGAGGTTCACACAGCCCCTCGTCCCTAACTTCAGGCTCTGGGGGCCGAGTCTCCTGAGGACAACCGATCTTGACATTAAAGACCGAGGCAAAGAAGGCATTGAGCACCTCTGCCTTTTTCTCATCCCCTGACACTACACTACCCTCCTCATTCAGCAAGTCGTGGAGGCTCTCCTTGACCCTCCTTTTGCTGTTGATGTATTTGTAAAAGCTTTTTTTGTTGTCTTTGACTGTAGCAGCCAAATCAAGCTCTAATTGAGCTTTGGCTCTTCTAATCTTCTCCCTACACGACCTGGCCACGTCCCTATAGACCTCCCAAGTTATCCGACCCTTCTTCCAGAGCAAGTAGGCTCTCTTTTTTTCCTTAAGTTCTAGTCTAAGTTCCCTGTTTAACCAGGCCGGTCTTTTTCCCCGATGGCTTGCCTTCCTACAGACTGGGACAGCCTGCTCCTGAATATTTAACAATTCCCTTTTGAAGCATGTCCAGCCTTCCTGGACCCCTTTGCCCTCCAGGACCGATCCCAAGGGACTCAGTCCACCAGCCTCTTAAACAGGCTAAAGTCAGCCCGCCGGAAATCTAAGGCAGAAGTTCTACTCTTGCCCCTCCTTACTTCCCCCACTATCGAAAACTCTAACATTTCATGGTCGCTATTCCCAAGACGGCCACCGACCCTCACATCTCCCACTAGTCCTTCTCTGTTCACAAACAACAGGTCAAGCAGAGCCCCTCCTCTAGTGGGCTCATTTACCACTTGCATGAGGAAGTTGTCCTCCACACATTCTAGGAACCTCCTAGATTGCTTCCTCTCTGCCATGTTGTATTTCCAGCAGACATCCAGCAAGTTGAAGTCGCCCACGAGTACAAGGGCCGGCGACCGGGCGGCTTCTGACAGCCGCTTGTAAAACGGCTCGTCCGCCTGCTCATCCTGGTTGGGTGGTCTATAACAGACTCCCACCGTAATGTCCGCCCTGCCGACCTTCCCCCTGATCTTCACCCATAAACATTCAACCTTGTCATCCTCACCATCTTCCTCAATTTCAACATAGTCCAAGCACTCCCTAGCATACAGCGCTACCCCACCGCCTCTCCTGCTTCGCCTGTCCCTCTTAAAGAGCTTATAGCCATCCATAGTTGCACTCCAGTCATGAGAGTCATCCCACCACGTTTCTGTGATGGCAACCACATCATAACCTTCCTGCTGTACAGTGGCCTCTAGCTCTTCCTGTTTGTTGCCCATACTGTGTGCATTGGTGTAAACGCACTTCAGCTGGGCTAGCGGCCTTGCCCCCGACACAGGCCTGTCACCCCTAGGTTCATTTGTGGCTGCCCTGGTCTTATCCCTCTCCCCCATCGAACCTAGTTTAAAGACCTTTTGATCAGCCCTGACAGCTTCTGGGCCATAACCCTTTTCCCCTTCTGATTCAGCTGTTCCCCATCCGGCATAAGCAGGCCTGGTGTCATGAAAGCCGCCCCGTGGTCAACAAACCCAAAATCCCACCTACGGCACCAGTCTCTTAGCCACATATTAATCTGTTGTACTTTCATAGTCTTTTCCCTATTTTCACCAAATACCAAAGGAATTGAAGAGTATATCACCTGCGCACCTACCCCCTTTACCAAACGCCCCAGGGCCCTGAAGTCCCTTTTGATTGCCTTGGGACTTCTCTCTTCAATCTCATCCCTACCCACCTGGAATACTAATAGTGGGTAGTAGTCAGAGGGCCTCACCAGTTGAGGAATCCTCCTGGCAACATCCCTTACCCGTGCCCCTGGGAGGCAGCAGACTTCCCTGTGAGTCGGGTCTGGCCTGCATATGGGGCCCTCTGTTCCCCTTAGCAGGGAGTCACCTATAAAGACAGTTTAATAAGCCACACATGCAAGCAAAGCAAAACAAAGAATTCATTCACTACTTCCCATCAGCAGGCAGGAGTTCAGCCATTTCCACAAAGTCAGGGCTCCATCACGTGTAATGGTTATTTAGGAAGACAAAATGTCATCACTCCGAATGTCCCCCCCTTCCTTCTTCGTCCTCCAGCTTTAGATGCTGAGCATGCTGTCATATGATATGGGATGTCTCTTTGGTCAGTTGGGGTCAGCTGTCCCAGCTGTGTCCCCTCCCAACCTCTTGTGCACCCCCAGCCTGCTCACTGGTGGGGTGGTGTGAGAAGCAGAAAAGGCCTTGATAATGTGTAAGCACTGCTCAGCAACAACAAAAACATCCCTGTATTATCAACACTCTTTTCAGCACAAATCCAAAACATATCCCCATACTATGAAGAAAATTAACTACCCCAGCCAAAACTAGCACACCAACATAATATGGCTGCAATAGAATATACAGCAAATATTCTATAATAATGTTATATAGAAAAATGTTTTAAATTCAACACAGTTGTTCATTTGGGTATTTCAGTCTATTGCTAGTTGAAATGACCTATGCCTGGGAGGTGGTCCAGTGAGTTTCCACACATTATTACACTATCAACGATACAATCAAGTAATGAAATGCAGTCTTCTGGACTTAGCATACCAGACTGGGGAACTATGGAAGGACTCAGCTGTCAGTGTAATATTAATCATTAAATTTTTTTTGTTTGCTTTTACACTGGTATATCCTGTAAAAAAAAAAAAAAAAAAAAACACCACAATTTTATAACTGTTCTCCTTTCTATTTCCTAGGAGTCGTGTGGTCACATAATAGGCATCAGGCATAAATTTAATAGGAAACAGGCTAGACTGTTACTCAGTTCTTCTAATTTTTCTGTCGTCATTCTTTATCTCTTCTCTGTGTATTGCAGGGGGAAACAGCAGATGAATAGTTATTCTTTTTCTGTGTAGTATCCTCCAGAACAGAAAGAAATTCCTCAATGTTACTTCATTACAATTATTATTATTCTTCTTAAACAGAAAATTGATTTGATATCAAATGTCTTTTTAAATTCATATCTTATGAAAACAAAATATAATGAACATGGGGATTTTTAAGTCTTTTAACAGCTATAATTCAAATGTAATAAAGATAGTTGTATTTAGATGTAATATTTGATAACTCCAGTATTTTTGTGATATCTTGAAGAAAACCACCAAATGTCCAAATTGGCACATTTTTTACTTGATTTTCTATGGGTATGATAAACACTGATATATTTTTCTGTCTTTATTCAAATACTTGTATATCCTGTGCACTAAAGGCTGATTCTATGTTAACTACAAAAGCTACAGAGCTTTTATTAAGGAAATCAGTCTTATGGAAAACTGTCCAATATCAACAGCATTATATGTTTTGATTTTATAGTTTGAGGAAATAAAAAATACAATAACTTTCAGACCAAAAGATGGATTTTTTTTTTTTCCTATAAAAATCTACTGAATGTGAAGGCAATAGGAACCTAACATTCTGCTCTCTTCAGTTATTGGAGGTACATTTTAAAATAAAATATTCTACACTCTAATAGCACTGAACCATCACCTTACTGTAAGCAGGTATTTTAATAGATATGTTGAAATAATTTGAAGTCAATAAAAGGACTCTCATTTTCTTTAGTGTCTTTGGATCAGGCTCAAAACCATTTATTTCTACCATTTCATTTTTTCTCCCATTTTACATATCCAGTTTAACTTCAGATTATGATTGATTGCAGATAACATTAGCCTTTAAAATGTTAGGTATTTAGGATGACTCTATGGTCAATTAAGACATTTGTCCAGGATATATATTGCAGAATGATTAGAAGTGCTTATCTCTCACCCCTAAATACTCGTGAAGCCTAGATAAGTATATGTTGCTAGATTTGTGACAAGTAAAAATGTATTAAGTGAATCCAAATCTGTCCATTTTAAGGTCTTCAGCATAAATATTTAGAAATTACATATCCAGATCCACTAAATATACATCCTAGTTTTGAATCTCCTGAGTAATTGTACACTGATGATAGCACTGAACTATCTGAATGGGCAAACTGCTGTACATGTTAAAAAAACCTCCTTATTATTTCTAAGGATGGTCTCTTGTTTAACATGCTAGACAGAGACTCAAGTGATCCTTACATTCACAGACAGCTCCACTGAACAGGAAAAGTCTTTTGTTGGCCTTATGTTTTTAATGCAGAATGTTTTAAAAGAATTTCCTTTTCCTCTTTCCATTTCTTTTAACATAGAGCTCCTTACAAATTCAAATCCTTTGGCATTTTTATTAGTGCCTATTAAATTAGAACTAATCACATTTGTTAATATACTATCATGAATGGATGTATTGACATGTGCTCTGTTTTTTCAGATATAATTTCAAAATTATGTTAAAATGTCTACATTTACTCATTAAAATTAGGATAAAAGTCTTCTTTTATACAATATGTTTTCACATAGCTTATGTACCTCAATTTCTTAACAATACATGTGTCTTTTTTTTTTCCCACAGTCATAGAGATTAATAGTTTTTTTTCTGGAATCACAGTAGCAAGTTGCAAATGATGTATGAATTGAAAAAAAATCCAGTCCAGTGTGCAGACAGAATATGAACAATGCTAGGCATTCTTATACAAGACATCCACGGCAAAAATAAAAAAAAAAGAAGAAAAAAAATACTAGAATAAGGCAGGACACTTAATGATACATCCAAAGCCCATTATAGTCACAGAAAGCCTCTTATTAACTTCTGTGGACTTCAGATGCAGTGACTCTAGATGGCTTCTTTGAAGGAGAGTCTTTTTTTATCTCTTCTGTCAGACTTCTTTCTTTGAATCTCTAAAGTACCTTGCAGTCTTACATCCCTAATGCCAATGTTTCCTCAGACCATATTTTTCAAATCCCTTACATATACTTGAAATATATAAACAAGAAATTTTCATAGAAAAATGACAGAATCATAGAAAAGTCCAGGTTAGAAGGGAACTCTAGGATCACATGGTCAGCTTTCCATTGAAAGGAGGCATTAAATTAGGTTATCCATTGCTCTGTTAAAACAGTCTTGGATATATCCAGTGAAGGAGATTCTACCACTGCTCTGGGCAACTTATTGTACCATTTCATTTTTCCCACAGAAAAGATTATGTTTCTTACATGCAGATGGAATTTTCCCTGAAGAAACGTGTGTGTGTGTTTTCCTGCCACCTTGCATTCTTGCAAAGGAAGTATCTATCTCCATCTTTGCCGCAGTAACTTTTTAGGTGTTGGAAGACTGTATTACACACATGCCCCCCAGCCTCCTCCTCTCCATGCTGGATAAACTCAATTTCTTCAATATTTTCATGCATCAAGTTCTCCAGTCCTCTAATCATCAGAGTGGTGGCCCACCACTGGACCCTTTCCAATTTTTCAGTTTTCTGCTCACTTGAACTGGGGGGACCACAACTGGACACATTATTGCAGGTGTGGCCTAAGAAGTTCCAAGTAGAGTGGACTAATCACACACCTTTATTTGCTGCATTTTCTCTTATAGATGCAGCCCGGGACATGATTTGCCTTCCTTGCTGCCCTAACAAACTGATGTTTGTCTTCCTGTCCACAAGGACCCCCAGAGGCATTTCAGCAGACCTATACCTCAGCTTGTATTGCCTCTAGAGATTATTCCACCCACTGTGCAGTACCTTCCACTTATCTTTGTTAAACCTCATAAAACTCTTGCTAGCTCAATCTTCCAGTCCATTGAGGTGCCTCCGTATAGTGGCTCTTTTTTCCAGTGTATCTACCTTTCCTCCCAATCTGATGTTATCTGCAGGCTTGATGAGGACGCATTCAGTCCTGTCATCCAGATCATTTACAAAGATTTTGAGTAGTATTTGACCCAGTATTGACCACTTTATGAGGGAAAAGCTTTTCTGAAAATGTTTGCTTCACAGTACGAGATAAAAAGAAAGAAGAAAATACTTTATTTTGACAGAATAATGGCCCAACACAAAACTTGGAGGCATAAATGGATACATCTACATTATAAATTTAGTACGCTGGAGAGATGTGTTTGGTGAGAATTTGCTTATTTCCGTGCTTGGAGTGCTGCAGCATGCACCTGAGGGCACCACTGGTGTGCTCAGAACAGTTTCCCTTCAAGTGGAACCAGCGATGAAGTCATATAGCATGAAGTCGCTTAAAGCATTCCACTTGCCATGTGGATGCAAGGTTCTTCAGCAGCTCTTTCTAGGTGTGCATGGTTAGTGCTAGGATCAGGATCTCATACAACCTTCATTGCTAGTAATTTCATGATGGGAGAGGACATACGGTCCTGTAACCATAACAGACCATGTCAAATCAAATGTTTGTCCTTCCTTCCTTGCATTGCACCTATCAATAGTGTAGATGCATCCAGTAAGGACTATCATTGGATTCAGTGTAATATGATTTGGCTCCAAAGACACAGAGTAAACCTGAGTAATAATCAGGAAATCTTGATTCTTCTCAGACTCTCTTAGATTATCCCTCATAAAATACCTGTTATTTTCACAGGTAGGTGGATTGTAAACCATTTGACATAGAACTATTGCAGTCCTCTAAATATGGTATTGCTGGCCGTGGTGTCTAAGTTAACTCTTCAGGGCCTCAGGAGTAAAAATTTTCCAGACTGATATTGGCTTGCCTAGAGCTCTGTTTTAGCTTGTTTCACTGTAACAAGTGTCTAACAATCAATCAGGCAAATACTACCCAGCTCTAGCTGAATTTTCTGTAATTATTCTACCTCCTGTTATAATAATTTTGATAAATTTCTGTAAGTAACAGTGAGTAGGTTTTTTACAACACTAGAATAAAAATGCAATATAGAAAAGTACAAGTGTAGGATGATAGCAGAGACCTTGAAAGTGTGGGCATAGGATTATATCTGAGGATCCAAGCTTATAAATTCTAAAATATTAACAAATCTTGGTCAATAATGGAATACAGCCTTGAGAGCTACATAAAACTAATTTTATGTATAACAAAGTGAACAAAGAAAAGTGTCCAATGTATGTAAAGCATGCCATACAAATTAATTTCAGATATAAAGTGGAGTTTAAACAAATGAAGAAAGTTGTAAAAAATGTAAGAAAATAGCCCCAAGTAGACCTCAGAGGGAGTGGAAAGCAACACCCATTAGAAATATCATACTCTCAGAAAAAAAGCAGTCAGTTGGAGACTTACCTCAAAGTCCCGCATAATTTTTTCTTGAGGAATGTTAGCCCTGTTAACCTTAGGATCCCAGAGGCAGTGCAAGGGTAAGCACAAAACCAGAGAAAAGGGAAAGATACTAGGAAGTGTGTGTATAACAATTTTAACCATATTATTAGTAAGAGTTTTCCCTTTTTTCTGTAATAATTAGATAATTTAGACTACAAAGCTTAATATCATTATTAGACTATTAATGTTAGTATCATTGTAACTCAATAATAGCTCTTTGGTTAGTCTGTTAAGACTTTAATTAGACTAACATTTTAACTTTGCATATGTTTCTCAGTCCACATCAATTGCATTAAGTGTAACACTTACAAAATTGAGTATATCTAGTCTTAAGCCACTTTTTTTTCAATTTTACTAATTTCATTTTATTCAAAACTGGCTATGACAACTGTTGGGTATTTTTTCATCTTTTTCAATTAAAACATTAAAGAACATTTTAGAAAAGACCTGGAATTGTTTTGGTGAGGTAGAGAGAACAGAATTTCTTGGGATAGATTCACAGGGAAGGATTTATTAAACAAATAGTTCCTTTAGGGTTTACCTGAGTGCACTGGCATCCCAGCATTCCCATAATTCCTACCTAGTTGCTGTATAACCCTGTGGGAGCCAAAAGCCTTATGGTCATAAAAATAAACATATTGAAATTCTCTAAGCATCTATAATTCTATTTCCAGATAGTTACAGACAAGCATATTGAAGAATCTTAGATAATAAATGGATGGATGGATGCAAATGGATCAATATAGAGGAGGCCGGTCACTAGTGGTGTACCCCAAGGTCAATAGAGTTTAACATCTTCATTAATGACTGGGATAATGTGACAGAGTGCACTCCCAGCAAGTTTGCAGATGATGCAAAACTGGCACAGCTGGTTGACACACCAAATAGTTGTGCTACCTTTCAGAGGAAGCTTGGCAGGTTAGAAAATAGACCAACAAGAACCTTATGAAATTCAACAGAAAGGGAAATGCCCAGTCCTGCACCTAAAGTAGAATAACCCCATGCACAAGTACGCACCTGGGGCAAGCTGTCTCAAAATCAGCTTCACAGAAAAGGTCTTGGGGGTTCTTGTGGACAACAAGCTGACTGTGAGCCAGCACTGTGCCTTTGCAGCAAAAAAAAACATCAAGAGCCTCCCAGGCTGCACTAGACAGACTATTGCCACTAGGTCAAGGGAGGTGATCCTTCACCTCTGCTCAGCCCTGGTGAAACACAACTGGAGTGCTGTGTCCAGTTCTGGGCTCCCCAGTACAAGAGAGACATGGACATACTGGAGCAAGTCCAAAGAAGGGCCTCAAAGATGATTAAGGGACTGGGGTATCTGACATAAAAGAAAAGGCTGAGAGACTGAGGTCTCTTTAGCATGGAGAGAGAAGGCTCAGGGGAGGGTTTTATCAATGTGTATAAACATCTGATGGGGGGCAGTAAAGAAAATGGTGCCAGACTCTTATCATTTCTGCCCAGTGACAGGACGAGAGGCAATGGTCACAAATGAAAATACAAGAAATTCTGTTTAACCATAAGCAAAAATAATTTACTGTAAGGGTGATTGAACTCCGGAACAGATTTGCCCAGAGAGGTTGTGGACCTTGGAGATTAATATCTCCATCATTGGAGACATTCAAAAGCGAGCTGGACATGTATCTAGGATCCCTGCACTTAGTAGCCCCACTTTGAGCAGGTAGGTTGGACTAGAAGACCTCCATAGGCTTCCAGCCTTAACTATTTTGTGATTCTGCAAATATTTGTCTCATTCTTCATGTACTGAGATTAATAACTGAAGTGTTCCTCTACCTCTCTGATAATTTGTAATTTGTTTTCATTACATAAAATCTTACATATGCAAAGACCCTAATATTTTTCTCATTAGCTCAAATATTAAAATTTTTATTAGGATTATCAGATGCTTATGTTTAAGTCTGTCTTCTTGTAGGCTTTTAAAACACAGTCTTTTACATTTCATAGCAGTATCCTGGCACTGGGTTACAGAATACTCTGATGCAGTGTTTCCTTTAAATATTTTGCAGATCTTTAACTTCCACATACAATTAAAAACCAGTTCGGTAAGAAGGAATAGAAAAACTACCTCTACAGCTAATAAATATGGCATTGTCACAGACAAAAAATATGCATGGTTAAATGTTGTCACTATACATTTATTAATTAACTGATCTTTAAGTTTTCCTTGAAGAAACAGCTAAAAGACTTTCACCCTGTGTGGAGATACCTCAGTATGCCCCTTAAATTGGCTAAGATCCCACAGCCTCCATTTCTTAGATGTGCTTTGTGACAGAGGACTCTAGGGGTCCCCAAAGCGCTTTAAGGCTCTGGATATCACCAGGTTGTAAGGAACTCAAGAACTATAAAAAAACAATCTAAACTTTGACAACATCCCACTCTCACATTTCTTTCTCTTTAACATTTTCCAGACAAAATACTGGAGAACTATAGATCTGTGGCTGACAGTGGGTTAGGACCAAATGGATTTGGGGATGATCAGCTGTGAAAAGAAGAGATAGGAGCCGAAGGAGTTTCAAAGGGACATGCTAAGGTTACCCTCTATTTTACTTAAAACAGCATCTTTTCAGTATTATGCATCATAATTTGGAACGTTCATAACAATATTTCATGGCATTGAGTACAACTGGCCAAAAAAAAAAAGTGGCATGATATCTAACATGCCAAAATTTTATGCAGCCTGGACTACAATTAATATTAAAGAGGAAAGTTTCACTCCTAGTCCTATTGTGTGGAATGAAAAGACTAGTCTCATCCTTGAGGTTGCAACGCTGTACACAGAAGGTTCATGTGGTTATATTGATTTCTTTCTCTTTTCTTTTTAGAAAAATTGATTTCACTGTACATTTTAATGATGTATGTGTATATGATGACATATTTTTCCCATAAATGTTTTACTGATATCATTATTCCATGGCAGATTAAGTGAAATTCAGTTCCAAATTAAAACATTTATATTTTGCTATCTAAATGTAGTTTACGCTGTATGTCCAAACTCCCATGACAGTCAATATAGAGGTACTAACAGAAATTACAGAAGTACCTTAGATTATACAGCTATATTTGCTCAACCAAATAGCTCTCTAAGATCTATTGACTGTCCTGATTAGGTTTTCATTGACATAATGAAGGCTACACACATATCTCGCCTGAGATACGTGAGATAATTGAGCTTATCAGAGGTAAACTTGGGGATTAATGCCTCCTGTGTGGATGTACTATGTGTGTTCTTCATTTTCTCATTTCTCAATTTCTAGTGAGACTCTGAACTAGATTTACTGTACTGTCAAATCATGGATTTTGTGCTATTGAAAACATTTTATCTGAACTCTTTCTGAAGCTTTTTTTGTTTTGAAGAAAATAACTAAAATTCTCTGTATTTGACTTAAACTGACTCTCATACTCTGACCTTAAGTTTGCAATATTTCTTCCATACTTTCTTGTTTTGAACTTGGAGAGCTGTATTCTTCTAAGTGTTAATCATAAGAAAAGAAAAACTGGAAACAAAGTCCACAAAACATGCTTCCTTAACATGGCTGTCTTTTTCAGTCCAGTTTATTTTTGTTCTACTTTTATTGTACTTTTTGTTGTACTGAGAGAGCTTTAAACTAGAATCGATGGGGGAAAGGGATACTAACAGGACTGCAGTAGATGATAAGCCAAGAGTTGGCATGGCATCACCAGAGCGTGGCAGTCCTGGTGGGAACATTTACACTGTTCCTGGGAGCATGGAGGGCTCAGGAGCTTATCTGAAATGCTTGTACAACAACGCACGCAGTATGAGAAACAAACAGGATGAACAGCAAGTGCTGGTCAGCTCCCAGAGCTACAACGTCACTGGTATTAGTGAGACTTGGTGGAATGAGTCGCCTGACTGGAGTGCTGGGATGGAGGCTGTTCAGGAGGGTTACTCAGGGCAGCTGAGGTGGAGGTGCTACACTGTATGTAAGGGAGAGGTTTGATTGCACAGCCCTTACAGTTAGTGATGATGTGGTTGAGAGCCTCTGGGTAAAGATTAGGGGGATGGAAAACAAGGGAGATGTCGTAGTGGGTGTCTATCATCAATTGCCCAGCCAGGATGTAAACACTGATGCGTTATTCTGTGGGCAACTAGGACAAATTTCTGGATCGGTAGCCCTTGTTCTTATGGTAGATTTCAACTTCCCAGACATCAACCGGGAAAATCATACTGCTGTGACAAGTAAGTTGGGAAATTCCTGAAGTTTGTTGAAGATAATTTATTGTTCCAAGTACTCAGTGAGCCAACTAGGAAAGATGCCCTCCTACACTTGTTATTTGTGAATAGAGAAGGACTCATGGGGGATGTGATGATAGGTGGCTGTCATGGCCACAGTGATCATGAAATGGTTGAGTTCAAAATTTTCACTGTAATGAGAGAAAAGGACAGCAGAGTTCCTACCCTGGACTTCAGGAGAGAAAACTTTAAGCTACTCAGGGAGCTATTCAGAAGAATACCCTGGGAATCTACTTTTGAGGGCTTAGGGGTCCATGAGTGCTGGTCAGTCTTTAAGAACTACCTTTTAGAAGCACAGCAGCAGGCAATTCCACTGTGTTGTAAGTCAAGGAAGTGCGGCAGAAGACCAACTTGGCTAAACAGGGAACTCCTCATGTTGCTCAAGAGGAAAGAGAAACTGTATCATCTCTGGAAGTGAGATCAGGCTTTGCAGGAAGAGTACTGTGGTTCACATATGCAGGGAGAAAACACAAAAGACCAAAGCTCAAGTTGAAAGTGGCCAGTGTTGTTTCAGAAAACAGAAGGGCTTTTTTAAGTATGCTAATAGCAAGAGGAGGTCTGAAGAAAATATTGGACTGATACTTGTTGAAGATGGTCATTTGACAAATAGGGATGAAGAAAAGGTGGAGGCATTCAACAGTTTTTGTACCTCAGTCTTCAATAATACTGATAGACCTTGGGCTTCCCGGTTCTCTGAGTTGGAGGACCAAGAGTGTGGGAACGGTGACTTTTCCATTTGTGGACACTGAAATTGTGAGGGACCAGCTGTATCAGCTGAATGTCCATAAGTCCATGAGGCCTGATGGGCCTCATCCCAGAGTACTGAAGCAGCAGATGTTACAGCAAGACCCCTCTCAATTACCTACCAAAAGTCTTGGGAGTCTGGGGAGGTCCCCACTGACTGGAAGCTAGCCAATGTTATTCCAGTTTATAAGAAGGGTATGAAGGAAGACCCAGGAAACTACAAACCTGTTAGTCTAACATCAGTTCCTGGAAAAATTATGGAGAAGATTATAATGGGTGCTATTGAAAGGCATTTAAAGAGCAATGCAATCATCAGGCAGAGTCAACTTGGGTTCACAAAGGGAAAGTCCTGTCTAACTAATTTAATCTTTCTATGGTAAGGTCACCCACGTAGTGGTTGAACAGAAGGCAGTGGATGTAGTTTTTCTGGATTTTAGTAAGGCTTTTAATACTGTCCCTCACAGCATCCTTCTGGACAAGTTGTCCAACTGTGGGATGAGTGAGTTCACAGTGCACTTGGTGTAGAACTGTATGAACAGCAGGGCTGAAAAAGTTGTAGGGAATGGGGCTACATCTGACTGGTGACTGGTCAGCAGTGGTGTTCCTCGAGGTTCAATTCTAGGGTAAGTTCTGTTCAACATATTTATCAGTGATCTGGATGCAGGAGTTGAATGCACCATTAGCAAGTTTGCTGATGATACAAAACTAGGAGGTGCTGTTGACTTACTCAAGGGAGAAGATGCCTTGCAGATGGATCTAGAGAGATTGGAGGACTGGGCTATGATTAATGGCATGAAATTTAACAAGTCAAAATGCCAGATTCTGCACCTAGGATGGAGTAATGCTGGGCACAAGTATAATTTGGGACAGTAGTGGCTGGAGAGCAGCTCTACAGAAAGGGATCTGGGGGTGCTGGTCAACAGCAGGCTCAATATAAGTCAGTGGTGTGCCCTGGCAGCTGAGAGGGTAAACCACATCCTGGGGTGCATCAAACACAGCATAATCAGCTGGTCAGAATAGGTGATTATCCCACTGTATTCAGCATTGGTGCAGCCTCACCTCAAGTACTGTGTGCACTTCTGGGCCCCGCAATTAAGGAAGGATGTGAAGGTCTTTGTGTGCGTCCAGAGAGCAATGCAGCTGGTTAAAGAGCTGGAATGTATGTCCTATGAGGAACAGTTAAGGACTTTGGGCTTGTCTAGTTTGGAGAAACGGAGGCTGAGCGGTGACCTCATTGCTCTCCATAGCTTCCTGAGGAGGGGAAGTGGAGAGGGAGGTGCTGATCTCTTCTCCCTGGTATCCAGTGAGAGGATGCAGGGGAACAGTTAGAAGCTAAACCAAGGGAGGTTTAAACTGGACATTGGGAAGCATTTCTTTAGAGAGAGAGTGGTCAAACACTGGAACAGGCTTCCTTGAGAGGTGATTGATGCCCCAAGCCTGTCAGTGTTTAAGAGGCATTTGGACAATGCCCTTACCAACATGCTTTAACTTTTGGACAGCCCTGAAGTGGTCAGGCAGTTGAACTAGATGATCATTGTAGGTCCCTTCCAACTGAAATAGTCTATTCTACTCTACTCTACTCTACTTCCACTAAAGAAGATTTGCCCTATTTTTCCTCTGGAAAAAATAAACTGCTTTCTACACAGCTACTTCCTGCCTGAAAGTAGAAGCAAATGATCTAGCAAAAGCAAAAGAAAAATAAAAAAGGAGAGAGGAAAAAAATTATATCCTTTGTTTATTCATGGGTCAAGCTAAGATTTTCTTTAAAATCTTTCCATATGTTTAATACAAAAGAATGTTTTGTACCAGTTCAACTACGTGACTCTAACAAGAGCCAGCTGGCTGTGGAATAGGGTTACTGGTGTTTTTAGTACTAAAGAGGTGGAAGGAGAAAAGCCTCTCCCTACTAGTAATTTCATTTTCAATTTGACGGTGAAGTTAGTTACTGGGAAGTCCTGGACAACGTTGAAAATAAGAGTGGCAAATGGACATAAACATTAAAAGGCTTCAACATATAATGCTGGTAGTACTACTGTATTCGGGTGGCTCACTAAAAAGATTAAGTAACAAACTTTATGTTGAGTCAAAATCCATCGACCTAATACCTGATTCTAGCATCTGTGCATGGTTACTTACAAAAGTTTAAGATCTTGCTGCTTTCTTATTAGGCATTTCATAACCCATGTATTTTAGATTTACTTTTAAGCTACACTTCTTCCAGACATGTATTTTGTGAATACCTCCTTACTGAATGATCTAATAATAAGAGGCAAGAGGGTGATGGGTGTATTTTATTTTCCAGCTGACTACAATTCTGAAGCAAGCTGCCTCTTGACATTTAATAGACTAGCACTCAAATGAAAGACTTGTTGTTTTCTGCATAAAACATTGTTTGATTTCTCTCCAATTATATTTTGGGTGTTTTAACATTTAAAATGTATCTTTAAAAACTTTTAGCCCATTGTGAATTCAGAATCATGTCACATACAATAAAGGTGTGTATCTACTTTAGATCACAGAGTACCTATTTCATTAAGCTGGCTACTTTTTCTGTTGGGTTGAAATGTAGTTTCACAGCTTTTATTTTGTAAAACATAACAGCCTTACTCTGCTGCCTCATAGAATTGATTCACTTTTTCACTTTATCTTATTTTATCACATAAAGGATAACAAGGAGAACACAAATTTTTTAAGGAATCTCCATTCCTCTTACAGGCAAGAAAAAACCTGCTGGCCACAGATTTAGAGCTGGCCCACTGAGACTTACCTTTGCTGGATATTGTTGACAATTTATGGTGAGTGAACCATACTTAGAGGTAGATTTCTGTTGAGTTTATCTGAATTGTGCTTCCTGAAGCCCTGATCAGTTATTAATCAGATTCATGTAATCCTGGAAAATGAATCTGGTATGCCCCAGAGACACTAGGGGAGAAGGTGAAGGGCAGGAAAGAAATTCTGGCAAGCAAAAAAGGGCAAAGAAGAAGGAAGATGAAGGGCTGTAATCATTAGGAAATAAGCACTAGGAATAAAAGGGAAATGTTGATAGAAGGAAAATATTATTAGAAATAGGGTATCAAATAAATTAATATTTTAAATAAATATATTAATAAGCCTATTATTTATCCTAGAAATTAAAGAGTATTGAAAATATACTAGCAGTATCTCAGTGACAATGGTGTGGTGGAAGGATATAAATGGGAAGGAAGGAAGGAAGGAAGGAAGGAAGGAAGGAAGGAAGGAAGGATGAAGGGGATGCAAAAATTACCTTAATGATAAATGTCAATTTATTTTAATGATAAATTTCCATTTGTTCACAAAATAACTTATATGATTGGGTTATCTATCACAGCAGATGACTCAAGGAGAAGGACGTCTTTCCCAGTTAAATACTCTGATGTAATGAGTACAGAAGAAAGAGAAAATGAACAAAATATAAATAGAAAAACAAAGGTCCTATGACCAGTTTTGAAAGATGTTTATGTGTCTTATTAGGCAAGCAATCTCATTGCACCAGACCTTCTGTATCTGTCCAAAAGTGAAAATTCTTAGATTAGATGAAAGAGAACATTGTTATTTCTTTTCCTACTTTAACACAACTTGAACAACAGAAAAAAAGCTACATTACAGTTCAAGTTGTAATTGAGGAGAATATATGCCTTTGAGTAGGTTGCAAATAATTACGGGAACCACAACAGAGTTCAAAAAGAATAGGAAGAAAAATTACTCTGAATTTTATAAACTTTTTAATAAGATTTTGAAAAATGTTAAGTTTTCTGGCACATTTGGAATAAGCTTTTATAATTTTATTTTTCTACCATCACAGGATGCATAATACTTCTGTAGTGTTTTTAAATAGCATAGATGTTTAGATTACTTGCAAAGCCCATACATGTAAGAGATCAAATATACTTACCATTTAAAACCTGGGTTCATGAGTTTGAGGGCAAGGATATAACTCTTACACATACTTGTCAGCAAAGCCTGTTGTAAATTTCCATAGATCCCTTTTCTTTCATTTCCATTTAGAACCATTTTGCTTTGAAAATTAAATGGAAATTTGTTCTTTTTTTTTTTTGAGAGTGGTAAGAAAAGAGTCTCTTACTGCTTCTGATATACACGTAAGTTACACCTTTCTCATACAAGTATCACCAACAGAACAGATTCAACTCCTGTGTTCAATCTATTAGGAAAACAATACAATTTCTTTTGCTTTCTTTTTCTAAGCACCAGATGCCAGGAATAGTTGAGTTTCTTAAGAGGCCACTCACAGTTTCTATTTGTCCTGGGACATAACAACCAGGTTGATCCTCTATCCGGAATCTGATCCAGCTCCTCCTGAGGACAAGTGCACTGTTAAAGAACACAGAGGGAATCATAGAATAATTTTGGTTGGAAAGGACCTTTAAGATCATCAAGTCCAACCATTAACCTAACACTGCCAAGTCCACCAGTAAACCATGTCTCTAAGCACCACATCTACATGTCTTTTAAATACCTCCAGGATGGGGATTCCACCACTTCCCTGGGCAGCTTGTTCCAATGTTTGATAACCTTTTTGCTGAAGAAATTTTTCCTAATATCCAATCCAAACCTCCCCTGGCACAACTTGAGGTAGTTTCCTCTTGTCCTATCTCTTGTTACATGGGAAAAGAGACTAACACTCACCTCATCATAAACTCCTTGCAGGCAGCTGTAGAGAGCGACAAGGTCTCCCCTCAACCTCCTTTTGTTCAGACTAAACAACCGCTCTCTCAGCCACTCCTCATAAGACACGTGCTCTAGACCCTTCACCAGCTTTGTTGCCCTTCTTTGGACTCACCCCAGCACCTCAGTGTCTTTCTTGTAGTGAGGGGCCCAAAACTGAACACAATATTCAAGGTGCGGCCTCACCGGTGCCGAGTACAGGGGGACAATCACTTCCCTAGTCCTGCTGGCCAACTATTTCTGATACAAGCCAGGATGCTGTTGGCCTTCTTGGCCACCTGAGCACACTGATGGCTCATATTCAGCCAGCCATCGATCAACACCCCCAGGTCCTTCTCTGCCAGGCAGCTTTCCAGTCACTCTTCCCCAAGCCTGTAGAATTGCATGGGTTTGTTATGACCCAAGCGCAGGACATGACACTTAGCCTTGTTGAATCGCATACAGTTTGCCTCAGCTCATTGATCCAGCCCATCCAGATCCCTCTGCAGAGCCTTCCTACCCTCAAGCAGATCAACACTCCCACCCAACATGGTGTCGTTCACAAACTTACTGAGGCTGCACTTGATCCCCCCGTCCAGATCATTGAGAAAGATATTAAAGAGAACTGGCCCCAATACTGAGCCCTGGGGAACACCACTTGTGACTGGCCGCCAACTGGATTTAACTCCATTCACCACAACTCTTTGGGCCCGGCCATCCAGACAGTTTTTTAACCAGCAAAGTGTACGCCCATCCAAGCCATGAGCAGTCAGTTTCTCCACATAAATGCTGTGGGAAACAGTGTCAAAGGCTTTACTAAAGTCTAGGTAGACAACATCCACAGCCTTTTTCTCATCCATTAAGCAGATCATCTTGTCATAGTAGGAGATCAGCTTAGTCAAGCAGGACCTGCCTTTCAGAAACCCATGCTGACTGGGCCTGATGTCCTGGTTTTCCTGTACGTGCCACGTGATGGCACTCAAGGTGATCTGCTCCATAATTTTCCCTGGCACTGAGGTCAGACTGACAGGCCTATAGTTCCTTGGATCCTCCTTTCAGCCCTTGTTGTAGATGCACATCACATTTGTTAATTTCCAGCCAACTGGGATCTCCACTGTTAGTCAGGACTGCTGATAAATGATGGAAAGTGGCTTGGTGAGCACTTCCGCCAGCTCTCTCAGGACTCTTGGGTAAATCCCATCCAGCCCCATAGACTTGTGTGTGTAAGTGGTGTAGCAGGTTGCTACCCATTTCCCCCTGGATTATGGGGGCTTCACTCTGCTCCCTGTCCCTGTCTTCCAGCTCAGGGGGCTGTGTACCCAGAGAACAACTTTCTTACTACTAAAGACTGAGGCAAAGAAGGCATTAAGTACCTCAGCCTTTTCCTCATCCTTTGTCACTATGTTTCCCCCTGTATCCCATAAAGGATGGAGATTCTCTTTGGCTCTCCTCTTGTTGCTAATGTATTTATAGAAACATTTTTTATTGCTTTTTATGGCAGTGGCCAGATTAAGTTCTAGCTGGGCTTTGGCCCTTCTAATTTTCTCTCTGCATAGCTTCACAACATCTTTGTAGTCCTCCTGAGTCACCTGCCCCTTCTTCCAAAGGTCATAAACTCTCCTTTTTTTCATGAGTTTCAGCCAAAGCTCTCTCTTTAGCCAGGCCGGTTTTCTTCCCTGATGGCTCATCTTCCGACACATGGGGACAGCCTGTTCCTGTGCCTTTAAGACTTCTTTCTTGAAGAGTGTCCAGCCTTCCTGGGCTCCTTTGCCCTTCAGGACTGCCTCCCAAGGGTCTCTGTCAACCAGGTTCCTAAACAGGACAAAGTCTACCCTCGGAAGTCCAAGGTGGCAGTTCTGTTGACTCCCCTTTCTTACTTCTCCAAGAATCAAAAACTGTCATTTCATCATCACTGTGCCAAAGACGGCCTACAACCATCACATCACTGACAAGACCGTCCCTGTTTGCAAACAAGAGGCCCATCAGGGCGCCTTCCTTATTTGGCTCACTCACCAGCTGTGTCAGGAAGTTACCTTCCACACACTCCAGGAACCTCCTAGACTGTTTCCTCTCCGCTGTATTGTATTTCCAGCAGACATCCAATAAGCTGAAGTCCCCCAGGGAAGTGAGCTGAACCACAGAGATGAAAAACAGTTATGAGGGAGGCAGAAAAACAAAACCAGGCTAGATCACAGAATCATTAGTTAATTAAAGAAGTGGTAAGATTTCACTGAAGCCTCGCATTTGAGCCAGAGCAACCTGAGGCTCCAGCACAGGAATCCTCCAGGACACGCAGAAAGGAGAGGGGTTTGCTGCTCTCTAGTCTTGTAGCACGTGCTGTATTGCCAGTAGTGCCTCATGAACTCCTCTCAGCAGTGCTCTACTTAATTCTTCGCTAAAATGAGGTCTCTATCTGTTCTTCATCATGGGATGCAAAGGATAGTCATATATAATTCACTTATTTCCCTTTTATCACCTGCAGTCTCTCCATTTCTCAGGGAGCTTGCTAAGGTGTTGAGGAGACCAATCACTCCAAATTCAGTGCAGGTGCCTTATGCCTACAAGTCTCGGTCTTATTCTGGATGAACACTACTAAAAGCAGTGAAATGTTTGTCAGAGCAAAACTTGTTGTATTCAGAAAGAAAGTTAGGATTTGGCCCACTTTCAGCTCCTCAGAAATTAACTCTTAGCTGAATTGAACAGATACATGAATTCAAAAACCAATGAAGACCAGTACAGGAAACCTTTCTCTCTTTAAAGCACCATAGGCTAAAATTGACAGCTGAAATTAAATAAGTTCTTACCAGCAGTCACCAGGGAAATCAAGACAAGGCTTCAGAAATGGAAACAATGTTTCTAACAAACATAAATACATTTCCTTAGAAAGAGATTGAAATAGAGAATCCAAGTGACTGCAAGAGATATTTTAGTTTGTTTATGAGCAACAATTGATAAAATAGGAAAATACGATTAATATATAACTGCTAAAGACAAGTGTGCTGACAGAGATACCCTTTCTGATCCTCAAAGCATTTTCTGTTTGAATATACTACAGTGAAATTATACGACCGATAAAATGAGGTGGTTTATCCAAATGACTCATCGCTTCAGTTTTATTTTGCTTTTTAAGATAGAAGATTTGTTAGAATTTATTGATATATTTATTCTGATTAACGTATATAAATTTTGTATCAAAGACCACATGAATTGGTTAAGAAGCAGTGACATTTTCAGCACAGATTTGCTTGGTACTTAACATCAGCAAATCATGTTGTGCTGGGAACAGGAGATAGGAATTTTCTGGTGAGCTCCTATATAATGACTGATTGTACTTTTATAAAGTGAACACAGTTTGCCTGCAGTGCTATTATTGTTTACTTAGTTATTTACTTAGTATCTTTTGTTGATTAAAACTGCTTGCAGTTATTTCTGCCAATATATAAACCTGTTGTTTAAACTCGAAAATCTAAACACCACATTTCTGATCGGAATTTTATCATCAGTGTGAGTTCCTCTATACTGAGTTTATGCTTGTGTCTCTTTGCTAGTTTCTTTTTTAGCAAATGAAGTTCATTTCTGTGTGAAGACTTTGAGAGGTTCAAAATAAGAAAAGATACTTCAGTAGATTCCTAAGTGGACCAACTGAGTAAATGAGTAAGATGGATTTTGATCCAGTATCAATCTTGATCTTCTTGATCATACACAAACAAGAAATGTACAACATAGAGTTTAGAGTTTTTATTTTGCTACATGTATATGTTAGAAGTAATTAATTACACAGCACCATCAGTGGCTTTTGCATCCTAAAACTGCTCAATGATTGTGTAACATGCTAGTGCTGTGTTTTAAAAAGTTATTAAAGTCTTGAAAACAAAAATACCTTCATTCAAGATCCACTAATGAGAAGAATAATCAGATAAACTAAGAGAAAATTTATTATATAGAAAATTCCAATCATCTTCCTATCTTTTCTTTTTCATCTCCAAATACCTAATTCTACATACTTTATTTCCTTTAGATGCAACTCACTAACAGGGTATTTCACCTTTCACACTATTCCATGTGTCATCACCGCAGTACTATATAGTGGGCAGTATCATTATATTCAGTTTGCAGACAAAGAGATAAAGAGAGATAAATGATTAACTGAAAGTCTGAAGAGGTCTATGACAAATAAGATTTTGAAATTTGGTATCCCAAATGCTACACTTCTATTAGGTAAGACACTATAAATTGAAAGCAAAACTTTCATCCAGTTCTCTAAAAAGATAATGTCTTTTCAATTCAACTTTATGCTTGGAAACATAAAAATTACACCAGAGCTTAATTTGCTTTTTGACCTATGAACTAAGTGCATCAAGACTAGTATTTTCAATTTAGAGGAAGACCTATTTCTCTCTTTCATTCTTTTTAATAATAATATGTTTAATATTTTGTTCCATGACCAATTGAAGTGTTTTCACAGGTTGCTTGAGGAATTTGACTGTAAAGATTCCTCAATTTTTCATGCTTTGAGAAAGACACAAAAACCTGTTTGCTTGAAACTGGCAAATAAGAATTGAAACTACACTAAGAAAAAAAAAGAGAAAAAGAAACGCTGCTGCATGGAATAAAGCAAAATGAAGAAAAGATAAACTGTTTAAATTACAAAACAGCCAAGGTATCACCTACCAAAAAGAAAACACTTCAACAAAAATAGAGATGACAGTGTGGGTGTTTTAAAAGGATTTCACTTGATGGAATTTGCCATCATGGAAATCAATATAAGATATAAACCAAGTTTTATTTGGTTTCATTTAGCATTGAATAACCATTGAAAAGCAGATGTGACAACACAATCTGAAAACCAAGCTACCTGCTAAAAATCAAATAACCTATTGTAGTACCACCATCAAGAACTATAACAGCCCTGCAGATAAAAAGAAAAGAAACATAAAGGTGTTAAGAGATAGAAATGAGAGATAAGGCAGTCTGGAGATTTTGATAACAATGAGACACTGCAGAATATATAAAGCCAGTACACCATTCTAGGAGCAAGGGTCAAAGGAAGGCGTATTTCCAAAATGAAAGAGGGAAAGTTTGTATGTGTTACACTACAACAAGGCTTATGAAATCATCGACAATAGTTATAGATAGCTATACTGCCAAGACTTAGTCCAGTTCAAGTTTTGAATGTCACTTCCCTTTCTCTTTTTTCCTGTAAAGATCATAATTATTCAAAATCCAAGTTTTGAAAGCTAGGCCATTATAGACAGGGCATAGCTAAACTCATATATTTGCAGACAGACCTACCTTAATCAGCATTCAGACTGTTGTACATTCTGTAAGCTCTTTGTAGATAAGTAAACATGGTATGTGAGAGCTGTCTATCTGGCCCTCAGCATGAAAGCTGAACAGAGAGGAAAAATCACTAAAAAAGACCATACAACAAGTAACAACTCCCCCCCCCCCGCCAATAAACAATTCAGAAAATAAAATCCTGTGCAGTCATAACACCATTATTTATCCTGTTCCTAGTAAAGCTCCCTGGTTACATAAATTTTTTTATAGCTTTGCCTTAGCGTGATGTTGAACTTCTTTTCTGATTTAGATATTCCTGACCTTATAGAGTATTCACAGCTGCCATATTTTAGTTCTACTCCTTAGGGTGCTCTGATTTTCTTACTGGATTAATCACTTCTTTCTTCATCCATAAAAGAAATAGACTCTTGAGATGCTTGGATTTACACCTTACTTAAATGTCTTAACTGGACATGTAATTAATTACTTAGCAGTCCTTTTAGATATACTAAATAGTGTAAATTGTATTAATCATACTGCTCATAATAGTCCCTACAGATTAGGACAATCAAATTAGGAGATATACAAATATCAACAGGTAGACACTCCAGGCTTCAAAGAGCTCACAGAGTGAATTTATGTATCAAGGATAGGTTAAAAGAAAGATACCAAACACACATAGAAAAAAGAAAAACAAAAAGGCATTCAATGAATCTGGATTTTCATTTTTGTGCTGCTATGAATATTTTCTGTGTTCCTTGTTTTCTCCACATTATCTATCCATCGGCTGTCAAATGAGGAGCTAGTTGTTCCCCCCAACTTTTGAGAGGAAACTTTTGGGACTTTTGTAGCATTAATTGGGACATTTTTAGTATTAGTTGGGACTTTTCCCAACTAATTTGCTGATTACATTTCATTTTATGAAGGCAAGTATGACAAAATTAACTGATGGAATGCCTTAAAAAGGTGTCATTTACGACTTTCACAGCTTACAATACAGTAGTAATTGGCCTGGTAAGGAATTGTAAGGAAAATTGGCCTGGTTTAGGCCAAACCAGGACAAGTACTAAAACAATTCAGCTTTAGGTTAGAATAAGGCAAAGCACAAATCCAGAGCTGTATTCAGAGATTAGTTCAGTTCTCTAGATGCTTGAACTCAAAGTATCAAAACCTGGGTCTCAACAGCTGATGAATACTAATTTCTTCATTGGGAAGTAGTAAATGAAGACTAAATCTTCATTATTATTTCAGATTTTAGAAAAACATTGTTAAATCATTTTGAGGTATTAAACATTGAAAAAGCAGAATAATCACTTAAAGGTTCTAGTCAAATAATTGATCAGTATCTTCTTTTTCTTATTTGAAAAAAATAAGTGCTGCATTCAAAATCTTGTTATGGGTATGAAAATAATACATTTTATTTGAGAAGCCAATAATTTATTCTTAGTCAATGAAAATAATTCTAACAGTCTAATCAAAATACAATAGTTATAAAAACACAACAGAGCATCACAGCAAGTCGTCATGTTCCAAAGCTGTCTGCTGGCAGTTTGACTCTGTTGGTGGGGGTCCTCTGGGTTGGTCTATGTGCCTTTTTGTTCAGTGATTCACAGTTATTCAGGTTTTCTGTCCCCTTTGTTAACTTTAAAACCAATTTTACCTTGAACATTACCAGGTGTGATTTGCAGTTTGTGATTTCTGTTTGCAGACTAGGACTTTTTAGCCTTGTAGCCCAGTAAATATATGATTGCCATTGTTAGTAACAGGCTATGTACTGACTTTGTGGGGCCTCAAGGCTGAGGCTTGCGAAGTTTACTTTGTCTGAATTTGCTTCCACCTGCCTGGAACTTTGTTTTTATTTGATTTGTCTGTAACAGCAACTTTTCATATGACTGAGGCTATGCCCAATTTATTTTACTTTTTATTTATGTTTGTGTAGTGTAGCTGTATTTTTTATATAGATAGAAGGTAGAGGCATGGGATGGTAAGAGACAGAATAGAGGCTCCAGACCTCAGGACTATAAACAGCTCAGAGAAATGCAGGCATGAGAGCTATTTTTAGGGTTTGTCCACAAGAAGAACAAAGAAAAAGTAAACAATATACATAAAATGAACCATATATATAATATGGCTGCAGACCACTGAAGAAAAATCAAACTTCAAAGTGGGCTTAACAAAGACATAATAATAGCCCTAGGTAAATCACAGAGAGAGAAGGAGGAAGAAACCATCATAATTAACACCATACTCCTCCAGATGAAGGACTTAGGATGCTGGTGACTTGCTATACCCCACTCCACATTGAAGCCATTTACCTCAGGATACAGAGGAGCATTGGAAAGATGGACATAACTCCAGAAAAAGTGTTAGGTACTAGGATGTGTGTATAACAATTTAAATTGTATTATAACAGATTTTTTTTCCATAATGTTATTACACTTTATTTTCTTTTTCTGTAATAAGTAAATGTGGACTAATAAAAATTCTTTGATGAGACTGTTAAGATTTCAACTGTATGAACAACAATTTTTTTGCTGTTTATATAAAGTATCTGCCCCTAATAAGATTTCAATACTAGGGAATATTGTCCGGTATCGTTTTGTGTCCACTCAACCATATCACTTTTTATTCAGGGACAATTTAATCTGCACAGAATAACTACTTGTTATCACTATGAATTAAAACCAAATTTTTAAAAGTTACCTGATCAGTAGACAATTGCTAATGTATCTAAAACAAGATAAAATAATTCAGGGCAAGACAAGCACAAACAAGTCCTCAGTTTACAAAACCTGGGACCCTCTACTTGTAATGGCAATAAACAGATTTACTGGGCTACGGAAGATGATTGGATAAAGTGAAAAAAACACAGAAGAATCACAGAGTCACAGAATGGTTAGGGTTAGAAGGGACATCTGGAGATCATCTGGTCCAACCCCCTGCCAAAGCAGGTTCTCCTACAGCGTGTTGCACAGGGTCGCGTCCAGGCGGGTTTTGAATATCTCTGGAGAAGGAGACTCCACAACCTCCCTGGGCAGCCTGTTCCAGTGCTCTGTCACCCTAAAAGTGAAGAAGTTTTTTCTCATATTTAGATGGAACTTCCCATGTTTCAGCTTGTGCCCATTGCACCTTGTCCTGTCGCTGGGCACCACTTAGAAGAGTCTGGCCCCATCCTCTTGACACCTGCCCCTAAGATATTTGTAAGTATTGGTAAGATCCCCTCTCAGTCTTCTCTTCTGCAGGCTAACCAGACCCATCTTTCTCAGCCTTTCCTCATAAAAGAGATGCTCCAGTCCTCTAATCATCTTTGTAGCCCTCTGCGGGACTCTCTCCAGTAGTTCCTTGTCTTTCTTGAACTGAGGGGATGGATGGATGGAAGAAGAGATGGATTAGTAAAAGTAATTGATAAGGAGAAATAGGAGAGCAGGGGTGAAGGGTGTGAGAGATAGGTGTACTGTGAGGGTGAGATGAAGAAGCAGTGAAGAGGCCTGGAAGTAGCTATGACACAGGAAAGAGACTGCTTTTAGTGCACTAAACTCCACCATTACTTCAAAATATTATTACAGAAGTCAGTGAAGAAAAGGGCACCATTTTTCATTCTGAACTTGCAGTCAAGTGAGGCGTCACCAAGTTGCTATCTTCGTAACTCTCACCTTTGCCATTTTAGGAAAACTTAACATTTACTAGCCTACTTATCATTGTTTTATATAGAAGATCTATTTGTTGAATTATGAGTTAATCACAACTAAAGTGAGACTGGGAGATTAATTCTTTTATCCCCACAGTGTGTAAGGAATCTTGGACCAAGGTTTTGTTTCAGCTGCATTCCTTGCACCTGTCCAAAGACGAAGGAATTCAAGGTAAGCAAACTGAAATAACTAAATGGCAAAGCAATCGATTAATTGTTAGCCATATGAAGCACAATGAATCTCCAAAGGCTATGGAAAATGTGTAGATTTATTCTAATCTATATGTTAAAAGGATATTTGAATCATAGTAAAATCTACCTAAATGAATGCTAGCTTTCCTGCAGTTTTTTTAAGTGTAGCTCAGTATACAAAAGAGCTCCTACCTAACAGTTGGAGCTGAGCCTTTCTTTTCTATTCCAGTGAAGAGACATATTGTTCATTGTAGTGATAAATCATTTCATATTTACTCAGAAGAACTTCACAACCTTTTCTTACTTAATTTAAAAAATCAATATAAAGAGCCAATTGTAGGTCCAAATACTGAAATTGATGTGTCACCAGAAGAGAAAGTTAATGAAGACAAGATAACACTAAAAGGATTCAAGGTGTTACCAATGAATATTAAAGGCTCAGGACTGACATCATTGAGACTTACGTCAGCTTTTTGTCAGCTGAGGGTCTAACCATGAACTGTAAAGCAACATGGGGCCAGATTCAGCCTACCTATATTATCTGAGATAGAACAATACATGAAAATATTCTCCTAGCTTCAGCAGGATCTCCTAAGTGAGGCAGCTACGCTCCATCCACAGCTGATCACAAGATATTTTGGAGAAGTTACTTTTCTCCAGTGACACACATGTCCACCTGCATTTCCAAATCATGTATCAACTAACAGAACCAGGCAACAGTAAACATGAGTCACATCAAAATACTTTACCAGGAATAGATGCCAAGTACTCTTCTGGACAGGACCAGTGGAGCAAATGTAAAATTTTGTCACACAGTAACCTAGTAGTAACAGTACCTTAAGTACTTAAAGTAACAGAATTGAGACATCAAGTCTTGCCCATCCTGACAAGGCTTAAACCCATAGCTCTGCCTTCTGAGAAAGCGTCTGAACTTCCAAACTGTAGGGCAGTCTGGAGCTGAGATCTTAGCCTCCCTGATGAAAAGGGGATACCTGTTAGTAACCAAATGCAGCATTACGGAAGTCATACAGAGAATTACAGAATCATAGAACAGTTTGGGTTGGAAGGGACCTTTAAAGGTCACCTAGTCCAACCCCTCCCTGCAGTGAGCAGGGACATCTTCAAGGCCAGGTTGGATGGGGCTTTAAGCAACCTGCTCTAGCAGAAAGATGTCCCTGCCCATGACAGGGGGGTTGGAACTAGATGATCTTTAAGGTCCTTTCCAACCCAAACCATTCTATGATTCTATGGTCTTCGACTAGATCAGGTTGCTCAAGAGCCCTGTCCAACCTGACCTTGAATTTTTCAAGGGATGGAACACCTACCACCTCTCTGGGCAACTTCTTCCAGTGTTTCACCAGTTTCATTCTAAAAAATTTCTTCCTTATATCTAGTCTAAATCTGTCCTTTTTTAGTTTAAAACCATTATCCCTTGTCCTATCATAACAGGCCCTGCTAATATTTGTCCCCATCTTTCTTATAAGCCACCTTTAAGTACTGAAAGGCTGCAATAAGGTCTTTAAGCAATAAGCAAAAAGAAGCCCAATTGCTGTATGACAAGGTCTCTGCTGAGATTTAAGATCCTTCTTCATTTTTGATCAATGTTCCCAGTGGTAATAATACATTTTATCCAAATACCTTTAAATGTAAAATGCATAGTCTTTGACATAGAGTTCAGACTCACAGCCCCTCCCATGTCCTCACCCACTCAGTTATGTGGTACTGCAGCTCAGTAAGGCATCCATTTTGGGAAGTGCAAGTTTTCTGGTCTTTCTCAGTTAAATAGCTACCTGCATGTAAATATTAAATCCCAGATATAATAATTAAACAAACAGAGTAACACAATCAAAGGCAAATTAAGAGTAGCTCATTACAGGATTTTTTCCAGCTGACACTGTTCATTGGATTTGTCCCAAATTCACAAATTTCATTGCTTAATCCTATTTTTTTTTGCTTGACCATAATAATAATATACTTGATTACAAATAAAAATTATAAGAATAACATATAGATATTATACCTTTTATTTGGATTTTTATTTGTTTTTTTCTTTTTTTTACAATGATCTCTATAAATTTAAGAACTTATTTTGGCATATGTGAGTATATTTATAAAATGTCACATGCTTTGTAAAGAGAAATTTAGATTAAAGATTAGGCAACAATATGGAAAGGGAAAAATTACCTTTTCTCAGTATATTTATCAATTAAAGAAGCTGTAGTATAAAGGCATATTTCAACAGGTGACATGCTTAGATTCCAATACCCTTCTCTTAATACATTTTAAACAAATTTCTCCTTACTATACCATGTACTCAATGAATAATTTACAATATATATTCAACATATATCTGCCTTTTCACATAACTGGAATGTGCACAATTCAATAAATTAATTTTTTATTTCTTGGTCTTCTTTCACGCTCAAAGCCATGACTTTAATTTTCTTGTATTCCAGCTATGGAAATTACATTGAAAAACCCAAACTCATAGTACAGTTTGGGTGGAGGATTTTGAGTCTGCTTTTGCATTTTTGAGGTGATTCCTTGGTGACCTCAAGGTCATCTAGTTATGTTCCTATTAGAACTGGTTATACTTCTGAATCAGCACTATCCTAAAAAGCTACAAACAATCAGTTTGAAACTATGGAGTCATTCACATCCCTGGTTTGCCTGGTTAGAATAAGCAACCTTGAACCTCTGCTTCTCAAACCAATGTGGGAAATATAGTAGGCATAATTTCAAATACTTACTTTGCCCCATTCAGTTCAATAGTATATACCTAAATCCCACAACCCAACCATGTGTTATAACCTGTGATCTATGCGTTTCTCTCCTTCATTTAGTGATTACGTTCTATTGAACAGGAAAAAAAGACTGACACAAGCATGACAAACAAGTATCCAAAGGGTCAAAGCAACCAAAAGGTATTTAATGAACTGGTCTTCAAGATCATGTTAATGTGAGAAGGCAAAATAATGGGAAGACTTGATCTAAATGTTTTCAGTTATTCCAAGGTTTTCTTCAGCTTCACTGTTTCATGAGCTTGAAATTTTTCATTCTGAAACTAAAAATGTCTCTTATTTCATTTTACTCAAAATCTGTCTGCTTCTCTGAAGAGTTTTTGTTGACAAACTTGTATTTTCTAATAAAATACATTTTCTTATTATACTAATGTCTGCTTATGATACTTACGTCTACTAACTGTAATTCTAAATGCATGCCTGCAAGCTTCTGCAGGCTTCTGCTTGAAACGTCTTCTTTATCAGGATGATGTTTTTGATCAGTGAGCAGGGTCCTGAAAGAACAGAGCTGAAAGAAATAACCACCTTTTGGGGTTAAAAACATCAATAAAGAGTCTTTACTATAAAATATTAACTGTTCAGACAACAGAAGAGACTTTTAAAGGAAAACAAAAAACATGCAAATTAAAACTGAATCTAAAATATTGTTTGATATACAGTGTGACTGTTATTCTTGGAACCCTGACGTAATAGTTTTCTGCATTTTAGGACAATCTTAATAGACTATATGATAGAATTCTATGTGCAAATAAACTCTGATAATCTATCTAACATGAATTCCCTATTCCAATGAGGCAGCTTTGAACACTTTTAAAGAAATTGAAAGATTTACTTTTTCAAAGACTCCAACAGCAAAAGTTATTCTGATTTCATCAGAAGTTCCATGGATTGAATATTTTAGGTCTATGTCCTAAAAGCCAGATTAAATATTCAATAACTTTTACTTACTCCAGTAGCTTTTTTCAGGCTAACATCTTTATCAAACTATATTTAATGCTGAGAAGCTCTTTTCATGGTGGTCTGTAAAAACAGATTGTTTCCTATTCTAATTAGATTTTCATTTGCATGAAAAGAGTATCTTTGATTAGAAGCATTTACAGCTTATTTTTTTACCACAGCCTTCTGTGAAATCATAATCATTTTCATAGCAATAATTTGTGATAACACAAACAGAAGATTATTAATTCAAGTAGAGATGATGAGCTGTTAAGATCCTGTTTTCATTCAAGGTTCTTAGCCATACGGAAAATAAGAAAATGTGTTATATAAAACTGTACAGCATCAGTAGATGCTGCATTGAGAGCACTGAAGACCAATGTTTATCTACAGAGCAGGTGTCATTACTTTTAGGTTCTCACACACAGTAGGTGTTTCAGCCTTGTTTTGGAAGAAGCGCATGTGATAGAGAGTGAGAAGGTTGTTGATTTTCTTTGTTCACCAAGAAAGGGTGACACAGAGGCCAGTTATTGTAGAAGAATGACATAGCATCTTCTGAAAAACATTTGATGAATCACTGTACAGCTTGAGAAAAGAAAAGCTAATATAGCTTGTTGGGAGAGATATATCAAAACACTTTTATTTAGAAATTCTATTTTGCTACAGTACAGTTGCATCTTATCACTCTTCAGTGAATGCTTAGTTTATAAACAATATAAACATTTTATTTCATTTCTTTTTTAAAAAAACTTTTCATCTTCCTTCACACACTTATCAACTACCTTAAATGTAAATGGGATCTTTATTTTTAAACATCTCATCTATTCAGCCTGAATCTGTAAATATCTGTCTGTGATAATATAAATTGTTGCTAGAGCTTGCAGTTTTGAAGTTATACATTTTGCATTATTAAAAGATATTTTCGTTGTAGTACCAGGATTCTGGAATTTTGACACCTTTTTGATAAAATATTTTGATTAATTTTGTTTACCATTGAGGTCATCTGGTAAGACAAAGATGTTTCCAGAAGCTCTCAAGGAGTAGAACCGTGGATTTAAATGAATGATGTTAGCAAAGGTCTCAAAGTATATCCTGTTGCATCAAATGCCTAGCATTATTATCATCCATGAATCATATCACGATTTTCACAAAAACAGGTCCTGTAACTAACTAAACAAGGACTTACACTCATTTGTACTTGTTCATTTGTAGTCCAATTTTAAAAAGCACTTATTCCCATCAGAATTACAGATCCACTGCATTTCATAGAAGTGCTACTACCCATGGAGAGTCAAGCTGTAAAAGCTTTAAAGTATGGAATATTTCCTATTCCTTAGAAGCATAAGGGCACACATTCAAAAGCAATCAATTTATGGCAGCTTTACAAGTCACTGTTCATCAGGTGAGTTACAACAGACCATATGTGCACACTTAGCTCACCGTAACTTGTGAGGTAAAATGCATTAGTTTAAACTAATGTCACACGGGTCTAAATCTTACCTTACCTTTTGGCAAGGTTAAGACGACATGTAGTCCATTGCAGTGATACAGCAGCTATCTGCTGTCTTGTTGGAAGGCTGTAACTCAGTCTGGATTGATTCAGATAAAGCTCTTAGACTGTCAAGTTTGACTTCTGTAAATGGTAATTTTTATCGATCTCAGTGATTGAACACGATAAATCATATCTTTCAAAAAACATCCAGTCCTTATTCAAAGAGTCAGAAAGAGGAAGCTTTACCATTTTCTATTAATTTCATTGATTTAATTGCATCCTCTTCTTATGAAAAATGTGCCTTTTATTTCCAATTTTACTAGATTTTATAATTTTAATCTGATTCTTCTTATACCTTTCTCTATCAGGTAAAGAATCCCAACAAGTCACTGGAATTTTCTGTACATTAAGATACTTATACATAATTTTTAGTTTCTTTGAATATTGCCTTGTGATACATGTAATTTCCACAATAGCATCAGCCTCAGTGAAGGAAATCACTATCAGAAATGGTTTTTAATTCATCCTTCAGATCTGCATTTGTGATATACAATTTCAGCTCTCTTCATCGTTAAGTATTTTTGATATGTTACTAAATACTGGCTATAAACATCAACCTGCTACAACAGCATTCTAAACACAGCTTTGTAGTACAACAGCGAAGACAGACATCTATGACATGTTCTTCCAATATATTTGTAATTTGCAAGCTTTTCAACAAATAAGGAACATGACCACACAATTTCCTTTTCTTCCTGTCCTCATTTTTGCTGTTTTCCTACTTTTGGAATTAACAATATCTTGTTATATGCTGCTTCAAAGCAGATATACTCAGCAAATATACACTCAGTAAATTTGCTGATAACACAAAACTGGGAGAGGTGGCCGATACACCAGAAGACTGTGCTGCCATTCAGCGAGACCTGGACAGGCTGGAGAGCTGGGCAGAAAGGAACCTCATGAAGTTCAACAAAGGCAAGTGTAGAGTCCTGCACCTTGGGAGGAATAACCCCATGCACCTGTACAGGTTGGGGGCTGATCTACTGGAGAGCAGCTCTGCAGAGAAGGACCTGGATATTCTGGTGGACAACAAGTTCACCATGAGCCAGCAATGTGCCCTTGTGGCCCAAAAAGGCCAATGTATCCTGGGGTGCACTAGGAAGAGTGTGGCCAACAGGTCAAGGGAGGTTATCCTGCTCCTCTACACGGCCCTGGTGAGGCCACATCTGGAGTACTGTGTGCAGTTCTGGGCCCCCCAGTTCAAGAAAGATAAGGAATTACTGGAGAGAGTCCAGCGAAGGGCTACAAAGATGATCAGAGGACTGGAGCACCTCTCTTATGAGGAGAGCCTGAGAGAGCTGGGTCTGTTCATCTTGGGGAAGACTGAGAGGGAATCTTATCAACACTTACAAATACCTTAGAGGTGGGTGTCAAGAGGAGGGGACCAGACTCTTCTAAGTGGTGCCCAGTGACAGGACAAGGGGCAATGGGCACAAGCTGAAACATGGGAAGTTCCATCTGAATATGAGGAGGAGCTTCTTTACTTTGAGGGTAGCATAGCACTGGAACAGGCTGCCCAGGGAGGTTGTGGAGTCTCCTTCTCCAGAGATATTCAAAACCCGCCTGGACGCGACCCTGTGCAACACGCTGTAGGGGAACCTGCTTTGGCAGGGGGTTGGACTAGATGATCTCCAGAGGTCCCTTCCAACCCTTAACCATTCTGTGATTCTGTGATTCTGTGAGATTATGAATGCTGCTACTGGTGAAACTATATGGAATTATACCTTCCATTACTTTTACCCATTACAGCTGTTACACACAATATGAGCTTTCAGATTCCATAATAATACAAATAACAGCAGATATTAATCAGTCTAGGCACACTAATTAACTTGAGTTTTTTCACCTTGTCAGATTTCTCTTAAAATATTATAATTCTCTAGTCTACTCCTATTTTCATGACAGCATCTTACAATTAATCAGAATAAACAGTTTTATTCCTAAATTACTAATACAAAAAAAGGAGTCAGAATATGGACTTGTAATATTGCATTGTTCCTGAATGAAGTACCATGAAATTCCTTCCAACCTGGACAAGAACAGCTTCATTTCTTCGTGATACTCCATTGCCTAAAATATGAGTTCCTACAGTAAATTGAAGATGGTAAGAATGCACATAGCATATACAAATACGATTCTAATTATAACCAAATTATGTGTGAGTTCATAGAACTGCCTACCTGAGGACTGTAACCAAAGAACAACTGCTGTTCTCTCCTACAGCCGGTTCTTTCAGGCAGTTAAAAGTCTTGTTAATCCTTGCTTAATCTTCCATGTTTATTATAACTGTGCCTCCTCTCAGGATGATAGCAATGGACTGAATATGCATAGATGTCATGTTACTATCCTTCCACTGTACAACATATACTTACATTCAGCTCAATAAATGTTCATATACTTAACTAAAGAGTACTCTGGCACATACTTAAGAAAAAACATGTTATGAGACATGAGAACTGTTCCTTCAGCAAAAGAACAAGTGTACAACGTGCATAACTGCTTTTTGCTTTGCTGAGAGACAATGAAGTCTAACATCAATTGCGTCAAGATAAGTTCACTACTTCGCTATGACTTGTGTTTTTTCGTTGCTGTATACACTGAACAATGACCAATAAAGAAAACTTTAGCATCAGAGTGTCAGTTTATTGACTTGTGAGCTTTCAGAGCTCTACTGAATATTAAAAATGTAAATTATTTTATACTATAGATACTTGATGTATCCATGAATTGCTTTATAATAAAAAAGTAAACTATTTAGCAGAGTATGTAGTTTTGGAAACAAATTGCCATTTCTGAAAACAGCCTTGCTTTCCAGTGTCAAGAGACTTACATAAAGGTATATGTCACTAGAGAAAGAAATGTGCAAACCACTGGTCATTTTTAAATTTTGATGTTTTTCAGGCATCACACTGAATAAATCAACGAAAAAAAATCAATGTTAGCTCTTTCCCATACAAAATTCTGTGATATTCCCAAGAACTGTGAGAAAATACATTATTGTGTTATTATATAAAATACCTGAATACCTAAATATGAACGTTATGACATATCTTTGTATGAAATACTAAGATAACAGACCTCTAAAGATTCTACAGAAAGACTGATGATCTACACATAGGCATGAGCTATATGATATTATAGGGATGGGTTTTTTTTCAGAAATTGAGAGTTTTGGGTTGAAATTATTTCTGAAACTGAGCTTGGAAACTAGTGAATAATCTATCCCTAATGCCATTCAAATTGAGCAACATTCATGATATGCACTGGTTTCAGCTGAAAGCTAAACACATACTTAAGTGTCTTACTGAGTTGAACAGGACTACTCATTACAACACAAATGATACTTAGCACATCACAGAATTCATCTTTTTGTAACACAGAGCACAATTATATTATGGGAGCATTGGCAGTCATGTTAACTGAAAACAATTTACAGATACTCTGAGTAATCACAGAATCACAGAATCAATCAGGTTGGAAGAGATCTTGCTTTAGGATTATGCAAAACGCACATGCCTCAGAAAAAAGATAATTAGGTGTCAGCAAAGTAGAACCAATAGTACAATAAGTCCTGCAACAACATCAAGTTTTATGTTTGGAAGAAATTACTCAGAAATAAAAAAAAAAATATGAAACATCAAAGTTAATATTTTCTAAACAACAAAAAAAAGCCATCTCAAATACTTTATAAATTTCTGTGTATTTAGAGGTCCTGTCATTTTTTAGTATATAAAACTTCTATCAGTTGAGTGGGTTCTAGTAAAGAAAAAAAAATTTCCTTATGTTAATGATCATCAGAAAATGGTATTTGGCTCTTTTCCATGAAAACTGTACACTATTTTATTTGTATGAATTAATAAGGTTTCTTGAAAGTTTCAGTCAGCCATTCACACAGTCCTTACACACATAACAAATTGATTAGCCAAACTACATTGAGATGAAGTAGTAACAATGAACAGGGAATAATTCGCCAATGGTACATGAAGTATCAATTTGTTCATCTGAACTGTTCAGCAAAGAGAAGAAAGAAAAATGTATTCAGTGACATCAGGCTATTTAAGCAAACAGTCCACACACACAGATTACAGGAGATCTTTTCCTCCGCAATTAATAATTCATCCTGTTTTACTTAACAAATATTTTCTTAACAGAACTATTAACCTTAAAAAAGAGAAAACTATACATATACTGAAAGGTCTTTATACAGAAACCATATATTGATTCAATTCACGGAACATGCTGCTAACAGACACTCCAAAGGTAGCTTGTTCCATGCTTACATTTTTAATGTCCTTAAGGCTATTGGAGGTTACCACCTGTGACATTTAATTATCATAGAATCATAGAATCATAGAATGGTTTGGGTTGGAAGGGACCTTAAAGATCATCTAGTTCCAACACCCCTGCCACGGGCAGGGACACCTTCCACTAGACCAGGTTGCTCAAAGACCCATCCAATCTGGCCTTAAACACTGCCAGGGAGGGGGCAGCCACAGTTTCTCTGGGCAACCTGTGCCGGTGTCTCACTACCCTCACAGGAGAGAATTTCTTCCTAATGCCTAATCGAAATCTACCCTCTTTCAGTTTAAAACCATTACCCCTCGTCCTATCACTACATGCCCTTGTAAAAAGTCCCTCTCCCACTTTCCTGTAGGCCCCCTTCAGGTACTGGAAGGCTGCTATGAGGTCTCCCCACAGACTTCTCTTCTCCAGGCTGAACAAGCCCAACTTTCTCAGCCTGTCTTCATAGGGGAGGTGCTCATCATCTTCGTGGCCCTCCTCTGGACTCACTCCAACAGCTCCATGTCCTTCTTATATTGGGGGCCCCAGAGCTGGACACAGTACTCTAGGTGGGATCTCACAAGAGTGGAGTAGAGGGGCAGAATCACCTCCCTTGACCTGCTGGCCACGCTGCTTTTGATGCAGCCCAGGAAGCGGTTGGCCTTCTGGGCTGCAAGCCCATGTTGCCAGCTCATGTTGAGCTTCTCCTCAACCATCATCCCCAAGTCCTTCTCCTCAGGGCTGCTCTCAATCCATTCTCTGCCCAGCCTGTATTTGTGCTTGGGATTGCCCTGACCCACATGCAGGACCTTGCACTTGGCATTGTTGATCTTCACGTGGGTCGCAGGGGCCCACTTCTCAAGCCTGTGAAGGTCCCTCTGGATGTCATCCCTTCCCTCCAGCGTGTCAAACGCACCACATCATAGCTTGGTGTCATTGGCAAAATTGCTGAGGGCACACTCAATCCCACTGTCCATGTCGCTGACAAAGATGTTAATCAGGACCAGTCCTGTACCCGGTTACACTACTTCTGTCTGGATTTCTGAAAAAGCTGTCATTTATTTAAAGGTTGTCCCTACAATTACACTGTCTTGCATCAGACATTAGCCGTATGGATAATTTCTTCATGCAGTAGAAGGTGTCCTTTTAATTTAAAACTTATTGGCTAGTTTGAAAGTCTTTTAAACAAATAATAATTTATTATATTCTTTTTTAAGTAGGTTAGTCTATTGATTTCATAAACTACTTTCTAAGACCTGGCTAAGCAGGCCTTCAAGAAAGAGGAAGGAGCATATTCTCACAGAGCGCTTATAGACAGCTGTTGAATTAAACATGTTCCAGCAGGAAAGAAGTAGATAACGTAATGGTTGAATAGAGATCCCCATTCAAGGAGTTTCTTGGTTCTCAAGAAAGAAAAGTTAATCTTCCTCTTGACTTTTTACGAAGTGAATGTCTCTTTTTACTAGAATGCACGTATGCATATACTTGCGTACAATTTAGTGTATCTGATATCAAACAACACTTGACCCACATGAATTATAAATGCAAGAAGAAAAGCAAGCAATCAGCTGATTAGTTTCACATGTGTAATGCGTGCCAGCAAATCAGACCTATCTCAGTTTCATCTAAAGACTGAAAATATTTATTTCGGTGAAATTTGTATCATATTCATTAACTTCTGAATAAAACACAACAAGATATTATAAGGTAAACTTCAATTAAACAAACCTTAATAAAAAGAAATGTCCATTTGATAAAAAGTCATCATATTGGTAGTTCTATGATTTAATGTAGTCTATGCTTTCCTTACAATTATTCTGTTATGCATCAGCTAATGGTATTATGAGCCCACAGTATAACTTTATTAGGTACCCATTTAGAATTATTTCCATATAAAACATACTGATCCATCAAAGATGTGCTCCTGGAAAATACACAGTTGACTGAGTTGGCCATACTGAGTACGCTAATTCATATTTTCTTTCCTCTAACTTTGTGAATCTCTGTGTTTGTACCCTCCAGATAAAGAAAAAAGGTCAGTTAGCATGTCATCTGAGTCAGGGAAACAAATCAAGTCATTATCAGAAATATTGAAAAGGCATCTTCAAACTATTTAAAAGAACCATTCTAAATTCCAGATTTTTGATGAGTGATTGATATTTTTAAGCTGAGCAACAGAATTCCATCATATTTGCAAGAGGAAGTCCTTGAGCTCCTAGCTGAAACTTCACATTGAAGAAATATTTTGCAATTAAGGAACTTGGGAACTTAGATGTTATTCCTCTTTAAACACTTTCCAAAGATGAAAGTATGGACTCTGTAGCACCTACTCACGTGAAAAAATTTTCAAATGAGAAATTTCTCAAATCAAAGAAAATACGTTGGCTGCACACCAAAGATCTTCTAAATCTCCTGCATTTGACAAGCCACAGGGTGCTACTGAAGATACAGACAATGTTACAAGAGAAATACAATTCTTAAGTCTTCAAATAAAACCTGAAAAACTGTAAGCATAACTGAACATAATAATATTGCTTATTAGCACAGAACTGACAACGTACTTACCAGCATATGGATCTGAAATTAATTCACTTCATGTGCATAACATGGGGTAAATCCATCTTAAAAAGGAAAGTGAATGTGTACATTGTTCCCTACTAAGCAATGTTTCTTATCTTTCCATTTTCTGCCTTTTTTTCATGGTCTTTTCTAAGTTTTCATTCTCCAATTTCACTCTCCTTTGGCTTAATTTTCTTTTGATCCTATTAACTAACCCTGAAAAGTTCTATGATATCCTTACCTCCTTACTGAAGTTTAAAAAGTTAAACTAAGTATTTATCAGCCTACACCTTGATTACTTTTTGAGTTTCCTGCACACATCTCTTTTATCTTCTCCAATTGCACAGTAAATTTTTGAAGAGAAAAAAGATTTTTCCCACGCTGTTTTATGACAAAGAACGTTTGTATGAATTTTATGAGGCCTTCAGGTACAATAAGATAAATAATATAATTCACAATAACAGAAAGATATTAAGAATATGACCTTAAATACTTTTTATGCATTTTCTTCTACTTTCAATTTAGCAGCTTCATATGCTGTGTCAAGCAAAATTTACACTATATTCTGCAAGACAAAGATAATTCATTTACTTACATAAGTATGACAATGGCAAAGTAAACTACTTCAGTCATAAGAATAGCCAATGAGAAAGGAGCTATTGCTCTGCATTTTAGATGACATGTTATGGTATGGTATACCAGGAATTTTTTTTTTTAAATAGACGCCTTGCATTCTTGTTGCAGTGTGCTAAAATGAAGTAGGTACAAATAAATAAAAAAAAAATAAAACCCTTAGACTTAAACCAACACTAGAGGCAATGTAGGCCCACTGATGAATGAGGTGGGGGCCCTGGAGACAGAGGATAAAAAGAAGGCGGAGTTACTGAATGCCGCCTTTGCCTCTGTCTATACTGCTGGAGGCTGTCCTGAGGAGCCCCGGACCCCTGAGGCCCCAGAAGAAGTCAGGATAGAGGAGGAGTCTGTCTTGGTTGATGAGGGCTGGGTCAGGGACCAATTCAGCAACCTGGACGTCCATAAATCCATGGGCCCTGATGGGATGCACCCGCGGGTGCTGAGGGAGCTGGCGGAAGTCATTGCTAGGCCACTCTCCATCATCTTTGCAAAGTCGTGGGCAATGGGAGAGGTGCCTGAGGACTGGAGGAAAGCGAATGTCACTCCAGTCTTCAAAAAGGGCAAGAAGGAGGACCCGGGGAACTATAGACTGGTCAGCCTCACCTCCATCCCCGGAAAGGTAATGGAACAGCTTGTCCTTGGTGCTGTCTCTAGGCACATCAAGGATAAGGGGATCATTAGGGGCACTCAGCATGGCTTCACGAACGGGAAGTCATGCTTTACCAACTTGATAGACTTTTATGAGGACATAACCTGGTGGATAGATGATGGTAAAGCTGTGGATGTGGTCTATCTCGATTTCAGTAAAGCATTTGACACGGTCTCCCACAGCATCCTCGCAGCTAAACTGAGGAAGTGTGGTCTGGATGATTGGGTAGTGAGGTGGATTGTGAACTGGCTGAAGGAAAGAAGCCAGAGAGTGGTGGTCAATGGGACAGAGTCCAGTTGGAGGCCTGTGTCTAGCGGAGTCCCTCAAGGGTCGGTACTGGGACCAGTACTATTCAATATATTCATTAATGACTTGGATGAGGGAATAGAGTGCACTGTCAGCAAGTTCGCTGATGACACAAAACTGGGAGGAGTGGCTGACGCGCCGGAAGGCTGCGCAGCCATTCAGAGAGACCTAGACAGGCTGGAGAGTTGGGCGGGGAGAAACTTAATGAAATATAACAAGGGCAAGTGTAGAGTCCTGCATCTGGGCAAGAACAACCCCATGTACCAGTACAAGTTGGGGACAGACCTGTTGGAGAGCAGCGTAGGGGAAAGGGACCTGGGGGTCCTAGTGGACAGCAGGATGACCATGAGCCAGCAATGTGCCCTTGTGGCCAAGAAGGCCAATGGCATCCTGGGGTGTATTAGAAGGGGTGTGGTCAGCAGGTCAAGAGAGGTTCTCCTCCCCCTCTACTCTGCCCTGGTGAGGCCGCATCTGGAATATTGTGTCCAGTTCTGGGCCCCTCAGTTCAAGAAGGACAGGGAACTGCTAGAGAGAGTCCAGCGCAGAGCCACAAAGATGATTAAGGGGGTGGAACATCTCCCTTATGAGGAGAGGCTGAGGGAGCTGGGTCTCTTTAGCTTGGAGAAGAGGAGACTGAGGGGTGACCTCATTAATGTTTATAAATATGTAAAGGGCAAGTGTGATGAGGATGGAGCCAGGCTCTTCTCAGTGACATCCCTTGACAGGACAAGGTAATGGGTGCAAGCTGGAACACAGGAGATTCTGCATAAATATGAGGAAAAACTTCTTTACGGTGAGGGTAACCGAACACTGGAACAGGCTGCCCAGAGAGGTTGTGGAGTCTCCTTCTCTGGAGACATTCAAAACCCACCTGGACGCGTTCCTGTGTGATATGATCTAGATAATCCTGCTCCGGCAGGGGGATTGGACTAGATGATCTTTCGAGGTCCCTTCCAATCCCTAACATTCTGTGATTCTGTGATTCTGTGATTCTGTGATTCTGTAAATAGTAATTTATTATGAATGATTCAATGGACCTTGAATAAATATTTTCTTTCACAGATATGTATACCTACAGCTAGGTATTTATATATGTACATACAAAGAAACCCAAATAGGTCGACCTACACCTATACATCTGCTTGTGTTAGCAGCGTTTTTGCTATTCCAGACTATAAAGTCCTGTAGGCATATTTTATTGAATTTAGGTAATTAACAGTTAAATCTCATGAAAAAGTCCACACTGGTATTCTGATGACTTCAGAATGGAATTCTGGTTCCATTCTAGCAATAACTCTTGTCTGTTTAGTGAGTGATATTTATAGGTAAGGAGTGAGGATGGTACTTCCCTCGGGGTATTATCGATGAAAAGACCTCTAAAATGCCTAGTTATTATTATCACTTTAGCATCAGCATGTAGAATGCATCCCACTTGGATAAAAAGAACAAAAAGTGTTAATTTACTTATGTTGTTCTCTGGGGTGCTCTGAGAGTTTTTCAGCGTTGCTCCATTTCTGCATAGAAATTCACATGTTTCATTAGATCATTGCTATAACTGCAATCCCACTAAAAATCTCAGCTATTGCAGAGGACAGATATTTTACCTTTAGCTCAGTAATATTTTACCTTTAGTCCCTGTAATATTTCTTAATTGGTCCACAGTCAGGTCTCAGCAACTAATGTCTTTATTCTGTTAGTGTTACATTGTTCCCTAGTTTAATCTTATAATTATACAATTCCTATGATCTGTGGATTCGAGCATCTTCTGTATTTTAGATATTGTTTCTTCATCTCTGCAAAAGCTCGCACTCAGCTGACATTCATTACCTGACATAATATTATGTTTATTTTTAATTACAAATCAATGGAACCACAAACTTCTATGCACTCTGTAAACTAGTAGATTTGTCTGAATTCTCAGTCATTACTTCTGTAAAAGGAACATACTAAACAATTTCTACTCAAGAGACAGAGCAAAGAGGTATCATGAAACGTACATCTAAAGAAAACACTGTTGAACTCACTTTACTTTCTACTGCAAAACTACATCCTTCTAAAACACATTTGTTTGTGCTAAATTAGCAACATTACCCACAGCTACCATTCCTACGTAAGATATCATTTGAATCCTGAACTACTGAACTTAGCCTCTTGAGTAAATTCAATCAGGTTGTGATACAGAAGACAAATTGTTCTAAAAAATATAGATTGTAGTAAAAACCCAGTATTCTTGGACACATGCAGAAACAGAAAAACCTCTACAGCTAATGCTGTTATGTGAAAATTTAGGAGCGATTTAAGAATTTAAAATATGCCTTAGTGAAAACCTTGATGGGTGTCATGGTTTAACCCCAGATGGCAACTAAGCACCACACAGCCGCTTGCTCACTGCCCCGCAGTGGACTGGGGGAGAGAATCAAAAGGGTAAAAGCGAGAAAACTCATGGACTCAGATAAAGACAGTGTAACAGGTAAAGCAAAAGCTGCACGTGCAAGCAAAGCAAAACAAGGAATTCATGCACTGCTTCCCATCAACAGGCAGGTGTTCAGGGCCATCTCCAGGAAAGCAGGGCTCCATCACGCATAACGGTTACTTGGGGAGACAAAACACCATAACTCTGAATGTCCCCTCTTCCTCCTTCTTCCCTCAGCTTTTATTGCGGAGCATGACATCATACGGTGTGGAATATCCCTTTGGTCAGTTGGGGTCAGCTGTCCGAGCTGTGTCTGCTCCCAGCTTCTTGTGCACCCCCAGCCTGCTCGCTGGTGGGGCAGTGTGAGAAGCAGAAAAGGCCTTGACACTGTGTAAGCACTGTTCAGCGATAGAAAAAACATCCCTCTGTTATCAACACTGTTTTGTCTGAACGTCCCCTGGCGCAGTTTTGAGCCATTCCCACATGTCCTGATACTGGATAGCAGCAAGAAGAGATCAGCACCTCCCTTTCCACTTTCCCTCCTCAGGAAGCTGCAGAGAGCAATGAGGTCACCCCTCAGCCTCCTTCCCTCTGAACTAGACAAAACCAGTGTCCTCAGCCACTCCTCAGAGGACATGCCTTCCAGCCCCTTCACCAGCTTTGTTGCCCTGCTCTGGACGCTTTCAAGTACCTTATCATCCTTTTCTAATGGTGGGGCACAATTTACGGGATTGAATTCCCCACGGTACAGGAATACAATTGGTACAGCTACAGCTAATTGTTTCAGGATGTGCTATGTCAAAATTCATTTGCCTTGCAGGGCCCTTCGCAGAGGGGCAAAAAAAAAGCACTGGCTACCAGCTCATTTTCAAGCATAACTCAAAGCATAGGTTTTATCTCATAAATCCCATGTTGTTTGAAATCCTTGCTGCTTAAAGACTGTCTTTTTCCTCAAAGCCCTCTGGACAGGGGGCACTCACAGCAAGGGAATTCATCTCTAGCCTCACTCTGCCGGCTGATGTATCAGATCCACATTTGGGCACATGCAAGGGCCTGTCTCATCACACTCAGCTTGCATTAAAATGTTGAGATTCTTTAACTGACTAGACATAGTCTGGCAGCTTCCTACACTCATTGCACCTGTTTTGCAAACTAATTACCATGTCTGTGATAGAAGATTGTTTTTCATAGTTTCTTTTATTAAATAAAACAAAAAAGAAGTTCCTTTGTATCTGAAAAATGTCATCAGTAATTTCATCACACCAACATTCTCAGGTGATTTCAGGTGGGTGTATAAAAAGCAAAATCTTCAGTCCTTCTTTGCAGCTATCTTACAGGTGCATAGGAACTCTTTTAAGAGAGACAGTTGCCTTCTCATGTCGGATGGCCACCTGGCCAGCCACCTCCTTACCCATATCAGCATTATCAGCAACAACCTTACTCTTCACTAAATGTCTGCTGAATTAATTTAAAAACTCAGCAACCTTTATTCACACTCCTGGAGAGTAAAGCATTCTCACAGACAGCAGTGCCATTAACTGCATCGCACTGACCCACCAGTGCTTCATCTCTTGTAGCTTTTTCACTGTCAGGGCTGATTTGGCACTTTCTCCAATTAAACTTCCAAAATAGAAGTTCAGTTAATGCCAGCTGTGGTTATCTTATTTTCTAGGAGGCAGACATTGATTTTTAAAGTGACTAGACAGACATTACCAGCTTCATGTTCAGAGCCCACCCACACAGCGTGTCCATTGCTCAGCCAACAAGTGGAGGGCTGGATCTGCTGGTCGTGACTGTGTGGAGCTGAACTCCAGCAGGCTACTGATGAGTGAAAGCTCCCTTAACACATCTCTCAGGCTCCACTCTTCATGCTTTGATGTCATCAAATGTATGAAACAGTGAAGTTCATGGTCAAGGTCTTTTGAATTTAGATTGCAGAAACCATCGTTCAAGAAATGTAGGTTTCCTTGTCCACATCATATTCTGGATTTCATAGCATGTATGAGCCAGAAAAAGCTGTATCTCTTGATATAGTTTTACAGCCCCCATACTCCCTACCAGCTGAAGCTCTGACAGAAGAGATATCCCCTACACCAATAAACCATGTGTGAAGAACTGCAGAGTAGAAATAAGTAACACAATGTCAGGTGGAGACCCATGAGTTTCTGCTAGTTTTGAACCATCAGAGTAGGCAAATGTTCACGGAGGCACGAGTTCACAGGGTTCACAGGGTCACTATAAGCCACAAATGTGATATAGGCAAGTGCATTCTTGTATGTCAGGCAAGATATTACCATAGAAAAGGCAAGCATCGTGCAAAGCCCTGGTGAGAACTCACCTATATCACTACGGACATTTCTCATTCCTCTTGATCAAGAAAGATAAATTCCATCTGGGATGAAGGCAAACAAAGACTAAGCAGTTGATTAGGGGCACGGAAGGCCTACAGAAAAAGACAACAACCAGAAGAAGAAAGAGAAAGGCTGAGAGGGCTGCCATCACTTTCAAGAAAGGCATCAAGGATGAAGGCCAGAGGAGGAAAAGAGCTACTGAAGTGCAAGGAAAAATATGGTAAAGAACACAAAACAATTCAGGACTTCTTTCCAAGAAGATGACTTCACCATAAACAGCATGCTCTCGATTTGTCTGCAAAGTTCATGCAGAGGGAACCAAACCTCTGGCACCACTGCAACCAAATGAATGTATATGGTATAAATGCCCCTATTTAGATAGTCTGAATGTATATACCAATTTTGGCACCAAGGTACAAAATGAGAATAGCATCTTCTTTAATCTTCCAGTACTCAAAATACTAAACTCTAAAGGGAAAAGATATTTGTCAGGGTTTTAGGTAAGATTTGAACATCTTTCCACAAAGTGAGGTAGGCAAATGGGATGCAGGGTTATAGGCTGTTCGGGAGGGATGGGCAAAGCAGGTGAGGTGAAGGCATTACACTGTATGGAAGGGAGAGGTTTGCCTGTACAGCCTGTGCAGTTAGCGGTGATGTGGTAGAGAGCCCCTGGGTGAGAATTAGGGGGATAGAAGAAAAAGCAGATATCATTGTGGGTGCCTATTATCATTTGCCCAGCCAAGATAATAGCACTGACGTGTTATTCTATGGGCAATTAAGAGAAATTTCTGGATCAGTAGCCCTTGTCCTTATGGGAGATTTCAACTTCCCAGACATCAACTGGGAAAATCATACTGCTGTGACAAGTAAGTTGGGAAATTCCTGAAGTTTATTGAAGATAATTTATTGTTCCAAGTTCTCAGTGAGCCAACGAGGAAAGATGCCCTCCTAGACTTGTTATTTGTGAATAGGGAAGGACTCGTGGGGGATGTGATGATAGGTGGCTGTCACGGTCACAGTGATCATGAAATGGCTGAATTTAAAATTTTCAGTGTAATAAGAGAAAAGGAGAGGAGAGGAGGAGAGGACTGGGCTACTTGGTGTAGTGTAGAGTAGAGTGCTGTTGGTGTTCATGGGGTTGCTACTACGGACAACGCCCTGTCTGAGGTAGTCTGTGTTGCTAGCCATGTTAGAGTCGTTCATGCGCGTGTGTGCATGTGTGTGTGTGCAGCAGCATCCATGGCAGTGGGATGGAGAGGCCCTTGAGTTTCCAGGCTGCACGTGGCTGGGCTTCAGCAGCTGCAAAGAAGAAATCCTGGTCCTGGAATCCACAGGCTTCAGCCACTCATAACTTCCTCAACATTTTCACTTTTACTAACTCTGAATTACATACATTAGTCTTGATTTGACTTACTTTGAACAGCTTTTACACATATCCATTAAAAATACAAAACATTATTTTCAGCTGTTCGACTCATTTTTTCACAGGAACACAGCATGTGATGTACAAGATCAGAGATCCATTTGACTAACCTGATCTCCCTCTATGACAAGATGACCCGCTTACTGGATGAGGGAAAGGCTGTGGATGTTGTCTACCTGGACTTTAGTAAAGCCTTTGACACAGTCTCCTGCAGCATTCTCCTGGAGAAACTGACTGCTCGTGGCTTCGACAGGCATACACTTCGCTGGATAAAAAACTGGATGGCCGGGCCCAAAGAGTTGTGGTGAATGGAGTTAAATCCACCTGGTGGCCGGTCACAAGTGGTGTTCCCCAGGGCTCAGTATTGGGGCCAATATCTGTTCAATATCTTTCTCAGTGATCTGGACCAGGGGATCAAGTGCAGCCTCAGTAAGTTTGCAGATGACACCAAGTTGGGCAGAAGTGTTGATCTGCTTGAGGGTAGGAAGGCTCTGCAGAGGGATCTCAACAGGCTGGATCAATGAGCTGAGGCCAACTGTATGAGGTTCAACAAGGCTAAGTGTCAGGTCCTGCACTTGGGGCACAACAACCCCATGCACTGCTGCAGGCTTGGGGAAGACTGGTTGGAAAGCTGCCTGGTGGAAAAGGACCTGGGGGTGTTGATCGATAGCTGGCTGAACCTGAGCCAGCAGTGTGCCCAGGTGGGCAAGAAGACCAACAGCATCCTGGCTTGCATCAGCAATAGTGTGGCCAGCAGGACTAGGGAAGTGATTGTCCCCCTGTACTCTGCACTGGTGAGGCCACACCTCAAGTACTGTGTTCAGTTTTGGGCCCCTCAGTATGAGAAAGACATTGAGGTGCTGGGGTGAGTCCAGAGAAGGGCAACGAAGCTGGTGAAGGGTCTAGAGCCCGTGTCTTATGAGGAGCGGCTGAGGGAACTGGGGCTGTTTAGTCTAGAGAAAAGAAGGCTAAGGGGAGACCTTGTTGCTGTCTACAAGTACCTGGAAGAAGGTTGGAGAGAGGAGGGTGTTGGTCTCTTCTCCCAGGTAACAAGTGATAGGACGAGAGGAAACAGCCTCAAGTTGTGCCAGGGGAGGTTTAGATTGGATATTAGGAAACATTTCTTCACAGAAAGGGTTATCAAGCAGTGGAACAAGCTGCCCAGGGAAGTGGTGGAGTCACTATCCCTGGAGGTATTAAAAAGATGAGTAGATGTGGTGCTTAGGCATATTGTTTAATGGTGGGCTTGGTAGTGTTAGGTTAATGATTGGACTTGATGATCTTAAAGGTCCTTTCAAAGCAAAACGTTCTATGATTCTATGATTCTAATCTAACTTTCAAACACTTTGTTCAATGCTAGGTGTTTCAGTGAGATGCTATGAAAGCTGTCATGTTGAATTGTTCTGTTGACAAAATCCTCATTTTAGAAATTATTAAATTAGGGATCTAGGATTCTCTGAGGACTGGTGAGAACAGAGAACTCAGCATTAAGCATGGGACAAGAAGAGCATCCTTCTGAGTAAGCAAGTGCCTACAAGTTGAACAACTGCTGCTTCAATGAATGTTGCAAAAAAAGAAAGTTTCCACGTCCTTGCTGACAGCATGGGGAAGAGGTGACAGCAGCAATGAGGAGTCTGCTAGTCTGGATGAGAAAGCAAGAGAAAGGGACACCCTCAGGCCTAAAAGGATGCAGAAATGCAAGCAATATCTGCAGAAGATGAGGTGGCTGAAGGAACAAAACATAGCCCTCCTTCTCCGATGGTCAGTGTTTTAACATTCAAGTTTTAAACTACTGCTATTGAATATGTTGTTGTGTCTATATATATATATGCGCTCATATATAATATATGTATATACACATATATGTATGTATCAGCTAATTAAGAGATTGCTGTGATAAACTGTTTAGAAGACTCACAAATCAGGCCTGTTTTAAGCTTTAAAACCAAACTTTACTAAATTTATTCATTAACAACACTTCTTTTGCTAATAATTAGTTCTTGCTTATTACTGATCATCTTCATTACATATACAAAACTGTCAGCCAGTAACACCATTATGCTACATTAGTTATGAGTATACAGTACCCTGGAGCTCATGATGACACCATTGGCTATGGTCCTTGGTGTTTCTCAGTTGCTGAGGTTAAGGTGATCAAGCCCAAGAGATTTTGATGAAACAATTTTGAACTGAAGGGGGTTCATTTTCTTTCTTCTCCATATTCCTACTATATTTGATGTTTTTATGCTATTTGGTCCTCCCAAGGGAAAGCAGGGGTCTCATATGCTCCCAATACCGCTTATATTGCTTTTTTCTTGTCTTGCAGGTGATGCTTCTTGTGTATTCCCCAAATTGCCCTCCATGCAATTACACACATCTTTGTCCCTTTGATGATCCCTTTCCTCACACACTTTGTGAAGCGCTTGCGCATTGTGTCTAGTTCTGCCATCACAGCATTACAAAATACATAAGTATTGATGCTGGTTACCTTATTTTAGTACCCTTATATTTGGGTTCAAGGCACGTCAATACTGATTAGGGCACTTGTAGTTTCTAAAGAAGTTATTTAAGCCCTAAGTTCGAAGTCTAAGATCCAGGCAAAATGCAGAAAGAGATCTGGGCATTCAGTAATCAGATGGAAAACAGCCAGCCCTCTTGTGTACAGAGTTTCCTGAATTAGCAAATAAAGAATGACGAAGAAATGTGTCAGGACTTTACACATCTGATTCTCAGCTAAAGGGAAATGATTTTATTATATGAGGATTATCAGCTTAGAATTCTCTCCTGGACCTTGGTTCTTAAATAATTTCTTTAAGAAAAACAGTCAAGTCATTTATTCCAAAGGATGCCTGGAAGGAATTATGCTTAGTAAAAATCTCAGAAGACAGCTTGCCAGGATTTGGGAGTCAGACCGGATGCTCAGTATAGGAGATATACTACCTGGAAAGTAAGGATACCAATCAAAGGAGAAAAACATGCTGCATCCCCTTGAGAAAGGCTCATGAATAAACATTCAATGATTAATATATTCTCTTAGGAGAACCAGTGTAGAGGCCTAGTAAGTATGACATAAAAACCTTATTAAATAGCCATTACAGAATCATAGAATGGTTTGGGTTGGAAGGGATGTTAAAGATCATCTAGTTCCAACCCTCCTGCCACAGGCAGTGACACCTTTCCACTACACCAGGTTGCTCAAAGCCCCATCCAGCACGGCCTTAAACATGGCCAGGGAGGGGACATCCACAGCTTATCTGTGCAACATGTACCAGTGTCTCACTACCCTCACAGTATAGAATTTCTTCCTAATATCTAATCTAAATCTACCCTCTTTCAGTTTAAAACCATTCCCACTCTTCCTGTCACTACATGCTCTTGTAACGAGTCCCTCTCCAGCTTTCCTGTAGGCCCCCTTTAGGTACTGGAAGGCTGCTAGAAGGTCTCCCCGGAGCCTTCTCTTCTCCAGGCTGAACAGCCCCAACTCTCTCAGCCTGTCTTCATAGGAGAGGGGCTCCAGCCATCTCATCATCTTCGTGGCCCTCCTCTGGACTCGCTCCAACAGCTCCATGTCCTTCTTATGTTGGGGGCCCCAGAGCTGAACGCAGTACTCCAGGTGGGGTCTCATGAGAGCGGAGTAGAGGTGCAGAATCACCTCCCTCGACCTGCTGGCCACGCTGCTTTTGATGCAGCCCAGGATACGGTTGGCCTTCTGGGCTGCAAGCGCACATTGCCGGCTCATGTTGAGCTTCTCATCAACCATCACCCTCAAGTCCTTCTCCTCAGGAAGAGTCTCCTCTCCGCAATCCATTCTCTTCCCAGCCTGTATTTGTGCTTGGGATTGCCCCGGCCCACATGCAGGACCTTACACTTCACCTTGCTGACCTTCACGTGGGTCGCAGGGGCCCACTTCTCAAGCCTGTGAAGGTCCCTCTGGATGGCATCCCTTCCCTCTAGCGTGTCGACCACACCACACAGCTTGGTGTCGTTGGCAAACTAGCTGAGGGCGCACTCAATCCCACTGTCGATGTCACTGACAAATGCTAAACAGCGCCACTCCCAATACCAGCCTCCAAGGAATGCCACTCGTCACTGATCTCCACTTGGACATCGAGCCGAAATTGACCACAATTCTATGAGTGCGACCATGTCAACGTTTAAATCTGTGCAGGCGGTTAAACAGATGACAGACACTCTCTATTAATCTTCTCCAGAGGGGAAAAGGATAAGAGAAAAGATAGAGAGACTTACATGTTGGAAAATTAAAACAGTTTTAATAAACAAGGAAAAGAAAGTGTATAATAAATATTGAACTGTATACAAAACCACTATTGAGCTCCCCCCGATAACAACCATGTCACCGTTGATGCTACAGGGCAGGCGTTGGGCAGTCCCGAAGCACACACGGCAGCAGGTGGGAACCGGATTCAGGAGCGAAGCCAGGAGCATGGGCAGAATCCTCCCAAGATGTCGGCCACAGGGGAAGAAAGAGCGACCCTTGTGGTCCCTCAGCTTTTAACTGAGTATATCACATGGGTGGGATGGAATACCCTATTGGCCAGGTTTCAGTCACCTGTCCTGTCCACTCCTCCCCACAGGTGCGATAATTTACGGTCCTTTTCTCTGGGGGACAAAGAGACCCAACAGGGACCCTAGTTCCCATGGCAACAAGCGCGTGTTCAACTTCAGAAAGTAAGGTCACTTAAAAGAAACTAAACTTACCTTAACTGAAAAGTCTGTCCTAGTCCAAACCAGGAGACCATCCAAACCAGGAGAGACAAGGATCTCATGCAGGATGGTATCAAATGCTTTGCACAAGTCCAGGTAGATGATGCCAGCTGCTCTTCCCTTATCCACCAATGCTGTAACCCCATCGTAGAAAGCCACCAAATTTGTATGGCACAATTTGCCCTTAGTGAAGCCATGTTGGCTGTCATGAATCACCTCTTTATTTTCCATGTGCTTTAGCACAGTTTCCAGGAGGATCTGCTCCATGATCTTGCTGGGCACGGGGTGAGACTGACTGGCCTGTAGTTCCCCAGATCTTCCTTTTTTCCCTTGTTAAAAATGAAGGTTAGAAAGTAAAATTTAGTAAGTTCCAACTTCTTTGTTGTATTCAGAAATATTTCCTCATCTCCAATTTTTTTCTACTCTGTATTCACCCTGTTTCCCCTAAATTCTATATGTAATGATGTGAGAAGAGATGGACTTAAGGGCCATTATAAACGGTTAACGTGAAATGGCATCATTTTACTTATGTCAGTTAAACAATATCTATGTACAGAAGCTGACGAAAATTTTTAAAAAGGTGTATTTTACTCTAGCTGTAATCAATTTCAATAATATTTTCATGTTAAATAAATATTTAGAACAGAATAGAACAGAACAGATCAGAACAGAACAGAGTAGTTCAGCTGGAAGGGACCTACAACAACCAGCTAGTCCAACTGCCTGACCACTTCAAGGCTGACCATATTAAAACATATCATTAAGTATATTGTCCAAATGCTTCTTAAACACTGACAAGCATGGTGCATCAATTACCTCTCTAGGAAGCCTGTTCCAGTGTTTCACTGCTCTCTCTGTAAAATACTTCCTAATGTCAAGTCTGAACCTTCCCTGGCGCAGCTTTGGACCACTCTCACACATCCTCTTACTGGATACCAGGGAGAAGAGGTCAGCATCTCCCTCTCCACTTCCCCTCCTCAGGAAGCTATGGAGAGCAATGAGGTCACCCCTCAGCCTCCGTTTCTCCAAACTAGACAAGCCCAAAGTCCTTAGCTGCTCCTCATAGGACATGCCTTCCAGCCCTTTCACCAGCTTGATTGCCCTCCTCTGGACACATTCAAGCACCTTCACATGCTTCTTAAATTGCGGGGTCCAGAAGTACACACAGTATTCAAGGTGAGGCCACAACAATGCTGAATATAGCAGGATAATAACCTCTTTTAGCTGACCAGCTGATTATGCTGTGTTTGATGCACCCCAGGATGCGGTTTGCCCTCTCAGCTGCCAGGGAACACCGCTGACTTATATTGAGCCTGCTGTTGACCAGCACCCCCAGATCCCTTTCTGTAGGGCTGCTCTCTAGCCACTCCTCTCCCAATTTATATTCGTGCCCAGCGTTACTCCATCCTAGGTGCAGAATCCAGCATTTATTCTTGTTAATTTCGTGCCACTGGTTATTGGCCCAATGCTCCAATCTATCTAGATCCATCTGCAAGGCATCTTGTCCCTCGAATGAGTCAAAGGTACCTCCTAGTTTCATATCATCAGCAAACTTGCTAATGGTGCATTCAACTCCTGCATCCAGATCACTGATAAAAATAGTAAATACAATTGGCCCTCGAACTGAACCCTGAGGAACACCGTCGGTGACCAGTCACCACTCAGATGTAGCCCCATTCCCTACAACTTTTTCAGCCCTGCTGTTCATACAGTTCTACACCAAGTGCACTGTGAACTCACTCATCCCACAGTTGGACAACTTGTCCAGAAGGATGCTGTGAGGGACAGTATTAAAAGCCTTACTAAAATCCAGAAAAACTACATCCACTGCCTTCCGTTCAACCACTATGTGGGTGACCTTACCATAGAAAGATTAAATTAGTTAGACAGGACTTTCCCTTTGTGAACCCAAGTTGACTCTGCCTGATGATTGCATTGCTCTTTAAATGCCTTTCAACAGCACCCATTATAATCTTCTCCATATTTTTTCCAGGAACTGACGTTAGACTAACAGGTTTGTAGTTTCCTGGGTCTTCCTTCATACCCTTCTTATAAACTGGAATAACATTGGCTAGCTTCCAGTCAGTGGGGACCTCCCCAGACTCCCAAGACTTTTGGTAGGTAATTGAGAGGGGTCTTGCTGTAACATCTGCTGCTTCAGTACTCTGGGATGAGGCCCATCAGGCCTCATGGACTTATGGACATTCAGCTGATACAGCTGGTCCCTCACAATTTCAGTGTCCACAAATGGAAAAGTCACCGTTCCCACACTCCTGGTCCTCCAACTCAGAGAACTGGGCAGTCCAAGGTCTATCAGTATTATTAAAGACTGAGGCAAAAAACACATTGAATGCCTCCACCTTTTCTTCATCCCTGTTTTTCAGGTAACCATCAAGTATCGATCCAACATTTTCCTTAGACCTCCTCTTGCTATTAGCATACTCTTAAAAGCCTTTCTTGTTTTCTGAAACAACACTGGCCACTTTCAACTTGAGCTTTGACTTTTTGTGTTTTCTCCCTGCGTATGTGAACCACAGTACTCTTCCTGCGAAGCCTGACCTCACTTCCAGAGATCACATAGTTTCTCTTTCCTCTTCAGCTCCATGAGGAGTTCCCTGTTCAGCCAAGCTGGTCTTCTACCCCACCTGCTTGCTTTATTATACTATGCATTAATTATATTGAAAAATTATATGGAGTTCATATAGTATATATTGTATTTTGCTATTTATTTTCTATCTTATTCTAGACATATTCCAACTTTTTTCTGTGATGAAACAAAATGAATTATTTTGAGTAGCCTTTCCAATAGTTGACATTATTTACAACATATTTTCTTGAAATAACTCTGAAATATCTACAGCTAAATTGAACTTGCTTCAGTTAATGATTGTAGAGCTACTAAAGATTCTTTTACACTCACCCAAGTCCATTGTCAAGTTTTCAACATATTCAATATTCAGAGTTCTCATTATTTTCTTTACTTGTAGCCCTTCAATGTTGCTAATACAAATCTTATTTCTCATTTAGTACAAAATATTTTGATGCCACTTATTTTATCTCTAGATGCTTTTGCCAGAGGCTATTAGGATTTCAGACAAGAAACTGCTTGCTTATAAATGAAACAATTTTCTTAAAAAGACAAGTAGACTGAGATGCACATGGTCATACATTCAGTAAGACAATACACTACAGTCCATTTTTCTTTGTTTCTATAATAATGACAAACACATATATGGATAGATACTATGCCTGAAATAAAAAAATGCAACTGATTACTCTTTCAGAAAGGTAGCTAACACCTTCAAAGGAAATTGGAAATCCTAAAGCTGTAAAAATACATCAGAAGAAAAAAATCAGAGGAACTTGATGATAGAAATTTTTTACATGTGGTAAACTGGCACAGTATAGAAAATAAAAAGTTAGTGCCTCTGGATATTAATATTATAATTTCTATTTATTGACGTACTTTATTTTTACTAACTGACATTGGAGGACTTAATATTTCATCTAGTCCATTCATGAGAATGGGTAATGCTATACACTCTATATTTTCATGTAAAAAACAATAACAGAACAGTTCTAGAATCAAAATTAGTGTACATACCATGCCAACAAATTTTGCTACCCAGCAAAACAATAAAGAGGAAAGAAGCCGCACATTTGAGAGCATCAAACTAAGTAAACTATAGATGTATAGTGCTGAAAAACGTAGCCCACCATTTGAAATGCAGACAAGGGTACCAATCAGCAAACTGTCATCAGGTGACTGATCCCTGTTATCTTCTTATCTCTCCATTTTTTCACAGTTGTTCCTCCCCAAATCACCTTGATCCATCCATTTCCCCACCTTTGGTTCCTCCCCTAAACATCCCATAATAAGTCTCACACAATTCCAGCGTGCTCTTCCCTTGCATCCCATAATGAGCACTTGTCCCCCAGGGCAGGGACCCCCCCAGTCTGTGTGATGTCCCGGAGAACCACCCCCAGGGACTCACAGTGCTGGGTCGCACCTGGCCCATGGGACTGATGCTCTCCTGGGATAGCCCTGGGGAGGTCGGGGCAGGAGCTCATGTCTCTGCTCCTCTGTGTGTGTGGGGATGAGCTTTTTATCACGTGCCCTAACACTGGTCAGCTCAGATCTGCATTTCAAGCTGCACAAAAAATTATAGCATGACCACATGACCAGTCATTACTTTTAGCTCATCATTCTGCAAGTGATATGCAATGCCCCTACAGAAAAAGAAGCAAGAGACAGAGCTGGCTGCAAAACGCTATTCAAAAGCAGCACTGATATACTCCTCACTGTAATACTGCACTTGGCTAAACAGGGGAAGGGATTCAAACTTTATAAATCATTTGAGAGTGGAGTACAGAGCGAAACAGATGGGAAAAGGGTCTAGCTATGCTCATGCATACCAAATATCTAGCTGAAACAAAATAGCCTGAAACTAGTCCAATGATCTTTTCCACCCACTTTCTTTAACCCCCTCCAGCTTCCGATCAATGTCTAACATTAAATAATACAAACAAAATATTTTACTAGGCTATCTTGAACACTCTCAGACAAAATAACAATGCAGTCATGAATCCAAATTAAATGTCTCAGCTGTGATATTTGTGTTCATCAGATACATTTAAATTCCATTTTTGTCTGTCTTTTCCTCAAGATTAAAAATTGCAAACACTTGCCACCAAAATTTCCTAACCTGTCTGTGCCTTTATAACCTCAGCATATGACATCTAAAAGCCATCAGGATACTTTAGTTGCATACCCAGAAATATGTCTCTAAACCAGGTTATCAGTTCTGTCTGCAATGTCAACAGTCTCTATACTCTTGGGCATTTATTAAAGAGTATATGGTAGGCAGATACAATGTCAGTCATCTTTCTAGGTATGAATTACTTACAAAAGATGTTCATTATATAATTTGCAATCTGAAATTAGAGTCAAGGTTACCAATATTTTACAGGTTTAGTTTTTTTACAGCTCCATGCACAGAATTTCTGTTCAAGCCAAGGAGAATCCTTCATGCAGAGTAACAGCAAAAAGAAACCTTCTAGATTTGTTCTCCTGCACACGCCAGAGGATTTATATATGTAACTCCTGTAAGTATCATCAAGAATAATTAATTATTAATTTTATATCTACAGCGCTTATCTTCCTTAACATTCCAAGAACCACACAAAGACATTAAAAACATTAAACATTAAACAATGCAACAGATAATACAGATAAAAGCCAGTCACATAAATAATTAAAATCTGAGATGCAGTAGAAACCTTTTTTCTATATTATTTTAACCCCCTGGCTAACAAATAGAAGTTTACTAAGAAAATCTACACTCACCAGTGAGAATGCAGTTCAGATTTGCTCAATGAAGAATGATAGTACATACATTGCATCTGATTATCACTGAATGACAGCTAAATAACTGACATGTTTAATATACCTTTACTATGTCTCAATCTAATGCAAGCAGGAAAGTGGAATTTAGAAGCATGTTTTAATCTCCCCCCACTGGCTCACCCACTTTCCTACCTACACAATCCACTAAAAAAAATGAAATCTTTTTTCTTCCTATTTCAGCACCTCACCACCCTTTCCTGATTTCTTTTCCTTTACATACTGTAGCAGTACTATTATGACAGAAGTATAGCATTTGATGCCGTTCTAGACATCTCTCTTTTACTTACTCCTTCAGTGACAAAGCATAGCAATTTCCTATCACACTTTTCTCCCCCCAATATTTACCTCTTCTGCTCTTTTGTTCTACTGACACTACATGCAGTCATTCACTATTAAGGAATTTCCCTTTTTTATGTCCATGGTATCCAGAACTCCAGGTGATAATCTGTCTTTAAGTATATACTAAATAATTGCATTTGTTGAAACAATCACATTAAATATATTTTCCAAACTTTTACCGTTCAAGAGTCCCTTCAGCAAGCTTTCACTGCACAATGTTGCACTGTATCACATGCATTAACTTGTTAGGAGCTACTTATGTATCTCAACAAAAAGCAGTGCATTGAGCAGAATAAACAATGGCATCTTTGGTCCTAAATGACATCTGGCTCCTAAACTGCCAGATCTAAGGGGTTATACAGCTAGTGTAAAAAAAAAACTGTTTGAACATATGCCACTCAATTACTAAGGACACGGGAATCAAGATCTAAATTCTGCCCAAGATGCCTGCCTAGCACATCTTAGTGAGACTGGCCTCACCGCACATACCATGTAAAAAGTCATTCTGTCTGCATGAAGCCAGAGACTTCTGGTTTTCACACACCCTCTAGGATTTCCAAGTCATCAAACTTAAACTCTGCTAACCAGAGATGGGAGAACATTACAGTGGTGACAGCTTCTGCTGAGAATGTCAGTTGTTTAAATCCCAGACAAACACAACTACACACCAAGATCATCTTAATTGATCATGACTGATAAAATAAAAATAAATTCAGTCACCAAGATATGCAAAATCTGGTAGCAGTAGACCAAAAGTAATTCCTTGAATTCCACTAGAAAACTGTGTTATCTAGTACAATATCTAAATCAGGAAATATTGCATAAAATAAAATTGCATTCTCTCTCTTGTCTCCAAACAGATTTCAGATGTGGCCTCTAGCAGAATGCAATGAACATTTAACAGGGAGATCACAGCTAATTGTGAAAATGAAACATATGATCTCTGTCTCTCTGTGAGCAATGCATCCGAAAGAAATACTCCTTTTTTTTTTTCTTTATTCAGGGGGTGTAAGTGGGTACTCTAGAATATTGCTCCTATCTGGTTTTCTTGAACAGAGATATTTTGTGCTAGAGGCAGCTTAGAACTTGGTTTATGAAAACTTAAGTTAAAAAGTAGTCAAGAGGAGGTAGGTATTATGGCAACTTTCCCCTCCAGCTATTTCCACCACTATATTTACTTTACCGCATCTTTCTTTGGGTAGTATTATACTTAATCTTCATGCTACAGCAGTATTCTGTACTGTGAATACATGGTAGTAACATCAGCACATGGTAGCACCCCAACATTTGTGGAATGATCCCCGTCTCACTCTTTCCGATCCAAACCTCATTACCTGTTTCACACCAGTAAAACTGTTCTACTCTGAGTATACAGAGGCAAGGAGTGAAGTGCCACCTACCTGGGGACGGCACAATGGTGTCCTCCTCTTTGCGACCTCCCCTGAAGGACTCCAACACATGTTGAAAAGCGTAAGTGAGAAAATGGAAGTTTCGGAGAATATTTGTAACACTCTCCTACTATTTTCAGGGTAAGAGAAGAATGTTAGGGCTCACCGACAGATGAGCAGGCAGTTCAGGGTCATGGTTAGGTCTAACAATCATATCTGAGTTTATAACCAGATGGACTAAGTTACGGGAATTCAGAAAATTCCACATTCTGCATTAGGTCAGGATGTTCAAAATAATTATGGGAGATGAGAGAATGAGATTCATATCCTAAGTCAAATACACATTTTTAAATACCACCGCCTATATGCTTTACACATGCCTACATAAGCCGTCGTGCTTACAAGCACTGTGTATCGTATCATTCACAGTGTTACTTGTCACAGAAGACCCTACTGCATTTTTTAAAGCAGAGCAATCAGTCTATCTACAATTAGAGTGAAGTTACCCGGGGACAAAATGCAGGAGTTATTTAACAAAATACAGATACCTTACACAAAAGTATATGACAGCGAATGAAGAATAACAAATGCAGTTGAAAATGTAGGAGAAATTTGTAATGTAATTATCAAAATTTAAATTTGATCTACCTTGGCAAAGTGAATAGGGAACTGTGAAGGGGGGAAATGTGAATACCAACAGTAGTACATTATTCCATAGAACTATTTTGGTGTATTTATTTCTCGGAGATTCTGAGGCAAGAGTGCCTGCTTACAGACACTATAACTAAGGCATCACAGCGTAGTTTACCTTATGAAGCACCCAACAATTACAGCACAAAAGAACACCATCACTGTCAGGTCTCTGATACACTTTTTCCACTAGCAATGCTGATACTCATGTGCCTGACAGGTCAGACATTTAAGTATCCGCCCATTTCTGATTTCAGCACATTTTAAAATTCTTGGGAGTATTTAATCATAGTGATTGACTTAATGGTCCTTGCCAAGTCACTTTCATCCTTGACTGGCACCCAAATGATCAATACTCTTGCCCATGCCAAAAGAGGGGAAAAAGAGAAAGAAGGAGAGAGGAGAAAAAGAAAAAAGATGCCAAGAAAGAGAAAGAATGAGGGAGAGAAAGGAAGAGAATGAAAAACACAATGGGAGGGAGCAAAACAGCGTGAGAGAGCAAAAGAATTAGACAGAAAGAAGACATGAAGGGGAAGAGAGAAAGAAGGGAAGGAGAGAAGGAAGGAAGGAAGGAAGGAAGGAAGGAAGGAAGGAAGGAAGGAAGGAAGGAAAGGGGGGAAAGGGGGGAAAAGTAGGAGGGAGGAGGAAGGAGTGGGACACTATATGAATATGAAACAGAGAGCATAATCTACAGCTTAAATCCAGAATCACTCAAAAGGTTATGGGATGCTAGTATTTAACAAAAAAACAACCACAATAAAAATGCAACATCACAATGTTTGAGGTGGGGGTGTGTTCTATAAAGAAATGCAAATCAATCCCTAGCATTAAAACTGTCAAATGTGCCTAAAACTTTCCTTAGTACCTGAAGTACTATGTTTAAAATGCATCTAAATTACTTGGAAGACGAAGGACCTTTGAAAATTAGTAGGAATTTAGCCACAAATGTTCCTTGGGCATTCCATTTTTAACTGTAAGCATTTCTTCGTTCACATTTAACATCTAACTGATGAGCCAAAATTTCATTTTCAGAAGTGATGCAGATAACTCACAGTGTAAATTTTACTGGATATTAAACAGACATGACTTCTAACAGCATCAAAATAAGCCTCCTAAATAACTTATGTACTGAAGTACTGACCAATGCAATTCATGAATTTGAAATAATAAGTTTAGACCTTCAATATCTATTTCTTATTCTCTGTAACTGATAAAGTATTCACCCCATGGAAATTTGAGTTCCAGAGCTGGAAAGCATTCTCGGGGGAATAAGGGCAGAACTTTATTCCAAGCATATAAAAAAGCTGAATACTAGAAGTGAGGCCATTCGTGCTATTCTGAAAGCACAAGTCTCCCTTCAGTTTTGAAATGCTCTTGAAAAATGGATTCCAGTTACATGCATACATACATGCATAAATGAATATACATGTACATAGTAAAGAGAGAATATTGGAATTCTTCTAACGAATACAGTGGACAGGTTCTGAACAGAGTGTTTTTCACCCATCCCACATTACCTAAAACAGGGACCACTAAAATTTTGTCAAAAAGTTGATCCTAACGTGGCACTGCCCTTAACACCAGCATAGGGTTTGTATTGCTTGTGAGATCACATTCCTGAGCTGCTGCAAAGGAAGCAAACAAGCCCACCAAGCTTCAATTACAACAGTCACTCTCCAAGACTTATGTGTCTGCAAGAGAGGGCCGTAGACAGCACACGAGGCCATGAAATATATACCTTTGCTTCTCCATGGTAAACAAACCTGTATGGATCCGATGGGGCCGGTTAGTGTCAGCACTTGCAGCTAAAGATATTCTTTCCTCACACCAGCTACATACAGTCTTACAGCTAGAGAGACAAGTTAAGCCAGCCATATGCAGGGCCACACTGCTAAATGCTGTTGGTCTCACTAAAACAGGGCATGGTTGTAAGTAAAGGCGGAAGGCAGGCACATACTGCTCACCCCTACACTCACATGGGAGCAGACTCATGGCCATGAACGCTTCCTCTTTTACATTGTGCTTTGGGAGTAAAGGATGAATCATTACCTTTCCAGATTCCTTCAGTACTATTTTCTATGATATCATGGTACTACTGCATATATATACATATAAAATGTATATATACATAAATATATGTTCATACAAATTCACATATCCACGCACACATATATAGAAAGCCTCACATGCCATTGACACCCCTGTCCCTAACCAGGACACACCTCTCCACAAATGCACTCCATGCACAAAAACCACACACACTGTTCAACATGGGGAAATGCAAACCCCTGTGCAGACACACATGCAAAGATCCACGCTCCGTGACTGCCTGCCTGCTAAAATTTCCCAGCTCACACAACCGTGAAAGTCAGTACTTCAGATTATACCCATGCACTCACACGCATGCACATGTATGTACCATATGCACATCCACATAAAAACGTACACATGCAAACCTATATGAACACATGCACACACCTGTGCAAGACATGAGCATGTGCCGACACAGAGGCACACGTATGTTGGCATGTGTAAGAACACATGCACACATATGCACACACACAAAATACATGTATGCACAGACACACACAGATCTGTGCACACTTTCACGCACACAGATGCATGCACACAAAACACGTGTGCGCACACACATGCACTCACATGCACAGAATCACACAAGCATACAGATGCACATGCACCAACACACGCACTCACATACACAAAGGTGCACACAGAAATACACATGCACAGTCACACATCACACGCATGCCCACGTGCACCCACATCCCACACGACAGCACGTGCATGCACACAAACACACCCACACACGTGCACTTGCAAACACGGGCACAAACACCCATGCACCCAAACACACAGTCACCCCCACGAAAAAACGCCCAACGCACGCACGACCACACGCCGGCCCTCACGGGCGCACTCGCAGCACAGGGGCAGTTACACACACGTGCACACCCATGTACGCCCACACACCCGTACGCACAAAAACGCACCACCACCCCCCACGCACCTGGAACAAACACCTCCGCACGCCCAATCACATGCACGCCCCCGCACCGCAGGCGTTGCTTGCCCGCCCCCTCCGCACGCTACTGCCAGCGGAAGGAGCCACCGCCCCGCGCACCTTGCGCGGTACTTGCGCTGGGAAGAGCAGGGAAGCTGAAAGCGCGGGTCTCGAGCCCCGCAGAGCGGGGCCGGTGGTGGTTCCCGCAGCCCTGGCTGGCAGCTCCCTCTCCGTCTCAGCCGGGGCTCCCCCCGCGCAGCGTCCCCCGCCCCCGCGGAGCGGCGCGGCAGCGCGGCCGCTAGGTGGCGCCAGCGCTCTTCCTGGTGGAGTCGCGGCCGCACCGCCGCCGCCCCCCCGCCCGGCCCTGCGCGGCACGGCCCGGCCCGCCGGGAGCTGCCGCCCCGCGTGCTGCGCTGCCCTGCGCGGGGCCGCCTTCCCCCCGCCCGCGGCGGCAAAGAGCCCACTCAGCTGCGGGCACGGCTGTGGCCGCGCTCTTCGGGGAGCGGGGCTATGCCCGCCGCGCTCCTGCCCGCCGCCTCCCCGCGCCCGCGGAGACCGGCCTGTAATTAATGCCTCCGCGCAGAGCAATTTGCCTGCAAATCCCTTCGGAGACGCACATGCTCTCGTGCGAGGTGTGTGCCCGAAGGCGTGTGTGTGTGTGTGTGTGTGTGTGTGTGTTTCTGTGTGTGCCGGTGGTGACGATGGCAGCCCCAAGCATCGCACGTGAATTCGTAATGACAAGGCACTGATTGTTTTTGCGAGCGGTGGCAGGATGGATGAGCCCCGGCGTATCAGCCGTCGCAGGCTCCTCCGGGAGGCTGTGGAGACCTCGCCACCGTGTCCTTTCCCGAGCCGTTTTCCTAGGCAGAACTGATCCTCTTGGGGGAACAGGGGGGCGGGGGGAGAATCTCAATTGCAAATACTGTTTGGAGTTTATTCGAGAGAGTGTCTGAGCTTTAAGATGCTCTGCCGTGGCTCGTGGTGGATGCTGTAACGAGCAGCATTGTGGTGGGTTTCGGCTGTGCAGGGAGTTGGGGTAGCAGAGGGGGTGGAGGGAAGGAAAAGACACGATCGAGAGTAGCTGAGACTTTGTGCCCCCGTTGGAGAGATGGTTGAGTCCTCGTCAAGGTTGCTGTGGTATCCCAGAAACACCATTCACTCCGAGCTGTGACCGCGCACCATCAACAGCAACAACTCCGCTGCGCCTGGCCAAGGAATAGGAATTAGGAGCTCTCAAGAATAATATGAAAGCGATCTGCAGAGGGGAAATCCGTGCAAAGGAATCGAAATTAGCAGACTTTTGGGAAAGGGGATGTACTAAATGTGGCCGGCTGGACTTCATCCTGGTGAAGAAAATGGAGATTAAAAGTGGATTTACATTTTGGAACCTCGTCTTTTTATTGATGGTTTCGTGTGTGAAAGGTAGGGTAGTATTTGAGGGGTATATTTTTAGGGGTTCGTTTGCTTTCGGTCAGGGCGTTGAAAGCTCTCGCCTTATACCAAGGTGTATTTAAAAATATATTTATCTCTTATTTTGTATTTTTACCGTGGGTACTTTGCAATGGAAAGACATAAATGATTGCTAAAGCGGGGAGGAATGGAGTTGATTCAGAGGTCTCTTCGGAGATAGGAAATGTATTTGCTTGCCAGGCTTGGCGTTCAATGCAGTGACTGAGCTGGGGCTCAATAAATATTCTTGCAGTATGCTCAAACGGAGACGTGAGTTGGTTCATAGAGCCTCTAACTAGTGGATATTCAAGCAAACACCACCGGATGACTTTTTTAAGGTGATGATGATGGTAGTGTGTTTGGGGGGGGATTACCTACATTTCTGGTTTTCGGTCGAGCAACGGGCTCTTTGCGGGAATGCCTGTATCGATGCACTCATTAGTTTAACCCGTTGCGTGGGGAAAGTTACGGAGGAGCCCAGCGTGTGCGTAGCCGTCTCACAGCCCGAAATGCGCTTCACGCTCAGCTGTTTGTATGCATGCGGGGCTCCCTGACTGTGGAAAAAGGCACGTTAGCAATTCAGCCTTGAAGGCACGGTCTGCCTCTGGGTGCAAAGATCGGCACCTTTTCTCTTCCCTCCTTTGGTCCCTTTTTTCCTGATGTCTGTGAGGGTTTGGGGTTGGGTTTTTGTCTCTTTTTCGGGGCAGGGGCTATTTTGCTTTCTTCCTGCTTCTGTGTTCATGAAAGGAGAGCAAAAGGGGAACCTCTAGTTAGCGGCATAAATGTTTCCACTAAATCTGTGCTTGCAGACAGGGGAAATGCTACACACAGAGAAAAGAAGAAATATGTGGTTTGAATAATGTGCACCTTCAAAATTACACAGGCATCGCTAAACGGTGAACTGCTGATCCCATCATGCGTGCCTTCAGTAAAAGGATCTATTCTGCAACTCCCCACAGTCGGTTGCCTACCCGAAATAATCTCCCCTTGTTTGTGGCCAGTGATTAATATCTGATTAATCACCCTTTTATTCCCTTCCTCATCCCTTTCCCTCCTCCCCGCCACACTCATACACTCCCAGAATATTTAGTAGACATTATCGATCCTCTCCGAGTTTTCAGACTTGGTTATCGCCTACAGAGGCTGCCTGCACGGGTGGGAAGAAGGTGTGTTGCGGGGGGGGGATTCAAAGGCGTGCCTTCCCAAGCTGGCTCTGCCTTGGATGAAACAGTTTATTGTAGAGCTTTGCAGCTGCTTGTCCCCCCATTTGCATCTCGTGGAAAAGATAATTCTTGTTTCACGGGGGCGGGGGGAGGCGGGGGGGTGTCGCGGGCTTTTACCTCATCTCACGTTATCCTGACAGGGGTGATCCGAGGGGAAGGGGCTTGCCTGCGACGTTAATGCAAATTTTAATCACAGGCAGCCTCTGTTTGCGTCTGTTGAAGCGAGCTGCTCGCTGCGCTTTGCCCCGCTCTTGGAGAAGGTCTGCGGTCAAGACCAACCCGGAGCTTTGAGGACATTTCTTTTCCCTGGCTCAGCCCCCTGTCATTAACGCGTTCTGTGTGCCGGGTGCGATCATTTGCAAGTCATGGGCTATTCTGTGTGCCGGGTACGATCATTTGCAAGTCATGGGCTCGCTGCCTGCGAGGCGAGGCGCGCCTCGCCGCTCCGCGGCACACAGCGGGTGCGGTGCGGAGGCGCTGCGGTTCATGCGTGGCTCCGGGGCTGCTGCCGAAGCAGCTGCTTTGTGAGCACGAGTCGCGGGGCGGCAGCATCCTACAAAATTAGACTCGGGCGGTTCTCTCCGCGTCGCGGTGGCCGCGAGAGCCGCGCAAGTTTCCACAGCACCTGTTGAGAAGCCGCTTCGCTTGCCTTTGCGGAGGGAAGGAAAAAACACTGGATACTGAGGGCCAAACAGGGATGAAGCACCTAAAACAGCCCAAGAAAAAGAAAAAAACGGCTTTGCAAAACTGGCCCTTTCTCTTCCTGCCGACGTACAGTCCCAGAGTGATGTTGTGAAGCGGTTTCCTCTCTATTGTCAGCGCCTGAGCTTCCCAGGTGCTGACCCTGGCAGTTTCTGTAGTCTTCCTTCGGACTGGGGGGTCATCCCAGCAACTGCGAATCCAGTAGGTCAGATTTTACATCCTGGATGCGGGCTCCTCTACTCAGCCAAGCTCCATAGAGCTGGCTTGGACTCACTTCAGCACTGCATCTATTCTAGGCATTTATATTTAGTTCTCTCCCCACTCCCATTAATGAATACATTTTACCTTGATTTACATTCCCATTGTGTCAGCACGGCTTCTGCTCCCAGAAACCTTGGTAGAGGCAAACAATGAATGAATACCTGCCCATTTAAAACATTCCAGATGTTGGGAGCACGGTGACTCCCTAGAGCCTGAATCTGCTCTACCGTTGCCTGGCAAGGCCTTTTCACCACACCCTACCTCCACAAGCTCTAGCCCATACCCTTCCTTGCTTAGTCACATCTACTGAATAGTCCAGCACCACATCATAACACCCAAAGTATTGCTGAGATTCCTGTCATCCAGACCACTTCCACAGCTTTGCTTGGTATCTGCCTCTTAGGCCCTTCCTACTTTTGTCATCATCCTGTTGCCATTTCTCCAGTCTTGATCCACAGATATCCTGATGTTACAGGTGTCAAACTATCCCAGGGTGCTTACAGAGCCATATTCATATCTGATTAATTATATGCTCCTTGTATATATCCATATAGAAAAAAAAAATTCTTCACATCTGTCTATAAATTCATGCCTCTTTGGAACCTTGCAACAATATTTGGGAGGGGTTAGACAAGGGAGAAGAAAGAAGGAGAAAATGGGAAGAAAGAAATTGTCACAACTGCTGGGGAAGGGGTGATAGGAAGAGCTGAAGTAAAGAGGAATTGTACATTCTTCAACAAAAATCTTTAACTGCTTACACAATGTCCCATTATGCCATGGATCAATCTCCAACAAAATCTTCATTGAATAGTCATGGTGAAAAAAAAAACAACAAAGAAATGGCACCATTGAAAAGTGAGAGAAGGTACAGAAGGCATTAAAACAAACAAACAAGCAAGCAAACCAACCAACCACAACCCAACCCTTAGAAAATGCCAAGCTGGGTGATCCCTGGCCAGCTGCAGGGGTTGATGGATCCTGTGCTCTTCCCTTTAGATGTGCAAGACACCTAGGAAAGCTCCTTCCCTTTCTCCCTCACCCCTCCACTGGAGAAATGAGAGGCACCGTTTAGGCACAGGAGATACAAACCAAGCTTGGAGGAGCAGGGAGTGAAAACCTCCACTGTCCACCTCCCTTACAGAAAGGGGAGGAGAGGGGATGAAAAAAAAAAAAAGTAAAAATTAAGCAGCATCAGTGAGCTTTGCCTCCCGGGATTTATGAGAGAAATCACTGATACCTGCACCCCTTTGGTTTGGCACCTCCCTCCACCGGAAAAAAAAAAAAAAAAAAACACAAAACCAAAACCAAACAGAAAATACTTGTAATCTGTTTGTGGAAGCAAACCAGAGGGGAAATCAAGCTAAATGACCGGAGACCACAAGACTTTTCTATCTCTTCTGTTTATCTGTCACTCCAAGATAGAGAGCAGAGAGCAGCAAGGTCTGCTCTTTTGTCTGCCTGGCTAAAATGAAGCTTTGCCTCTGCTGTTGTTCCTGTGTTCCCCTGTTGCAGTTGTGACAAGCGGAACAAGGGCAGCTTTCAAAATAAAAGGGAGATGATGCAGAGAGATTTTAAACGGCGCATTGACAGAAGAAGTGACAAGAAAATGGAAAGGATTTCCATTTCCAGTGATGGGTACCTGGCATGTGGGAATATTTAGCAGGGACAGAGCATGCCCTGCCTTTCAGCCACGTCTGCAATCTCCCTTCTCACTTCAACTCCGCTCCCTTCAGGGTCTGCCAGTCCCTCCCCACCGCGTTCTTCCCAGTCACTTGAGTTACGGGGTTACTGGCGGTTGGCTTTCCTCGGTGGGGCACGGGTGGGCGCAGCGAGGTGCTCGCTCTGTCCCCTAAGCGGAAACGGTTGGGCGAATAACAGCAGGTTCAGGTTTCCTAATTTCCAGATGATCCCTGCCGCTGCTGCAACTGTGTGTGTGTGTGTTGTGTGTACGCACGCAGGGGTGCAGGGAGACACTGACTGAAGCAGGGACAACGTCGTCCTTTCTTTTCAACTCTTCCGCATACACTCAGCTCATCTACGGTGCCTCTTTCCCATAAGCTCCCGCACATCGCACAGGACTTCTGCTCAGTAGCCTGCGCACAGCACCTAAACGATTTTTTCACACTACACAGTTCTGCAGGGTTTCAAAGTTACCCTCCCTCACCCCCGCCCTTCTTCAGTTCAGGGCTGAAACAAGGCTCCGCTATGCCCTCTGCTTCGCGCGGGGCTCCTCCTCCTCCTCTTCTTCAGGGTAGAAATGAAAAAACACACAATCCTTCTCAGCAGCATCAGCAGGGACCTCTTCTCCCTCCCCTGCCCGGTGGCATTAGGGACCCGCAAAGGGCACAGAGGAACGTCGCCTGCAGTCTCCCCTTTTTCATCGCGAGAGGCAGCAGTCGCAAGGCGGAGCCGACCCGGAGCGGCGGCAGCCCGCGGCTGGCTCCCCCCGCGCCCGGCACCGGCACCGGCACCGCCTCCGCAGCCGCCTGAGGCGGCCACACCTCCGGGAAGTCTTTCTTCATATACTCGTCCGTCGTTTGGCTTTGCTTTCTTCTGCTCGGTGACTCCTGGATGTCTTTTATTTGCAAGTCTGAGACGGCCTTAGGGTGGTCTGTTTGGTTTTTAACACACAGAAATAGCCCCCTCATTCCCTGAGCGCAATGACCCTGTTCCTCTCGGAGTGGGCTGGGGGCTCCAGGCAACCACACAGGCTGAAGAGGGACAGGTTGTATCATCAACTCCGTTATCAACATCTCGACTTGCAAGCACCAGCCCACGAGACCTAAAGAACTCCGTGTATGTGCTTTCAAATCCCTCCTTTTCCAAAAACCCCAGTACAATAAACGTAGCAGAAGCTTATAGTCTACCTGTTTTTTTTTTCTTGTTTGTTTGTGGGATTTTTTTGTTTGTTTCCGAGGAAAAAGTCAAGTAGGATCAATTGCCCGTCTAGCTTAGTGTCCTTTATCTCTGACAGTGATTGTTAGCAGTAGCCGAGGGAAAGATCTGAGAAACACAAGAGGTACAGAGTGACTATCACATCATCCTGGATTTCAGCAGCCAGCATTTTTATGTCTCCTGAGCTAGAGGCTGCTTTTGGAACATCATGTTTTAAGAGGCATGGACTGGCCTGTGCTTCGCTCATTTGTCTGTTCCCTTCCCTTCCTTACTCTTCTCTTCCCTTCATATGCATCCTCCATTGTTTACAGTCTGCATCTGGCTGAAAGCACTGAATAGTATGAAAGCTTGTAGTAGAATTGGCTTTATTATACCCAGTGTTGTTGATATGCTACGTAGGTCAACCCCAAAAATTTGAGTTTTGTAACCACTGAATGCACATTGATCTAGTAAAGAGAGAGAAAACCACAAAAGTGTTTAGAGAAATTTTAAAATATTTTGAAATATTTTGTGGGGATGGCTCAATTTGTATTATTGTAACACCCTTTCAGATACCATGTTATGAAAATAACGTAGACTTGTATCCCTCCTTTTTTTTAAAAACAGGTGTCTTGGACACTATCTGATTTTCAGAGGTATTGAGCATTTCCAATTCCAGCTGGCTCCAGTAAGAGTGTGGGGAACTAGTTAGCACCTGTGAAGCAGGGCCAAGTGGGTCCGTCGTTATAATGCTGGGACAAAGAGAGATAGTGTAAGTCAAAAGAAAACAACTATAAAATAGCTTACAATTATATGTAAAATGTTAATCCTATAGAATCTGATAAATTAGAACTGGTAGGAATAGCAAAAGCTTTATGATCTGCTGCAAAAACTGTTTTTTCCCTTCTCCACTAATAGAATACTTCAAATCTAATTCAACAGGGTTGTGACATCTCAGACTCAACTTCTTACTGATGAGTATCGTTTGGCTTTTATTTCTGGACATAATGGTTAAGGTTGAAGCAATAGAACAAGGCCTTTTTGGGAAATTAGTTTACCAGATTACTCCAAAGCAATCTCCCAGGATAAAACAATCAGAGAACAGAGAATTTGGTCTAAGCTGTTGTTTTTTTTCTTAGACCCTTATAATTTTAAGGGAGCTTTTACTACATGAGGTGTTTGAAGAAGCAATATTTAATATGATAAAAGTAGTTATTACAAGGCTATAAAACTTACCTCACCATTTTGATTGATTAATTTTCATGCTAAGGTTTATTCAAAAATTCTAGAACTTCTATGGTCTTTAAGCATGTGCCTTTCAAACAACTTCACAGAAGAATATGTCCTTCTCAATGAAATTGTACAATTTCTTGACAAAAAGAGAGAATCCTTGCATTTATCAAAAATTCAAGGGACACTATTTAGCAATGGTCTTGGACATAAATGGAAGGGTGTATGTACAGGATGTCACTTGCCTCTTAAAAAAAGCCTCATAGTACTACGAAATGTTGAACATCTGCTTCCCAATATCCAGCTTTTCTTTTGGGAAATGGAATGGACAAGGATATCAGACTATGACAAAGACTTTTTAAAATAAACATGCACACACACACACACAGAGACATGCTGTGTTTTTGTAGGTGTTTACACTTAGCTGTTTCTTTTCCTGGACAGATTTGCATTCATGGTCTCACTGCCTTGTTCTTACAGGTCACATAAGATTTACTATGGCTCCATAATCCCAGCATTGCAAGTGTTGAATACCATTGTAAATGTCAAAGAAGAAAACAATGGAAATTCATCATCTCCTTCCCAGTGTCTGAAATGTTAGATGGATAAGTTTATAGATTTAGGAACTGTGTTACTCAGAGAGAGAGAGAGCGAGTCTAGAAGTATTAGGGAATGGCATCCGAGGGATTCCACTGGGACTGGTGCTCTCATAGAGCGATATTGTCAAAGAGCAAGGTGAGATGCAACCAGTATGGACATGGAGAGACGGACTGCCCATTTTCCCTTGGATTCTACAAAACGCATCATAGCATCATGTATCATATTCATATTGTATCATAGAAATAATGTGAATAACTGTAAGTTTCTTAACCACAGAATGAGTCATGGGCTGATGAATTCTCCCCTCCCGAGGCCTGTAAATAACACAGATTATCTTTGCAGTAGGACTAAAGGAAACTGCAGGTATGAGGCAGAAATGACCGAGTAATTACTCGGATTATGCAGATGATGAATCACTACTTCTGACCTTGAATTCTATTTTATCTGTTTCCCATATTTACATCTCTTATTAGTGTTACATCTTTATGCATTGTAACTTGTTTGATTTCATTCTCATGGAATAGCGTATACACATATGTGTACACGTACATATATAATATGCACATATAGAAGTTATATCCATATATTTGGGTATGTTATGAAGAAATTCAACAGACTGCATTATTAGCTTAGAAAGGTACAGGTAACAACTTGAAATGTATGTGCTTCCTAAGCAATACATTACCTCTTAATTTATTGTGTATTCCCAATCTCAGAATGAAGTTCCACTATAATACATAACTGATTTCACTAACAAAACAAGAGTGCAAGTAGTGATAGCTAGCAAATGTTAGGAGGAGAGCTTGATGAAAAGAAAAAAAACCAAAACAGTTACTAAAAACACTAATAAAAACTGATCCTAGCACATTAAGAATTAACTGACACAATTACTTATTCCCACTGATTTAGGGAAGTTTTACCAAATATAGTTTCTATAAAACTGTTTTTAGTAGAATAAAAACCTCTAATCACTTTTCATACACAGAAAAAATACTTCTGTGCTATTTTCTGTTGTATTTTAATACTGGTATTATTATTTAAAGAGGCTGACATATCACATTTCATAGGTGGTTGTATTTCAGTGGCAGTGAAAATGATCCCTCTGTGAAGATTATCTTCTTATAGAACTGTTTTCAGACCCAGCACGTGGAAATCTGCAAGTGTAGTTTGGAGTCCTCAGCTGAAATAAGCTGCATAAATGCCGAGTATGGATATTCTTCTCCTTTCAACATAGCGTTGAGATGGAGCTACTTGAATTACAAAACCTTTCCTCCATTATTTAATCTGATCCAGAACGAAAACTTCACATTCTACTATATTTAGCTTTCTTGATTGTTGAGCAATTTTCTTTGGGAATCGAAGCTTAGTCTAATTAAAACTAGTACTTTGAAAGTCTATACTAAAAGTTGCATATTTGCTGCTGTATATCAGCTTTGATCCAAAGGTGAATGGAAGATATAAAACAGGATATAAAATGAGTGTCTGAACTGCCTGTTATTGAGCCCATTGAAAGCAACAGGAGAGTCCAGAATAGGACCTCTGAGAGTAGATTTGCTTCTGCTTCTTTTCATACCGAGTTTTGAATTACAGTTTTCTGTACATATATTTCATTTGACTCAGAAATATAACAGAAGCTATGTATTTCACAATACACTAGAAATTTTCAATAGAAATGCTCATTGGAAAATTCACATTGCATTATAAACCTAAAGATTATAAAAGTAAATTGTTCATGATTCTGTTTAAGGAAAATAAATTATATATTTGGATACAGTCAGAAAATGCTCTGTCTTTCTACATTTTATTGATGATCATCTCAACACTTCTGGGGATCCGTCCACTAGATTCAATGTAATGGTAGTATGCTAACGCTATATCAGCTGTAGTCCTTAAAACCGCAGAATATGCATGCTTTTTGTCAGGACATATGCTGAATTACAGACAATTTACAACCTGATTTCAAGATTTCTTATTAAATTTTTGCTCTCCAGTAAAACATTTTGGAATTTACAGAAGTCTGCTAATAGCTGCAGAGGAACTGGGAGGAACTGAGAAAATAGATTTCAGTTTAGAATGCTTTCAGATTTAATTATTAATGCAATTTGTTTTTACTCTTATTGGATTATCATATATTCCAGATATGTAGTTAGATTTGAAAACGCTGAATTAGGTAGCAAAACCAAAGCATAAAAATAGGGAAGTTTCCACATTAATTTTATTGTATTTATCTTCTGCTAGCACGTTCTCTGTATTTGCTACCATCTCAGAGTCTAAAAACACGTAATATTCTGAGCCAAAATCACAAGAACTAAAATGTACTGGAAAACAAGGGTCCAAATCCTGACTTTTGGAACGCCTACCTGGTTAACCAAAGTTGGAGGGAAGAAAAGAATAGGTCTTTGGCCACCTCACATAGTCAAGTCAATCAGCTCTGCGGTAGAAGATTCTTTTTTTCATGCATTTCCAGGTGCGTGTGGGAACACAGACATGCACAGGCACGCATGCAAGTGTATGCGTGTGTACACACCAGCACTTCTGGTAGCAGGCATCTGTAGTTGAGTGCTCTATCAAGAAGAATCTATGCTTAATTCATGACTATGCTCATCTTGTGTGTTTTCCCTTGAATACATCTATGCTAACTGACACATATTTTAATCATATGACTACTGCTACTGACTTTAGCAATGCTTGTTGCATGACATGGCAGTTTTAATGACAAGAGAAGAAATACATAGAATTCATAATTCATAGTATATAACTGAAAGGGCAAGACATTTTCTCCAAAACCTTTACATCAATATAGCGCTCACAGAAGTGCTTATCTGATTAGAGAATTTTCATCAGTCTTATGTATTGAAGGAAGATGATGTAGTTTGTACTTTATCAATCAAGTGAATGTTTTAACAATACTCACGGCAAAAATCCTTCCCTCTTAGGACTATTACTAAAATGGCTAAGATTTTCACAGCATTCATGTTATTTACTAAATATGAAACTTTTCGTATGAAACTGCTAAAAGATTTCCTCTTCAAATTGACCCTTCCATGAAGGGTCCTGGAACTGAGAAAAAAACCAACATTTTACATTTCATGGACTTGAAAAATGTCCTCTTACAACTGAAAGAGGGGAACTGACTGCTTAGTCCTCAGTTTCTTGGTGTGATCTTCAACTTAAAAACAAACAAGGACATCATTACCTACTCCTTTAGAAATTACTATTCAGTGTATCTACAACTTTCATTCAAAATTCTTCTTTTCAATAGCTGCTCCTTTCTGCAAGCTTTTTTGAAGGGCGCCAATCATTTCCCTCACACAATTCACATAGTTATTATCTTCAGAGACTTTGATAGTATCAACTCTTTTCCCTTTATTTCAGTCTTGGCAACTCCTTCCTGGGAAAATAAAATACCTCTGACATTTGGGAGAATATTTCTTTAGAGGTTTTTATAGATTCTATTTAATGAACTTTCATATATCCTAAATTCAACCATATTCTCCTTATAGCAATTATAGACATCCTGTAAGAATGTGAATGTTATTATACTCCTTCAGTGACCCAATTTTCTACCCAAGTACTTCAGCATTCTTGAGAAAGTTTAATTTTCGGCCCCCTTCCGTGGAAAGAAAAATAGCATAGATACTAGACTAGCAATAGCATTTCCGTGTTTTTCATAGAGGGTACAGTACCAACAGAACGTCCCATGTCTTCTCATGCAAAGATGAAATGTTTCCCCTGACAAATAGGTGAGATATGTTTTACTGTCATTTTCATTGTCAGCAGTGGAAAGTTGCACGAATCAACCATATAAGACACAGTAATTTTTGTAAACATCCTCACAAATTTATGCTTCTCAAAGCTATTTACCTGGAATAGCAATGAGCAACAGAATCAATGTTTAATATAGAATGAGTTCAACAGTGTCGCTGATTCCTGCATGCCTGCTTCCATTACTTTCCTAAGGATATGCTTCCAAAATTCCTAAATCTCTCTAGTACTACAATTGCAGCTCACTGAAATTTGTATGAGTTCCTACACTAATTTCAGCTAGTTTTAAATCAAGCTACCCATAAAAAAAACCCACTCTCCTAAGCTCTATCTATATATTTTTAGTACACTCAAATTCTAGCTCATCAGCTAGTTCCTGTAATTTTTCCCGATTTATCCAGCCTCCCCTGCACTTCTGGGCTCCCTTCCCAAATTCTCTTCCCACACCACAAATACCACTGGAGAAGTCCCAACAACATAAAGCTTGCAATAAAATATAGAAAGTTCTCTTCAGTTTCTAAATCCTTTTGTGGCACAAAGTGATAACCATATAAGGGTAATCTGTTAGGAAATTAAATATCCTTCCAACCTTGCAGTCATAGATTAGATTTACTAACTTTTTCAGGATGTTCTTTGGATTTTAAATCATCTACAAGAAGGCAAGATTGGAAGAGAGGAGTTTCAGTTATATTTGTTTTAATTCTTCAGTCTGTTTTGCCTGTCTACATGATTATTTTTTGGTAACCAAAATAATACCCCTTCACCCCAAATAAAGAAACTTCAAAACACTTGATTTAAAAAGGTCAAAAACCTAATAGTAATTTAAAGGTAAAATCCTTACTTGCATACAAATAAACACTATAGAGTCAGATAGTTAAAATTTGAATACTTGGTATATTTTGGAAATCTAAGATGTATCATCTTCTCTATTTTTCAAGCTCCAAAGTACGCAATGAAACTGTCCATATGATGAGGTAAGGGAAATTTTACAGATCTAATATTACGACTGTATCCTTTACTGATATCATCATTCTGGGATGACCAAAACAGACTAGTCAGAACTCTAGATTCTACAGAATATTGTAGATTATTAAAAAAAATGAAATAGAAAAGGCAAAAAAAATCACATAGGGTAAAACAGGGCTAGATTTGTAGGGATTCTGTTACTCACTTGTTCCAAGATTGACTTTGAGCATTTCAATGAAATCAGGAGAGTCTGCTATGTATCTGACTTGTGAAAGGTACTGTTCCAAATTGCTCCCTTTGGGGCCTCTTGTACCGGTCACCTCTTTGAAATCCGTTGACAGCTGAGTTAGCACAAATGTCTAATCTAAAGAGTCAGAGCATGCCACAGATATCAGCTAAGGAGATAATCTGCTCAGCAGAACCTCTGTAATTAAGAAGTCATGAATTGCATGCTAGAATTTAAGGTAAGTCTGAGGTAACTCTAAGGAAAATGGATCATTTATCAAAAAATCTAGTACACAATACCATGAACATTGTAGCATCATTAAAGATTTTGTAGATACTTCTGAATATGGAGCTGTACTTTAGTGCTATCTGAGATATTTTCTGAAGAACATTTCTTCATTCGTAAAAGTTTTATTTTTTTGCATTACTAAGCCAGTACATAGTGTCCTGCAGGTGAACATCTTCTGGCCAAACTGATTTGGATATATTTAACTGATCATTTTTTTTCTCCTCATCTGCTTCCTCCATGCTTCATTTGCACGAAGTTTATTTGCACATTTATTTGTCTCTTTTATACCATACTTTTTCATGCTTTTAGTTCACAGACTTCTTGGGTCTAGGTTCCTATTCTTTGTCTGGCACATTGGACAGCTGTGCTTTTTTTGAGAAGGTGTATCATTGATTTTTCCTGTTTGCCCATCTCTTATCAGGATTTTAAATATGCCAGTTATCTACTTGAATATTCATATTTTACAGTCTCAGTGTCTTTTTTTCCTTTCTGAATTAATACTATTTTTCTGTCTAATTTCTAATGATGGCTTAAGTAATATTTCTATGTCATTTTGCTTGGTGGCTTCTTCAAAGCTTCTTATTTCTCAAGTGAGAAGTGCATTTTTGAACACGAGTGATCATCCATCATTTATAACCTTATTGAAATTTTTACCAGTAGATTATTTTAGAGCTTTTCCCCACTGAAATTAAAAGAAGATTTGTCATTGACTTTTAACAGAACAGAGCAGATTGTTACAACAACAACAACAAACAAAATACTTCCTTTCAATACAGAGGAGTTTATTCAGGATGTGACAGCTCTACAAAACTGTTCATACCATGCATGGGAATGAACTGATGAAACTGAAAAACTGTAACAGTTGAATTCAATCAGATTCTTTTTTACCTAAAATAGTGTTAAGAGTTAGTGAACTAAGTAATTGACACTCTCAAAAACATTACAGGCTTTGGTCTATTTCTGTTCACTGTCAGAAAATACTGAAAAAGTATTTCAGACTTCAAGATTACTATCAGGTTTTATTATAGTTTTTGAATCCTATTCTAACTCATCATTCATTTATAAAGATAGCAGGAGAAAGACTAGAGTTGCAAGATGAGCAGAAAGTCTAAAATCCATTTTAAAGCCTAAGTAAATAATTTCAAAACTTTAAAAGACAATGAGTCAACAGTTTATTAACCAATCACATTTTTTTAATTGTGTTTTGGTCTAGAAGTTGGCAGAAACACATGAGAAACCTCAAGAGTTTAAAGTTTCTGGCTGATCTCTAAATCAAAAACAGCTGAGAAGATTTAAATATTTTGTGTAAACAAATTTGCATCCAGGCTGCTAATCTGCATGCCAGCTTTCAGTTTGACATTTTCTGAAATGATGGAAAAATTCTAAGCCCTTAATGCTAAATGGAGTTCATAATGGAAATGCTGACAGACCCATAATTACCTGTATTGTGATTCTGCTGAAAGCTGCTTTATTATTGTGATTCTACTGAAAGCTTCTTTATCTGTCTAATCTTTCACAATGGAGTGAAATATATAAACTCTTGAAAGGAGGAAAAAAGGAACTTTATGTTGGAAATGCTAAACTGTAGAAGTGCTATATTCTCTTCCAGACATCCACTTACCAAGGTAGCAGTGACAAAAAAATTAATTGAAAAAAGATGTAGTACTTTCTGTGGAACTGTAAAAGCAGCCAGTGATGCCTAGAAGTTTAACTTAACCTCAATTTTTCAATCTTTTTGAGTTACCTTTCTGGTAAGGTATGAGTAAACAGATCCAATCATCCATTTTTAGTACGGCAATGAGGAATTATCATGGAAAAAGTTTCTAATTGACTTGACACAGTAAAAAAATCCCAACCAACAACAAATACAGAAATTAACATTTCACCGCCCTAATACTGACCACGTGTGCTAAAATCTTCTGCACTGGGGGAAGAAAGAAATGGAGAATGATATGTTTAGAAAAATTCTCTGGAAAATCAAGAGGAATAATAATAAGAAAAATGAGAGAAAGGTAGTTATCTGGTCTCTGTAATTTGGAATCTCTGTAATTTAGAAACTCCATTATCTACCAGCTTTAGAGTCTTGAAGTTTCCTGGAAGAGCTTTTTCTCAGTGTCTTTTTCATTCCCCCCATGAAAATCTTTCCCAGTTTGTCCAGGCTATAACCACCTGAAAAACTAGGCAGTATTTGCTCTACTGAGACTGCCTAGTATGGAAGATTCAGACATACTAGCCTTACTCCATCTCCACACCATCTGTGCGCCCCAGCCAGGGCACACAGCTGTCCCTGCAGAACAACTATCACACATCACAGTCACCCTTTGTTGAAATAGAATGTCCTCTGGTATTTTTGGCCTCTGTGGTTTGCTGTGATGATTAAACCTGTTTCTCCAAGTCTTCCAGAGAAAGGACTGACAAAGGTCAAAGAAAATAACCTGAAGGAAAACAGAGGAATATATCCCTCTGATTCATTCTTCCCAAACTGTCAGCTTCTCCAGAAAGAGTCGTAGACTTTTAGTTTCTGCTCATAAAGCAGCTGCTTCAGTTCAGAGATCAGCTATTTGCCCATCTCTGTATCTTCTTTAACACCACTCTGCCCTTCTTGACACATGGAGATTAGGACTCCAGGCAGTGCTCAAGATATGGGTACATTAAGGTTTTCTGTAGGGCATAAGTTACACTTTGTCTTACTCTCAGTACTCTTCCTTATCATGCCTAATATTCAGGGAGGTGGGGCTTGATTGCCATGGAACACGAAGTCGATGATTTCAGAGAAATGTCAGTGATGACTCTGAGATCGAAACTTCCAAGTTCAGCATCATGCAGGTAACATTTTAGATATATTTTCCTATATGCATATTTATCTCTCAAACTCACCTACTTATGCATTACACACCCATTCATTTCGTGAGAACCTTCTAGAGTTCCTCAACATTGGTGCATCATTTGATTACCCAAAGGATCTCAACATCGTCTCCAGTCTTGCAAATTTCACTGCATACTCCTTACTCCATTGGGGATGGAGATGTGGAAGAAAACTGATCCCATCACTGATCGTAAGGCAACCGCACTTTTGATTCCTCCTCATCCAAGCAAGTGTTCATTAAGCCCTACTCTGCTTCTTATCCTTTAACTAGCTTTAAGACCATAAAAGGATCTTTCCATCTCTCCTGTGTTAACTTATTTTCTTTAATAACCTTTGGTGGGGATCCTTGTCAAAAGGTTCTTGTATGTTGACAGTGACTAAATTTAAAAAGGGTAGTTTTTCTGATGTATGGATCTGTACCCAGAATTCCCTTTTGCTGGATGACAGCTTTAACTGAAGACATCCAGTGGGAGTAATATTCTGCCTGACTCACACCGCCTTTCATAAGCTTGAATACAAAAGCTCATTAATTGATCCAGAAGAAGACAGTGGGCAAGAGCTGTAGCCACTCTGCAATATAGAAAAGATTAGTTCAACCACTTAAAGTGTTCGGGAGAGCTGTAGAAGGCCCAAGCATGAAGGTCCAATACAGTCAAGCTTGTAATCATTTTCACAGAGATGCCTGAATGAAGAGTGTAAGCCTATGGAGGGAGTTTCCAGTGTGCCTCTTTCTTGAGAGCTCCCTATTTGCAGCTCACAGAAATCCTAGCCCTTAGCACATTAGCTCCTATTAATGCTAGTGGAATTAAATTCTATCATACATGAAGTATGTGGAACATAGAACCTAACCTACATTTCTGAACTCCAGTCTTGGACCTCCTATCTTATGGTTTAGCTATTGAAAGAAGGGTAAGAATCCATCTCAATTCTGCAACATCTGACTTAGAAGCACACAACCTCACAAGGTAAAGCCTCAAACCCAGTGGTGAAGAGGGCTGCCTGTATATATTGCCTTCTCCGTTACACAGAAGAGCCATAAATATTTCGTGGGCTGAATCAGAACACTTTTCATGGTACTTCTGAGGCAGGATGAGATTGTTTAGTACTTTAATAGTAGAGTTAAAAAATATATTTCTGGAGTTGCAGGAAATGGTGCTGATTCTGTTGGAAGCAGTTTTCTTTCTAGAATTGAATGGACTACTATTCCAAGCGAATTGTTAAAGACACTGAGCTGTTGCAGTTGCCGTGTTTCAGATGAGATGTTGCTGGCTTGTCTGGTCCTGAAAGATTGCATGGTATTTTTCACAGAATATTGCTATTAGCCTTCATCTGCTGGCTAAATTCCAATTTGGATAATTACAGTCTGCTATCTAAATTCTCTGAGTATGTTAAATAACCTTTTACACTTCCTTTCCTAATCTTCTGAGGGATATTTCTGTGATTTATTAAATAATAGTTCTGCTTAATCTAAAAGGCAACTGCTTTTAAATGCTAGGGCAAAATGACTGTTTTAGAAGGTGTGTTGGCTACTCAGTGCTCAGTGATAAATTAGACAGATGCATTGGTGGTGCTTGCCATGTGGGAAGAGTTCCTTAGCACTGTACAAAAACAAAAGGAAACTACCTCCTTATCAAGATAGCTGCAATTTAGTTTAGAGTCATTGGAAACATTTTAGATAAAAAATATGTTCTACACAAGAAGACGAGTATGAGCCTGAAGAAATCTACATAGAAAGTTTTGGAAAAGTTACAAGATTTTAAAGGCTTAAATAAGGATTTCTTCAAGATGAGGGATAAATACACACAACTGTAGTATACAGGATGATGTAGAAAAGTGTAAAGCTGTGCAAAACTTTGAATTTGTCTCAGATATGAAAAAAATCAAAGGACAAAATTGATCGCTGGACCACTCATGAAGCTAAGTCTCAGTTTTGCAATAAATGGTTGAAAAGAAAACATTTTAGATATAGTTGAGTGGAACACTTTGCTAAGAGCGTACCAGTTCAGTCCTTTGTTTCAACATGAAAAGAAAAAAGAAGATAAAGAAGCGAAAGGAGGAGAGGAGAGGAGAGGAGAGGAGAGGAGAGGAGAGGAGAGGAGAGGAGAGGAGAGGAGAGGAGAGAGAAGAGGAGAGGAAAGGAGAGGAGAGGAGGAGAAGAGAAGAGAAGAGAAGAGAAGAGAAGAGAAGAGAAGAGAAGAGAAAAAAGAAAAAAAGAAAAAAGAAAAAAATAAAAGAAAAGAAAATAAAATAAAAGAAAAGAGAAAAGAGAAAAGAGAAAAGAGAAAAGAAAAAAGAAAAAAGAAAAAAGAAAAGAAAAAAGAAAAGAAGAAAAAAGAGAAAAAAAAAAAAAGAAAAAATAAAAAGAAAAGAATGTAGGTTCATTATTGATCACATTATTGTTCAAACTGGTTTTGAACACTCCTACTGTTGGACTAGTTTAAGGATAATTTGTTGAGCTTCAGTGCACCATTCCATCAAAAACTGGTGTTTGCTCCTCCCTTTCTGCCCCATAGTAAGTAGCAACATTCACCAAAGTAAGAAAGAGATAGGAAGCAAAGGAACTCCACAGAAATGTTCTGCCTCAAAAGATACTCTAACATTCAGTATCTCTATCTTTTCTCTGTGCTTAACACAGACAGCTGTGTTAAACTAGAAGAAACCCTCTTCTGCATAATTTCTTCCAATCTTATTTACCTCCCACAGAATATTCTTTATCAAGCCAGAAGATTTTTGCTCTCCATGAAGAAAAGACAGCAATGTTGACTTTTTGCTCATGATTGTTCTACCATGTATTTTGCAAACGCTGTACAGGCTCATGGGGAAACTTTATTTTTGTAAGTCTTACACAGAACAATTCAAAATACTAGTGCAAGTTCGTAACAATTCTAAGGCTGCCGGTACTGTTTGGCATTATTTTAGTTCAAGACAAAACCATTATAATAATATTCACATACTCACTCATGTCTGCTTAAACCACACCTAAGCTCAGTCCTATCTGTTTAAAAAAGCACAATAACAAGAGCATTTTATATAATGTTATGTATAAATTAGATATTCATAAGGCTGATACATGTCTGGATTGAATGGAAGCAAGGTTTGTGTTTATGGTCCTTTGAGAAATCATTTAAATCTGATTTAAGAAAACAGTGCTGTTACAGTGCAGATATTTGTCTTGATCGTAAGCTGTCACGGTTTAAAGCTGAGCTGGCTATTAAACCTGTGGCAGACGCTCTCTGTTGACCCTGTTAAAACTGTTAAAACAGTTTTAATGAAGTATAATAACGAAAAAGAGTATAATAATAATAATAGAAATAATTAAGTATATACAAATATATACAAAACCAAGATTGAGCTCCCCTGAAGTCAGCCACGTCACCACCGGCATTGCAGGGCAGGCTTCGGGAAGGCCCAGGCTGGGCCCAGCGATGGTCAAGAGCTGGATTCAGGAATGCAGGGATCGGGATCGGGGGCAGCAGGAAAACGGACAGAGTCCTCTTTGGACACCAGCCATAGCAGAAAAGGGGCAAGACCCTCGTGATTCCCCCGCATTATACTGAGAATGACGTTTATGGGATGGAATACCTTCGTTGGTCAATTTTGGGTCACCTGCCCTGTCCGCTCCTCCCTGGAAGTGTGACCCTCCTGCTGCTCTTCACTCGTAATCAGTGAGTGACCTTGGTTTCTCTAAGAAGTACAGCAAGAGCCTTTCTGCATATCATCCCTACTGGTGCCTCAGTGATAAATATAAACTTTGAGCATTATCAGTCCTAGAAGCAGTCACTGTCTGCAAAACATGCAGTTAGTTTCAGAAAGTGCAGTTACTTAGAAGAAACTTAGCTGAAAGTAAAAATCACTGAAAGGAAAATTGTTCCCTTTTTGGGCTAAACCAGGACATAAGCTCAAATCTTGAGGATTTCTATATTTCTCTGATGTTAAAGGAGGACAGAGACCTTTTTGGCCTGGTTATCATTACGACTTACTGTTGCCAAAAATTGCATTAACTGCTATTTTGGAGTCTGCTCCATAAAGAATTTTCATTAGCTTAGTTTCTTGTTTGAATACAATATGTAATGTTCCAAACCAAGTAACTGCATTTTTGCAGGTGATGATCAGGAGAAAAACATAATAAGTTACTCTCTCTGTTAAACAGCTTCATTATTTGTGGGTTAGTAAAAACTCAGGTACTTTGGTTTGCAATTTACCACTAGATTGCCAAAAAAAATCAGTATACACATTGTAGTTCGAAATGCACTTTGAAGACTTAGTTCTTTACAGCTGTATAAGAAATTGGCTTCAAGGGGATTGCTGCTGCCCTTTGCTAGAGAAAAACAAATATAAAATCTTGAAATTAGTGGGTCAAATATAATCTGCTTTAATTACTTTAAACAGATGGAAATAATGAATAATTACTCATAAAAAAAATATATGCCCTTTCTAGGGTTATTTTTGCAAGATTTTTTTCAGTTACATAAATAGCAAAGTAAAAAAGAGCAAGTAACATAATCTCATATCTGCATATTTAAGAAACAACAGTGGTTTGTTCTATAACTGTTCTGAGAAACTGAGTGTGCAGACAGCACAAAAAATCTAAAGTTTAAGATCAAACCATATTGAAGGATTTAGTCCCAAACTTCCAACTATTTCTTCATTTTTATCACTGCATTTTACTAATACATGCTTTTAAGAGGGGCAACTAAGTTTTTGGGAATTAGATTTTTCACTAGAAAAAAGAAATAACTCTCTCCAGATGAACTCTCAGATAATGCTTGATTTCTGCCAGCTTCAATGATATTTAAGTGTACATCTTACTGACTTTTCAGTATTTGGGCTATGATCTGTTACTGTTCTATTTGGGAATGAGATGGCAATATTTTCAAAATTGCCGGAATAAGAGTTCTTTCATACCTGGAAGAGATACTTTTTCTGAGAATTATCCCACTTTCACATTTGTATTACTTTTCATTTTGCATTTATACACGGGTTAGTTCTGAGTTTCAGCTCAGTCATATGTCATGTCTTGCATCTGAAACCACACATTTCCCTGCTGTCTAGTGGAGTGAATAATCTTACTTAAAATACTGAAAGATACAAAAAGTTAAAACCACAACTAAACAACTGTATCAACATTGCCATTCAGACCCATGCATCTGCTCAGTGTCTCATCCGTCTGAGCTTGTTAGCTTCTGAGCTTGCTGTTAGCTTCTGAAACTTCATGTCCATTCATGCAGTTCATGGAATACCACAGTACGACCAAACATACATGGTTACAAGTGTTGAAATAATTTACTTCCTACAATCCATCAGCACACCTCAGCTGAGAGGCAGCAGTTTCTTGAATTGCTGTTACACAACTACAAAATAAACACATGAGCATGTGTGTTTCCTTTCTTCTCTCACTTACTACCGTCTGTGAACTCAGTCCTTTGTAATAGCACATTTTTCTTTTTTTCTTATTTCTCTCAATTCCAAAAGAAAGTTTCACTTTCAGACAATGGAAGGAAAAAAGAGAAGATTATCCCAGTGACTCTCATTCTACAAATTTCAGACTCAGATACAAATTTGAGAAAATAAGTTCTGTATTTGCAAAAATAGTAAGAAAAAGTAATCATGACTTGTTTCTGCATTTTGAGAAAAAATTACTGTAGGTTACTAGTTAACTATAACTAAGTTAAGGAATCACAGAATCACAGAATCACAGAATGTTAGGGATTGGAAGGGACCTCGAAAGATCATCTAGTCCAATCCCCCTGACGAAGCAGGATTGCCTAGACCATATCACACAGGAACGCGTCCAGGTGGGTTTTGAATGTCTCCAGAGAAGGAGACTCCACAACATCTCCGAGCAGCCTGTTCCAGTGTTCGGTCACCCTCACCGTAAAGAAGTTTTTCCTCATATTTATGTGGAACCTCCTGTGTTCCCGCTTGCACCCATTGCCCCTTGTCCTGTCAAGGGATGTCACTGAGAAGAGCCTGGCTCCATCCTCATCACACTTGCCCTTTACATATTTATAAACATTAATGAGGTCACCCCTCAGTCTCCTCTTCTCTAAGCTAAAGAGACCCAGCTCCCTCAGCCTCTCCTCATAAGGGAGATGTTCCACTCCCTTAATCATCTTCGTGGCTCTGCGCTGAACTCTCTCTAGCAGTTCCCTGTCCTTCTTGAACTGAGGGGCCCAGAACTGGACACAATACTCCAGATGCGGCCTCACCAGGGCAGAGTAGAGGGGGAGGAGAACCTCTCTCGACCTGCTAACCACACCCCTTCTAATACACCCCAGGATGCCATTGGCCTTCTTGGCCACAAGGGCACACTGCTGGCTCATGGTCATCCTGTTGTCCACTAGGACCCCCAGGTCCCTTTCCCCTACGCTGCTCTCCAACAGGTCTGTCCCCAACTTGTACTGGTACATGGGGTTGTTCTTGCCCAGATGCAGGACTCTACACTTGCCCTTGTTATATTTCATTAAATTTCTCCCCGCCCAACTCTCCAGCCTGTCCAGGTCTCTCTGAATGGCTGTGCAGCCTTCCGGCGCATCAGCCACTCCTCCCAGTTTTGTGTCATCAGCGAACTTGCTGACAGTGCACTCTATTCCCTCATCCAAGTCATTAATGAATATATTGAATAGAACTGGTCCCAGTACTGACCCTTGAGGCACCCTGCTAGACACAGGCCTCCAACTGGACTCTGTCCCATTGACCACCACTCTCTGGCTTCTTTCCTTCAGCCAGTTCACAATCCACCTCACTACCCGATCATCCAGACCACACTTCCTCAGTTTAGCTGCGAGGATGCTGTGGGAGACCGTGTCAAATGCTTTACTGAAATCAAGATAGACCACATCCACAGCTTTACCATCATCTATCCACCGGGTAACATCCTCATAAAAGGCTATCAAGTTGGTTAAGCATGACTTCCCCTTGGTGAAGCCATGCTGAGTGCCCCTAATGATCCCCCCATCCTTGATGTGCCTAGAGACAGCACAAAGGAATTTAGTTTTGCCTTTGAAATATTATTTCTCCTCCTCAATGCAATTCTAAGATCTGGGTATAGGAACTGCTTATGCAATCTCACCAAAATCCATTTTTGTTACTGTTTCAATCATGATCCTTGTGGTAGGTTTTTGTTTGTTTGTTTTTTTGTTTGTTTGGTTGTTTTATTCTTATTTGAGAAGATACCTGGGGATTCTTTTTATCTCAGCATAATTCTGAGCTTTCACAAGCAATAGATGACTTTCCCTATTGGGAGTGTGAAAGGAGGAAAAAAGAGCCAAACGATCCTTGTGTGTGCATTTGGGGCAACATGTTCTGGCCTGACTCCAGAGATGATGCTCCGTAGATACAGATAAACGATACTTTGAATTTCAGTTTGTAATACACTTTGTGATCCTTTGGGTTAAAAGTTGCTAGTTCCTTGCAAACGTTACTTTAATAGCAAGCCATACAATCCTTTTAGGTATCCTCGTGTTTTTTTCTCCCCTCAGCTGGGAGGTTTATCTGTGGATAAGCCAGCCTAGCTGCTTGCCTGTACAGAGCAATCAGACCTGCAGGGAATGCCGGATGCTCCTCCGCAGAGCACAAAGCAGCCATGCAGAGTGGAGCATCCTCTGTGCTAAGCAGGCCATTTCTCACCATATTATAACAATTTCACACTACGTTATACTGTGAGCCTTAAATGATTGAATGTCTCCTTTGAACATTCAAAGGTTTCCTACTATGCCAGCTCACTGTTATTGCTTTTTACATTGCCTTGTGGCAAATTAATGGAATATACTGTAAGAAAAGAAAGATCATCAGCATCTTATTTGCATACAAACATCATATTATTTTCAAATTATCCTCTTTATGCTTCTCATTTTCCTAGGATGTTTTCTGCAGTCTGTATGAAGTTTGCCCATTCTATCTGTATTCTCCTATTAATGTTGTGTTGCATAACATAACAGACTTCTTTTCTACTTTTCTTCCTTCCCTGAATATAAGAGCTAGATTACACGATGGTAAGAACATCAGCAGTACTTCACTATTAAATTTTACCAATTTATATCAAGCTAGTCAGAAAAGTTAAGACAAAAATGGTACAAACTTTCAGCAAAAATGCAACTCCACTTTCTCACTGCATAGCAAATATTTGAGGGTGGCTTCACTTCTCCTCTCCTTGTCACTTTGCCTAAAATTTATAGCAAATTTCTCAGGCTCATAATGCCTTTGCCAACTGCCCTTATGCTTTCCCTTCCACTAGAGAAGAACAAGAAAATGCAGTCATGATGAAGGCCAGTTTCCCTAGCAGCCAGTTTCCTTGCTCTACTATGTTCATGGGTCTCTCTGGCTCATGCCTGTTACTGTATTGTGCTTTCGTTGTAAGAAATCATTTGTACTTTGAAACATGTGAATGATAAGGAAATGGGAGGTGATTTTTTCTAAGAGACACATAATGAAAGAAAGCTAAACTATGTACAGTTACAAGTGCCTTCATAATTGACAATATCTGAACTGCAGACATGCTGAGACATAATGGGGAATCACAGCTTCAGGGAGTCATCTGTAGATCTCAATGCAAAATCTTTCAACCCAGCAAAGTTAAAGCAGAAGGAGGTCTATTTTAACTTTTTTTCATCTGGAAAAAGACTTTATAAGGAAGTTTACATCAGAATTAATAGATTTCCATTCTACCTCAGTTTTGCCTTATCTTGACCAACCTTCTTTAGGCAGTGACCTGGTTTTCATGCAGTATTAGCATTATATCTCTGATAGAGAAAATGTTAATGTATTTCCTGAAGGACGCTTTGATTGCAGATTTTGAAAATAGGGAAGTATGTTATTATAACATTTTTTAACATATATATTCTCGAGTTTGCTACCTGAGAAATATCTCATGTAGCCTATGTTATCAGTATTTATAATAGGAAGTGTCAGAACCTTAGTGTGTTAAAAGTGAGAAAAAGTTTATCTATCTTTGCAGCAGACTCTTTCATCCGTTGCTTCATACCTATACATGTCAGATTAGCAAGGACCTAAAATATGTACAGAAACAAAACCAAATAGTTTTTAGTGAAACTTAATTGCCGCATATATTCTTCATGAGGTAAGTACTCTAAAATGAGTCATTAAAGAAATTAGTGTAACAGCTGGCTTTAGTTACCCGTTTGCTCAGCCATTTCAGAGGAGGAAACAGAGAACAAAATAATTAATTAAATAAAAGATCCTATGGCAAGTCTTTAAAACACAGTATCTCACAAAGATTACTATACATACCACACTGTTTCTGGATTACATGCAGTTCCTTGCACTGCCAAATACTGAAACGAGCAGCACTATGCTTCAGCATTGTACTAAAGATGAATCCATAGTTCATTGTGTCCATTGTAGACTTCACAGGGCTTCAAGTCCATACCAGTAGCTAAAAATAAGCAAAATAGACTTCACAGATATAAGTAGTGAAACATAGGTAAAACCGGCACTAATCATTTGGAGCAACAGAACACAGAAATACTTCCTTTTCATTGCTAAAGAGAAAATACAATGTATGATCATATAATCATGGTTTGACATTCAAAATAAGTCATGAATGTCCCATGTTTGAACTAGTGAACAAAGGGAAATATGTCCGTGGGGGAGAAGGTGACACCCAGGTAGATGATCTACACAGTGATTTGGTTTGTTTTTATTCTAAGATACAAGTCTCGGTTATCTCTACCACTGATCAGGAGCAGCATGTTTAAAAGCTGCACTTAATGTGGTGTCAGCTAGTAAATATTGGCACTGTTTCAAGGTAGAACTGTTAGTAAAGAAACAGCGTCTTTCACAGAAAACAGGTTTTCTGACAATCTCTGGCACAGCTAACTTTTTCTAAAGGATTTTCATAGTGCTCCTTAGGTATAAAAAACAGGATAGTTCTTTCTAGTTAATGGATTTGGAAGTATGTTTAAAAAGCTTTCATGCTGGCTATGAGTATTTTAATTGTTCTTGTCTTTTCAGTCTCTGTCAATATGTTAGCTCTCACACACATTTATACTATTAGTGGGATGTAAAATGCTTTGTCATAATTAAGACTCAGGCCCAGCTTTCTCAGTGGTTTCTCTTCATCATTATCTGTTTCAAAGTGATTTATTAGAAACTGGAATTATTTGTTAGATGCACTCTCTTTCCTAATAACAGCTACCTTACCCATTTCTAACTAAATTGTTTCACTCACTTGCCAAATATGGTTTTCTCCATTTTGTGATAACAGCCTTACTTTCAAATACAGACAATGCAACAATGACATAAAGAAGCTGTTGTAGGAACTCCTGGTTCAAAAGTCCACTAGGAGAATAAGAAGTGATGGTAAAATACAGATGTAGTATATGTCAAGCAGAACTAGTAGGAAGAAAAAAAGAAGAAGAAAAATATTCCTGGAAAAAATTCTAGAGGCAGTTGATCCAGCACAGATTGATTAGACATAGTCTGTGGTGTTTTGATTCTGAGTATTTATGATTTTTTTTAAGTCTTATCATGCATTGCACTTTGGATTACCTTCTATCACACAATTTATTAACAGGTGTTATTTCATCAGTATATTAAGTCCATGCAAAATCTTCAGTCATTAGCAGTACCATGTATTAAATTCACAAATGTCTTTCAATGCCACTTATAGACACCTTTTGGTCTGCCAGCCCTAGGTGTTTTGGGTAGACTTGGATGATTTTTGGTTACACAATGGAAATTCTGCTTATCAAGCTGTAACCTATTGTTTATCAGTATCATACTTAAGATACTTTCTCCTTCTATGAACAGGTATATTTTTTACTATTCTTCAGGCATTCAAAGTGTTGCTTTGATCTGTTCAGTTGCTAGAGACAAAAGAGGATAATTCAGGACAGAACAAACAAAAATCAGAGACAAAGTTGTACCTCGAAATTAAACACATACCTATATTGATTTTTTTATATAAAATACCTTTGTTACTTACAAAATATCTGACAGATAAACAATGCATCAGAAAGAAAGGAGAAAAGGAAAATATCTAGAGCTAAAACATGTTAATCTAATGTGTGAATGGATGTAAATTGATAAAAAGTCCAGGGATCTAGTCCAGTGAGCAGACTAGCTCATTTAACGTAAGATCTGGCTGACAAGTTTGGTTTCTTTCTGTTTTCTTTAGACTTTGGCATTCTTTCAACTCCTTTCAATCTCTGTTCAAGCCTTTTTTTCAATGCACTTAAATCCTTTTTGTCGCAGTCTTTAAACCACCTTTAATTCTGCAGTGTCATCTCTGGTACAGGCTGGGTGCTACTGTATGCAGTTTTATAGATAAGACTGCCATTAATATTACGCAATGTCATTTCTTAATGATCTGTCTTACATATTGATACACCACCCCATGCTTTAGTATCTAGCAGTGCTATAATCTTTAATGCATGTTTCCTTATACCAATGTCATGAGTGAATTCTATTACCTATAACCTTGCTTGCAGATAGAAAGTCTTTCTGCAAGTCAGTTATGGGCCAGATTTCTTAAGGGTACTTATGTATCTAATGATCCAGGCAAGTTCTTAGTGGAACTGACAGAAGACTAACAGTATAAGTCTCATTATTGAAATAACTATTAGGTACTACAGTTTTCAAAATCATGCTGTGGCCTATCTTGATTCTTGATTTCCAGACCCTAAATACCTTTTAAGACTCCTAAAGACTTTTTTAAATGTCCCAAGTGACTTCCCAAACTTACAGAAGTCTTTGGTCAAGCAGAAAGCTTTTTTTTTTTTTTTAGAATTGTCTTAGTTGGAAAGGACCTTTAAGATCATCAAGTCCAACCATTAAACTAGCACTGCCAAGTCCACCACTAAACCATGTCCCTAAGCACCACATCTACATATCTTTTAAATACCTCCAGGAATGGGGACTTCACCACTTCCCTGGGAAGCCTGTTCCAATGCTTGGCAACCCTTTTGCTGAAGAAATTTTTCCTGATATCCAATCTAAACCTCCCCTGGCACAACTTGAGGCCGTTTCCTCTCATCCTATCATTTGTTACTTGGGAGAAGAGACCAACACCCTCCTCACTACAACCTTCTTTCAAGTTGTTGTAGAGAGTGATAAGGTCTCCCCTCAGCCTCCTCTTCTCTAGACTAAACAGCCCCAGTTCCCTCAGCCGCTCCTCATAAGACTTGTGCTCTAGACCCTTCACCAGCTTTGTTGCCCTTCTTTGGACTTGCTCCAGCACCTCAACGTCTTGTAGCGAGGAGCCCAAAACTGAACACAGTAGTCGAGGTATGACCTCACCAGTGCCAGGTACAGAGGGACGATCACTTCCCTAGTCCTGCTGGCCACACTGTTTCTGATACTGGCCAGGATGCTGTTGGCCTTCTTGGCCACCTGGGCACACTGCTGGCTCAATATCAGCCAGCTATCGATCAACACCCCCAGGTCCTTTTCCACTAGGTAGCTTTCCAGCCACTCTTCCCCAAAGTTGAAGTCCCCCATGAGAACAAGGGCTCACAATCACGAGACTTCTCCCAGATGCTTATAGAATATTTCATCTGCCTCTTCATCCTGGTTAGGTGGTTTATAACATACTGCCACCAGCTGAAGCCATGTCTCCTGATTCCAGGACACCTCTGTTAACAATCAGTCCATGATAAATCCTCCCCTTTTATATGAGTAAATGTAAAATACTAATCGTGTTATCTTACATATCTCACTATGCATAAGTGAATGACCTCCAAGGTTATTTTTTTTATATTATTATAAGTTACTATTTTTTTAATAATAAGGTATTAGTTTGCATACCACTTTTCAGTACTGATCTGCCGTCCATCTAAAATAATCAGACTAGTGCAATAATTCATAAAATGGGAGTGACAAAAATCTCTAATTTTTAGGTTTTACTTTTGCTGACAAAATTCCAAATCATCCCCTTTGCTTCGTGCTTTTGAAAAGCACAGTTGCTATAAATTATACCAAATCATAATTTTGCATTTCAAATGGCAATAACAATTCATGTCAATTTTTCAAAGACATTCATGACAAAAGAAAATTCACAGAGATGAAGAATCAAACCTCATCTCTGTGGAGTTCTTGGCCTGGAAACAAACTGGACTTCAAAAGTTTTTAATCTCTTAAGCATGTTTCAATAGTCTGGCTAATGATTTATCAAAATGCATGCAACGATAACCTACCTAATTAACCTCAAAGCTGGTTCGGTTTTTGTTGGGGTTTTTTTATATTGAAGTCCAAAATGGAAAGTATTTCTCTTGAATGTCACAAGCAACTTCATAATTTAACTGTAACTTTGTCATATTTTAATCATTTAACAATCTGAAGAAAAAATTGGTGGTTTCTTGAAAGACTTTTTTCCTAGCATGAACTAATGAACAACAAATTCTCATGGTATAGGTAAGGTATTCGGTAAAAATATGCCTACCAATCTGTAAATATTCTGATCTTTTCTCAGATAAGCATTGAGAAGGTCTGTACTTTTGTCCACATTCCATTTAGTACAAGAGGAACACGTATCTTTGCCAGACATTAACAGTAATTTTGTCATCTGCACCCTTAATTCCCTTCCCTGGGCTGCAGAAAAATACAGCTAGCTACATAATACACTGAAACATGGAGAAATTTCAGAAAAAAATGGGCCAAACTTTTTTCCCCCCACTTGGAATCCATTCAAATCTGTATGTAAAGAGGCCAGCCAAACAGCTGGTGTGGAATGGTCACTGTTGTAATAAAGAACGTACTTAAGTATTTATTATTATGTTTCTTCACTACATTGCTATTGTTTAGTCATTAATAGGGGTGTAAGATACTAATTATTTTTAGCTCTGTCTTTTAATTGTTCTTATAATCATTGTGCAGTGATAAAAGGGGCTGCAAGGTTGTAGAAAATCAGACCAGATGCAGAATAACAGAGACTTAAGCTCCAGTATTTGTCTTGCACTTTCACATTTCAATGTCTCAGGTGTATGTAAATGTTCTGTCCTGATATGTAGTTGATATATCCATTACAAGTTCAAACAAATATAAATTGTAAATTATCTTTTTTTCTGAGGTTTGGAGAGTTTTGTCCATGTTTGCTATAGTTGTATTGGCCAACAGCTATCATAATACTCAAGGCAGGGAATTCTACTTACAACTTTACAGATATCTTTTGTTTTGATGTATAACTCAAGAGATACAGAAAAAAATTATTTAAGTGATTGTTAATGCCTAAATCAAGGACATTTTATGGATTGTATTCTTGATCTTCCCTTCTGTCCCAGTGAATATTCTTTTTATTTTTTTTTTCTTCTTTTTGCTTGACAGCAATAGAATTACTACAAATGGAGGACTGGACAATGTCCAAGAACCATAGTCTGGTGTTTAGGAAAATCTAGAAGACAACTGAATTCCCTCAGACAGAATAGAAAATTTCTGAACCAGGAAGAATACTATAATTATAAGCTTCATTGCAGGGTTTCTGCTTGTTTTTTGTTCTCTGAGAAGCTTTTATGGACAGAAAAACGAACAGAGAGTTACATTCACTTGGTGTATTTAGGATAAAGTTATGACCCTCATAGAATTTTATAAGAAACCTAGTCTATTAGGTATATTTTGAGAATGCCTCCTAGTTGTTCTGAAGACATGAGCAAACAGATGGCTTTGATCTTGTCTGGGTCAAGTCCAGGCTAAGTATCAGATAGTTGCTCAGAATCTCAGTCCCACCCACATTGAAACACAGCAAGGCACGTTCAGAGTGGATTTTAAGAACCCAAGGAACTTTTACATAAAATACTGAGTAACTGAATGTATTTTCTTCCCCAAATAAGACATCAGCGGAAAAGGTGATGTATGGATCATAATTTTCATAGAGATAAAAGTTAGGTACCCAAATCCCACTTTATCCAGCAGCGAGGAACACACTTGAAGATAAGGCAATATCTTACAACATAAATCCACACAATTTAATGTAGATAGGTAGATAGGTATCTCAGATGCCCAATCCATCTCTTCCTAACATTGTCCTTTCTTGCAGAGCATTATTTATATGACTCGTTCTGATTTACATAAATAATTTCACTTCGCAGCTTCAAAAGTGTTAAGCAGGAATAAAAAAACCAAACCCAGAGCTGTGTCATGAATGATGCTGATGCACAACAGATGTTAATCTGTCTGTTTTGGAGCTCCATACAAATCTTTTTCTGAATGTCTAGTCTTTATTTTCCTTTACTAAAAGAACCCAGGCTTTTAAGGTTATTTCAGACAATGTTCTTTTTTTATGGTGGCCAAGCAGACTCAGGAGGTTTCACATTTAAGGTGATCAAATCTTCAGAGGTACTTTGACTCCAATTCCAGTTGCTTCAGATGCTTTACAAGCAACTTATTTAGTCTCCAACTTAGTATAACACTTCTGTATTGCCCAATACCTTCTAAAAACAACTGTAGGTGAAAGGAATATTTGGATAACATCAACACTTACCCAGTAGACAGAGCACATCATGGGCAAGTGATTACGCTACATAACTTTATGATCCATCACTGTATGTTTGGGGAATCTGTAGGCTGGAGACCTGGAAAAAGTTTTATTTAGGTTTTTAAGTCAAAAGAGCATGTACTAAAGATACATTTTAGTAATTATGAAAAATATTGGAATTAAAATACTTTGGTTTAAATTACTTACATTGGGAATTGTTTGAATAACCAGGATTAAACAACTATTGCTGAATAATATATGGTTTGTTCCAGGAGTTACATTTGCTTATGACTTCTCTCGGTTAGCTGGATGGGTATTTAAAGAAGCATGCGGATCTTATTTTCATGTGTGTGTCTACCCCTTCCTTCCCCGTGGTTTTGTAAATTCCCAAAGTATGAATGCATCAGAATTAATTCACTGGCCGTGCATGAAACAGCTACATGCAAAAAAACAGTAACTGCTCTGTTTCGCATAATTGAATTCAAGCCAGTGCAAGTCTTTGTGCTATTAGGGATTAAACTTTCTCTATTTTGTGCTACAACGTCTGCAGAAAAAACTTGGCATGCACATGGACCTTCTTTATCGTCTATATTGCTGGGAGATACAGCTGCCTTCATTGACTGTATGTAACTGCTGAAATGAAATCAGCTGGACCTTGTTTTTAGTGCAGGTTAGTTTGTTTTTGTTTTTGGTTTTGGTTTTGGTTTTGTTTTTTTTTAGGAAATGTTCACAAGAATAATACTAAAATAATATTTCGGTATTCAAGAAGTAGTGCATACAGTTACTTTGCTTTATTGATAGTGCATTTTGATAATGGAAAGTCAGTCTCTCACCTCTTTAGTCTGCTACTCTTGTCAGACTGCTGACATTATTTATCCTGCTTTTGCTAATTCATTCTCATAAAGCTGACAACTCTAAAAATCTTTGCTTGTGGGCCTAAACTGTATGAGATGAATACAGTATGAGAATTCTGAATTGAATCAATTTCATCGAATATAAAAAACTTCTTTACAAGCTACACATAGCGTTTCTGCTTGTGTAATGCTTCTAATGTATAGTATATCATAAAATAAATGCTCAAACCTTTATGGAAGATTCAATAATTTATTACTACTACTACTACTTCATCTTTACTGAAAAAATATTCTGTAAACAAAGAAAATTCCTTTTCATTCCCCAAAAACATATCATAAGGGCCAATTAATATTTGCAAAGGATTCTATGATCCTGATCTGAAATACTAGGGAAAATTATGAAATATCTATAGTTGATGCTGCATAATACCTATCTGTATGTTCTTACTTCTATGTCTGATCCTACATACACAAGTTAAATTTCATTTACAGTGATTTCACATCCTATTAACTCTTTCCTGTTCTTTTCCTGTTGAACTGAATGGCAAAACTCCCACAGGACTTGAAGAACAAGACAAATTTCTCAATATGTAGAGTTAATTGTGTGGCTAGGTTCAATTACATGTGTATCACAGAGCAAACAGCATTTACTTGCTCCCTTAGTACTGTTGTCTTCCCTCTTTCTTTCCAGAGGCCATCTAAAAAAAGCACGTTGTAAGCTAGAGCAGAGCTGTTCAACTCCTGTCTTCATGTGGCTTGTGTTCAACTTAGGTAAAAACTTAGCTTGCCTCCAGCGCATTTACTTTTCAACAATTCTGAAGTCATTTCAGCCAGATCTTATACATTTCACAGAGATCAACTTGCAGCTTGCATATCCACTTTTACCAAGCAGTTATTCTAAAAAGCAGGAAAAATGTGCATGTGATGAATGCGTATGTATAGAAGGATTGTTTTTCCTTCAGAAATTAACTGGCATAATAGACAAAAGTGCTGATGGAATAAGCATTGAGTTATTTTTCACATATCCATAAAGTATGTAATTATACTTTTGAATTGATGTTTTAATTATTATACCATAGAACACTTCAGTGTTACATGCTATAGCATATTTCTCAGAGACTATTTCCTAGAATATTTTAGAGCAAAAGCAATTTCAACTGAAAAAAAAATCCAATTTATTTTCTTTTTATTTTTTTAGCAGATTATTTTCGAAACTTATTAGGTAAAGTGGACGTATAAAAAACACTTGAAAGTACAAAGAAATGAACAGAGAGGAGAAAAACAAAGGAAAGCAGAGGAATTCAGAGCAAACAAATATTAACTTTTTATAGGAATACCTTGCTCTCTTTTGGTGGGAGAAACTGTCTTCAATAGCCTTATGCATAAAGATGAAGTTACATTAAAATAAATGATAGTTCAGCACATATTTAAAACTAGGCGATTAAATTTAAATACTTCCTTGAATTACAGGGATTTTTTTCTTCTTTTTCCAGAAGTTTCTCAGATACTATAATACAAAACATCCCTGGGCAACAGATAGCTGTTACTCCTTTTTCTACTCATGTGGTAGAAAAAAAGGCAAAGAAATTGAAGAATTTAACTATAGTTGGGATTTGGATGATAGTTGATGTGAAATGAATCTTTACAATAGACATTCACTTTCTGATCAAACTACTAGGTAAAAGATCTTTCCTGTATTATATTTTTTAATCTGAAGTAAAGAAACTTTTGAGTGGTTTTAAATTAAGGTGTGGGTTTGCATTTTTTTTTCTACGTTGAAGGAAAATGAGTGTGCTTTTGCGAACTTCCTTTGTGTGATTTGGAATCTGTCAATGATAAGGTTTTCCCACCCCAGTTTCATTGCAATCCTCTTAAATACCCAACCTACTATTTTTTATTGGTAAATTTGCAATGAATGCGTCAGGTTTCCCAGCCTTTTCTCTAACCTCCCAAAGCTCTGCTTATTTCCCAGAAGGTCCATTACCTTTTGGTTGTACTGCCATTCTATAGGCCATAATGCATTTATTAATTCTCCAACACTTTACACAACTCAGAATTGACCCTTCCAAATTATTTTGAAAACCAGAGTGCATTTTCAAGCATAGTGTATTGGATTTTTTCTCTCTTTCACTCATGACCTGCTCCTATGTGACTCATACTTTATTTAAATATGCCTTTGGCTTTTATTGCATCTCAGTGTCTTCCATTGTTGGAAATCAAACTACTCATTTCACTAAAAAACTGAGCCAAAAAGGGTGACTGCAAAATGCAGGCTATTTGCTTATGGGAACAAGCTAGTTTATAGACTAGAGTTGGATTTTTTCTTTTTAAAAAAAGTTTTAATTGTTTAATAATGGATGCAAAATATATATATAGATAGTGTGCTGCCTTTTTAGGTGCATACATTTTCATTTGGCAAAGTATAGGGGGTGAGATTTTGAAAGCCCTTAGCATTGACCTAATCCCATCCTCATTTCAGACACTTCTAGTGACTGCAAAAGAAAGGATTTCTGTCAGGGCTGAGTGCTATTGAAAATCCTGTCCATCCTGTTCAGTAGTACTTGTCACTTTGTATTGGTTTATGAATACAAAGTCTCTTATCCACAACTTAAAAGAAAAAGCTATTACTTTGGAGTAATAATATTAAGCATTTCATTAGTGTCAACAGTGAGTGACATAAGAAACTGCAGGTTCAGACAAACACTTATAGTCCTGAAAGTGCTGCATATCCACTTAAGTTAAAATTGCCTATACTGAAAGAGGATAAGTTAACATGGTTTTGATACAGACAAACAGAAAAGATGCTTGATTGTCACAAATATAGTTTTATTCTGATCACTCATTATATAACCAGTAACTTCTGTAGATACGTTTTTTTTTTACATAAACCTTTTATGCTGTAATTTCAATGAATTAAGTTAAAGACATAAAACTCTTAAATTATTTAATCAGACCTAGGCCACCACATTTCCCTCCTGTATTCTCATGTTGTGTCCTCAAATCTGCTTTTTGAATGGGTTCATAAAAAAGTATGTTACTCAATTTGGATTTGAAAACCCTTTAACTGGATAAAAATATAACTAATATAACTACCATACTAATTAGAGATTGTCTGGATTTCTCTAACTTAACTTTCACAGAACCACAGAATCACAGAATCGTTTTGGTTGGAAAGGACCTTTAAGATCATCGAGTCGAGGTCCCTTCCAGTCCCTAACATTCTGTGATTCTGTGATTCTGTGAGTCCAACCATTAACCTAACACTACCAAGTCCACCACTAAACCATGTCCCTAAGCACCACATCTACTCATCCTCTAAATACCTCCAGGGATGGTGACTTCACCACTGCCCTGGGCAGCCTGTTCCAATGCTTGATAAACCTTTCCATGAAGAAATTTTTCCTGATATCCAATCTAAACCTCCCCTGGTGCAACTTGAGGCCATTTCCTCTCGTCCTATTTCTTGTTACTTGGGAGAAGAGACTAGTACCCTCCTCACTACAACCTCCTTTCAGGTACTTGTAGACAGCAATAAGGTCTCCCCTGAGCCTCCTTTTCTGCAGACTAAACAACCCCAGTTCCCTCAGCTGCTCCTCATAAGACTTGTGCTCTAGACCTTTCACCATCTTCATTGCTCTCCTTTGGACTCTCTCCAGCACCTCAGTGTATTTCTTGTAGTGAGGGGCCCAGAACTGAACACAGTATTCGAGGTGCGGTCTCACCTGTGCCGAGTACATGGGGACAATCACTTCCCTAGTCCTGCTGGCCACACTATTTCTGTTACAAGCTGTTGGCCTTCTTAGCCACCTGGGCACACTGTCACACATATCAACATCCCCAGGTCCTTCTCTGCCAGGCAGCTTTCCAGCCACTGTTCCCCAAGCCTGTAGCCATGCATGGGATTGTTGTGACCCAAGTGCAGGACCCAACACTTGGCCTTGTTGAACCTCATACAGTTGGCCAATGACCTGTCAGTCAGATTTACTTCCCTCTTCCTCTTAGTGAAAGTACTTGAACATGAATGACAGGTAACTTGGTCTTTCATAAAAAGATCATTCAGATTATTACAGAAACTTGGGCGGGGGGGGAGATCTAGATTAATTTTCTGTATCTTTTTCAACATTTTGAAGCATTTGAAAATCATGAACTCTAAACACAGAGCCTGAAAGTAAGTCTTGGGAGTTCAGGTGTTCAGGGAATACTGAGCATGGCAGCAAGCACAGGCGGGGAGTATCAAAGGTGAACTGCCTGTGTGTGGTTCTGCTACGTTTTCACTGTTCGTGAAAACTGCAAGCACGATTATTTATGGAAAAGGCCCTTTTAGAATTAATTCCATCTTATCTCTTGTTCTTGTGCTTCTTGGTAGTAAATACCTATGTTGTATAAGCTTTTTTCTCATTTGTGTCTTATTTTGGATACTCTAGTCAAACTTTGAGAGTATCCACTGCCCTAAATGCGTTAACATAGCCAATATTACTACGCTGATAAGTCCAGAATAAGGAAGGATGGGCTTGGGAAGTGGCTGCTCCAAGTCACACTAATGTAGATAGGATGGAGAAGTTTGAATGGCTGCTTTTGTGTAGAAAAACAGAAGCATGTAGCTTCCAGAAAAGTCAATCTCTTTGAAGCTGTGGCATTCGCTTTGCAAATGTTCCTATTTTTAATCCTCTCTTTTTCTGTCCTGCTTTCTCTTTGTGTTTCTCTTTATCCCCTTTTCCCAAAAGGTAACAAGTGTTTTTCTCACCTTTCTTAGACAAGTTCCATCCATAGCAGGCTGATTTATTTCAGCGTTTATACAGTTTTTCAAAAGTGAAGGTACTTAGCTTTGGCTTAAATCTGTGCTGTAAAAACGACCCTGGCAAAGACTGCTGTGGAGCAACTGCAAGCAGAGTTGCTTGTGTGTGTGCCAGGGCAAACTGTCAAGGGAAGAAAGGGAAAGCTGCAGGAAATGGGGAGAGAAGTCTTGGCACTGCCTAAAATGGAGCTTTCAGATTTGTTCTATGTGACAAAGCCTTACCTCTTCTAATTCAGCTCTGTTATTTATTTATTTGTTCTTACTTGGAAATCAAATCAATAAGAAGAGAATACACTCATAAAGTCATTTGGGTAGAACAATATATAAAAAAATATTCTGGTTATCAATATCATGTTGGAAGTGTAGGTAATAAGAATGAAAACTAGGATAATTTTATTCCACTTCTTTTTCTGACTCTTTCAAAATAATTTGTAGAATTTTTATTAGACAGGAATCAAAACCAAAAAGATGTGCAAAATCTGGGCCAATTACTGTGTGAGAACAAGGAAGGAAGAAGCAAGAAGAAGGAATTCAAATATAGTGGGCCCTGCATTACATTCATGCTTTCCACTGATGGAACTGGTTATTAATCTTTCTGTCTTGGAAATAAAAAGGTTCTTCACATTCCACTAATCCCCCAGCTCTGCTTTATGAGCCAGATATTTGTCCTATTAGTTTGTCACGTACGCAACAGTGCTGCAGGCAGCACACAAATTACTTGCTAAGGTCAATGACATTGCTAATTTCTTCTTATTTAGGGAACCCATGAGTGACCAGCTTAATTAAGTGTTGATTGAATTCTCCTCCTATGCAAATACTGCTGATAGATTATACAAACTTTAGCAAAGGAAAGAAGACAAATAGTCCACTAAAAGCTATATGTGCTACTTTACTCTCTTTGCCTCTGGTAAGAAAGTTGGGTGAGACATTTTATTACGTAAAGATAGGACTTGTCCCAGGGCTATTGAATACTCATGAAGCACAACTTCAGTGGCCTGTTTCTTTATTTTAAATATAGATTTTATTTTTGGTTTCTTTGATTAGTAGGTTTTTTTTCAGACAAGAGTAGCTCAGACTGAAGTTTAAACCAAAGGGATTATCCCTGAAGAAAATTATTGTGCTTAAGATGGCATTCAATGTACTTACCTTGATCTAAGCCTTCAGGGTATATTCAAGTATGCTATAGGAAGAAGAAATCCATCTGCTAGGCTAAATTCCTTTATTCAAGCCTATGTATTAGGGCTTCTCCACAGCTCAGTGCCTTCTGTACCAGCATTTTTTAGGCAGGGTTTGCTACCTCATAACTACCATCCATATTTATTCTCAATAAATGGAATCTGTCAAAGAGCTGTAAAGGAGGTTGCTCTACTGTGCCTACAGTAGTGGTCACATTCCTTAATAAGAGTTGAGATAAAGGATAGTCTATGTCTCAATTTGCCTGCGAGCTGTACAAAAACACCAGCAGGGACGTGTGCCACGTTCCCTGCACTCTCTTACTCAGACATCAGGTGCTCACGTTTGAAGCCAGTTTTCTACGAAAACAAGCTCTGAACAGTTGTATTGCTTTCCTCTGTCCCACTCTAATCAGTTTTGTACTTCTTGTACCATTTTAATGAGCTTCAACATATAGCTGGAGGTTACAGAGATTCCCATTTCTATGGGCTTTGTGAAAATAAATAAGGCGAAGGAAACCTAAATAAAGCTTTTCCATCCGGTGTCAGTAGAAACTTTCAAGAGGAATCAGCTAGACTACCAGACAGTAGAAAATGCACCCAGATGAGTGAATAAATTGGTTTTGGAGAAAAAATAATTGCAATCAGGCCTTAGAATTTGCCAGACAATATAACTATAAAATAATTTTCACAGACCAGACCTCATAAATCTGCTGCTCATGGAATTGTTAGATCATATTTCATTTTTCACTGGTTAAATTTTTTCTAGTTTTGAAATATTGTTTGCAGTATAGAATTGTATCATTGTTTCCAGCACCCATCTCATTTACACTTAAAAATCTATAAAAATCTCAGTATTTCTGAAAATTAGGCATTAATTTAAGCACTTTTTTTTTATCTGTCGCATTTGAAAATATTGCCCATGTGACTACTTTTAAGATAAAACTTTTAATGGCTTAACTGAGTAACGTATTAAAACACTAAAATGCAATTTGTAAAATGGATGGCAAATCATTGCATCTATAAAATTTGCTTGCACTTATAATAATTCTAAGTATATATTTACTTGACAACAGGGTTTTAAATATAAACTAAAAAAACCCAGTTGTGTCTAATCTTTGCAGTCTTTTTGGTTACTGATTCACTATTGTCACGGTTTAAAGCTGGGCTCGCGATTAAACCTGCGGCAGATGCCCTCTGTTATCCCCCCCCTCCCCCCAGAGGGAAAGGGAAAGGGAAAAGGGAGAGAGACTTCTGGGTTGGAAAATTAAAACAGTTTTAATAGACTATAATAATGAAAAAAAAAGTATAATAATAATAATAGAAATAATCAAATATATACAAATATATATACAAAACCAAGATTGAGCTCCCCTGAAGTCAGCCACGTCACCACCGGCACTGCAGGGCAGGCTTCGGGAAGGCCCAGCCTGGGCCTAGCGATGGTCGAGAGCTGGATTCAGGAACGCACGGATCGGGATCGGGGGCAGCAGGAAAACAGACGGAGTCCTCCCTGGACACCGGCCATAGCAGAAAGAGAGCGAGACCCTTGTGATCCCCCCACTTTATACCGAGAATGACGTGTATGGGATGGAATACCCTCGTTGGTCAATTTTGGGTCACCTGCTCTGTCCGCTCCCCTCTGCAGCTGCGACCCCCCTTCGGCTCTTCACTCGTAAGCAATGAGGAATTCAGCAGTGACCTTGGTTTCTCTCAAGAATAAGTACAGCAAGAGCCTTTCTGCACAACATCCCTACCGGTGCCTCAGTGATAACTACAAACTTCGAGCGTTATCAGTCCTGGAAGCAGACACTGTCTGCAAAAACATGCAGTTAGTTTCAGAAAGTGCAGTTACTTAGAGGAGACTTAGCTGAAAGTAAAAATCACTGAAAGGAAAATCGGCCTGTTTTAGGCCAAACCAGGACAACTATGATTTATTTCCCTGAAACTTTCTAATATTTAGAAGTCATAAAAGGAAACAAAGGTTCCTTTCAATGTTGGAATGGCTTCATATTCATGCAGGTAGTGTTTAGGTTTCTGATTGCCAATATATACTGTACCAGCATTAAAGTGACCAAGATATGTATTTTGGAAGATTGTTTCTGTTGCTGCAGCTTATTTCACCTCCATTATGGAAACTTATTAATGCCATTAAAAGGACTTCATTCTGTATTCATTTAATTCTCAGTCTGGATAAAATGTTGCAGCTTTACACATCGCAGTATCCTTGACATAGCTAGAGAGCTGATATAAGTTAATGTAATTGTTTGTGTGCAAGACCCTTGGTATTGACCTCAGAGACATCAAATTCTCCCTTTAGTAACACTTGTATAAATCAGGAGTAGGTCCACTGATTTCAATTATTCAGTATTTACAGTGAGATGAAACTGAGAATATAGTTTGCCCTATACATCCCAATTTAACCTTGACACAAACATGCACAGTCTCTATTCACTTGAATGAAGCAATTAGGGAATTCAAAGATCATATTGGTAAGTGGAGAACAGTGATATCCTGAAACGGTAAAAGTTAGAAAAAGCAGCTGAATGGCCAGGTTAAATTAGAGAAATCATAATTTCATCTTCTCTTTCGCCCTCAAAAAAATTTCTGTTTTTAACTTTCCTCATCTCTTACCAGAAGTAGCTGTATTTAGAATCACTCTTTTGGGTGACTGTGGTGCAGTATGGATTACTCTTAATTTGTCTCAGTGAAGGACTATTCTAAATGATGTATTTATGACTCCAGTTTCTGCTGCTTGGCTCCATGAAAACAGAAGAGTTAGACTTCTAGTCACTTAGGAGAGACTGAAAGTTCATCTAAATCAGAAAGCAGTTATTCTTAACATAAGGGTTTGGTATTTATAGTGAATAATGGTTAATCTAAGCCTTAAATAATATCTAGAAAAATGGGATTATGAGGAGATGGTTAAAATGGGGTTAGCCTGGAGAAAAGGAGGCTTAGGGGAGATCTTATTGCTGTCTACAAGTACCTGAAAGGAGGTTGTAGTGAAGATGCTAGTCTCTTCTCCTAGGTAACAAGCGATAGGATGAGAGGAAACGGCCTCAAGTTGCACCAGGGGAGGTTTAGATTGGATATCAGGAAAAATTTCTTCATGGAAAGGGTTATCAAGCATTGGAACATGCTGCCCAGGGAAGTGGTGGAGTCACCATCCCTGGAGATATTTGGAGGACGAGTAGATGTGGTGCTTAGGGACATGGTTTAGTGGTGGACTTGGTAGTGTTAGGTTAATGGTTGGACTCGATGATCTTAAGGATCCTTTCCAACCAATATGATTCTGTGATTCTGTGATTCTGTGAAAATGCAGCTTTGGGGATATACGTGATGTATAGTGTGGGAAACACAACTGATGCTGTCTTTCACCCAGTTATGTGGACTGAAAACAAATCTTCATCAGGTTTTTATATCTAATGAGACTATAATAACAATTCTTATAAAATATTAAGCTTTTTCCAGGAAAAGAATCCCCATCTTTTCTTATGCCTGCAAAGAACCACATAGTTCACAGTGCTCTATAAATACTGATATTGGATGTTCCTTGAGTCTCAACCTTGACAGTTTCAGATGACTAAAACTGAAAGTTTATTTTAAAGTCTACAGCATTCTCCATAGAAATGGTTTCTATACATCTTACTTTCAAAATACTTTTTATTCTCTGTTCCATAAAGAAAAATGCCTTGCGATATGGTTATAATGATGTTTGCTAAAATATCCTATGGGTGGTAAATATTTTCCCATTTTCTGTAGCTGTCATTAAACTGTATTCCCTGTCCAGAAAATAACAAAAGATGATAGCAAGAAGTACCTATCTGGGTCATCACAATTAAATTGTATAGAAATAGATAAAAGAAAACTTAAAAGAAAATTGGTTCCTTTCCTCTGTAGAGACTTGTTCCTCCAGGGTTTCCTAAGGATGGGCATCTTTAATCTTTAAAACCAGACGCTGTGCTGAAACTATGTCCCAGAATAATAATATTTTTGTGCAGTGAGTATGTTTTGCAAAACTGAGTTTTGCAGCTGTCATATTCCTCATGAAAACTTCAGCATGGAAAGTTATTTGCTTCTCTGACATTGAGACCACACTTGCATGCACACACATCCTTATGACTGGGAGATATGAACTTGTGCTGAACAAGTTGGGGGTTTTTTTTGCTTCTGCCTCATGCACAAAGGAATAACCTCTTCCTAATATAAGCCTATCACTGATTGATTATTTCATAACCACTAATGTATTCAGCTTCATAATAATCCTCTTTAAAGTAAAAACAGCATAAGTTTTTAAATATAGAGAGGTGTCAAAAGATACAGGAGTGCATCTAGTAATAATTTCAATGGTGCATAAACAATTCAGTTACAGCTCTATCTGCATCTGGCAGATGCCTAGCCCTCAACTCAAATGTCCATAAACTTTATGGAGAACATAAGAAACAAGTGGTAGAAAACTCACATTTAATTCTTAGTTGCAGGCTGAATTACCTGTTTTTTATTGAGTCATCATGATATCAAAATCATTGAGCTCTTTCTCTGATTTTCATGTGGTTCTGATAAACATTTTAACTGGTATTAATGTTACAGTCCCTGTTATATGGGTACAGAAGTTCTTCCAGTTTTAGAGCCAGGTATTTAATCTTGAAATACATTCTGTATATCCTGATGTTGTGAATTTTGACCTTATAAAAGCAAGTCAAATTAGGATTAATTAAATTTGCACTTTTATATTTACCCAGCCCCTTAGAAGTTTAACAGAATCCCTTTTGTCTCCCTCAGATTTTACCTTCTCTGTATGCCTGTGGTGAGCAAGATACAGTGAACAGAATTCCTAACATTTTGGATGGCTTCTTGAATCAGGAGGGGTTGAGAACTCAGAACAAAAAATTGGTGCAGGACATCAGATTACTTTCTTCTATGGATAATCCAACCAGTAGGATGTTGTTTTCAGGGCTGAATGAAGATAACAGGAAGACTTAATTACTCTTCTAGTTTGTAGGTGATATGTTGGTAACAATTAGCTGGTACCATACACATACATGTACTAACTTCATCATAATTTACTTTGTAAGTTTTACCAGCTAAACTTAGGGATGAAATACGAGACTGTCCTAAAATTCATTGGTTTCATCCTCTATGTGAAGTAACGCAATCTCAGAACTCTAATGTCAGTCATTGCTCCTGATGCAAATCACCAAGAAAATTAATTCTGGATATGCTCACTAGTCCTCAGAAATAACTGTATTATAATGGGACATGAAAATGAGCATATTAGAACAGAGCAGACTTTTGGCCCACCATTGAACCTGGGAAATAAAAAAACCCTGAGAGGAAACCTGAGAAACAATACTGGAGGCACGTGTGGATACGGTGGAAAAGATTTCTCTTCAGAGTTGCACAGCAAGGTTATAAACTAAGCAACATTTTCATTATTCATCCACAAGGCCAATTATTAGAGATAAGTAGCCTTCACACTACTGCTCAATCTGCAGATACCATTACAAAGAATTTTCTCATGAGTATCTGCTAAATGTATGAGGGATAGATCTATTGCACACAAAGTCTTGAAGCAATCTACAACTTAGACATTTAATTACTGTAGAGTTAAAATACAAGGATGTCAGTGGAGAAGGAATACATTGTTCAAAAAAACTACAGTGCAAGGTACCTTTACTTCTCTTTCATAACCATAGAATTTGTCAGTTAAGTTTTTCAGCTACTATGACAATTTATGGCTCAGTGTGATAAGAACTCAGAACTGCTGATATATTTCCCCCACTGATTTTAATGCCACCCTCATCAAGCACTTACTGTAATAACATGGAAGGAAGAACTGGTTTATAAACTATGGAAAATAGTGCATCTCTAATGTATGTTGTCAGGGACTGTGGGATACAGATGTTCCACTGCTTACACTACAGTGTCCTGACAGCATATGTTGTGTATAGGCAAGGCAAATTAATCTTAATTAAAAAAAAGAATTAAAAAATTTACTATATACTTATTGCCACCAGCTTTAATTGGAAAGTCTATGAGTCTTTCAAAAGCAAAATCAGGTAAGCAAAATAAAATATTATGTCATCATTTATTAATTAAACGAAGGGGAACATGTCTATGTAGTTCATATGTCCATGAGCCCTCTTGGTCTGCTGGCATTTCTTCCTTGGCCTGGACACCATTATATTTTTTTAAATTTCTTCTTTATTGATTTCAATGAAATAAATGTTTTCAACATAAAACAATGCTCTGACCCATAATCATTTGGACAGAAAAATAATAAAATAATTAGAATCATAGAATGATAGAATCATAGAATCCTCGCATGACTGGAATGTGGTAATGGATGGCTATGTCCTGTTCAGGAAAGACAGGCCGCTAAGGAGAGGTGGTGGAGTTGCTCTTTATGTGAGTGAGCAGCTAGAATGTATTGAGTTCTGTCCAGAGGCGGATCAGGAGCGAGTTGAGAGTTTGTGGGTGCGAATTAAGGGGCAGGCTGGCAGGGGTGATACTGTTGTGGGTGTCTATTACAGGCCACTGGATCAGGATGAGGACGGTGATGAGGCCTTCTACAGGCAGCTGAGAGCAGTCTCGCAATTACAGGGCCTGGTTGTCGTGGGGGATTTCAACTACCCTGATATTTGCTGGGAGGCCTACTCAGCCAGCCATCCTCAGTCCAGGAGGTTCCTCCAGTGCGTTGATGATAACTTTCTGATGCAAATGGTGGATGAGCCTACTAGGAGAGAAGCGCTGCTGGATCTGATCTTCACTAACAAGGAGGGTCTGGTTGAAGAGGTGAAGGTTGAGGGCAGCCTTGGCTGTAGTGACCATGAGATGGTAGAGTTCAGGATCTCATGTGGCAGGAACAGAATAGCTAGCAGAATCACAACCCTGGACTTCAGGAGGGCCATCTTTGGCCTTTTCAAGCAATTGCTAGGGGAAATCCCATGGGACAGAGTACTAGAAGGTAAGGGGGCCCAAGATAGTTGGTTAACATTCAAGGACTGCTTCTTCCGAGCTCAAGATCAGAGCATCCCAGCAGTTAGGAAGTCAAGGAAGGGTACCAGGAGACCTGCATGGTTGAACAGGGAACTGCTGGGCAAACTCAAGTGGAAGAAGAGGGTGTACAGATCGTGGAAGGAGGGGCTGGCCACTTGGGAGGAATATAAGTCTGTTGTCAGAGGATGTAGGGAGGCAACTAGGAAAGCTAAGGCCTCCTTGGAATTAAACGTTGCAAGAGAGGTCAAGGACAACAGAAAGGGCTTCTTCAAATACATTGCAGGTAAAGCCAACACTAGAGGCAATGTAGGCCCACTGATGAATGAGGTGGGGGTCCTGGAGACAGAGGATAAAAAGAAGGCGGAGTTACTGAATGCCGCCTTTGCCTCTGTCTATACTGTTGGAGGCTGTCCTGAGGAGCCCCGGACCCCTGAGGCCTCAGAGGAAGTCAGGATAGAGGAGGAATCTGTCTTGGTTGATGAGGGCTGGGTCAGGGACCAATTAAGCAATCTGGACGTCCATAAATCCATGGGCCCTGATGGGATGCACCCACGGGTGCTGAGGGAGCTGGCGGAAGTCATTGCTAGGCCACTCTCCATCATCTTTGCTAAGTCGTGGGCAACGGGAGAGGTGCCTGAGGACTGGAGGAAAGCGAATGTCACTCCAGTCTTCAAAAAGTGCAAGAAGGAGGACCCGGGGAACTATAGACCGGTCAGCCTCACCTCCATCCCCGGAAAGGTGATGGAGCAACTTGTTCTTGGTGCTGTCTCTAGGCACATCAAGGATAGGGGGATCAAGGGGGATAGGATAGGCACATCAAGGATCATTAGGGGCACTCAGCATGGCTTCACCAAGGGGAAGTCTTGCTCAACCAACTTGATAGCCTTTTATGAGGATGTTACCCGGTGGATAGATGATGGTAAAGCTGTGGATGTGGTCTATCTTGATTTCAGTAAAGCGTTTGACACGGTCTCCCACAGCATCCTCGCAGCTAAACTGAGGAAGTGTGGTCTGGATGATCGGGTAGTGAGGTGGATTGTGAACTGGCTGAAGGAAAGAAGCCAGAGAGTAGTGGTCAGTGGGACAGAGTCCAGTTGGAGGTCTGTGTCTAGCGGAGTGCCTCAAGGGTCAGTTCTGGGACCAGTTCTATTCAATATATTCATTAATGACTTGGATGAGAGATTAGAGTGCACTGTCAGCAAGTTCGCTGATGACACAAAACTGGGAGGAGTGGCTGATGCGCCGGAAGGCTGCACAGCCATTCAGAGAGACCTGGACAGGCTGGAGAGTTGGGCGGGGAGAAATTTAATGAAATATAAGAAGGGCAAGTGTAGAGTCCTGTGTCTGGGCAAGAACAACCCCATGTACCAGTACAAGTTGGGGGCAGAGCTGTTGGAGACCAGCGTAGGGGAAAGGGACCTGGGGGTCCTAGTGGACAACAGGATGACCATGAGCCAGCAGTGTGCCCTTGTGGCCAAGAAGGCCAATGGCATCCTGGGGTGTATTAGAAGGGGTGTGGTCAGCAGGTCAAGAGAGGTTCTCCTCCCCCTCTAGTCTGCCCTGGTGAGGCCGCATCTGGAATATTGTGTCCAGTTCTGGGCCCCTCAGTTCAAGAAGGACAGGGAACTGCTAGAGAGAGTCCAGCGCAGAGCCACGAAGATGATTAAGGGAGTGGAACATTTCCCTTATGAGGAGAGGCTGAGGGAGCTGGGTCTCTTTAGCTTAGAGAAGAGGAGACTGAGGGGTGACCTCATTAATGTTTATAAATATGTAAAGGGCAAGTGTGATGAGGATGGAGCCAGGCTCTTCTCAGTGACATCCCTTGACAGGACAAGGGGCAATGGGTGCAAGCGGGAACACAGGAGGTTCCACTTAAATTTGAGGAAAAACTTCTTTACGGTGAGGGTGACTGAACACTGGAACAGGCTGCCCAGAGAGGTTGTGGAGTCTCCTTCTCTGGAGACATTCAAAACCCGCCTGGACGCGTTCCTGTGTGATATGGTCTAGGCAATCCTGCTCCGTCAGGGGGATTGGACTAGATGATCTTTCGAGGTCCCTTCCAATCCCTAACATTCTGTGATTCTGTGATAGAATCGTTTTGGTTGGAAAAGACCTTTACGATCATCGAGTCCAACCGTTAACCCAGCACTGCTAAGCCCACCACTAAACCATGGCCCTCAGCACCACAGCTACTGTCTTTTAAATACCTCCAGGGATGGGGACTCCACCACTGCCCTGGGCAGCCTGTGCCAGTCCCCTTCCTTGAAGACTTTTTTCCCAATATCCAACCTAAACCTCCCCTGGCTCAACCTGAGGTCGTTTCCTCTTGTCCTATTGCTTGTTACCTGCGAGAAGAGACTAACACCCTCCTCACTACAACCTCCTTTCAGCTACAGACAGCAGTAAGATCTCCCCTCAGCCTCCTTTCCTCTAGACTAAACCACCCCAGTTCCCTCAGCTGCTTCTCATCCGACTTGTATTCCAGACCCTCCACCAGCTTCGCTGCCCTTCTCTGGACTCACTCCAGCACCTCAAGGTCTTTCTTGTAGTGAGGGGCCCAAAACTGAACACAGGATTCAAGATGTGGCCTCACCAGTGCTGAATACAAAGGGACAATCACTTCCCTTGCTCTGCTGGCCACACTATTGCTGATGCAGGCTAGGATGCTGTTGGCCGCCTTGGCACACTACTATGCTGCTCCTGAATCTTAGCCTTATTCAATACAGAAGATATGCCAGTTCACTTTTCCCTGAGCACAACCAAATGACAAGATGTTAACCATGATTACAAGTAAGGACGCCATTTTCCAAGGTATTTGGCATTAGTTTCCCTTGACTGAACTTGTGAACACTCAGGATTCTTGTAACTCAAAATCCACTAGTGCAATCCACAGCAAACAAGGGATACACAATTAGCAATTTCCTATGCCAGGTCTAGTTGACATACGTTGCACAAGTTGTGGTAGGGAGAAGGTTCTGGAGAGCTCATAGTAACTGCATTGGAAGACTGAAATGACTGCATTAGAGACAGAAAATCAGAATGAAGATAGCAAGGTAGGAGCAAATTTGCACTTTTAAATAATTTCAGTTTATTATGGATATACTTAAAAGAAATCTTATCAATTTAGCAGTAACTAGCAACAGAAGTGCTTATTAGGGACAGGGAATATGGTGCTTCATGAAAAGAACTGAAACATTTTGTAAAACAAATGGTTTACACATACAGTGAGCTATTACTACGACACATAATATATTTTGTTCCTATACCTTCTTTAAGAGTTTTTTTTCCCAACCAACATGGGTTCTTTCTGTTGAAAGATTTTTAAAACTAACTTTTCATAATATTAAAGGCAGCGAGTTCATATATATTGCATCTTTACTGAATGTCTGTCTTATGTTTAAATTGGGTCTTCCCCCCGCCATCCCCCCAAAATAATGGGAAATAAAATCCATTGAGAACTATTAACCATAAAGGGAAACGTCTTAATTTCATAAATTTCCAAGGAATTTGACTGCAGAATATACCGAGGAAGTTTTACTGCATGATTACTTTGTTTCGTATTCTTCTCCAAGCGTTTAATTTACTGACGATCGTAGCATGCAGGAGGAAGGCCAATCTAACTTTTACTATGCTTCATTTTTAGGGCTGTAACAACAATATGAGGAAAATAACACTTTTAAACAAATGTTTAAAACATTTCTTCTAAACAGCAAGAAATGTAGGTATAATGTGATTCAGGCCCCAGGCTATATTTATGGTGGCAAGACAACTTGCATTATTTTCCCATGAGAAAAAAAAGCTGAGATGAGAACCTAAATTACCCCTTCCTAAGAAAATAATTTCTGTAAAAACATAAATTATTGTAAAGGAACCCACGCAAGGCCCATTAAAGGAATTAACTCATGTTTGCCCAATGTACACCTGAGACAATGAATACATTTATGTGAACTTGTTATGCAAAATGTTTGCTTTTGAACAATGTGTTGTTATTAAATCACTGGCTGCAGAGGTGTCATAAATCTAGGAAGGATAGTTGGTAGCCATTTTGTCTTATGTGCTGAAATTTGTGAAAGCCTTATATTACTGCTTTTAGTCCTTCTTAGGTGATTTCCTTCTGCTCTTCAGCAAAGATTCTGATGTACAAGCATCCTGATAAAATAACTGTGTGTGTTTTCTTATATTTCTTTGTGAGAAGAGGTGAATGTATGGGAACGGATGTGCAGACACTTCTTTTGTGTTCTTTGGTACTATAACCTGACAGAGCTAATGAAGACAAATAGTTTCATTCAGCAGCTCTGCATGTGTTGGGATTTTTTTAACTCATTTGCAGCTCTTCATGGTCTTGTTTTACATGTGGAAATACTGTATGCTGTGGAAATACTATATGCTTAGTGGAAATACTATATATATGGCCTGTGGAAATACTATATGCTTAGTGTTATTTTCTTCATATTCTTTATTCTGTTAGCAAGGTTCCCACTTATGCTTTCCTCTTCACTGTTTTGGTGGGTTATATAAGAAGGAAGATAAGAAGTAATGCTGCTACTAGCATGAATTAAAAAAAAAAAGGAAATAAAAAAACCATCCTCAGTATCTGCTGAGCTATACACACTGCTTTCTTATTCTTTAATAATTTCATGTTGAGTTTGATTTGGGGTTACATACCGATAACCAGTTTTCAAAGGGTTTTTTGCTTTGTTTTGAGTCTTTGTGTTTCATGAAAAGGTGTAATAGCAGGAATTAAAGCATAAGTCAGAAATATGTGAAAGTAGATTTTCTCTCTTTTACAACATTGAACTACAATAGTGATTTCAAGCAACCCTCATGGAGATACATAGCTTCTTTCCTAGTATCAACTGTTAGCAAAACCAGCTGTTTTTTATAAATTTAAAAGGCTCAAGAAAATGTATAAAGTTCTGTGGTAAGTTTAGGCTATGTTATATTTTACATTTATTTATCCTAAGATAAGGACTGGACATCAACTCAGTGTGGGCAGAAGAAGACTGGAGTTTAATTACCATTTGCAAAACAATTCCCAACTAGAAGTATAATGAAATTATAATTTAAAGTGAAAAACAAGGGTAAGAGTCATTAGATCTAAATTAGCTGCTTAAAAGTTGTGGCTAAACCTTCACCAGTCAGCAAAAGGTCTTTTTATAATCAACATATGGAAAGAAATAGTAGTAGAGGGCAGTTCACATGGTCCTTCTGAGATGTTAATCTGAAGACAAGATGAAGAAGTACATAGAGGTGCCCTTTTGTCTCCTTTGTGTATAAAGGAAATATACAATGACTAGCCCAGGCTTAGAAGCACAACTTTTAGATGCCTAAATCAGGTCAGAAAAATCCCATCCAACATAATCAGTGGAAAACACATACTACTACTTAGTTTATTTTTTCATAGTAGAAGTTTCTGATCCCTTCTGAGGTGGTGGGTTGGTTTTTTTTAAATATAAAAAAGTGTGAAAATAATCTCCTCATAAGGACACAGGTCTTACTGAGCACTGAATTTTAAAATATCAAATAGGTTGAAGTTAGTGATAAGACAAAAGAACTTCAACATTGAGGACACAGACTTAAGTTTCAGATCAAATCTTTTTTATTATTTGGCTATTCAACGGCCTGTAAGTCAAATAACTGTTAGGCCACTTTGTAAAATGCATTTGATGGAATGCATATGAACATCTGTGTAGTTTATGACTGTCATAAATGATTGCTTTCACCTGTCATGTAAGTCTCAGCAGGGAGATGGAGAAATTAGCATGGAAGCAGTTGTTTTGCTGGGAATTACTCTTCCTTCCCCTAGAAACATTAACATTTATGTTTGCTTTTGTTTAAATTCCACAGATCTCAAAATCGCTTTGGATTTTGTAGTATGGAGAAAACTGGTCTTAAAAATATCATCACACTGCGTGGTGGGAACCGTAGTTCAGCAGTTTCATTTGCTTATTCTCCTCCAGGAATGAAGCTTCCTTGCTGGATTGAGGTTTCTGTGCTTATCTTCTTTATATTTCCTTCATCTGTTACAGTTCACTACCACTGCCTGGCCTCTACTTAGTGGTGGCCCACAGCTTCTGTAATTGTTTAATTTTGGAGAAAATCCACTATCTTGATGGTATGCAAAAAAATTTTTATTGGAAGAAAAAAGTAATGAATTAAAAGATTCTATTTAAAACACTTCTGAAAGAAAATATTTTTTGCAATCATGGAAGACTTCGGTCCATCTAACAATTATGGCAAAGATCGAAATGTATTATAGGGAACTGATATATGGTAAGAAGGTTCCTTGTATAAGATGCCAAAATGAACAGTTTCCAAAACACTAATATGAATAAAATACTGTCCTATGCTGTGTTATTCAGCAGTGAGATTCTGAGTAATGCATTAATTTAAAACAGCTTCTTTTCACAGAATCACAGAATCACAGAATGTTAGGGATTGGAAGGGACCTCGAAAGATCATCTAGTCCAATCCCCCTGACGGAGCAGGATTGCCTAGACCATATCACACAGGAACACGTCCAGGCGGGTTTTGAATGTCTCCAGAGAAGGAGACTCCACAACCTCTCTGGGCAGCCTGTTCCAGTGTTCGGTCACCCTCACCGTAAAGAAGTTTTTCCTCATATTTATGTGGAACCTCCTGTGTTCCAGCTTGCACCCATTGCCCCTTGTCCTGTCAAGGGATGTCACTGAGAAGAGCCTGGCTCCATCCTCTTGACACTTGCCCTTTACATATTTATAAACATTAATGAGGTCACCCCTCAGTCTCCTCTTCTCTAAGCTAAAGAGACCCAGCTCCCTCAGCCTCTCCTCATAAGGGAGATGTTCCACTCCCTTAATCATCTTCTTTTACTTAGAAGTATATTTTTTATCATGGTTAATGGGCAACAGCACAGATGTAAAAGCTTTCATATAAAGAGTGTATGTGATACATTTCCTTTAAAAAAAAAGGAAAGCTGCTTATATAATTAAATTACTTTTTTTTTTTCACAGTACAGCTGTATGTCAGCTCTGAATCAAGTGCTTTAATACACTATTGCGTCATCACTACAGATACTTTAGTAGCAGGATCAGGGACATTACTACAATAATTTTAACTGGAAAAAACATATGGTGCTGGTTTTTCTCAAAACTGCTTAAAATTTTCACTGAAATCAATGGAATTACATCTGATTCACACTCGAAGCCAATCGGAGCTTTCCTTATCTATGTTTAATCGTGGACACAGGCTAAGAAATCTATCTATCTATCTAGTTTATGTCAGATGAGAAGCTACTAAACTTTTCCTAGCATGTTCTGACTTCGTGTAACTTTGGGAAATGTTACATTTAATTTAAGAAAAAACAAATCAAAAAACCAGCAAAACATTTCTGGAATATCGAAAATCAATATTTATAAAGCATATTTCCAGATAATGTATCATTAATGAAAAAAGAAGTGACGTAGATCACAAGCTGATCACACTTCCGTCCCTCCTAGAATGATCACAATTCCATCCCTCCTAGAATAGGTTTTGTCCTTCCTATATCTTTATAGAAACAAAGTGGTACAAAATGTGAGTTTTTGTCTCACAAATAGTTGGACGGAGAGGCAAAGAGATATGTTTTCCAAGAAAAGCAAAGGATCCTAGGTAATAAACACCCTTTCATTTTAAAATATATTCTGGGCCTGTATATTTGAATTAGATTCTTACATGTCTAGTGAAACAGTACCGAAACAATTTGATGTCTTAGCGCTAGTCGTTCAAACATAGACACTCTGTTTTAGGAGAAGAAAATGACAGCTTTGTAAGATTTTCTAGAATGTCTCTACACGCCTTAACAAATTAAGCTTACAGAAACCTAGACCTAGCAAAGTTTTTGTCAGTATTTGATAAAGCAATTGTATTTTCTAAACCCTAAATTCATCAAGAGGATTCATAATCATTCTACAGAAAAAAAAGATGTCTAGTCCCAGTGTGGTATTTCAGGATAGGGGAGTGTTCTCAATTGTCTCTTGCCCCAAATGGCTTTTAGAGACTACTTCTCAACCATCTGCTTTAAAGAGAATGAAAAGTAATATAGTCCCCTCTCTTCCACTCAGCTCACAAATGCAGTTATTGAGCTCAAATAGGTGGTCATACTGCCCTGTCTGAAATGCAGGACAGTAAGGGTACATTCATATAGATTCTTGAACCTAATTAGCACTGGGATCATTAAAAAACAACCCGAAAGTAAATTAAAAAAACCCAAAAAACCCAACCACAGAGCCACATTTTTGAAACCTTCAGTAGTGTCAGCAAAACATGATCTCAAATGAAGTGGAAGAAAATAAAGTGTATTATATGTATTCTGTGATCTACATGAATGATTACTGTCTAGTTTTAAATTTCACTGTAGCTTGTAATTAATTTTCTATTGAGCAGAGGTATGGGCTTCTTACTGTAGGAGGAAAGAGCCTGATTTATATTTCCTAGAGATGCAAGACCATATGATCTGAGGTGTCATTTTAATTTATGGTGCAGAAGCTCAGACAATCTGATGATATTAATACTTGCTTCTGGAATCATCAGGGCAAGCATCTGGTTCAATGCAGTTTTCATTGGGTGAAAGGACTTTTGTCTGGATACCCTTTTGCCTTTCTTGAGTGATATGCAACCATAAATGGTATTGATGAAGGCAGCTGATTCCAATATGCAAGCTCCAAGCTTATGGCCCAAAACAATGTGGCCAGCTGGGAAAATAAGATGCGGTGATCAGCTCTTTACATGAAGTTGATTTTATAAATGTACATCTGCCACTGCCACAAAATTATGACTACTTCCCACAAGCCTCTTCTTCATGTAATCACACCATGATTTCTATTGCGTAAAAACTCTCTTTTCTAAAAAGGTTGTCATTATTAAACTGAGAATTCCTTTATTACAAGAGACTTCAATTATCTGAATGTTTTGTTTCCTTTAGGACTTCAAAATACCCAAGAGTGTATTGCATTATTATGTTGCGGTTGCTTGCATAAGAGAAATGATAGATATCTCTGTCTCCAATGTGTGACTCTCTGTAGAGGCCATCTGGTCCTTAAGATTCTGGATGTCAGTCTGATGCTGGTACATTGTGTATTTTATATATGCGCACATGTTCCAGTAAAGTCAGGATGGTATCATATTCTAAAGCCATGTGAGATAGTGTTCACATCTGACCAGAGCTATCATATGCTACTGTTATTTTGTATTTTGGAGAATTAATCTAAAGATGCAAAAGATAAGTAAAACATTTTCTGAGAAGTAGCTAATGCTTTCCTCATTTTTGAGAATGGGACATGGACACTTGTGTCATCTGGACAAATATGGACATTTTTATAGTTTCTAATTAAAAGTTGCTCAAAAATGGGTTACATGTATTTGAATATGTAAATCTCATCTTTCGGTTAATCATGATACTGCAACGTAACAGGAATGATTGTCATATTAATATTATTATCTATTGTATTCTGGAAAAATAAAGTGCAAATGTAGAATAGGATACATGTCTGTCACATTAAATGGAAGACAACACCGGATTAATCCAGATCCATTTGCAAATATAATGGGAAATACTTACTGAATATATTAAAGTACAAATTACTGCTTATGTCCATAGCTAGCATTAAAAAAAGGAAAAGAAAAAACTTGTTCAACTCCTTCACAGATCTCTTTTCTAAGATTAACACGCTTCTTCGATTTCTGGAAACTATTTCAGTGCTTTCCTTGAAATTTCTAATTTGATACTTTGCTAATTATATCGATAAAAATGCCTTGATGTTATTCTAAAATCTTTTTGCACTTCTGCTTCAGTGCTGTAATTCACACTTTGTTAATACATTATTTCTGTTTGGCATGCCTTTTCAACCACTGCCAATATTAACACTTGCCAAGTCAGCCATGAAATGTAACATGTGATTACAAATCCATGATCATATAGTAGTTCATGTTACAAAAAAATATGTTGAGAAATAAAGTTGTGTTTCAGTCATGCAAATCCATACAAAATTTTAGCAAAGTAGGTGACTTAGATGACATATTAGTTGGCAGAAGTGATATAGTTCATACTGTATCATATTTCACAGAACCACCGTATTACAGAATGATTGAAGTTGGAGGGGACCTCTTGAAGTCACCTACTCCAACCCCCTTGCTCAAGCAGGGCCACCTAGAGCAGATTGCCCAGGATTACGTCCAGACAGCTTTTGAATGTTTCCAAGGATGGAGACTCCACAATCTCCATGGGCAACTTGTTCCACTGCTCGGTCACCCTTACATTAAAAAAAGTGTTTCTTGATGTTCAGACAGAACCTGCTGCATTTCAATTTGTGCCCATTGTGTCTTGTCCTGTCACTGAACACCACTGAAAAAAGCCTGGCCTCATCCTCTTTGCACCCTTCTTTCAGGTATTTATATACATTGATAAGATCCCTGCTGAGCATTCTCTTCTCCAAGCTAAACAATCCCAGCTCTTTCAACCTTTCCTCATAGGAGAGATGCTCGAGTCCCTTAATCATCTTCATGGTCTTTTGTTGGACTCTCTCTACTTTGTCAATCTCTCTCCTGTACTGGGGAGCCCAAGACTGGTCACAGTACTTCAGGTGTGGTCTTACCAGTGCTGAGTAGAGGGGAAGTATCACCTCCCTCTGTCTGATGGCTACACTCCTCGTAATGCTGCCCAGGATACCATTCACCTTTGCAGCAAGGGCACATTGTTAGCTTGTGTTCAACTTCATGTTCACCAGAACCTCAGGGCCTTTTCTGCCAAGCTGCTTTCCACCTGGATGGCCCCTAGCATGTACTGGTGGCTCAGGTTTTTTTCCCAGAGGCTGGGCTTTGCACTTCTGTTTCTTGAACTTCATGAGGTTCCTGTTGGCTCATTTCTTTAGCCTGTCAAGGCCCCTCTGGATGGCAGCATGACCTTCTGGTGTATCAGCTGCTCCTCCCAATTTTGTGTCATCTCCAAATATGCTGAGGGTATACTCTGCATCATAATCCAGATCATTAATGAAGATGTTAAAGAGGATTGGACCCAGTATTGACCCCTGGGGTGCATCACTAGTTACTGGCCTCCAGCTGGAATTCAGGCCACTGATCACCACCCTCTGGGCCCAGCGATTCAGTCAGTTTTCGAATCACCTCACTGTCTGCTTGTCTAGCCCATATTTCACCATTTTCTCTATGAGGATTATATGAGAAACAGAAGTATTTCAGGAGTACCCTACAATGGGAAGACTGTACTGTAAAAAATAGTCACTATATTGTAATTCTTTCCATACTGCATAAAAAAGAAAATTAAGAGTTATGGCTGCTACCACCCATCAACTATAAAATAGAACAAAATTGAAACTTTCCTTTATCTTTACTGGAGGCCTGTTTAAGAACTGTAATGGGAACTTTCACCATGCCATTCTTTTCCAGATGCACTCTTTCTTTTACTAGTTTCTTCTTGAAAATTTTTGATAACTGTAGTCAAAACTATCTGATTTCTGCGTTTTTTCAGGAAAGCATTTAGACAATCAAAATTTACTTTTCAATGTAGTGAAATCACAAAAATTAAGCTGTTAGCAAAAGATAAAAAAAGTTAGTGATCATTTAATTGTCTAAAATCAGTAACGTAATCAGTTAATGACATCTTGTTTTTTACAGGAAATGTTTTCAAGATTGCTTGTCTTTTCTTTGTACATTTATATTTCCTGTTAATGTTCCTGAAAGTTGTCAACAAACAGAAAGATAATAGATGACAAAGGAATTTTAGGGTTTAATAGAAAGATAGTAAACACCTTGTAGTAAATATTAATATCTTCATCAGAGCTGTGGGTATCTTTTTGCACTCTATCACAATCCAGAAGTAAGAGTATATTCCATATCTTTTAGACTCCTTCTGTTAATTTTGTACCAAGGAGCTAAACACGATAGATGCAAAACAGAGAAAAGATATCCAAGTCTGTATGAATGCAGTTAAAAATACCCAGACATCTTTAATTTATGGAATCCCAAGCAGATGGTAGAATATGTTTACTGAACTCTTGTCTCTTTTTCTCTAAAGAACTAGAAGCTTTAAATATCTCAGCATGTTTCAGAATTTGGCAGTGAGGACATGTTTTCTGTGCTTTCTTCTGCTTTAAATTTTTTAAGTCCTAATAAGATGTTCTTAAATTTGGAACACTGTTAAGATATGTGTTTGCTACAAATCTGACTCAAATTACTGATTTGAAATCTCTATGTGAAAAATTTATTTTAAAAAATAATACGAAAGAGAAAATGTTGACTTATTGTCTTCAGTGTCTACACTGTTATTTGATTTAGGAATTGTAATTTAACACTGTCAGAATTAGGCTGCTTTGAAAGCCAAAGATACAATTAAAAAATTTAGTTTGTTTTCTTGTATAATAGGTTCATAATAAGATGATTTCATTATCTTTGCACATAAGGACAGTGTGGTGTTTGTCTTAAACATAACTTCCAGATGATAGACATTCATTCCTACTTTGAGACAGCAAAAGATCGGAGCATGTCCTGCAGTCACTCATTGTTTGTTTCAGTCACTTATTGAGGATCCTCTTAAAATTTTCCTTTCTTTTTATTCTTCAGTTCAGTCAAGATGGCTTTAATTTTCCTTTGGTTTTGTTGTTATTGTTTCTCTGCTCGTATAAACTCTAGATCATAATTCAGTTTCAGAAATTAAAGAACCGAATTTAAGTGATTTAGGAAGAGCAGCACAAAAAAAAGATCAGAACTAGTTACAACATATCAGTAAGTGATATCAAATATCAGATACCACGCATCAGATGCGGTTTGTACCTGCACGCACGCTCCATGTTCAAGTGGTTATTTTAGTAATATGTTTGGTAATATTCCTGCTTGAGGACTATATAATAACAGTCCTCTACATACCTAGAAAACTATTAATAATTGTGTTGTGTTTTCATGTCCTCCCATGTAGTTATGCACTTGTGATTAGATGCAATTTGTGTTAAAGTCTGTGTGTACAACCTGTGTGAATCTATCTATCTGAAAAGATCAAATTACATTCTAGATCTTCTGAATACAAAAGTATTTGGCTGTGAGAGCTTCCTGAGAAGACTGACTAAACCAGAGCAGGGCAGAGAACAACCGGTGGCTGGGGCAGTTTGCAGGGAGGAAGCAGCAGGCAGTTTTTCAGGCAACCCTTCTTCAGGATTATTTTTCTGAAGAAATTCCTGAACCTCAGTCTCCAGATGAAAGAAGGAAAAGGGATTTTTGGTCACTAAATTTTTATGGGCTTTTTAATGGATTCTGAAGGAACAGACAAACTATACATGAAACTGCTGTTGTTACCTACATATCCAACACTCAAAGTGAAATTCCTGTCCATTTTATGACTCGTTTCAAAAATTCAGTGGGTATCAGTGACTTAAAATTTTTTCTTCCTTCTCTGAAGATAAAAAGTGTCATGAGAATGAATGATAAGAGAAAGGATTCTCATGCAAGTAACTGTATTCTGTGTGTTCTGAATGATACCTATAGTAGCAATTCAGGGATGGCTAAGGCTCAATGTTTCAGTAAGGAATGGATGTGTATGTTCATGTGTTATATATTTTAAAATGTTAGAAAATGTGGAAAAAGTTGAATTTGATCTACCTAAATCTGCAGGTTTTGCATTCACCAAGTATAATCCTAATAAAGAGAAAGAGTAGGGTTAAATACATAACACTTGACAGTCCAGTTTGACAGCAGAGAAGAAAACTGGGTGATTTGGGGAAGCAGGTTACAAGAACATGTAGAAGTGCAAATCTGCACATTTAGGATGGAGAGATATATATTTGAATATATGTTTTCATATACACATTTCTGTGATCTGTTTAAAGACTTAATTTTCTTTCTCATACATTCCTAAAATTTGCATTTCTTAGATTTCACAAATATTTTTATAAAAATTTGTTTTATTTATTAATCTATGCTATTGATTCTTTAGAAAGTTGTCAGACCTTATAACTGCCTAGAATAACATCAAATTTGTATAAACATAAATAATGTTATAAATAATACTTGACATTTTATACATGTATCATTTAATTTATCTCTTTGAACAATAACCTCTCAAACACTGGCATTCTAAGCTTGTGAAACATTAGTACTGCTCTGTGGAAAGTTCTAAATAATAGTTTTGAAGAAAGTGAAGGTATGAACTGTGTATATATTTAAAAGGAAATTGTGAAATGGTTCTCTTGAAAGATCTGATTGTGAGTGTGGAGTTAATTGTCCCCTTGAATATGTTGTTAAGCCTAAGAACAGAATTAATAGAATCATAGAATCATAGAATCATAGAATGGTTTGGGTTGGAAGGGACCTTAAAGATCACCTAGTTCCAACCCCCCTGCCGCAGGCAGGGACACCTTTCCTCTAGACCAGGTTGCTCAAAGCCTCATCCAACCTGGCCTTAAACACTGCCAGGGAGGGGGCATCCACAGCTTCTCTGGGCAACCTGTGCCAGTGTCTCACCACCCTCACAGTAAAGAATTTCTTCCTCATAGCTAATCTAAATCTATCCTCTTTCAGTTTGAAACCATTACCCTTCATCCTATCACTACAGGCCCTTGTAAAAAGTCCCTCTCCCGCTTTCCTGTAGGCCCCCTTCAGGTACTGGAAGGCTGCTAGAAGGTCTCCCTGGAGCCTTCTCTTCTCCAGGCTGAACAAGCCCAACTGTCTCAGCCTCTCTTCATAGGAGAGGTGCTCCAGCCCTCTGATCATCTTCGTGGCCTTCCTCTGGACTCCCTCCAACAGCTCCATGTCCTTCTCATGTTTGGGCCCCCAGAGTTAGATGCAGTACTCTAGGTGGGTTCTCACTAGAGCAGAGTAGAGGGGGAGAATCACCTCCCTTGACCTGCTGGCCATGTTGCTTTTGATGCAGCCCAGGATATGGTTGGCCTTCTAGGCTGCAAGCGTACATTGCTGGCTCATCAACCATCACCCCCAAGTCTTTCTCCTCAGGGCTGCTCTCAATCCATTCTCTGCCCAGCCTGTATTTGTGCTTGGGTTTTCCCCAACCTACGTGCAGGACCTTGCACTTGGCCTTGTTGAACTTCATGTGATTCACACATGCCCACTTCTCAAGCCTGTCAAGGTCTCTGGATGGCATCCCTTCCCTCTAGAGCGTGGACCGTACCACACAGCTTGGTGTCATCAACAAACTTGCTGAGGGTGCACTCAATCCCACTGTCCATGTTGCCAACAAAGATGTTAAACAAGACCAGTCCCAATACAGACCCCTGAGGAATGGCACTCGTCACTGGTGTCCACTTGGACATCGAGCCATTTACTACAACTCTTTGAGAGTGACCATCCAGCCAATTCCTTATCCACCAAGTGGTCCATCCATCAAGTCCATGTCTCTTTAATTTAGAGACAAGAATGTTGTGTGGGACCGTATCAAATGCTTTGCATAAGTCCAGGTAGATGACATCAGTCCTTCTTTCCTTATCCACCAACGTTGTAACTCCGTCGTAGAAGGCCACCAAATTTGTCAGGCACAGTTTGCCCTTAGTGAGGTCATGTTGGCTGTCACCAACCACCTCCATATTTTCCATGTGCTTTAGAATAGTTTCCAGGAGGATTTGCTCCATGATCTTGCCAGGCACAGAGGTGAGACTGACTGGCCTGTAGTTCCCTGGCTCTTCCTTTTTTCCCCTCTTTAAGAATGGGGGGTTATGTTTCCCCTTTTCCAGTCAGTGGGAACTTCACCAGTCTGCCACAACTTTTCAAATATGATGGGTAGTGGCTTAGCAACTTTGTCCGCCAGTTCCCTCAGGACCCTTAGACGCACTTCTTCAGGTCCCATGGACTTGTGTACCTTCAGGTTCCTTAGATGGTCTCGAACCTGATCTTCTCCTACAGTGTGTGGTTCTTCATCCTCCCAGTCCCTGCCTTTGCCTTCTGCAACTTGGGTGGTGAGGCTAGAGCACTTGCCAGGGAAGGCTGAGGAAAAAAGTCATTGATTACCTCAGCCTTCTCCATATCCCACATAACCAGGTCTCCCATTTCCTTCCAGAGAAGGCCCACATTTTCCCTAGTCTTCCTTTATCACTCAATTCACATCTTTTATTTACATTAAGGACTTGTACTACTCTTTTGAGATTGCTAGTTATAAACATTTGAACTGCTTGGACAACTAAATCTTTATTTTTTAAATCAACTCTTCTGGAACTCCTGTCTTGATTCTCAAAAATGTCTGAATCCAGATGTCAACAATTTGACTAAAAATAAAGGTAAGGAAATGAGAATTGTGGTTAAGAAAAGTATGTTTTCAGCTGTGACCGCTTGTGACAAAGACATCTGAAACCTAACTCTTCATTCTCCATTCCTCCACTTCATCCAGTGACTTACTAAGAGAAGTATATCTTTTTATTAAGGCAGTGGCTATACAAAGGAAAACAAATATTTTACATTCTCGAAGGTATCACTCAGTGATTTCAGGATATGAAAATGCTGGTTAAACAACTTGTGTCTTATTCTTTCTGGAGGAACCAAAACACTTTCCCATGGTTATAAATTACTTCATACAAGGCTTTGTTTTAGTAGAATCAAAGTGGGGAAGTAAGCTGGTCACCGTCATTTAATGCCTTGTCCCTGGTTTGTATATTTCTTACACAAGGCTTTTGACCAGAAATGTTGGAATTCCTTTCAAATAAGATAAAATGGTAATAATTTTGTTTATGAACAGTTTACCTGTACAGTTGGATAAGTTATGGATTGTCTTATTTGCATTTAAATACATCAGTCTGTAATTCTGACATATCTGTTATATGCACATTGTCTTTCTGGTCCTGAAAGCATAGGAGCTGGAGCTGTAATAGCTATCAGAATACGTTTTCTAACACCTTTTTTTGTTCTTTAACCTTGTTCCTTAATGTACAAGTCTTCAAAAAGAAAACGGATCTAGTCAACTACTTATATTCCTTAGTTAACTACTTATCTTCCTTACTTAATAATATCACATTGTCCCTTGAAATAATCATATAAGGGGAAAGGAAGGAAGCACCCTCTGCAACATGATCATCTGGCTGATTACAAAATTTCACATAAGCTTTTTCAGATTTCCCCACAAAACGAAGCACTTTCAAAATGGGAAATGTTATTAAAGCACTTGAAGAAAAACAAAGTGCAATGCTAAAAATAGTTCTCCAACTCTATTGTGAGTAGTATGTCTGTGTATGTGTGTGGACAATGATTTAAACTTGTATACTACACTTCAAAATCAAGCCAGCAGATATTCTATATCTCATCTGTGTAGGACAAAGCTCCTCCCAAATACTGACTTTGTCTTTGAAACTGTATTTCTTTATTTATTGTCATATCAGTTCCTAAAGAATGAAGCTAATCAAACATGCTGTTTTTCTTCTCTGAAGATTGTAAGAAAAAAAGTGTTGCAAATCTACCTTGCAATTAAGTGAACTTATACCTGTTGTACCAGGATTTACACTATGTTAGAGGAATTGTAATTGGTCGGTTCATAATTTTTTTTTATTTTGATTACATCAAAGTCAGCAATAAGGAGACTTTTCTTGCTGTGGAAAATTATATGTATATAAACATATGTTTAAATGTATGAGGATATAGCCATAGCCTAAGGTGTAGATACAGTTTTGACAGCAAGGAATGTAACATCAAGTAAAAAATATTTTTATGAGATTAAAGTAAATTCAGCAACTGTATACTAAATTTTGGATTTAAATGATCTGAGAAACATTTGAGGGGAAGGTGGAAAAAGTAGGTGGTCAGGACTGCTAGAAATCTACCCAAGGTAATTTCAAACAGGCAAAAACCCATGTGCAGCTCAGCAGAGAGTCTAAGCCATGATTACTGGGGGTAAATCACACCTAACCAATCTGATTGTCTTCTATGATAAAATAATAGGTCTGCAGATGAGGAGAGAGCAGTGGACGTTATTTACCTTGACTTTAGCAAGACTTGTGAAAATATTACCCACAGTTAAACATTATGATCTATATGGGTGAAAACTGTTTGGGTGATTGGGTTAATGGGTTGGACTCTGTCTGGAGGCTGGTAACAAGTGGAGGGTCCTGGGTCTGTCTTATTTAACATCTTTATCAATGAGTGGGAGAAAGCTGCGAAGTGCACTCTCACCAAGTTTCTATAGGACAACAAACTGGGAGGAAAATAAATGTAAAAATTAATACTCATTAAAATATCCTTTAAAATGCTGTAACTCACCACACAAACTAAATGACTTGGGAAAGACATATGGGAAAGAATAGAATGAATTAACCTGAATGTCAGGTTAATTCACTAATCTATTATAAAATATAGCAAAATGAGTATTCAGAAAGAGATAGTGTGTGCAAAAAGATTAGCACAGTACAGCTATATCTCATAGGTCATTCTTTGTTTTATTTCATTTAATGGGAATGTAGGAGAAATATCTTTCTAGAATTCAATTTCAAATGATCAAGTTTTGGAAATGTGAATAAGATCTAAACAAAACTGTCTTCCAAATACCTAGTTAACCATCTGAATATATGACTTATTCTTCCAAGTTGGGAACATTTAGAATTTCACACTGAGTTTGCAGATAAACTTGCAGATAAGCTTCAAAAAGTGTCTAATTTTTCTCTATGTTTTTTTAAAAATCCAGTAGGAGCTGCCCAATATTTCGTACTCTGTAAATTAGCTATGTACAGAGGAAAGCAGATCAGTCACTTGGGAATAAATACCGTATGAAGACAATACTTTTAATTCCATTTGGGGATGATGTATGCCTTTCCTTCAACTTCCATTTCCTTTGTTATTTACCATGTGAAATCCATGTCTGTTTTACTCCTCTATCAGCACAACTGTTGCTTATACAGTCCTTATTTTAAGAACCTTATGAACTTTTATGAACCAAAACCTGCTTCTGACTGGATCCAGTGCACAGTTTTTCAGTGGAACATTTCAGTATGAAAATTTTTTTAATGGAGGAGAAAACCAAAGCAAAGTTTGTTGGCAGGTATCACAAAATTAGTGATGATATAAGCTGCTAGGTTTGAGGTTTAATCTACTATGCTGTCATAAGTAGGTCAACACATATTTAAATGCTTTTTTTTTTTGGTTACCAATGTAATGCATCTGAAGTTAATTTTGGATTTTTTTTTGTAAGTTTTATGCATTTAATTAGGACATAATAAAACCAGATTTCTCCACTATCATCTGAGATATGATGCCATAAAGCACTTAGGTTTAACTACACATGGAGTTACTAACTTGGGTGCCAGTTCTTGATAAAATTAGATGGTATCATATACTTTCCTATAAAATAGTCTGTTGCCAAGTAGGTTATATTACACTTAGGCACTTATTTCATCATTATGAATGCAGGTGAACTGAAGAAACTTAGAAATTGCATACATTACTATAATGTTAAGCTGCTTGTAAAATTGTCTGTAAAACACCAAAAGAAGCAGGATTAAAGGTTAGCACTGCAAGCCGACTAGCCCAGGCATAATAGAAAGAAAAAAGCTTTCAGTTCATAATTCAACTTTTTGTTTTAATAGAAAAGTTATGTTTCATTTCTACTTTAATTAGGAATGTAACAGTCAATAAAATGGAGATCAGGATGCAGGACACACAAGTAAAAGTTCTTGTTTTCCTTTTCCTTGTCTTATTCTTGCTCTTATGTTCCTATTTTCAGCTTAGGCTTGTTCTCCTCTGAATGGGAATATTTTTGGAAATGTAGATTTCAGACGTTCAGGACGTTCAGAAAAAAATATTCCTGCCCAGGTCTTGTTACAAGTCAAGAAAAAAAGTACTAAGGATTCAGGATTACTCTGAACAAAATATTATTTAGCTATTCATAAATTATATTGATATAGATTGTTTTTAAGATCATGCTGCCCATAGTTAAATTTTTTCATTCTTTATTTTCAGTTATTCTAGATCTTTCTAGACAACTTCTCTTCACTAAATCGTAAACTGAAAACATTGATAGAACCCCTCAACCTGACAGCTCTTCTCCCCATTTTGTGCATGAAATATAGGAGAGAGACATTTGAGCTCGTGAGATGCCACAGAGGTTGCATAGCAACTGATGCGAGAAGCATCTTGTCTCTGCTGACTGTCAGACTCCCAGGACAGCAGAGGAAGTATTACAGGCATTGCAACTTCAGATCTTTTAGACTCTTTAACCTTTTCTGTTTAAAAGAAAAAATTATTTTTCCACAGCACTGGATAAGCATACATGGCTTTTCAGATTCCACTGAGACAAGGAGAGTTGAACAGGAATATTAATACAACTTTTTATTAAAAGCTTTTTCTTCTTCCTTGTACTATCAGAGAATAAAGCTAAGTATGTGTTAAAAATATGAAAGGAAAATATATTATACTGTCCATTGACAATATTGTGCTACAATTACTTTTTGGCAATGATAGGCAAACATTATTTGTTGTATGTTTCTGCATCAGTGGATCCTTTGCTGTTCAGTGAGGGCAGTAAGAGATTCATGATACAGAGAGAATAAAGAAAGGGTTGGAAGTCAGCATTGACAGTTAAAGGTGACAATGAAAAAAGCTGCAATTGGGCTAGATAACACTGGTCACCAAGTGGGTGGTGCTTACCATTGTTGAAATTTCTAACATTTTAATTTCAAGATTTTCATACTTTACAAAGTAGAATTGGGACTTTACAAAGGATTTTAATTTATTTACAAAGAAAACTGTGAATTCCAATAACATTTCACACTTCTACAGCTGTTTCTTTAGAAGATTATAAAGCCCTTTAACAACACTAAGCAACAAAGCTTTGTGACAAATTACTCCCAGGTATAAACAAAAATCAAGTATGGCTCCACGGAGAAGTAATTAGGACAAACTGGCACACTATTCAGATTGGAAATCATCATAGAATAAGACTGCCTTTTTAAGCCTTTAAAGAGCTTGAAGTGATAAATTAATTTGTCAATGAAATGTAAACACCTCCTGCATTAAGCTCAGCAAGGATTTTCAGGATCAGAAGTCTGGATTTAGGTGACTAAAATCCACATACATTCTCTGTGATCCAGAATCCTTAATGATATTACATAAGTGGCTTAAAACAAACTTTTAAGGTAGTCAATAGTTGTGTGTTTGTCAGTAACCGATTCAAGGTCCCAGAGGCTGAGCTTTCAGGAGTACTAAGACTTACAGTTCCAATGGAGGCCAGTAGTAATCTGCTTTTGAACTTGTATGAACTTACAAAAGGTTACATATTGCTGAGTAGTGTGAAAAATTAGATGACTCTAAATGCAAACTGTCTAATGACTTTTGGATTTGAAGATTATGTGCTTCAATTCCTCTCCTGTAAACTATATTAGCTAATCTAGCACGGATATTTTTTGGTGAAGCCATATTTACATTTTTGATAACTGGATACTTGCAGAGGAATTAGTCTATCTGGGGCACATACACTTTATTTCAATGGCGAAATAGTTTCTGTTATTTCACGCGCAGGCTTCTTTTTTATTATTTCTGTATTGTTTTTCCATAGTATAAAATAAATACCAATTCTTGATGTTCATGTCTGATCTTTGTTGAAGAAGAATGACATGTAATTCAAGAGGTGGCCAATTTGTTATGATCCCTGAAAAACAAAGGATGACCCAACCGGGAATGGTATCTCAGTGGTTGCAAATGTCTGTTTTTGAACTGTTGCTGAGCAGATACAATTAGGATGCTCATATCCTAAGATGAGAAAATTAATTTCCATGCCTGTAAGCAAAAATATTGCCAAATGCTAGAAGTGCCCCAAGGTGCAAAGACTCCAAGGCATACTTACACAGATAAACAAAGCCCAGGATGCATTACATTAACTGCATAAAAATAGTCTTCTAAATAGATGCAGTGCAATACATTAGTAACATTCTTGCCCACATAATGTTGGTATATCCTTTTAAAGAACTATATTAAATACCATACATAAAAAGCTAATTAAGAGAGGTGCATTCTGCCAAATATATTAGCATTGCCATTCAGAAATTGTTTTGGAGTAAATACCATTTTGGAAAGGAACGAAAATTTGGAACCTCCAGTTTTCATAAAATACATTGAATAAAATAAAATAACATTATTAAATAATTTCACTTGTTTAAAAATTTTAAAGTACAGTTCATATTCACCTGTGGCATTGAATACAAAACTAGCTACACTATTTTAAATATAAAACTGTTTGGTAAAGTTGAACAATTGATCTTTGTTGAAATGTTTTTATTGCCAACATGTTTTACCACATCATGGAAAATATAAAAGAAGAATAAAAATCAGTTCTATAGCTAGGAACTTCCTATATGTGACAACCGATTATCCCAAAAGACCTGCTATATATTAGCTTTATTAATCTCTAATGACAGGAATCTCTTCAGACTAAAAAAGATCTACAATACGTATCTCGTGGTAAATAGTTTCACACCTTGGTTCCCATTAAATAAAAGTTAAGTTTTCGTAATATCTTAATGTCAGTCTTCAAGCCTATTGAATTTTCAATACAAAAGTTGAGCCCACAAGAATTTATCCATAAAAATTGTTACATGCATGTTTATGGACTTGGATTTTTAAAAGTTTCCAGTACTACCTTTCCCAGCATCAGATAGTTTAGCAGCAGTGACCTTTAATATATGGCAGTGGTACTTTTTTTCCAAATAGTAGCAGGAAATGAATGACAAGAAAAAATACTTACCCTGTGCTTTATGGAACTAACAATTTAAATATGTAAGCCTGAAGGAAAGAAAAATTATTATTATTCTATTTCTGTAGATGGGATACTGAGTCACAAAAATTTAATTAAGATCATAACGTTGCATAAAAAGTGATGGAATAAGAACTACAAGTAAACCTTAAAGAATTCACTGTGATTCCCATATTACTTAATTCTTCCATTCATAAATATTTTTCTCCTGTGCTTAGTGCTCTACCTTTCTAATCCTTGCTTCTAGTCATAGCACTTACTTTATTTTTACCTTTCTTAAATTGTTTTCATATTTGTTGTCTTTGTGTCCACTTCTGTAACTGCTGACAATTCTATAATTGCACACACACACAGAGAAGTATGTACTTGGCATGTAATAACTATATATACAGTATGTAGTGTATGCCTAACTACTCACATTTCCTAGCAATTAATGAGTAGAATAATTGTGAAAATAATATAGTATTTTTGTGCCAGCCATTATTAATATTTTAGGTAAAATGGAGGAGTAAAATATGCTTTTTGTTTTCATTTTTAGTCTTAATTTGAATCTTAAATATATATAAGTAATATGAATTGTTCTTAAAAAGCCTTGAAATCTTTACAATATCTGTCCATGTAAAGTCAAATCTGCAATGATTTCACTAGGACTACTCAACATGATTAGGAATAGTAGAATCTGAGCTCCACAGTGAAAACTCTTCTCGCACAATCTTTGTTTATTGTGTTCTTGCACTTGCTGTATATAGATAAGTATAACAGCTTAATTTACATTATTTCCATATATCTAAGTTTGTAAGTTAAAGAACTCATAGTATTAGAATAATTTCTTAACATTTATGTGCATTTCCAGATAATCATAGAATCATAGAATCATAGAATCATAGAACGGTTTGGGTTGGAAGGGACCTTAAAGATCACCTAGTTCCAACCCCCCTGCCACAGGCAGGGACACCTTTCCTCTAGACCAGGTTGCTCAAAGCCTCATCCAACCTGGCCTTAAACACTGCCAGGGAGGGGGCAGTCACAACTTTACTGGGCAACCTGTGCCAGTGTCTCATCACCCTCACAGGAAAGAATTTCTTCCTAATATCTAATCTAAATCTACCCTCTTTCAGTTTAAAACCATTCCCCCTTGTCCTGTCGCTACTTGTCCTTGTAAAAAGTCCCTCTCCCACTTTCCTGTAGGCCCCCTTCAGGTACTGGAAGGCTGCTAGAAGGTCTCCCTGGAGCCTTCTCTTCTCCAGGCTGAACAAGCCCGACTCTCTCAGCCTCTCTTCATAGGAGAGGTGCTCCAGCCCTCTGATCATCTTCGTGGCCCTCCTCTGGACTTGCTCCAACAGCTCCATGTCCTTCTTATGTTGGAGGCCCCAGAGCTGAACGCAGTACTCCAGGTGGGGTCTCACAAGAGTAGAGTAAAGGGGCAGAATCACCTCCTTTGACCTGCTGGCCATGCTGCTTTTGATGCAACCCAGGATACAGTTGGCCTTCTGGGATGCAAACACGCACTGCTGGCTCACGTTGAGCTTCTCGTCAACCATCACCCCCAAGTCTTTCTCCTCAGGGCTGCTCTCAATCCATTCTCTGCCCAGCCTGTATTTGTGCTTGGGATTGCCCCGACACACCTACAGGACCTTGCACTTGTCCTTGTTGAACTTCATGCGATTTGCACAGGCCCAGCTCTCAAGCCTGTCAAGGTCCCTCTGGATGGCATCCGTTCCCTCTTGAGTGTTGACCACACCGCACAACTTGGTGTCATCGGCAAACTTGCTGAGGACACACTCAATCTCATTGTCCATGTCACCGACAAAGATGTTAAACAGGACTGGTCCCAATACCGACCCCTGAGGAACGCCACTCGTCACTGGTGTCCACTTGGATATTGAGCCGTTGACCGTAACTCTTTGAGTGCGACCATCCAGCCAATTCTTTATCCACCAAGTGGTCCATCCATCAAGTACATGTCTCTCCAATTTAGAGACAAATGCTTTGCACAATTCAAGGTAGATGAGTTGATAAGTTAGATAGTTGATAAATCCAGGTAGATAAGTCTTCGTTTTCAGTTTAAAAAACTTACTAGAGAAAATAGTATCTAGCACAGGATAGCTGCACACAATTTTCATATACAGTTTTTAGATTACATTGGAATTAAGTTCATGATGCTTTGTCTTCAGATGAAAATCAGAAGAAAAACACTACTTTGTTTGCTATTATGAACTACTGAAATTCAAACTCATTATGGGAATCTAGTTGAAATTACACAGGCATCTTCCTCAGAATCTTTCTTTTAGATTAAGGCAAGAGAATAGTACAGACAGAATGATACTTGCAAGTGTGCAGCAACAGCATCCTTCTCTAGTACTTAACCACTTCTTATCTCTGAATTGCTCTTTCCCTCTTGTCCCTTGCTACATGACATGAGAGTTTCTCCTCTGCACTTGCCTAGACCTCAAAAGTAGAATCTACACATGGAAACTTATGTCTGGAAATATCCTGACCTTTGGTGTTACGATGCAGACAATTACTTGGTTGACCAATGCAGTTCCTTATTGGTACCAAAATTATTTTTTCCAGAGCTGGGTACGAGGTCATTCAATAACATTTCTTTTTCTTAGCAGATATAACAGGTAAGGAATGAGAAGAGGGCCCTCATCGGTAGAAGGCTCCAAGGAAGAGATCAGTGCTCAAATACTGTATATTATACTGTGAGAGTTGTAGTTTTAAAGCCACAAGAACTTATGAAGTCCTGATCAAGAAAGATATTGTGATAGGAGCAGGACAGAAGGGGCACTAAAAATAATTCTGGCATTTTGGACCCTGCTAACTTTTTCGCATGACTGAGTAAGATTTGTGGCATTTCCATATTTCTGTAACCCAGAAGTCCATAATATTTTAACTTCCAGAGCACTTACAGATTAGTCAATTATGAATGGTTAATTTCAAATTATTAATATATTAATATGTGATCATGTGGATGATAGAAGTTATTGATGTCATCTCAGAGAGTGTGCCTGTGAGCTGTGAAAAATATTACTGATGCTACTGCTGAGTTTATGCTGGCTGAGGGAAATATGAGAACACTTAATTGAGAATTAATATGGTACTGCATTTTTGCAATGCATCAGAAAGCCAGCAGATGGAGTGTTTCAGTTACGCTGATGAATATAGTTATTCCAAATTTCATCAGAACAGTTGATACCTAACCCTTGCATCACAGCAGTTACAGTTTGCCTTTTAAGCAAACAAATGCTTAAAAGCTTTGAGATGCAAAGCAGCTGTGATGCAAACCATCTTATATTTACAAAGATTATTTCTGTATTATTAACTGTGAATGCAGTTCTGTATCAAGTGTATTTTCTACACATTCACAAGCTTTAAGCTGGTTTATGTAAATGTGATGCAGACAATCTTCTCCCTTGCAAAAATGTTTCTTTTCAATTCTACTGCACACTTTGTGGAATGGACTATCTTGTTTGTTTGTCACATGAGTGTTTTCAATTTACATCCGATTCAGTATGCTCTATTCATAGCCTTTGATAATCTTGATTATTTTAGGAAAGATCTTCCATATGTAATCCAACAGAAATTATGATTTATTTAATTTCTAGAGTCTGAAATGTGCTTTACCTTAAAGTATAGCACATAGTAAAATATAGAAATACAGTAAAACAGTACAATGGACAAAATTTAGTGTTTGTCCTTCTATGTATCCTACCTGCAATCTAAAAAATAATTAGTATATAAAAAATGAATCACAATGTGGATTCCTCCAGTAACTAGTCTTAGAGACTCAGACATCCCCAGCAGCTGGCCCTGAAGGCCCCAGCATCCCCTTGCCCCATCACCCCACCTGCCCTCACCCCACAAGCAATCTCTCAATCACAGAATCGTTAGAGTTGGAAGGGACTTCTGAAGATCATCTAGTCCAATCCCCTGCCAAAGCAGGTTCCCCTGTTGCACAGGGTCGCATCCAGGCAGGTTTTGAATATCTCCAGAGAAGGAGACTCCACAGCCTCCCTGGGAATCTTGTTCCAGTGCTCTGTCACCCTCAAAGTAAAGACTGGGGTACTGGGGTTTCAGCTCCTTTGTGTGGGTGGAGACAAGGCAGCTATCATATCAGCTAACACTATGCTTAGAAAGTCAGCTCAGAGGTAACCAAATCTGACCACAAAACACTTTTTTTTTTCCAAGAAGATGCAAAATTTTGAAATGACTTTTTGTTCTTAAGGGGAACGTTGTGAACCCTTCAGTTTAAAGCAAGAAAGTCTAAAAAGATAGATAAATATCCAATGAGATCATATTAGTCATAACTCAGAAATGACTTCCCTATTAGGAGTGGGGCCCATTTTAGAGTCAAATTCAGTTCTTATGGAGGATGTTCACAATAAGAATGGAGCTGGATGGAAAGAAAAATAACCAAAATTACAGGACTAACATTTTAATTTTGCATTTCTGCTAGATGGTTCAGTAAAACTTAAAATAACAGCAAAAGCTCTAAATGTCCCATAAAGTGTTTATTTATAAAGTTCAGAATGCTAAACAATAGCAGAGAAGCTGCATGGGAAACAGACAGAGCTGCATGAGGTAGCTGTGTGTTTCCAAAGCAGACATTTGATTTAACGAATTATTGCTAAAGTGGAAAGAAATATGAAATGGTATTTTTAGAGAAGCATAATATGAGTGGAAATTTTCTTTATGGATATAGTATGATAGTTAAAAAGGAGTCTTGCCCAGACTGGGTCACTCTTGCAAACTTGTGTAAGTTAAATTTTTAGAACTGTTAAAGAGAGAAAAATGTTTCTCAGGTCTAACAGAAATTGTTCAAGCCTTTGTATATTATAACATGCAAATTATTCTTAAATTTTGAAAATTTAGGATTATTTCCATTAGCTACTTCATATATCTTTTCCAGGAACAATTAAAATGGATATCTAGGTTATTTCCATAATTCCTTTGGCTCATAATTAATGAGGTACTATCATCATAAGCAAAAACATTTTGGGGATGAGACCAATGAATTTTAAGTATTCAGAGATGACCCTGACATTTTCTTTGAGGAACATCTTAATCATTTAAATGTTCTAAAAAATTTGCGTATTTAGGAAAAAAAAAAGTCTATCAGCATCAAAGAATTTATACTTGAATTAAAAATCCTTTTATATTATTTAGATGAGATTGCTAATGCCAAACTAAATAGTGTGGAACGGGGAGAAAGCTTGGCTTTAGTAAGTGGTTGATATTTGATTAATATTAAAAAAAAATGAGTTTTCTGTTCATTGTGCCTTTTACAAAATAAAACTTCCTGTGTGAGAGATTTATATCTCTAACTTGCAGGTCATAATCTCATACAGAAACAAAGTTCTGATGCTATTCTATCTTGCTATGTGCCTGAATTTTTGTGAAGAAAAATGAATAATAAATATTGGGGGAAAAAAATCCTTCAGAAATGCAAAGGCTACCTTCTACCTTAAAATTGAAAGTAAGCTTGAAAACTTATCCCATAGGGGTGTTTTTGCTGTTGTTTTTTGTGGGGGGGTATTGTGTGTGTGTTTTTTCATTTGGGAGGAAAATGTAGGTTGTTCCAAATTGGAAACATAGGGCGCTTCTTTTTTTTTCTTTGAGCTACTGGACCTGTTTAGACTTTTGAACTTATAATAAAAAATGTAAGTGCTTGGTGGTATTAACCCCTCACCGCTCCACAAAAAAAAACCCAAAAAACACACCTTCCAAATAAAGACTGGATCTCTTTAGAGGAGTCAGTCTATAAAGGCAAAAAGTCCCTTCCAGTCTTAAAGTTTATAATGATAGAAAGAATTATGTTAATGCATATTTTTCCTTATCTGAGTAACAGTAATTTTATCTGGAGGGACACTTCTGTGAATAAATCTTGTATGCAACACTGAGCAGAAATATTTTTGCAATACAATTTCTAACATGTCAGATATTTTTGTTTCTCTAGTAAATACTTTTCTACTGACATTTTTTGTATAATTTACTGTATTTATTGCATTCATAATTTTAATTAATAAAAAAACTTTGCTGTTTCATCTCAATAAGTATTTTGAAAATTAACAGTGATGACAAAATAATGTAAGCAACATGTCAAGCTTAAAACCATTGAGCTCTCTGAAAAGATTTTCACATTCAGTTTTGAATTAAAATGCTGCATCTCGTCTTGAGTAAAAATAAATCAAAACAGTAATAGCATAAGAAAAAATATAATTAATAGCAATGTTGACATCCATTGTTTTGTATAGGAAGATCTGAGCTGGATGTCTTTGTCATGGTTCATTGGTGGAATTATTACCTGGAGAAAAAGCAAAATAAAAACATTCCTATTCTACAGGAGCTTCAAGCCAATTGTTTTTTTCTCTCTCTTTCAAACCGGAGAAGGAGTTGTGGAAAGATAATGCTGACAGCAAGTTCACAATCCACTTCAAAGTTATTCATACTGAAAAGGTCAAATCTTACCCATTTTTGAAAATAAGTGTTTTTGAAAAAAGCATGTTAGACCACATCAAGATTTTACAGGAAGGGAAAATGTTGTTATAGCACAACATTTTATTTTCTCATGTATGTTTATGAGAATCTGCATGCAGTCAGAGGTACAAGTTTTCCTATTATTCTGTCCAGTACCAGAAGTTTTTTCCCCTATTGTTTATCTCCTTCCTTGCATGAGAGGTTATCAATGAGAAACTATACTGTTTGGTTGGGATGCATTGTGTGCAATACTAAGGAAAAGAGAAGGCACATGTGTGTATACAGGAAAGTGGTCTAGAAAAATACAAATCCATGTATTTGGTTAACAAAAAAGAGATCACAACCCAAAAAAAACAACACAATATTTACTGGGAAAAATTAAATCTGAAAGAAATAAATGCTGCAGATCTTAAAATGACAGTGACAACCATAAAAGTGAGTCTGTAATCTGGTATAGTGATGTGGTATCACTTTAATATAGAGAAGAAATATAGTAGAAACGTAGGAGAAACATCTATAAACTGGTAGTTTATTCCATCATTTTTCTCTGAGTTGGTGAACAAGACAGATTTAGAGACTTTGATGTATTCACAATACTTATGTTACATTTATTATTTGGACTGTATAATTTCATACTCATTATCATTATGTAGTTGGGAAAGGAAAGAATAAAACATGGAAAGCTTGTCTCTAGAGCATTGGATGCTCTAGATGAGAGCTCCATCTAGTAGGTGGAGCTAAATTCTGCCTGTTCAGCTGCAGCTTCAGTCCGTAGTTCATCCAAAAGTTTTTTGCAGGATGCTGTGGATTTAAGAAAGGAAGAGATTTATAAAGAAAGGGCTTTGGTATCTTTTATGATCTTAGAAATTATAGAACTAGAGAAATTATACCAGGAGAGAAAATGCAGTGGTTGTAATTCCATAATCATATAATGTTGTTATAGGTATTAGCATCTAGAACATGACTGCTTTTATGATTTTGTAATGTGATTGTGGGAATTCTTTCCATTGAGATAGCTTATCTTGCATTTTTAGTAAATTCATGTGCTAAGTATTTTGTGTGAACAGCTTCTACAGAACACACTGGTTAAATTAAATGTGCTTTTGGAACTTTACAATGTACAATTCTCTTAATATTCAAGAACTAGGGAAAATAATAATTCCTGACCATCTTATCTGAACTGTCTGACCTATCATTTAATCACTCCATCTTTTTACATATCCCATTCTTACTTCTCTCTTTTAAATTGCTTGCTTTCATTCAGTCTCTCATTGTCTCTGCAAATTTTTTTCTAGTTGTTCCTGTATTCTTTCTGTTTATAAATGCAGTAGAACAGTTATCAGCTGTCTTATACCACTGTAACTTGCTTGGCTTCATTGGATTTATTCCAATGTATGCCAGAAGAGGATGTGATTTAGTACTTCAGGGGAAGAACTTTCAGGTATATTGGCGCAAAATAACAGCATTACATGAATTCTGTGGAATTACTCATTTTCAATTTTTTTTTTTAAATTTTAGATCATTGCTTCAGTAGAGTTGAAATTTTATTCAGATAAACAAAACGATGTCCATGTTGCCTTTTGATTTTTTCTTTCCATTAATTGTAGATCAGTTACTTTTCATTTAGAAGTGTGTTAAATGAAACCGAGCTATGTTCTTTTTCACACACTGTCACTTTCTGAAATGCTGTTTTATGGTCCTTATGAACATTCCCTTGAGGGAAAGGATGACATCCAGAGGGACCTTGACAGGTTTGAGAGCTGGGCCTGTGCAAATCGCATGAAGTTCAACAAGGCCAAGTGTAAGGTCCTGCATGTCGGTCAGGGCAATCCCAAGCACAAATACAGGCTAGGCAGAGAAGGGATTGAGAGCAGCCTTGAGGAGAAGGACTTGAGGGTGATGGTTGACAAGAAGTTCAACATAAGCCGGCAATGTGCGCTTACAGCCCAGAAGGCCAACCTTATCCTGGGCTGCATCAAAAGCATCATGGCCAGCAGGTGCCCCTCTCCTCTGCTCTTGTGAGACCCCACTTGGAGTACCGCGTTCAGCTCTGGGGCCCCCAACGTAAGAAGGACATGGAGCTGTTGGAGCGAGTCCAGAGGAAGGCCACGAAGATGATCAGAGGGCTGGAGCACTTCTCCTATGAAGAGAGGCTGAGAGAGTTGGGCTTGTTCAGCCTGGAGAAGAGAAGGCTTCAGGGATACCTTGTAACAGCCTTCCGGTACCTGAAGGGGGCCTACAGGAAAGCTGGAGAGGGACTTTTTACAAGGGCATGTAGTGATAGGATGAAAGGTAACAGTTTTAAACTGAAAGGGGATAGATTTAGATTAGATATTAGGAGGAAATTCTTTCCTGTGAGGGTAGTGAGACACTGGAACAGGTTGCCCAGAGAAGTTGTGGCTGCCTCCTCCCTGCAGAGTTTGAGGCCAGATTAGATGAGGCTTTGAGCAACCTGGTCTAGAGGAAAGGTGTCCCACCTTATTAATGTATTTCTTATGTTGGGGGCCCCAGAGCTGAACGCAGTACTCCAGGTGGTGTCTCACAAGAGTGGAGTAAAGGGGCAGAATCACCTCCCTCGACCTGCTGGCCACACCGCTATTGATGCAGCCCAGGATACAGTTGGCCTTCTGGGCTGCAAGCGCACATTGCTGGCTCATGTTGAGCTTCTCATCAACCATCACCCCCAAGTCCTTCTCCTCAGGGCTGCTCTCAATCCATTCTCTTCCCAGCCTGTATTTGTGCTTGGGATTGCCCCGACCCACGTGCAGGACCTTGCACTTGTCCTTGTTGAACTTCATGTGGTTCGCACAGGCCCAGCTCTCAAGCCTGTCAAGGTCCCTCTGGATGGCATCCCTTCCCTCCAGTGTGTCGACCACACTGCACAGTTCGGTGTGACATTTACAGATGTTGAATGGCAGTGCACTTTATAGATACCTGTTTTGTAGAGCTCTAGTGGTTTTCCTTCTCTTTTTTTCCTAAGTCTAGATCTTCAGGTGGTATGGTTATCTTAGCTCAAAGTCAATGTAGCTGTGCCATTCTGTAATCATTTAGGTCTGATCCTCATGAATTAATGATATGCTCTACAGACTCCTTTCACTAACTTTTTTATATAAATATTTTTGCATAACAAATCCCAAGAAACATTAATTTATAGAAAATTAAAGAGAAGAGTGGCTAGGAATGTCATAATTTTTGAACCCAGTAACAGCTCAGTGTAAATCCGTAAGTGTTCTTTCATCTTTCTTGAGCTCATTAGTTGTAATAATCTTCCTGATTCTGGGTCACTCATTGAAGTGTAAAACTCACAGGGATATGATTATATTTACCTGTTATTAAGACTTAATTTTTTTGACATCTAGGGACTGATGAGAAGGGTAGCTGTAGCTAATGTTTTGGCATTATTCCTTAGTCATTTTGCAAATCTTGTAACTCAGCCAGATGGAATATTCCAGCACATTTCTTTACAATATCTCAAAGTCATCTTCCCCTGTAGCAGGTAATGCAAGCCACAGAAAGGTTACTAGCTTAAGGCGGCAATAAATTCCCATAACATGAAGTTCAAAAGACAGGTCAAGAGACGATGTTTTCTCTGACAATATGTTTTAAAAGCAATTACGGTTGACAATTAATTCATATTTTCTTTTATCTTATTCCTAAAACTGCTTATATCCATTTTTTTCATTTTACACAGTAATCTGAAGAAAGATTAGAGCGATAGTATTTAAACAAATTGTCAAAAAAATGCAGAAAAAAACTTGAAGCAGAAAAAAGCCATATACAACTTATTGCAATGAAGACTTGAGTAACAAAACAATGCATGCAAAAGCTAGAAGCAAATACTGAAAAAAGAAAAGAATGGAGTAACTGAATAAAGCAAATATTTAATGAAACATGATATAGTAAAAGTAAAACCAGATAAGCTTACCAAGATATTAAAATATTGGCCATTATATAATGATAAAAATATAGCAATGTTTACAATTTTCCCCTTACACAGGAATTTTAGTTTTTGGTGTCCTAAGTAAAATTAATTATCAAAGGTAAAGATAGATAGAAGTTTTCAATAAGCATTATAATTTTATTTTATTTTTTTTTGTATTGTGACATAGTACCTTAAGATAACTCAAAGAGAATTTTTGTACAAAAATACTTTTGAAAGGAATGCCTTTTAATGATGGCACATATTGGGTGCTGTGTTATTTTAAAAACTGAGATGTATGTTGTTTTAAGTGCTTAATATTCAGAAGGAAATCTGTTAAACAGGATGGATTTACCTGGTATTTTTCCCAAAGTATGGGCTTAATATAATATTAGGGCATTCAATGTTTATGGATTTTAAATGAAAATAAAATCTGTATTGTATATCTTTATAAAAACAGAAGCTTTAATTGCTCGTGAATTGCAAGAAACAAGTTGTTTTGATTTACTCCCATTTACAGGAAAAAAATCAATTCATAAATTCATAGAGACATGAACAACTCAATTAATTTCAATTATTGTTGCTGTTTATTACTCTGCATGGGGTCATTAATCCTACAAACTTTTAGTATTACAGATTTACATAAGCAAAAATTTAATCAAATTACATACAAAGCAGGACAGAATGTCTTATGTTGAGAATGTGCTTAATTGTTTTGCTGAATAGGACCATCGAGGAAGATGTTATCCACAATTAATGATTGGTCGTCTTTGACAAAACATTGTAAAGAAGAAAAAATGCAGATTTTTATGAAGTGTTGATAAAGGAATGAAGTACAAAGAAAGGAAGAAAGTTAAAACTTCTGATTTTCTCCATTCTGAATATAATTTTGAAATATACGTCAAAGTTATTAAACTATACATTTTTTAGATGGATAGGGTTGGGTTTTTTTCTTTTTTTTACAGTTTCTGCTGGAGTATCACAGGGTTTTTTGTGAGCAAGTGAATAATTTTTGTGACGTTGTTTTGTGAATAGAATCCTGAAGTGAAAAAAGGAAATAATGTCTAGAGAAGTGACCCACATTTTCTAGAGATCTAAAAATATATTGATTATTCATGTAAATGTAAATGAACAGTCTGATTCTTATTGGGAGCTGCCTTATTCTCAGCATTTCTGAGTATTAGGACACATCTTTGGGTATCTGGTGTCCTAAGGCAAAGTATATCTAATGGATGGGTCTAATTTGGTGTTTAATACATTAAATCCAGTGTCACTTAAAAAAATTAAATCACAGTTAAAATTAATTCTTATTTCCTCTTTAAGTTCTTATAAGCATTTTTCAGACAAGTACAAATGCAGTGTACTCTAGAACGATTCTTTTCAAAGGTAACCTCTTGGAGTGGTCCCCATGATTTTTTTTGGTTTTGAAGTACTGAGAAGTACTCTCTGAATTTTTTTATTGCACATATGCTGAACTTTAAGAGAGCTTTAATGAACTTTTAAGATTTGAGAACAGTCACAGAATCCAGGCATAGAGATATTCAGCCTCTTTAAATGGAGAACTGCTATCTTTAAGCTTTCTGATGAGTTCTAAGAGTTACTCTGTTAATCAACCCAAATCATGATAACAAAGTTTAGCCTTGATATACCACTTCATCTTACATATTCAAAGAGCCTTTACAATTTTAACAATTACACTGTCTTAGTAGTACACAATTACAGCCTAACAATATGGATTTTTGAATGCACTGAGCAGCGGTTATATTCCCCCTCGCCCCCATAAACCATATGTAGTTTGCCACAATAATTTAACAAAGTCAACACATCCTTTACATCCAAGAAATAAGTTCTGTTTTTTAGAAGTTCTTAGGTTCACTGTGCATTGATTTCAGCTTATTACACTGCATTAATAATTTACTCACATCCCTCAAATTACAACAAAGTAATTGAGACAGAAAAATAGAATTGCTTTTTGTTAAAAATTCTGTAATTTCCATGCAGAGTGGGTAAATTATTCATACTGGGTGTGGATCCCATTTTCGTTTCACTGCACTGATAGCATAATCACATAGTCCTAATTATAGAGATAGTAAATATGACAGGAAAGAATATACCACTCCACACTCCTGTAGAAACTTCTACTGGCACACTAAGCACTAATTAAAATTCATTATTGCATCACACTTCGCACAGATACAGAAGTTTTGTAACAAAAAGAAGATATTTTGTGTGGGAAGGAGAAAAACAGAGGATTACTGCTAAGATGTTTTTCAGTGAGTACTATTCTTGCTCTCTAGCCCTTGTTCAAATGCTTATGGTTGTTCCCTTATAGCAGTTGCTGTCGATCATTGATGTAATGTGAGCTGGGGCACTCTAAAAAGAAACCCGGTGCAGAGCATTCATTTGCACCAGCTGCAAAGCTGATAAAATTTTCGTCGTATTTCTCTTGAAGAGCTGGTTAAGCAGTGTTGCTATTACACACTGTTCTCTCCCTCTTCACTACCCTCTCTCCATGAACTCCACCCTGTGCATATAAAAGTCTGATTTTAGGATTTGAGACTGTCCTGGGATTACCTGCATCTCCCTCTTCTACTGAGGGAGAGAGTAGATGAGCAGCCTACTTACCTTCTGCACCTCTTGAATGTGAAAGGGACCTGTTAGGCAGAGAGGGAGATTAAAAAACAGCTTAATGCTCCTGCCATTGCTAACAAGGTGTGGTGGCTTCATTTAGTACCAATGGAAAATGCTGACAGATTTCTCCTTGCAATGCTAGCTGCCTTGCGTTCCTCTGTGCATACTACAGTGATGGCAACTCCGCGTTGTAATGTGCAAGTAGGAAATGGAGACCAGATGTCGAGTAAGCATGTACTGCTCAGGTACCCTGCCCTCGTCTCTTTCAGGAAAGGCAGAGGAAAAGAAAGCACTGTGAAACTTACATGTATAATTACAAGTAGACACTGAGGATTTTAAGCAATTGCCCACTTTTGCGTGATTTAACTCCTGTCCTTGTCTTGCTTGGGAATAAAAAAGGCAGTAATATAGTCAGTGGAAAGGACTGAATGGGAGATGTGTCTTAGGCAGGATTCCTTCATTTGACATTAGACACCCGCAGAACAAGTGTCTAAGTTGATCTAGGTATTTAAATCTGTGTTATAGCCAACAGAGCCTATATGGAGTCAGTTTATTTGAATACAGTCTCATGTACATGACTAAGCATCACTGGATCTGTTTTCCAGCACTCCACTAACAATAACAAGAGCCTTGCTGTTAGGACGTTGTAAACACCCACATTTAATCAAATTCTACTGTTTGTATCTCATTTGTAAGCAGATGAAAGAAGAATGTCAGTACTGGAACATAAAGATCACTCAGACTGCATTCAGCAGTCAGAGGATTCTGGATACACTTGCAGAGGAGTCACTGGACATACAATTAAGGCTGCAAAACAAATCTGCTTTCATGGAAACAGAATATATAGTTTTGCAAATTTGGCTTTGATCCAAAATAACAACTTAAAGAGAGCTAGGACATCCTAGAAGATACGAGCATGAAGCTGACTTGCAAGTAATCTATGTCCAGTGCTCTGCGGGACACATAAACTGGGAGAACACAGAGAACAAGGACTTGACATCGAGTTTTGCATACCCCAGTAATTACTGTGAACAGCTAGCTAGTACATGGGATGTCAGTTTTAGTTAGACCAGAAGTTCATGTTGGCACTAAGAAACTTTAATAAAAGTGTATTTGGATATACATTCAAAAAAGATTTTATTTAACAAATTTTTATTATATGGCAAAAACAAAAATTAAAAATTCTATCCAAACTTTCCAATCATTTCTGCTTCCAACTTCACCAAACATCACTGAACAGACAGTGCCACACAAGGTGGTCACATCTCCTCTGAGACAGGCTCTCTGATACAGTCAAAGCTTTTTGACTGTGATGCAGTCTTCTACCATGCCCCACTTTTCTGGTATATTTTTACTGAAACTCAATCAAAATTCCATGTTCTTCCCTCAGACTGAGCACGATGAAACAATATACTACGCATTTGTAGTATGGTTCTGCTTGTCAGCTAGAGGGGTCAAATGATGCTCTTTCTCTTGTAATCTAGGGACTAAACACAGATCTTAAAATATAATCCCCTAGTAGCAAAGTTGCCACATATGTCCTTAAGGTTTCTACAGGTATTGCAACTGGTGTGTTCAATACACCCAGATCTTCCTCAAAACTGCTGTGAGAAAATATTCACAACCTTTGCAGGAAGTCTCTCCATGTTCTTCTTGAAGGACTTGTATTGCAGTCTTTTTAGAATCCCCGAATCCTACTTTCTACAAGGAGTAAGTATTTTAATCTTGATATACAACAATGCAAAGCTGCTGTCTGACTTCCTAAACTACTAGAAAAGTCTTCCTTCTTATGAACAACAACTCCTACACCTTATGTGGGCTGTGACTGAGCATTTCCTTATCACAGTGATCAGTGTGGAGTATTAGAAAGAACGTTTTAGTTTCCTGGGGAAGTATTATACGTATATGCTTTGCCTGCCTTAGTATCTATCTATCTATTTGTCTGATACATTCACACACATCCATATATACTGAAATAAAACGTTTGATAATGCTTCCCATGAAAAAAGGTGTCTCTGTATTAGTCTTTACTCTGTTATAAGCAGACATTTTCAATTACTCCAAAGAAGCAGGGAACCGGTAACCAACAAAACAGTAACATGTCTTTGGTTTAGAAAAAAAAAATACTAAAAAAAATTAGTTCCTTAATATTTATACTAAGGTGCCAAGAGGATCAAATGCTTACTTTTTTAATGCTAAAATAAAAATCAAAGTACACAGCGTTTAAAGACTTACAAAAAAAGCACCTCCTGCCTGAAAATTTTGTTAGGTAAGACACTGCTATAATCTAATATTTAATAAAGAGAATATGACTGATTCAACCTGAGAAAGAAACAAAGGTTTCTATTCTCCTTGTTCGGAATAGAGCAAGCTTTAATACTCTGCTGAGGTTCTTTATTACTGAGAATGCTTCAATGCAGTAGAATTCGTTTCAAAGTAATAGCTCTCCTATTAGATCTAGTTTGTCATGTCAGAGGGGATGATTACTCCTGATAAGCCGGTGGCACTATTACCAGCATTTTTTTAGAAATGGGGGGTACTGATTAATTTCAGAAATATTAGCTACTGAAAGCAGATATCAGTACTGCAGAATGTATGACACACTTGGAGAAGCAGTCTCCAAAAGCTGAAATAAGATAAAACCAGGAAGCACATCAATTAAAGAAGTCACACAATTTAATAGAAAATTATGTGTTTTGCTTACTTGATAAGAAGAGACACAGGGCCCTGGCTGAGTATTAATATCTAGGAGGGAGGAACTGAGTGTCCAAAACTGTGCCTTGGGCTATTATATAACAAATGATCATTAAGTCTCAAGAAATAATTAGCACCATTTTTTTTTGTGCTGATGTAAGATGAAACCTAAGAAGAAAGACTCAGACCAGACATCTATATTTTTCCCATTCATAAAGTGTTTGCATGGGAATAGTAATAGTGTAATAGTATGTAAGAGACATTTGTGAATACTTAATACCTATCACATTAGCTGAAGTCTATCCAAAATCCAATCATCAGATACTGCAAAAGGTAAGTAATATGATTCCTTTGTCTCATACAAGTGAACATGAAGACAAACTATAAAATCTCAGAATCTGCAAGAATAATTTATTAAAATAGAAAGGTGTAACTGTTCTCTCAAACAGTTTTACATGACAAATTAAACTACTCCATCCAAGTCAGAACTGTTCACCTAAATACTTTTTCTTCCCCTTTCTATGACTTCAGTGCTGTGCTGTTTGCCTTTATCGTTTTTTTTTTTTTGTATCATTAAATATTTTTATATATTCCTTTTCTACAGAAATTTTTCAGTCTGGCTTTTCACATAACCTTTTAGTCTGACTTTTTTCTGCAGCCCAAGTTCAGGTGATACAGCATTTTTAGTTAGAAGATGTTAGCAGGAAAAGGGTAACTGGTCAGCTCTGGAGAGCAAATGGGGTTTTCTTTGATGCTGGGATGGAGTGTTTGGGTTTTTGTTTGTTTCTCTGTTTGTTATTTTCAAGGAAGGAGGGAAAAAAAGACACCAGTGGCACCGTTAAATATTTATGCCTCTTTCCCCTTTCTGCAAATGGTCACAGTGTAGTTCCAGGTTTTAACCATCCAGGCAGCGGGAAAATTCAGCTTTTCTTCATGGTGATGACGTGGTGATTTTTATCTCACTTGGTAGACTGGCAAACTCATCTGGGGTGGATGAATCAGTTAATGTGCTCTCCCTTGACCTTTTCTCTGTAATTCACTGTCATAGTAAGGACAGCTGCCCAGGGAAACTGCTCATCATAAGCTCCCAAAATTTTACCATAATATACTGGACTTCTCCTTGACAGCTTGGGGTATGCAGTTCATCTGGCTCTCTCTACAATGAAGCAGGTTGTCTCTGGAAAGGACCAGAATAAATGTATAGAGTAATAGCAACAGCTCCAATGGTCCTGGGACCATTGGGACCAAAATAAAAACTGAATTAGCATTTGATCATATTGCTTGGCTCTATAACTTTTTAACATTGTTATCTCTATTAAATATTCTAAAAAATGAAGTCAGTTCAAGAAGCTATCAATGTCAGAGAATTGAACATATTTGTAGTCCTCCTGTGTAGAGTAGTATTATCATCAATTTTATCACCTTTCCTAGAAATTTTTTGTGACTTTGCAGTGTTTTCCAGTATATAGGGAAGTAAATCTTCTTTGTTTTTCTTTTTGGATAATTATTTTATTTGTTAAATACTAAATATTTTAGAGTCAAACCCTCCAGTGGTGATGTTTGCTTTTTAAATTGAAATAATTAGTGGGAATTAATGTAATATAAACAATATTGATAATACTGAATTTATTGTTTTAGTGATATCAATAAATGAGGTCTCGTTAAAAAAAATCGTACAAACTGAGATATCTCAGTGACTAAAAATGCTCTTCTTTTTAACTTATATTTGATCTTGCCTCAGTCTATATTGCTTCAACTGACTACTGAAATTTATATTCTGGCTTATACTAAAAAAATATATTTATGATATTTAGAAAGTACATAGTAAAGCTGTTAATACTTTGACCTACTGCAAATTCAGAAATGTACAATGGGAAATCATTCAAAATTAAAAAGTGAGCAGAACTGGCAATATCTTAAAAATTAGCTTTGCATTCAGACACATGAAAGCATTGAAAAAATCATAAGTCTGTAGATTTATAGATGAGAAGAAGGATTTCTTTGTATACTAAAATGCTGCTTCAACCAAAAACTACTTTTTAAAAAAAGTTTATGAATAAATGAAGACAGAACTCATTTATGTTTTTAAAAAATATTTAAATTAGTTCTTGAGGAAATCCTATTACAACATACATTATTTTAAGAAGTGGACATAAAATATTGTTTTTCAAAAGATTTTTACTGACTAAACTTTCTGTTTGGTCTAGTGTTCTTTATGTCTGGAGGTTTTGATGTGTTTTATTTTAGAAAAACCCTGGATGTCTCAGTACAGACATTTCAGTTTAATAATGCACCATTAAAATCACAAACAGATTTACCACAAACACTCTGGTAATACCTGTTAAAAGTTCAAAAAATAAAGAGATATAAAATAAAATTTGTTTAAAGTCTATAGCTTGATATGAGATCCCTAACTCATAAAATTGGACTTCAAACAGAAAAATCTGTAGATATATAATGCTTGAATATCTACCATTGACAATCATTAGTTTCCAAGATGTTTAAATTGTTCTCCCTTCATTTTTAAGAACTGTGTCAGGAAATGTCCCATAGTGTCAAATCCTTCATGAGAAGTTCTCCTGACCTCCCTTCATTCACTTGACCCTTGTACAGCCTGTGGATCTTTGATTTCTGAAGTGATTTATTTTTCACTGTTATATGATCTAGAAAATCAAAAACAGAAAACCCACCCCAGTGTGCCATATTGTCAAAACTGTGTATTTGTCTATGTGTCTACTTATGGAAGGACTTTTTTTTTTTTTTACTCTATAGTGATCTTCACTGTATTTTCTCTTTTTAACTTCTGTTCCAGTTGCCTATCTTCAGAAAAGCTGTATTTGCTAATACATTCACTAAAGGGGTTGGGGTCCTGCCTATTTAATTCGAATCTGTCTCCTATTTAACTCAAAAGGTTTTGTCACTCTTTGTAGTAGATCAAAGAGTATAGTTGGTTTTTCCAGCTGCTGCTTTCTTTAATTCTGAATGCATCTTTAATTTTACCACCCTCAGGTAATTTAGGCTGTTGTAGAGTGCATGGAGTGCGTTTGGTACCATGATCCAAACTCCATAGTAATGACATCACAGGGTAGCTATTGACATCAGGTTTTTATAGATGTTTCACTGAGAAAGCTGATGTTTCACTGAGAATGGTAATGTTTCAGAAGAGTGAAACATTAGTTTGTTAATTTTTTTTCTTCCAAAGTTTATAGCAAAGTTTCATAAGTCTGAATTTCCATGTGGTCTAAAGCAGGATGGTTTTTGCTTGTTTTTTAAAAATAACACCTCTTCTGAAGGTAAGCCCTGTGAGTGAATGAAAAGACTTTCTAGGTTGTTTACATCTGAAGCAATCTAAGCTGCCGTAGGAGGCTGTCTGTTATTTTTTGAAAGAAAGAAACTGAATATAGAAAGATCATCAGAGTATACAGTAAATACTGAGCCATTCCTATGTTCAATTTCTATTGGCAAAAACTTAAAACAAAGCCTTAATTTTGTCCTGATTTTCCAAGCACTGAGTCTTCAAAGTCTTTCTTATCTTGTTGAAGTCACTTCAAAACAGCATCATATTTATTTGATAATGTTTCTTTCCTGGATGCTTACTGGAAGGTTTTTCATTGTTCTGGGTTTTCTTCCTCCTTCTTCCCCCTCCCTTTTTGATTTTGGCTAAATCTATGATGTTTTAGAAGGACTATGGAAACTGTTTTTTTCTTTCTCTAAAGCTCTATACTAAATTCAACAGGTTACTTAGATTTGCAATAATCTGTTCTCTGTCACTTATCTGAAACTGCTGCAAGATTTCAAAGTACCAGATGTGATACACTGCAACTGTGCTTTTCTTTACTCATTTTTTTTTTTCACTAGATTGAGTCTCCGTGTATCCCAAATCCTAGATTTTAATGAATCAGCTACATAATGACAGAGGTTTACTGTGTATGCCAATGGGCTTTAAATTTAAGGAATACAAGTCAGCATTATATTGACTGTTCTGCTGCCACATTACAATTAGTGTGAAAACTGTAATTAAGGTTTTTTGGACATTTGAAATTTAATTTAAAAGTGTAGTCTTAAAGGTACCCCAATTTCTTCAGAAGTTACTTTTGTTTTAACCTTTTTTTTAGAGAAATATTTGCTTATATTCCACTAGTGCCAAGAGCACTCTTGAATCATCGTATTGTGTGACTGTTTCTCTCATTTAAGAACTCTGGGATTTACCAATTTCACAGTATTGTCAATTAATTATTCTGCTGTGGACAACTAAATTTAATCTATTTTTTTTCCAAATACAACTTTTTCAAGCCTTCTTATCTACTTATATCCTAGAGACCCAAAGACTTGTACTTTGCAGCAAAGTATTTTCTCTATCAACATTTAAAATATAATAAGAAATAAATACAACAATAATGAAGCTTTAGAAGCAATATGTTGCATGGGTTCAACTAAATGATAAACTACTTCAGAAGTTTTAGTTTAACCTACTACTACAGTGGTTATATCTTGCCACTGTCTTTCGTGCAGTTCACATGGAAAGGGCTGAATACTTACCAGCACATTTTAATGAAAAGAGAATTTTACTCTAAGGTATGTGGTTTGAAATTCAATTAGGAAGTCTATGCAGATTAAGACTCGTTATTTCTAAAATAACAGAAATGCGTCAAAATGCTATTGGCAGTTCATAGTATTCTGGGAGTGGTCTTCCTTATCATTTTGACTTGTTAAGTGATGGTTCTAAGCTAACTTTAAAAATGTCCCGATTTAATTATGAAATTAAGAGTTTCTCAGATCACACATTAAAAAAAAGGCTACAAATTAAGGACCATACAAAACCTTTGGATATGTGTTTAGCTTTGCAGAAAAGGGAACAGTGAAAAAGAACTGTAAAATAAATATAATTCTTTCAACAGTTGTTCTTTACAGTGGAATCTCTATTCATAGCTTTTCCACAGAGTAAATTTCCCGTGTAATCAAACATGAAATCTGCATGAATTCATTTTCAGCCATGCCTTTGATATGGTGTTCTCTTCAGGGCTGTCAGGAAGACTCCTGGATCAATTTCTGGTTGTATGATGGTTACTTTCCACTTTTCAAGTGGAAGAACTGCAGGAAGAGGAGGTAGAAGAATTAAAAAAAAGTGCAAGGCTAGAGTACTAACAAAGGCACTTTTCACAATGAGGAAGTCATAGGTCAAAATGTTTATTCTTAAACACAGGAGAGAGAAGCAGGGTGGCCAAGTGCCACTGAGAACAGAAATTCTATTATTTGAAATCCACATTCTCTTAAAAAACCCAGACATCTTTAATATCTATCTATAATCTCCCCAAACATAAGAAATCTGATTCCCCTGCAAGTTTGGCAGTTCTAGCATGTGTGAGAGGTATTAAATGTGGCAGGCTTTCAATCCTAGAGAGGATTTTTAATTCATTCTGTGATGAGATTCCAAATGTCCTCCTGTTTTTATGTCTAGTTCAATTGCCCAGACATTTGTCACACCTGAGAGTTACCCTTCTCTGGCTGCATGAGCAAGGAGGCAGTTATTTTGGAACGTATGATCCCTTGTCTATAAGGCATTTGAGACATTACATGAGAAATAGGACAGAAGTGTTGAAATATCCTTAGAAGGAAAGTTAATTACATACTGGGGATAAAAACTTGACTGTATTTCAGCTAACTTTGTTGAAGCCAGACTTTCATCTGTGGCAGTGGTAGCAATGCTTTTAAAATAGAAACAGAAAACTATTCCCTGTCAAAGATTTATGTACAAACCAAAGTAATTAAGTGCTTAAGGGTAAGGGAAAAAACTGTATTTTCCTTTGAAAGTGATAATCTTCTTCTCTTGAATGACTTACAGGGTGGTAGATTTATGTTACATCTTTTTTAAAGTTCCTCAAAGACTGGCAACACTATTGAAGTTAAAGCCTTTTTGTTTTCAGTTATAGGAAATTACTTAATGTCATGGTTTAAAGCTGGGCAGGCTATTAAACCTGTGGCAGATGCTCTCTGTTATTCCCCCCCCACACCAAAGGGAAAGAGAAAGGGAAAAGAGAGAGAGACTTCCAGGTTGGAAAGTTAAAACAGTTTTAATAAACTATAATAATGAAAAAGAGTATAATAATAATAATAGAAATAACCGAATATATACAAATATATATACAAAACCAAGATCGAGCTCCCCTGATGTCAGCCACGTCACCACCAGCGCTGCAGGGCAGGCTCCAGGAAAGCCCAGGCTGGGCCCAGCGACGGTCGAGAGCTGGATTCAGGAACGCACGGATCGGGATAGGGGGCAGCAGGAAAACGGGCAGAGTCCTCTTCGGACACTGGCCATAGCAGAAAGAGAGCGAGACCCTTGTGATCCCCCCGCTTTATACCGAGAATGACGTGTATGGGATGGAATACCTTCGTTTGTCAATTTTGGGTCACCTGCCCTGTCTGCTCCCCCCTGCAGCTGCGACCCCCCTTTGGCTCTTCACTCGTAAGCAGTGAGGAATTCAGCAGTGACCTTGGTTTCTCTCAAGAACAAGTACAGCAAGAGCCTTTCTGCACAACATCCCTACCGGTGCCTCAGTGATAACTACAAACTTCGAGCGTTATCAGTCCTGGAAGCAGACACTGTCTGCAAAAACATGCAGTTAGTTTCAGAAAGTGCAGTTACTTAGAGGAGACTTAGCTGAAAGTAAAAACCACTGAAAGGAAAATCGGCCTGGTTTAGGCCAAACCAGGACACTTAACAATTTTTTATTGTAGATCAAGAAATATACAAAATGACAGTAAATATTTATTTCAATATATATAACAAAAATGTTATGGATGTTTTTGTTAAATGAGATCCAGTTGTTTATTTTGCCACTTTGCCATTTTGAGCCTTCTGGTCCTCAGGATGGATTCCATGTGAACATGAGCAGTCTTATTGTTTTTTAGATCTTAAGTTTCTTAAAAGAAGCAGCATGCCTGATGTTGACATGAGGGGGTAGAATCTTTTGTCCCTCTTCCTGTTTTCACAGCTGAGACAAGTAGAAGACAACACTAAAATATTTCTGAACCTCTTTCAGAAAAGGGGGCTGAAACAGTGATAAGAAATTACTTTTTGGAGGGAAAACAGCACTTCCATAAAGTTCTTCAAATGCAGTGATAGCTTCTTTTTGGCTGGTATTCTGTATCAGTTCCACTCAACTTGTTATAGGGTTTCCAGCCAACCCTGCCAAATGATTGGAAAAGCCATTTTGGCACCTTGTTATTACTTATGCAAGGGCAAGACAATCTATCTTACCTAATTACTCACAAAGAAGTCTAACTATCTTTTCTCATAACTTTAGAATTATACAAATCATAGGTAGAATCTTAAAACAAGCTTCTTTTGAACACTTTATAATGCATATATATTGGCACAGTTTCCAGTAATCTGTGCAGAGAATAAGCATTCAAATATCTTGTTTGTGAAAGCAAATGCTGTTAAGAACAAACTGAAATGAAATGAAATTTAGTTAAAAAATCCTAAATTTCTTGGAACTCATAAGAGTTGATTTTCCCAGAGGTGTTACAATGGTGTTCTTACATTGTGCACTTCACAAACACAAGATATTTATGTTTTTTACAAGGCTTTATTAGACATGTCTGGCATTTCTCTAGACTAAAGAAAACAGTCTGAAATCAAGGAAATAAGCATTATATTTAAAAAAAATGATTGATAAAAATAAAAAATAAGAAAACCCAACCCACAGAGATACACATAACCCAACCCACAGAGACACAACAGAAGTAGTTATTACTTTGGGAACTTAAAAAAGAAGAAAATCACATAATTAGTCTGTGGTTTTTTTTTTTAAATGGTCAGGTGAAATATTGAATGTACACTTTGCCCAGCGAGTAGAAAGTTCATTGTAAAAGCTGTTGGAGCTGAGATGGAAGTGAGAAGGATTCTTTGAAGTACGGAGTATTGTGTTAAGCAGGCATAGAGGTCTATATGAATACAAGATATACATTTCTGAAACAGTAGCAGCTCTAATGCCTTGTAGCTGGTATGGATCCCTACCCCCCTGCGAACTACTACACAGGTGCAGTGTGCTTCTGTTCTGGTGTGCTGGGTTGCTGCTGGTATGTGCACCTTCCATGCCTAGCACAGGAGGAAAACTAGACTTAGAAAGAACCGGGGGATTATAATGTTCTGGTGGGAATGGACATCAGTGAGTGTCTTTAGTGTAAAAGTCACCAGTCACATATGTTATGACAGCACAGTAGGAAAAGAAAGAAGTATGCAAGCTGCTGAACATTTGAGGGAGGCAGAGAAAAAGGTGGAGAGTAAGAAAGTACTAAATCCAGTACATTAAAGGAGGAAATTATCTTGCATGTTTGTACTGATGTTAAAAAAATTAATAAAACTTTGTGTTGGAAGTTAAAGTTAGAGAAAAGAGGCTTGTTCTGTGCAGAAAAGAGGCTTATTCAGAAATGGATAAGCTTAAAAGGAAGAGAACTAAGACATGATGAGAAGAGATAAAAAGGTAAATTTCAAACATAGTCCAAAGTAAAATACAGTCATTACAACTGATGAGAACTTCCTCTTCTCCATTTTGTAAATTGGCTCAAAGATCTTGGTGCAAGGCATGTCAGAACAATTAAAATGATAGAGAAGCTGAGATGATTTAGAGAGAAATATCGTGTATATATTTTCCAAAACCAAGAAGTATTGATAGGAGGGAGAAAAGGGTTCACAAAATAGGGAAGGCTTCACATCGCTATGAAATCCGTCACTGTAGCATTCCAATAGGTTCTCTGAAGTGCTAAGAAACACATATCAGAGTGTAATATGAAGCTACAAATGCAAGAGGTTTCACAAACAGGACTATAGGGGAGAATAAGGAAACAAGAAGGATGAACACACAGGAACCATAAAACCTAAGGTGATGATAATGCAAGTCAACAGAAAGAGAATCCAGCACAACAGAAGAGAACAATCCTTCCTGATTTATGGTCATCATGAAAATTAACTGCTCCTTGCTGCCAAAGACAGTCAAGTGATCAAAGATCACAAATATAAAAAGGTGTTGCAGAAACGTGCAAAGAGCAGGAGAGACAAATGAGTAAAATTTCCACCATCTAGGAGGAAAAGAACAATTTTGCAAAAACATAGATTGCACAAAAAAAGAGAAATAAACATGGATGACATGGCTAAGGAATACTTTAATATATGATTGACTGTGCTTTGAGATCAGTGCAAGTGAAAGATGAAATATGACCAGGGTATCAGAAAAGATACAGGAGAAAAAGAGCAGCATGTGAACAGCTCATCTTCCATTTTCTCAGTTTACTCTTAAAGTAAATGATAGCAAGTATTAAATACCTCTTTAAAAGGAAATACACGAGCAACTTAGAAATGTGTGAGTGTGTTAATAATGCAGACACAGTATAATTATCTTATGGTGATGACTGCTATTAAAGAAGACATAAAACAAAGGAGATTAAACAGAAGGTATGGAGTACTTGGAAGGTGAGAGGTGTGGAAATATGTTATTAAACAGTATAATTGAATGATCAAGAGGAAAAGAAAAAGCAAAAGACAAGCTTGTAGTGTACTGAGTGAGTATAGTTGTGGGACATCCAAGGGCAAGGGGTATGGATATGGCATTAAGTATTACTGCTTTGTTAGAAGGCAATGAAAGTTGAATAAAAAGATTAAGTAAGAATTGATGTTACTGATGCTTACTGTAATCCCACAATGAATCAAAGGATGACTGTAATCAGGAAGGGTGGTAGTGTTTTATGATTTCAAGAAATACTTGTCCATGTAAAATTGATGACAATTAAATATCTGAATTTTTAAATCTGGTAGAAAACAATACAACTTTGAATCATACTAACTATTAAGAGAATATCATCAGTGGAGGTGTTCATCTTCACACTTACTTCAACAAGTAATTTTCTTTTCTAGTCTAACTTCAATCTTTTCAAAATTCTTTATCTCATACTTTGACTCAAACCCTCTCTAATGATAAACAGTTTTCAGATAAATTCTGGTTTGAATGTTAGTTCTGAAATCTAGATGAAAAAGATCACAGTATATGCTACCAGTTATTTCATCACGAATTTTGCCTCGTGAAAATAAATGTCATGTCTTCAACATTTGATCAGACCAGTCAGTTGATGCATGTTGTCTATTTTGAATGCAACCAAGTTGGTCTGCCAAAGTGAAGAGCTTTGCACAATGGATTAACATATGAAAGTAGAGATTAAAGTGTATGTTGTATGTATTCTGTTGGCATGATTTTTTATTTTACCGACAAAAATTGTAGTCCTATCAAAATCAAACTTCATTGTTTGTATTTTCCATTCTTGGAATTAAAAATGTGTCTGCTGACACGTGCATAGCTGTGTTCCATTCTGCTAGTCATTGTTGAAAAATATCCAGGTTATGTAATCTTGCAGGATATGAATAATTCTCTTTTGTTGCAGTTTGGATATGGAGTAAAAGAAGTGGATCTTCTACATAAATTAATAACTTGTGTATCATCTTAATAAGTAGTATCACCTTATATCACCTTAATAAGTAGTGTATCATCTCACAAGACACTTTCTCATTGTTTTGGCTCTGTTCTTTCTTTGGAAAAATATAATTTTATTTTGATCACAGAAGGCCTATTGTTTGAGTTTTTCTTTATAGCTTGCATTGAATTAACACAATAGCAGATATGTAGTTGATAGCTATACTGACTTACACATGGCAACAGTGACACAGGTTCTGAATCATGGAGCTGTATTATAACGTTGAGCCAAAGTTCGCACTGTGCTTTCCACACTTGGTCTGGAGAGATGCATAGAAATTAACAGTTCAGGCTATTTAATTTCCCAGTCTCTCTCTCTCTCCAGGTTTTTTCTCTAATTTAATTGAAGTAGGACTCAGCAAAGGATTTCTAGGAAAAAATAAATTGATAAATATATGCACATTTAGCTATTTTAAAAGACTTATTCCAATGACTATATCTGATGGGAGGTGCTAGATTTCTAGGATGAAGATCTGATGAGTAAATAGTTTAGTTTTGTAAAGTGACCTGTGCATAAACTGTATTACAAATGATTTTTAAAGTGCTAAAACCAGCTGAGCTTCGATAATAAATAATAACACATAAAGGAGATTTAAAAATAGTTTGAGTACATGAGGGAGATGCAGAAAGACACAAATAAAACAGACTCCTAGCAATGAAGGTTGATAACGAATGAAAGTGCGTAGGCACTGATACGAAAATGAATTCTCTAAGCTAATTTGCAGTAGAAGGTAAAATTTGCTATACATGTGAGATGAGGTAAATAAAGCCCTAATTACTTTCTAAGAGGATCTTCCATTCCCTCTCTGTCCTATGTATCTATGATATGCTGGTATTTGTAGTAAAAGAGTAATCACACTTCTAAAGAGGCATCTTTTCTTATCATGGGTGATAAATATGAAAAAGCCAAGATGAAAATATTGTATATGTCCCTCTTCTGTTGTTAAGAAAAGTTACTTTACAGTACATCAATACAAAGTGTAAAATCTTCGGAGATTTCTGCTTAGTACTTCAGAGAAAGGGTTCTCTGCACATTTAAACGCTCAACACGAAGACAAGCTTGTGAATGTGCCATAAAGAAGATGATTTAATGACCTCAAATATATACATGTCTGTATAATTAAAGAGGCGGCATCTGGTTTGTTTGTTACGAAATATATATATCATGTTTCTCTGAAAGAGCAGGCTGAAAAGCTCAGCACTTTATGCTTTCTCTCAGTTGATGAAATCCCCCCGCTAGCAGAGGGGGCTTGCTTTGAGCACACTTGAGGAAGAGGAAAACTGATCTAATATTTAAGGGATAAGAGAGCAGAAAGCCTGGAGAGGGGATGTAGTGGAGAAGTACAGTCAGACTGCAAAGCTGGTGGAAAGAAAAAAATATCCTAAGGACCTAGAGGAGTTAGGAACTACTGTGAGCATTAGAACTGAGAGCAAGAGTATAGAAAAGGACCTGCCCTACCAAGACACAGTGACTTGGGGGAGATCATTTTATAATTATTCGTATCTTCTATTTTTTTCTCAGAAAATGGATTTTCTATATAAAAAGAAAATTACTTATAGTCCAAGAAAATTTGGCTTTTGAAATGTAGGGGCCATTTCTGACATTTGGGGATAGTCATGTCAAAAAAGATCTGTTGGCAGATCCACCTTTCATCTTTGACCCACTGTACAGATTTTGGTTGGGATCGAGTTAATTTTTGTCATAGTAGGTCCTATGGTGTTTTGGATTTGCGGCAAAACCAGTGTTGATAACACAAGGATGTTTTAGTTATTGCTGAAGAGTGCTTACACAGTGTCAAGGCCTTTCCTGTTTCTCATGCTACCCTTCACAGAAAATAGGCTGGGGATGGACAAAAAGTTGGGAGGGGACACAGCTGGAACGTCTGACCTCAGCTGACCAAAGAGATATTCCATACCGTATGACCTCATGCTCAGTGATAAAAGCTGAGGGAAAGAAGGAGGAAGGGGAGACATTCAGGGTTATGGTGTTTGTCTTCACATGTAACTGTTAGGCATGATGGAGCTCTGTTTTCCTGGTAATGGCTAAACACTTGCCTGCCAAAGTAGCCAATTAATTCCTTATTCTGCTATGCTTATGTGTGCAGCTTTTGCTCTACCTATTAAAGTGTCTTTATCTCGATCCACAAGTTTTATCACTTTTAACCTTTCTGATTCTCTCCCCCATCCAGTGGGGGGAAGTGATCAAGCAGCTGTGTGGGGTTTACCTGACTCCTGGGGTTAAATCACAACACCAGCTTAGGGTCAATCAAAACACGAAAGCTGTTCATCCTAATATTTTATATAGATACAGAAAAGCTTATAAAGTTCTTTCTGGTTACAAATACACAATGCAGTTATTAACATGAGATAATATAATGATGCAACGGACGGTTATTTCACATTGAGTCTTTAAGTACACAGCTTTTATAAACCAGAGTTATTGATTGGAAAATGCTTAGAATCATAGAATGGTTTGGGTTGGAAGGGGACCTTAAAGATCACCTAGTTCCAAACCCCCTGCCATGGGCAGGGAAACCTTTCCACTAGACCACGTTGCTCAAAGAGACACTACCAGGGAGGGGGCAGCCAGAAATTCTCTGGGCTACCTGGTCCAGTGTCTCACCACCCTCACAGCAAAGAATTTCTTCCTAATATCTAATCTAAATCTACCCTCTTTCAGTTAAAAATCATTCCCCCTTGTCCTATCATTACATGCCCTTGTAAAAAGTCCCTCTCCAGCTTTCCTGTAGGCTCCCTTCTGTTACGACCTGGTCGCAACTAGTTCATAAATCCCTTGGAGTAAATTAGGGTGAAACAACACCAAATAACTGGTATGAAATTAAAAACAATTTATTAATACAGGGAAAGTGGCATGGTTGTAAGTGTCTTGGGTTTCTAAAAGCATTGAGAAAAGAGAGAAAAGGAAAAAGGAAAAGAAAAAGAGGATAGAGACTATGAGAGAGGAAAAGAGAGATATCACCACCCTGGGATCCAGTGATGTAAGTTGTTCATAGTGAAACCGCTTGCAGGATAGGTCCTCAGGTGGCAGGAGGGAGCGTGCACCAGCATCCCAAGTGAGAAGGTCTAAATACTTTAGGTCATTTGCATGCGAGATAGGAGAGGGTGGTAACATCCCTCTTTTCTCCCCCCCTCTGCTCACTTCCCATGCTAATTGGGACGCCTGCGCTTTGTAGTCTTAGATTGTTCTCTACATGAGTCGGTGGTCCCCCAAGGGGTGTCTGGTGGTCGTGATCCCCTAGTTGTGGTGTCCGCTGTATGACCCCGCTTCTGCACAAGCGTGGCTGAGGCCTTGCAAAGTTGTTGCACATGTAGGCTGGCCCCAAGGAAAAGATACCATCCTGCCTCCTCACGACTTATCTCTTCCTTCAGCCAGAGTTGTAAATCACAACAATTAAGGCACAGCAGGGGTATTGTTCTGTTCCCAAGGCCCTTATCTCTTGCCAGACTTGCAGGCCTCTGTAGTACACATACCCTCCTCCAGCCAGAGTTGTCAAACAAGTTGTTTAAGGCATACAAACTCTGTCCGTCACACCTTCAGGTACTGGAAGGCTGCTACAAGGTCTCCCTGGAGCCTTCTCTTCTCCAGGCTGAACAAGCCCAAGTCTCAAAGCCTGTTTTCATAGGAGAGGTGCTCCAGCCCTCTGATCATCTTCGTGGCCCTCCTCTGGACTCACTCCAACATCTCCACGTCCTTCTTATGTTGGAGGCCCCAGAGCTGGACACAGTACTCCAAGTGGAGTCTCATGAGAGCAGAGTAGAGTGGTAGCTTGTTCATAAAAAACAGCCTTTCAGCCTCTTCCAATCCCAAAATCTGGGGAGACACAGCAGAAAGTTAATAGATGTAATCTGTATCAGACCTACACCAAAAGAATCACAGAATCACAGAATCACAGAATGTTAGGGATTGGAAGGGACCTCGAAAGATCATCTAGTCCAATCCCCCTGACGGAGCAGGATTGCCTAGACCATATCACACAGGAACGCGTCCAGGCGGGTTTTGAATGTCTCCAGAGAAGGAGACTCCACAACCTCTCTGGGCAGCCTGTTCCAGTGTTCGGTCACCCTCACCGTAAAGAAGTTTTTCCTCATATTTAAGTGGAACCTCCTGTGTTCCAGCTTGCACCCATTGCCCCTTGTCCTGTCAAGGGATGTCTCATTTACTTTGGTGGCAGTGACTCATTACTTGTTGGCCGGGAGTGTTGATCTGCTTGAGGGTAGGAAGGCTCAGCAGAGGGGTCTGGACAGGCTGGATCAATGGGCTGAGGCCAACTGTATGGGGTTCAGCAAGGCTAAGTGTCAGGTGTTGCCTTTGGGTCACAACGATCCCACACAACACTACAGGCTTGGGGAAGAGTGGCTGGAAAGCTGCCTGGTGGAAAAGGACCTGGGGGTATTGATCAATGGCCGGCTGAATATGCGCCAGCAGTCTGCCCAGGTGACCATGAAGGCCGACAGCATCCTGGCTTGTATCTGAAATAGTGTGGCCAGCAGGACTAGGGAAGTGATTGTCCCCCTGTACTTGGCACTGGTGAGGCTGCACTTTGAATACTGTGTTCAGTTTTGGGCCCCTCACTACAAGAAAGACATTGAGGTGCTGGAGAGAGTCCAAAGAAGGGCAAGGAAGCTTGTGAAGGGTCTAGAGCACAAGTCTTATGAGGAGAGGCTGAGGGAACTGGGGTTGTTTAGTTTGGAGAAAAGGGAGGCTCAGGGGAGACCTTATTGCTATATACAAGTACCTGAAAAGAGGTTGTAGTGAGGCGGGTTTTAGTCTCTTCTCCCGAATAACAAATGATAGGATGAGAGTAAATGGTCTCAAGTTGCACCAGGGGAGGTTTAGATTGGGTATCAGGAAAAATTTCTTCACTGAAAGGGTTATCAAGCATTGGAACAGGCTGCCCAGGGAAGTGGTGGAGTCACCATCCCTGGAGGTATTTAAAGATGAGTGCTTAGGGCCATGGCTTAGTGGTGGACTTTGCAGTGCTAGTTTAATGGTTGGACTTGATGATCTTAAAGGTCCTTTCCACCCAATACAATTCTATGATTCTGTGATTCTATGATTCTACTTTGCTCTGGCTGTTTCTCCTTTTTTTTTTTTACAAAAAAGGGATTTGATGTAAATACTTTGCCTCAGAGGTGATCAAATTTAGTCACAGAAGTTGTTCATGTATATTTATTTGCAAAGATGCTACCATATGTCTTTACATAAACAGTATGGAAGACACATTTGTTACGTGGGTGGTGTTGTTTCACATTAAGTGGACAGGATTTGTATTAAAACATGAGCTTTACCTTTCTAAGTGCAGTACTTGCAAAGAAGTATTTTAATAATTTTTAGAAATCATGAGTTACAGTGACTTATTTTATTGAAGGTTGGTATAAAAAAAGATTGCTAACTTTTGTTTCCTTGGGTTTTTTTTAGGATTTATTTATACCTGTGGTGGAACCCTAAAAGGACTTAATGGCACTATAGAGAGCCCTGGCTTCCCATACGGATATCCAAATGGTGCAAACTGTACATGGGTTATAATAGCAGAAGAAAGAAACAGAATACAGATCGTCTTTCAGTCTTTTGCTCTAGAAGAAGAATATGATTATTTGTCATTGTATGATGGGCATCCTCATCCTGCAAACTTTAGGACAAGGTAAATAATAAACATTATTAAAATGTAACTTGTATTCATGTCTTAAAAATATGTGAGAAAATAGTTAAAGCTAATATTTTTAAATTATAGATTCTTTCTTATTTAGACTTTAAGATGCACTTTCCTTAATTAATCATAAATGTCTTAAAATAAAAAAAAGTACTTTAATTCCAGTTAAAGTAAGTGTTAAAATCAATCTATACCTCATATAAAATTTGTCTCAACAAAATGTAATTAATTAAGAAGTATAAAGGCATGGGTAAATGAATGCAAAGCAAATATGAGATTGTGGAGGTCTCAGTTTGCATGATCTAGTAGCTGTGGAACTTCTGTAATCGTTGCAACAGGAGACTTTTGAGAGAGATCAGAAAAAGATAACGTATTTAAAACAGAAAGAATAGATAACTTTTTTGCAATTATGTATGAGCATCTTCTAACACAAAGGGATAACATGAGTGAAAAAAACAGTTTGAAAAATCAAGAGTGTGATGGGTCACAGAACATTTTTTATCAGTGTCTACTTCAGAGTTTTGGAACGTTGCAGCTTGAGGGTTACGTAATAATTCTGCAATAGCAACAAATATATTATCTATACATTTACTAGTCATATTTATTATCATTTATCTTGATTTCTGTAAGTCAAGTTGTCATCTACCTAGACTTCTATGAGGCTTTTGACATGATCCCACACAACATCCTTGTTGCTAAATAGGAGAGAGAAGGATCTGATGGGTGGACTATCTGATGGATAAGGAATTGGCTGGATGGCCTCATACTAAGACTTGCAGTCAACGGCTTAATGTCCAAATGGAGATCAGTAACAAGTGGTGTCTCACAGGGGGCCGTATTGGGACCAATATTATTCAGTATCTTTGTTAATGACATGGACAGTGGCACTGAGTGCACCCTCAGCAAGTTTGCTGACGACACCAAGCTGAGTGGTGCAGTTTATTTGCTTGAGGGATGGGATGCCATCTAGAAGGACATTGACAGGCTTGAGGAGTGGGCCCATGAGAACCTCATGAAGTTCGATGAGGTCAAGTGCAAGGACCTGCAGCTGGGTCAGGGCAATCCCCAGTATCAGAACAGACTGGAGGATGAATGCATTGAAAGCAGTCTTGCAGAGAAGGACTTCAGGATATTAATAGATGAAAAATTGGACATGAGCCAGCAATGTGCACTTGCAGCCCAGAAAACCAACCGTATCCTGGGCTACATCAAAAGAAGTGTGGCCAGCAGGTTGAGGGAGGTGATTTTTCCTCTCTACTCTGCCCTTGTGAGAGCCCATCTGGAGTACTGTGTCCAGTTCTGGGGTTCCCCAGTACAAGACAGATATGGACCTGTTAGAGCAGGTCTAGAGGAGGGCCACAAAAATGATCAGAGGGCTGGAACACCTCTCCTATGAAGAAAGGCTGAGAGAGTTTGGGCTATTCAAACTGCAGAAGGCTTCAGGGAGACCATATTGCATCCTTTCAATATTTAAAGGTGGCTTGTAAGAAAGATAGATAAAGACTTCTTACCAAGGCCTGTAGTGACAGGACAAGGGTTAATGGATTTAAAATGAAAAAGGGTAGACTTAGATTAGATAGAAGGAAGAAATTCTTTACGATGAGGATGGTCAGACACTGGAACAGGCTGCCTAGGAAGCTGTGGACGCTTCCTCCCTGGAAGCGTTCAAGATCAGGCGGGATGGGGTTTTGAGCAACCTGGCCTAGTGAAAGATGTCCCTGCCCATGACAGAGGGGCTGTAACTAGATGGTTTTTAAAGTTCCCTTCCAACCTAAATCATTCTCTGATTCTATGAGTCTATGATACTGTGATGAAGAATGTAATATGCATTCCTAATGAAGGAACATGCAGTTTCATTTTACTTTGCATAGTGCTGCTCCAATAAAGGGATGCATTTTCATAATATTATATAGCAAGTGTTGATCATTGTTAATGACATTTAATTTTCTTTAACTATTGCATAACAATCCAGCATCTGTCCACTAGAAAGAAAATGTAACATGGTACTAGAAGGAAATTAGAACAGTAAAATTCTTCATCTCAAAACTGTGCAGGATGTGAATTCTGGTTGTCAAATGAGTAATGTTGTGGGTTGATCCTGGCTGGAAGCCAGGTGCTCATCAAAGTCACTCTATCACTCCCCTCCTCGCCTGGACAGGGGAGAGAAAATATAATGAAAGGCTCATGGGTCTAGATAAGGACAGGGAGATCTCTCAGCAATTACTGTCACGGGCAAAGCAGACTCGACTTGGGGAAAATTTAATTTATTACCAATCAAGTCAGAGGAGGATAATGAGAAAATAAAAACACCCTTTCACAGAATCACAGAATCACAGAATCACAGAATGTCAGGGATTGGAAAGGACCTTGAAAGATCATCTAGTCCAATCCCCCTGACGGAGCAGGATTGCCTAGACCATATCACACAGGAACGCGTCCAGGCGGGTTTTGAATGTCTCCAGAGAAGGAGACTCCACAACCTCTCTGGGCAGCCTGTTCCAGTGTTCGGTCACCCTCACCGTAAAGAAGTTTTTCCTCATATTTATGTGGAACCTCCTGTGTTCCAGCTTACACCCGTTGCCCCTTGTCCTGTCAAGGGATGTCACTGAGAATGTCAATGGATGTCACTGAGAACATTGTCACAAAATACAATAACTATTACTATCTTTCTGCAAACAGTCCTCTATCCTGACTTCCTCTGGGGCCTCAGGGGTCAGGGGCTCCTCTGAACAGCCTCCAGCCAGTATAGACAGAGGCAAAGAAGGCATTCAGTAACTCCACCTTCTTTTTATCCTCTGTCTCCAGGGCACCCACCTCATTCATCAGTGGGCCTACATTGCCTCTAACGTTGGTTTTACCTGCAATGTATTTGAAGAAGCCCTTTCTGTTGTCCTTGACCTCTCTGGCAAGGTTTAATTCCAAGGAGGCTTTAGCTTTCCTAGTTGCCTCCCTACATCCTCTGACAACAGACTTATATTCCTCCCAAGTGGCCAGCCCCTCCTTCCATGATCTGTACACCCTCCTCTTCCACTTGAGTTTGCCCAGCAGAATAATTCAGTCCAGCATATTTCTGTCTCATTGTGTTCACTAAAAGTATCTTTCATACCTTTCTGTTCAGAAAGCAATTTTGTAATAACCAAAATTACATATTTTCTAAAGTTAAAAATAAAATTATTTAGAAAAAGACAAGTCTACCAGAACGTTCTGGAAAAAAAATCAGAAAATTTCACTATCCGTCATCTTCAAAAGGAGATACATGGTATGGGAGTTTGGAAAGCTCCACTGTTAGCAAAAAGGTATAATAATTTTGTGACAGCTATTCATTTGTTTACATAATTGAAAGAAGCATGAATATGTTTATCTAAAAACCATGAGAAGTGGAGATATGACAAACTGGCACAAACAGTAATTTTTGAACATTTAATAAATATATATTTTGCTTGAGTTTGAGAGCCTGCAAGACCAGAACGTATCTGCAGAGATATTTTGAAATGGTGATATGATCACTGTGTCCAAATATTTAACTGGATGAATTAAAGACTTTTTTCTACCTACTCATGGTTAATTTCCTCTTTGGAAATTTGAATGGAAGGGAGCTTTAACGTTCTCAGTGTTTAAAAAGTGAGCTAAGAGTCATCTTTTCTAATCTCTTCTTTTTAAGCAAGATGAATCATCCTTTTATCTACATTCCCTGTGAGGCAAATAAGAATCAAATGCACAGGTTACTAATCAGTCCTTTTGAGCTGCGTAGGAGAAATTCACTAAAATTATGGAGATATCCACTGCCTTTTCTCTATCAATGAGTTGCTTTCTCCTAAAACATCTTACTATGTTAAATGTAATTGGGTATGCTCTCTTCACCCTAGAACTTCCAAAGGTTTGAAATTGGTACTAAACAAACAGACTCATATTTTGATAACGGTGTTGCAAACTACTCAAAAAAGAAATCATTATCACATAACAGAGGAATATGCTCAAAACTAAACTTTAAATTCCATAGCATATGGAATAACAGATATTTCTCCACTTAGAATGGGTGGTACTGACTATAAAATTAAGATTATTTTCTTTGATCCAACTAATTAAGAGCAGAGAAAAAAATGGGAGTAGAAATATGTAAAATTACAATGAATCCTTAATATTAATTCATACTAAATATTGTTAGGGTTGCAGGCAGGTGAGTTGGCTGCTTACTTGGCTCTGGGATGAGGTTATACTAACTGAAAAGGGCATGGAAAACTATTGGATATGCCAGGACAAGAAGCCAAACCAGCTGCTCTGGCCATGCCTTAGGAGTTGGACCTGCTTCTGTGGTCTAGAGGACCACAGTAGGAGAAGGATGAGTGCTTTCACCAGCTGGTAAGGGAGCACCCACATGGATGAGTTGAGCACCCTGCTGTCACTGCATCAGTGCCTGCTCCTGGCCTGATAGTGTTGTGAGATACCTGTCTCTCCATCATAAATATGCCAAGTATTACCGACAACATATTAAAACATTGTGTTTTAGCTCAAAACCGGTCACAAATTTAAGGTATACTTTCTCTGAATAATTTGCGTTATTTGGAATACTGTGTTCAGTTGTGGTCCCCACTACACAAAAAAATGTGGACAGGCTGGAGAGGGTCCAAAGGAGGGCCACAAAGGTGATCAAAGGACTGGGAAACCTACCATATGAGGAAAGGCTGAGATAACTGGGTTTGTTCAGCCTTGAGAAAATAAGGCTTAGGGGAGACCTCATCACCATACTCTACTACTTAAAGGGTGACTACAAAGAAGATGGACACTCCCTTTTTACAACGAGTCACATGGAAAAGAAGAGGGGTAATGTGTACAAGTTACTCCTGGGGAGATTCCAATTGGACACGAGGACAATTTTTCAAAATGAGAACAGTTAGCCATTGGAATAATCTCCCCAGGGAAGTGGTGGATTTCTCAACATTGGACACTCTTAAGATTCAGCTGGACAGGGTGCTGTGCCATCTTGTCTAGACCCTGCTTTTGCCAAGAAAGGTTGGACAAGGCGATCCTTGAGGTCCCTTCCACCCTGGTATTCTATGATGCTTTTTTTCTACATCTAAAATTTTACTGAAAAACATTCAGGGCATGAGATAATTTAAAACAAAGTTTATTTTCTTACTTAAAAAATAAATAGCAATAAGTAAAATACTAAAATTCCCAGTTTTAAAGGGGAAAAATATATTTCTGGGAGACTAGATTTTGCCTATAAAACTTCCTATTTTTAAAGTAGAAGAATTATAATTTACATCTTACATGTGCTAAATTGTCAAAATTATCTTACAGAAATTTTATGAAGTAGGAAGGCTAGCAAAAGAATGAATGTTGGCAATAGCAGAAACTTCCAGTGCCCTCATTTAATAGAACTGCTTGGTTTTCCATTTCTTATTCTAACTATGCTGAATATGTGTTTCTCCTTTTAATAGGTAGAAGTCTGGGTCAAACAGGCAACAATTAGGCTTTGCTGCTAACATTAGTGCAATCTCCAGCTTGTTACATGTCACCTAATGCCACCCTGGTAGCTACTGTAATCTTTTTCTTCTGACTCTTTCCTTCTACTGATCCTTAGAACTCTAACCTTAATTCTTTGTGGAGGTTTATATTTATGTTACATCCCTTACTATATCCCAGCCAAACTTGCTACCTTATTTTTTTCGAGAATCTATTATGCTATTATTTGTTAGCAAGTGCTCCAATCTTTCTCATATTAACTCTCACCAAAACCAAAGACAAAAAAAAGACCCCACATTTTTTCCTTGCTTTTGCCTCCTTCTTCCTCCACTTCTGCTATGTCAGGGTTTCCACTTACAGAATTTCCTGACTTTAAGCCTTGTTTTACTTGCTCTTTTCTTTCCCACTTCCTTTGTCTTTAGGTAACCTACAGTACTACAAGATGTAGAACAGAGTGCCCAGGGCTTGTGCCAATGTCTTGTTTGGGCAAAATGTCATGATGGTGTGTTGATTCTCCTTTTTGAATCCAAGCTTTGTTGTATGTGGCTCCATTTTACTTCATGCATGTATATTCTTTTGTTCTTTGTAAGTTCTTTCTCATATGAACAATGCGTTGTTTACTTAAACCATATAAAGACCCTTTCTGAGTATTATCGTTTGGCTTATATTATTGTCATTTCAAGTCCTGTTGTTAGAGTTATCCCCCAAGTTAGTTCTGTACCGTTCATCTACTATCATAACTGTTGCTCAAGTTAGCAGACTCAGTATTAATAAAATAAAGAAAAAAAAATGGCAACTGTGTGAGGTTCTAGATTAAATCTGACAGAGACAAAATCTCTTTGACTATTTGCTTATTAATCCTTTAAGACATGTCAGAGTAGAATACTTGCAGTAATTCAGGTCTTTATTCCCAACTAACCTTAACAAATGAAAACATACAAATCTTCCTTCTGCACTCCTCTGTTTAAGTCTTTCTGGATAATGATGTAGACCAAGAGCTGTTGATAGGGAGACAAGGAACCATTTATTGAACCTCAAAAAATTCCATTATCATCAGAGGCAACTGTAGCTCTGAGTTTTTTCACTCAGACTGTTTATTATGCCCTGAGTACATGTACTTTTCTTTTCTTGCCACTGTTCATTTTCTGTCCAAACTGGTAACCAGAGAAGAAACTGTGAGATGATTAGGATCAAATTAAGGATTCAGCACTTTGGAAACACCTTCAAATTGGTGATCACTGACTCGTTGACTTTTCTTTCAGCTGATCTAGCTTTTTCCACTATTTCATGGAAAGAGAAGAAAGGAAGGAATTTCACTTGAGAATTTAGGGACCAGTGAACAAAACCAAATGGAATTACACACTCCACTTATAAAGAAAGAGAAAAAAAAAAGGTATAAGTGCTAGTTAAAGACCAATGAAGAGATAAGGAAACAGAAGGAAAAAAGAACAAAGACCAGTGCAGACTGAAGAAGGGAACAATGGCAATTAAAAAAAGAAAAGGTGGCACAGTGAACCAGCAATCAAAGTGAAAATGATGAGACAGGTAACAGAACTGAATTAATCTAAACAAAAAAAAATTCACTGCATGAACAAAAAAGTAAATACGACAAAGGTGTAAACAGAAGATATGTAGAATCTTGAAAATGGACTGAACATGGGTAGGGACACACAGCAATAAATACAGCTCAGCTTGTAGATAAGAGAAACAAAGATAATTGAAAAAAATGTAGCAGAATGTAACAGGTAAATAGATATTCAGCTCTGAGAGATGGGTTCTGAGCAGGCAAGACATTTAAATGGAGATCCCTTTTTTTCCATCTGAAAAGTTTGCTTTATAAAGAAAATACATGGAAGCAACAAAACGCTTGGCATTGTAATTATAAATACAAAGCTGAAAGAACAGTAGCTCACATCAATTGTGTGCTGGTAACTAGCATTATACAGATGAAGAGTGCATATACCAGTTTTATAGGGAGATGAGTGTGGCCATCTCTGAGAACTAGCTCTGCTAAGTATTAGTTATTCATTTTTCTTTGTGTTGCTAAATTGCTTTATGAGATTTGAAACAGTCTAGAAAGCAAAGCTGATTTTTGTTGTGGAGACCACTTATATACGACACACATATATGACATTATACTACAGCATGCCAGCACAGACTCTCTGTGGCCATTAGTCTTCCATCTATGTTCCAGCTATAAAAGGGGAAAGAATGATAGTTCACAATAATAATCTTGTCCCAGAAAGTTACAGTCTATGGGAAAGACTCATTCTATTGCAGGGGTGTCTGTTAGATTTACTTACATGGCAGAAAGATAACTCTTAAACTGGTTGTTAAATTCACCTTGCATTGTTGCAGTTGACAATATCAATAAACATACCTCATAAAGCTGACAATTGAATCAGAATATATCTAGAACAACCATATACTGTTACTAAACTAAACTCTGAATGTTTAGTTCTTACATGAATAGACTATTTCTATTGTTTTTGAAGAAAGGCATGATCATTATATTTTAACTCATGTCTGCAGAAAGCCAAAAGAAACATGACTGTGCAAACATATGTGTGTGTGTGTGTATTTGCATATACACTTACTAGAATGAAGTAATATTTAGGCATAAGACTTGAACTGGAGAACTTTTCCCTCTGTCTCTCTGATATTTGTCTTAAATTGTGAATGTGATAGCTTATTACTGAAAAGGGGCTCCTGTAGATCACATTACATTGCACAGTTTGAAGTGAATATTTTATCATCCAAATTATTTATGTAAATATAAAATACGTTATATTTTATTTTACCTCAGTAGAAGTTAATATCGACAGTATACTAGAAATTCCTGAATCTGCTGACATGGAAGAGTGGCTTTTCCTACAAACAAAAAAAACAACAGAAAGAAACCCCAAACCCCAGAGATTCTTTCTACGTATTAGTAGTATCAAAAAAATGATCTCCAACTCTGCTGTCAGTTCTTCTGTAGTCAGTGCAAGTCTTCAGGATCTAAATGTAGCGACATAGATAGTTATGTAAAAATGTCTTTTTAATTAGGATTTACAAATTCAGTCATAAATTTGTACAATTTTCTTATACGGTCTTGACTAAATTACAATGTGCTTCCGTTTTTGCATTGTAAAACACATATACTACACTTCTACTTTTCGAGGTACATAGGAAGCTTAGCTTGATAACAACTATACAAAGGACTGAAGTAATCCTGGTGGTTGAATATTGCTTCCTTGTAATATGAAATTAACTGTGCATAGAAAGAAATGTATATTTTATCCAGTTTTAAACAATATTAGAAGTTCCTCTAAGATAAAATATATTTGATTTTCTTGCTCACAGTTTAAAGTCCCTTTCTGTACATCTGCCATACTAAAACTATATAACTAGGCTAAATTTTAACTGAGACGTTCAAGCAGAGAATCCTCATCTCCTTCAGGTCTTTTCTAATACTATACAAAAGGAATCTTTTCTTGGACAAATGCTATTCATCCTTATCTATGGCCTGCAAGAGACCAATAAAGACATCTATTGCTAAATCCTGGAGGTGGACCTTTCCCTAGTACTCTTTTATAAGGCGATTACAGTTGTTGCTGAGAACACATCTCTGGAGTAACAAGCATCTATACACAAAGAATGAAGCTCATATTTTTGGGTGGAATATTGGGTGTTGGAAAAAGTGAAATGAAAAAGGCCCAGTGTGATGATCTAACTAATAAACACTAAGTATAAAAATGAGGAATGTTTAGAAGAGATAGCATATAGATAGACAGATAGATAGATAGCACCTTTGATATATGTCACCAATATAATATATTACACCAATTTCTAAAAAAAATGAGAAACTTCTGTAAGAAACGAGTAAGATATGACAGGAATGAGAAGAGATGGATGCTATAAAGGGTATAGCAGACCCATGCGAACTCCCAAGTGGAACTCTACATACACAAAATTGGCAAAGTCCTGAGTGAAAACAGCTGCACTTCTAGGCTATTTCTGTACTGCAAATGTTCATATACTGTAGTATTTCAGTTGTCTTTTAGAAAATAGCTGTTGATGAATTGCAAAAAGATTTGTACAGTTTGAAGGCAACAGTAAATATTAAAGGACACAATTTTTAAATCATAATGACTAACACAAGTTTTCTCCCATGGCAAAATCTGGAATTAAGTACAGATTTTTTTAAATTTGAAACTAAGTCATTCCTTAGGTTACTGCCTTCATAGGAAATATGTAGTATGGTACTTGATAATTCAACTCTATAAATATAACCTGGGTGAAAAAGTCACAGTGACATGCTAATCAATGTAATTAGCTCTCATAGCCATTTGATTATTAATAATTGCAGAAATATTTTTTGCCTAGTCCCAGTGCCATTGTAAACATGTTATAGCAGACCATGTGAAAATTAATCGTGGCTGTCTTAGTTTCTATTAATTATTTTTATTTCCACTGGGATTTCAAGTGATTATAGGAAGTGAAAATATATTTAAAATATAAAATCATCATAAAATCCTCCATGCCACACACAAAAAAAGGAAAAATCAAGTAAACTTCTTGATTGGCCAAAATACAGAACTCAGAGGTGTGAAAAATAATATTATTCACTATGTAAACAAGTTAAAGTAAGGATTTTTCTAAATGAAATACTATAAAAAGTATTATAAAAAGGTATGATGTTTCCACATATAAATACTATGTACATGCCTCATTCTCTGAGTGTGTATTATAAATTCTGTAATTATGGCTACAGATAGACCAAAAAATTAAAATAGAGATATCTTTCTTTTCTAAAGTTAAAATGGAAAACAATAGATTTGAGTAGGCTTTCCCATGAAAAATAAGCTCTGAATGTATTTGCACCTTCCTCTTTTCACAATATTGCTTTCACTATCAAACTACTGTCTATAATTTATTTGTTATGCCATTCCACTCCACAATCCTTAGTGAAATTGTTTTATCTGTCTCTGTCCTACCTTTCTAAACCCATCCTAATTAATTATCATCTCATAATTTTTCTTTTTTGACTTTACCATTTTCTGTTTCTAGTTTCTACCTGTGAAATTACCGCTTTTGAAGATCACTTTTTTAAGATCTCTCAGTGGCCTTAACTAAAATTACAAAAAGCCCTCAACTGAAAAATCTCGTCAAGTTTCTATTTGTGTCATAGTACTTGCACCTGTAATAAGCAAGATTCTGGTAGGCTTTCAGCTTTGGGTATATTGAATCTTAGAGTTACATTTGATATGATTGTTCAGTTTTATGTGGAGGATTTAAAAACTTCTTTTCTAACCCCAGGTGTTGGGAGAAGTAGGTTTAATCTTTCTGTGACTAAGGTTTTCTCAGTGGTTGTCTAGGGAAATTAAATCAGTTTTTTTCTCGGAGTATTATTGGACATTGTTTTATTGTTGTTTAGAACCACGTTATTGATCAACATGCTGTAATACCAAGTTTCATAATTATGCTGATGTGATCCAAATTTATATAGCAGTGATTCTTAACACTGATTTATGGGGTGCAGCTGTAAGAAGTTTTTAAACTGATATTGAACCATGAAGAAGCCATCTCAAAAACAGAGGAGTTACTGTTTTTTCAAAATAATTATAATCCTCAATACACAAAAAAATATATTTATTGTGCTTTTTGTGTGGGATTTTTTTTTTTTTAATAAAAAATGTGTTTGCTTAAACAAAGTGCTTTTTACAGATTGGTATTTAGAGAAGTGTTCAGTTATTCCTGGTATTGAATTCAAAGAAAAAATTTCAAGAAATATACAGATCAGGACTAACCTTCAATGTTTTAAAAACCCCTATTCACTGTATACCCTGTTAGATTGATTGTGTCCTGAGAATAATTTTGTATTGATTTCACGATTTACGTTATGTGTCTCAGTGGTTTGAAAAAGTTATATTTAGCATTTTTATAAAATATATATATAAACAATGAAGGGACAATGAAAATATTTGAAAGTTCCTGCATAGGTTTTTTGTTTGACTGTCTTTATCAGTTAGAGAAGTAAAAAGTAACAACTGTAACTGCTTATGTTAGTGTGAAATGTGGGTAGCTCACTCATCCTCTTTTTTGTGAGATATTCTGTTTGCAGTAATGATTACTTCCCTTATAAGTTTTGCTTACTCCACTATCTGATTCTGTTTACTGAGAATAGTTTTTTTAATGACAGTTAAGATTACTCATATATGGAATTAAGATAACATGGCCTAACCTATTCTTTGATGATTGCAAAATAAAGGAAGAGGAAGAGAATCCCCCTGAAGCCTGAGGTGCCCTTGCAGAACTACTTCAGTCCTCTGCAGTCTGAGGAGGAAAGACCTGCTGTATCAGAAGAGACGCTGGAGCTCAGTAAGGCAGCCCAGTGTGCTCCCCGTATAAAGACCAGTCCTACCAAGAAAAAGCAATGGGTGATAGTGGTAGGTGACTCTCTACTCAGAGGCACAGAGGCACCCATCTGCCGACCTGATGCACTCTCTAGAGAGGTGTGCTGCTTACCTGGGACTCACATCAGGGATGTCATGGAGAGACTACCGAGCCTAGTACAGCCCACGGACTATTACCCACTGCTGCTGTTTCACGTGGGCACCAGTGATACAGCCAGGAGCAGTCCGAGGCGTATCAAGGAGGACTACAGAGCCCTGGGAGCAGTGGTAAAGGACTCTGGGGCTCAGGTAGGTTTTTCTTCAATCCTCCCTGTCAAAGGGAAGGGGATTAAAAGGGACAGTCAAATTAGGCAAATCAACACATGGCTACAGGACTGATGCCACAGACAGGGGTTTGGCTACTTAGACCACGGGACACGGCTGTCTACTGGCAGCTGACAGGGTCCATCTGTCAGAGAAGAGCAAGAGCATCTTGGGTCAAAGACTTTCCAAGCTGGTGAAGAGGGCTTTAAACTAGAGTTGTCAGGGGAGGGGAACCTCAGTCCATCCCAATTCAGCCAGTCCGATGCCAGGACCAGCAACAGGTGCCCAGAGACTGGAGAAGGATGGAAGGTCAGCAGGAGAACACCAGAAGAGCAGCAAAAAGGAATTTCAGGCAGTAAGTCAGCTTTGTTGGGGGCCCAACTGAAATGCCTCTATGCAAATGCACAAAGCATGGGGAACAAACAAGAGGAGATAGAGACGTGCGCATACCTGCAAGGTTATGACCACATCACAGAGATGTGGTGGGAAGGCTCCAATAACTGGAGCATTGGAATGGAGGGATACAGGCTTTTTAGGAAGGACAGACAGGGGAGACGAGGAGGGGGTGTTGCTGTCTATGTCAATGACCAGTTCACGTGCCTGGAGCATTGCCTGGGGATGGAGAAGGAGCCGACAGAGAGCTTATGGGTGAGGATTAAAGGGAAGGCAGGGATGGGAGACATTATAGTGGGCGGCTGCTACAGGCCACCTGTCCAGGAAGACCGAGCGGATGAGGCCGTCTACAGACAGGTAGATGTAGGCTCACGTTCACAGGTCCTGGTCCTCATTGGGGACTTCAACCACCGCAATATCTGTTGGGAGGACAACACAGCAGGTCATAAGCAATCCAGGAGTTTCCTGGAATGCATGGATGACAACTTCCTTCTCCAAGTGATAGAGGAGCTGATGAGGAGAGGTACCATGCTGGACCATGTTCTCACCAACATGGAGGGGCTGGTGGGGGATGTGAAGCTCAAGGGCAGCCTTGGCTGCAGCAACCATGAAATGGTGGAGTTCAAGATCCATAGGGCAGCAAGGAGGGTGCGCAGCAAGTTCACTACCCTGAACTTCAGGAGAGCAGACTTTGGCCTCTTCAGGGATCTGCTTGCTAGAGTACAATAGGATAAAGCCTTGGAGGGAAGAGGGGCCCAAGAAAGCTGGTTAGTATTCAAGGACCACCTCCTCCAGGCTCAGGAGCAATGCATCCCGACAAAGAGGAAGGAAGGCAAAAACACCAGAAGGCCCGCACGGATGAACAAGGAAGTCCTGGATAAACTCAGGCAACAAGAAGGAAGCGTACAGAGGGTGGAAGCAAGGGCAGGTAGCCTGGGAGGAATACAGGGAAATTGTCCAAGCAGCCAGGGATCAGGTTCGGAAAGCTAAAGCACTCATAGAATTAAATCTGGCCAGGGATGTCAAGGACAACAAGAAATACTTCTATAGACATGTCAGTGATAAAAGGAAGACTAGGGAAAATGTGGGCCCTCTCTGAAGGAAACAGGAGACCTTGTTACCCAGGATATGGAGAAGGCTGAGGTACTCAACGACTTTTTTGCCTCAGTCTTCACTGGCAAGTGCTCTAGACTCACCACCCAAGTTGCAGAAGGCAGAGGCAGGGACTGGGAGGATGAAGAACCTCCCACTGTAGGAGAAGATCCGCTTCGAGACCATCTAAGGAACCTGAAGTTGCACAAGTCTATGGGACCTGATGAGGTGCATCCGCGGGTCCTAAGGGAACTGGTGGATGAAGTTGCTAAGCCCCGATCCATCATTTTTGAGAAGTCATGGCAGTCTGGTGAAGTTCCCACTGACTGGAAAAGGGGAAACATAACCCCCATTTTCAAAAAGGGAAAAAAGGAAGAGCCAGGGAACTACAGGCCAGTCAGTCTCACCTCTGTACCTGGCAAGATCATGGAGCAAATCCTCCTGGAAACTATTCTAAAGCACATGGAAAATATGGAGGTAGTTGGTGACAGCCAACATGACCTCACTAAGGGCAAACTGTGCCTGACAAATTTGGTGGCCTTCTACGACGGAGTTACAACGTTGGTGGATAAGGAAAGAAGGACTGATGTCATCTACCTGGACTTATGCAAAGCATTTGACACGGTCCCACACAACATTCTTGTCTCTAAATTAAAGAGACATGGACTTGACGGATGGACCACTTGGTGGATAAGGAATTGGCTGGATGGTCACACTCAAAGAGTTGTAGTAAATGGCTCGATGTCCAAGTGGACACCAGTGATGAGTGGAGTTCCTCAGGGGTCGGTATTAGGACTGGTCTTGTTTAACATCTGTGTCAGCAACATGGACAGTGGGATTGTGTGCGCCCTCAGCAAGTTTGCTGACGAGACCAAGCTGTGTGGTGCGGTCAACACTCAAGAGGGAACGGATGCCATCCAGAGGGACCTTGACAGGCTTGAGAGCTGTGTCTGTGCAAACCACATGAAGTTCAACAAGGCCAAGAGCAAGGTCCTGCATGTGGGTCAGGGCAATCCCAAGCACAAATACAGGCTGGGTGGAGAATGGATTGAGAACAGCCCTGAGGAGAAGGACTTGGGGGTGATGGTTGATGAGAAGCTCAACATGACCCACCAATGTGCACTTGCAGCCCAGAAAGCCAACTGTATCCTGGGCTGCATCAAAAAAAGCAGAGTGGCCAGAAGGTCAAGAGAGGTGATTCTGCCCCTCTACTTCGCTCTCATGAGACCCCACCTGGAGTACTACATCCAGCTCTGGGGCCCCCAACATGAGAAGAACATGGAGCTGTTGGAGCGAGTCCAGAGGGGGGCCATGAAGATGATGAGAGGGCTGGAGAACCTCTCCTATGAAGAAAGGCTGAGAGAGTTGGGCTTGTTCAGCCTGGAGAAGAGAAGGCTCCAGGGAGACCTTCTAGCAGCCTTCCAGTACCTGAAGGGGGCCTACAGGAAAGCTGGAGAGGGACTTTTTGCAAGTGCATGTAGTGTTAGGACACTAATGGCTTTAAACTGAAAGAGGGTAGACATTAGGAAGAAATTCTTTCCTATGAGGCTAGTGAGACACTGGCACAGTTTGCCCAGAGAAGCTGTGGATGCCCCCTCCCTGGCAGTGTTTAATGCCAGGTTGGATGGGGCTTTGAGAAACTTGGTCTAGTGGAAAGGTGTCCCTGCCCATGGCAGAGGGGTTGGAACTAGATGATCTTTAAGGTCATTTCTCAACCCAAACCATTCTATGATTCTATGTTTCTATGATTCTATGATTCGATAAATTAGCTAAGTGGACTCATATTTTTATTATACATTTATTTTTATTTAAACCTACCCCTATTCATTAAAAGATACATTCTAGATGCAGACCTGGTAGACCTGTAACTATTGACAGATCTGCATTTTATACGTCCATAACTATTATCCAATCCTAAGTACAGAGACAAACACTACCTGCATTTTCTTTCCTGTTTTCAGTAAAAGCAACAGAATCTGAAAATTTTTTACCTGAAATGATTGTGGTACTCCAAGTATGAAAATAAATGTATCAGTTTGCTAAAGTAGCGGATTCTCAGCACGTAATCAAAAAGGCCTTGTCATATTGGACTTTTCTTAGTAATGTTTAGTAAAAGTGCTACTTTGTAAGGAAAAGCAATATCATATTTTGAAATCACTGTCTGTTAACAGTGGTACAGTACAGACACTGACACAGCAGTATGTTCTTAAAACTGAAATGTAATAATTTGCTCCCTGCTGAAATGATAGTTTTAGTTATTCCTTAATATTTAAAAATATTAGGAAAACATTATGGTTTTTTTTTTAACAATAGCACAACATTTTATGCTTTCAGGCATAGCAGAATGACATGCAGTAAACTACATTGACAAGGCATATAGAAAAAAGGAGAATAATATTCTAGTTGTGCATTTATTGTTGCAATGGGTAAGCTGAATTTTGTCCCTACACTGATGACTTTTGGAATGCTTATCTATGTTTATTGTAAATACTAGGGAAAAAAAAATACCTCTAAAACTGAAGAGCTCTGTACTTTCACATGCTAACTAGTCTGCTTCAGGTAGCTGCTGTTTTTCAGTGGTCCTTTGTGTGGTCCTTTTGTGAAAACCAAGTTAAATCTTGGTTTTCAATTACTGAACAAATGTAGATCCTGTTTATTTTAACAGGAATGTTCAGAGCTGGTTTGTAGAGGAACTGAAGATGTGACTCAAAGACGATGGAAATTGGTGGGAAGATGCTGATTGGTTACAATGAGTTTTGTATTAAATCCACTGCCCAATGCGCACTGAGAATCTCTGGTGTAGGAGTGATAAATGTATATAAAAAGTAGTCATGGGAATGATATACTTATTTTTTAACTAATTTTACACCTTTGTTAATTTTGGGAGGATTTTTCTTTTGTTAGATCTGTTAAGGGAAGATTTCCAAAAGTAGAGGTTAGAATAAGGTACCTGACACACGCCTATTATATTATACTGGATATAAAATGTTTCACTGTCTTTTATGTAACAAAAAATATTTTGTAGCATAGGAGATGTTTGAAGAGAGCAGTCAATCAATCTGAAAATATATACTTAATCATTGAAATATTTTTTTAACAAATATGAAACTTAATTATACTGTGGAGAGTTTTTTTCTTCCTTGAAAGTCTCCTTCTTTTTGTTTTGTGGGGATGGAAAGGGAAAAAACTCCCAAAGAACTGATTGTCTGTAGGGGAAGGAGAAAAATCAAAAAGGAAAATCTACATTTTCCAAGTCCAAATATTTAAATTAGACTTTTCTGCCTTCGAAGTGGGATGTTATTTTCTATTTTAAACTCAAATATAATTTTCTTCAAAATGCTTTTCACTTTCCTGTTAGAAATTTTGCTGCAGTATTTTAGATATAATGATCAATATGCAAGTAATTACTTACCTGCTACGAGACTGAAAACAACATGTTTATAGTCTTTATGCTTATATAGTATACACATTGTGGTTACGTAATAGATACATTAATTTACAACCCTTTACTGTTCTGGTTTTGCAAAGATCATTATAGGGCTTAATGGGTTAAATAATGTCTCGAGTGTCACAGCTTTTTTCCTAGATCTGTCTGTCTCAGAATTTTAGATGTGCAAATCAAAAAACCTTTTTCATTATATCCTGGCTTTGTTCTCCTCCACTTTTGTTTTTTATTTGGTTGTCTCTGTTGCTCTATATTTTTCCATTATTTTCCTGAGTTCTGAATCCCTTCCCCTCTCACACAACTATAAAGTTTTGCTGCTCCTCTACTAGCTCTCCCTAAGAGCATTTCAGAATGGATATGGAAATTGAGAGCTTAATTTCTCACTGCACTGGTCAAAAATAAAATCTTTATACATACTTCTTTCTCCAGTGGATTCTTTCCTGCAGTGGATTCAGGCTCTGCCTTGAAGCACCATATGCTCCACACTGCTCTGTAGAAAGATAGCAATACACAGTGCTGGAGGAGAGACGCTTTCCTCTAGCATCCTCTGAACGTCCCTCTCGCACTCTCTGCTGCATGCTCTGTTTCTATTTTCTCCTTTAAAGTGAACAAGGGCCTGAGAGAGAAGTAGGTTGCTTTTCACTCAGAGTACAAGTTTCTGGAAGAAAAGGAATGAAATAAATTCCATGGACCTTTTTTTTTTTTTTGAGCTATTGTGGTCTGTTTTCCAGCTAATTTAGCTGATGAATTATAGGATTTATTCTATTTGTTGCTGTTACTCAATGATGACTTTATATTCTAAGACAGTGAGCTTTTCATATTAAAAGCATAGATTCTGAAATATATGCAGATAGCTTTTCCTCCTTCACATGCCATGCTACTACAACTTTATCTCTGTACCAGAACAGAAATAACATGTGTGGTGATAAAGTCACAAGCATTTTGCTCAGGGATGAATTTCAAAACTCCACAGAATATTTAGTATAAGTTGAAGCTGTTCTGGAAGTTCCTGGCACCTGCAACAGTGATAAGCAAAATACGGCATCTCTCCTTTCCATATTGTGCTATTTTCACACATTAAGGCAAAATTTCAAAAGACAGTTGAGCTCATCTAAAAGCTTGTTGTTACTTATAGAAGCAAACCTGGATCCCATATTCCTCTGACTTTGGCTCTGTGATCCTTTCCTTCACTTACATTGGCTGTGGTACTCATTAGACATATCCCTTTGTGGATGTGCTTCGCTTTGTTAACTGAATTGACTTGGGTTTGTTTTTAATGGATTAGTTCTTAATCGGGGTAGTTCAATGAACCAATCCACAGACAAGTGTGCAAATCACTAGAATCAGTGTTAAGTCAGTGTCAGAACTGTGGGAAAATTGGAAGGAGCAGGCTCCCCCTCCTTTGGTGTTCAGAAAGATCTACTAAAATGTACTGCACATCTTTACCCAGTTTTAAGAAGATAAGGAAAATAAACTATGTTGTCATAATGTTCTAGCTGCTAGAGGCTAAAAATATGTACGGCTTACTTCATAATTTTTAAAATCTTGTTACTTTAAGGACCTAGAATGTTTTCAAATGCTCTAAAACTAACTGTTTTGATATGTTTTGTTCTGATCAGTTTTTTTTTAATCCAAGAAGCATGCAAATCCTCATCCTAGAGATTTGTAAAGACAATTTGTATGATAGTGAGATATCTGGTTCTTCTTACTTACCATTTGAAGTTCTTCTTGCTCTTTTTTATGTATTAAAATAAATTTACTGTTATAGGAAAGATAATTATTTATAAAATCTTTTTTGTTTCTGATGCTAAAAAAATGGAGAGTTGTATAATAAAAGTTTCACACTGATAATGGATGGTGCCAGTTTTTAGAAACATGCTTTATAAAGAATCTAATGATCATGCCAGAATCTGATGAGTAATTTATTGTTTAGTTCAAAGCAGCTGTTCAATTAAAAATTTTCAGCCTTGACCTATGGTCATTATTTTAAAATAATAGATTGCATGAGCAGTTTTGCATTTTGACAGGGAAAAATTATCATTTGACAAAAATAAATTAGTTCATAAATCATATGTCATTTTGTTAATGAATTGTTGAATAAAGTATAAGATATTTTTATTAACATTTCAGTGAGAGTAAAACTTGAACCCAGTCAGCCACTTCTGCTCAATCTTGTTTGCTTTGTTTTATATGCTATTAAGATAAATTCTATTTACTTAGTTTAAACTGATTGAACAGACATATAAGAAGTGTAGGAGTTACTCCTATTCATATTTGAATTTGGATTCTTTTAAAGAAGCCTTTAACATTCCTTACTTTCTTCATAATTCAATGGGTAAGTAACTGCTTCCTTGGAAGGAAAATTGGAAGACCAAACATCCATTGAATTTAACAAGGATGCTGCAGATCAAGCTCGTAATACTCTCAGCTGCAATTCAACACCTTTAATACCCTCAACATGTCCACGTGCATGCACCCAAGAACTTAAATGCTACACTTAATTCTCTATTACTCAGTAGGGAAGTGTTTTCCCTTTCCAATACACTTTTGAGTTTTCAAAAATGGTTGTTCTGAACTGATGTATAAGAAAGAACACTAAAGGTTATCGTGGGTTGACCCTGGCTGGCTGTCAGATGCTCACCCAACCACTCCATCACTCCCCCTCAAAAACAGGACAGCAAGAAAAAATCAGATGAAAAAACTCCTGGGTCGAGATAGACAGGGAAATCACTTACCAGTTACTGTCACAGGCAAAACTGACTCAACTTGGGGAAAATTAATTTAATTAATTGCCAATTAAAAACAGAGTTGGATGGTGAGAAACAAAGACAAAACTAAAACACCTTCCCCCCATCCCCACCCTTTTCTTCCCAGGCTCAACTTCACTCCATTATTATTTCTTCTACCTTCCCCCTCCCTGTGCAGCACAGGGGAGATGGGATATGTGGGGTTGTGGTTGGTCCATAGCAGTTCCTCTCTGCTGCTCCTTTCTCCTCACACTTTTTTCTGCTCCAGCCTGGGTCCTCCATGAGCTGCTCCAATGTGAATCCTCTCCATGGGCTGCAATTACTGCAGGGAAAATCCATCTGCTCTTGTGTGTGGTCCTCCATGGGCTAAGGTGTTGATATGCTCTCCAACACAGTCCTCCCTGGGCTGCAGGAGAATCTCTGCTACATTGCCTGGAGCACCTCCTCCTCTTTCTCTGACCTTGGTGTTCACAGGTCTGTTTTTCACACTTTTCTTCCTCACTCCACTCTTGTGCAGCATTTTGCCCTTTCTTAAATATGTTTTCACAGAGGTGCCACCTGCTTTCCTGATGGGCTCAGCTGTGTCCTACAGGGGGTCTGTTGTGGAGCTGGCTGGAGCCAGCTGTGTCCAGCATGGGGCAGCCCCCGGCCTCACCTCACAGATCCTCCCCCAATTCCAAAACCTTGACACGTACACCCAATGCACACATGAAACATACACATTACAGAGACTCAGCTTAACTCACTGCCTAGAAATTGATTGACTTATTGAATTGTGAGATTTTCATATCCCTCCTAAAACTCTAGCAATTCTTTCAGTAATATACTGCTAAACTCTGAATTTTCTTACTAGCTACATGTCCAATCCCTTTCTGAATCCTTCTAAATTCTTGGATTAATAAAAGAACTAGTTCAACAAGGTAAATGAATGTCACCTTATCAGTTTTAATTTGCCACTTTTAAATTTCATAGAATTCTTTCTATTATGATGAAAGAATTAATATATTTTCTTTAAATTAAAATAGTTATTTTTTTAATAAAGTATAGCAGAACACTAGCAAAAAGAGCATGATGCTTGATTATTTGAGTACTATAGTAAAAATATATACTGGGTCAATGGAAAAAGTTTGAAGAAAGAAGGATTAAAAAGGAATCAATTACAATTTTAATTATTCTGGACTATTTTACTTTCTAATGTAATGCTGGAAAAATAGTTAAAACATATCTGCAAAAAGACATAAATGCAAAGTGCAAGTCATTATTTCTCCCTCCAAAATTCATTAATAAGTGTAAGTAGTGACTTGAATGCCATCATAAGCGATTGTGTGATCCAATTCATCAGAATTCTTTTGGAGCTTATTTGATCCTCTCTTGGATTAACTACTATTGCTCCTTGACTTTTTAGCCTTTGGTGTTCTCCTAACTTGCTGTTTGGACATGGTCTGTTCTACTCAAAGGTCAGAAAGGCATGGATGCATAGGTGGGTGCATAGGATATGGATGTTAGAAAAGTCCATGGCATTGAAGAGTTAAAGGGAAAGTAGTTTTGCTCTGACAGTTCATAGTCAGAACTATATAATCATGGAAATATTATTGATATGATCCATCAGATTAGATATAGGACTCTCAGATCTCCAGAAATTTAAATTTGTATATACAATGTAAATAGTAATTTTTTAGTCTCAGAAATGATCTGGTGTGCTCATTTTAAAATACTCTCTCTTTTTTAGTGTCAAACTTAATTTTTATCATTCTTCTATCTAAACAAGAAATAAAAATTAAAAAAATAACTCTGAAAACCCATATCAAACTTATATTGGAAACTAAGGAAAATAGGGTGTCTTTGTGTGAATGTAGAAATACTCCTGTAAGATCTGTACAAGAAATAAATAATAATATGTACTAACAAAGGTTTATAGCTGTTTTACGTGGGAATTGGTTTATTTTTACTGGAGTGATGGTAAAGAACAAAATTAATTTATTTATTCTAGGAGTCCTGGAGTGAAATTTACATTTCACCATCAGATAGTTTTGTAGGTTGACATATTAGACGTGTTTGTCAACTTTGGCAACATCTGCTTTTCCTTAGTATTGTCCTCTGAGCTTTGTTTTGTTCCCTCTCCCCTCAGCTAGAGGCTCTGGGGAGACCTTATTGCGGCTTTCAACACTTAAAGGGGGCTTATAAGAAAGATGAGGAAAAACTTTTTAGTAGGGCCTGTTGCAATAAGACAAGGGGTAATGGTTTTAAACTAAAAGAGGGTAGATTCAGACTAGATCTAAGGAAGAAATTTTTTACAACGAGGGTGGTGAAACAGTGGAATGCGTTACCCAGAGATGTAGTAGATGCCCCGTCCCTGCAAACATTCAAGGTCAGTTTGGACGAGGCTCTGAGCAACCTGGTCTAGTGAAAAATATCCCTGCTCATTGCAGGAAGGTTGGACTAGATGACCTTTAAAGGTCCCTTCCAACCGAAACCATTCTATGTTTCTATGATGTTATTTAAATTAAGGACTGTGAGAAATAACTGTCTCTCTACAGAGATTAGAGCTTTTACAACAAGTATGAACCTTGATCTCTTTGTTTCTTCACTGGGAGAACAGCACTTCAGTGTGTGTTGTGAGAACAAGCATGATAGAATTGCAAGGTCCTCTCTCCTGTGGTATTTGTGATCACTTAGGTATGCTACTTAGATCAGATGAAAGAGGCTATTATCACATAGAATAATCTGAATCTGACATAGTATGTCTCGTAGACAATTAAGGATTGAATCTGACTGCCTAGAGAGGCTGGGCCATCTCCATCCTTATAGATTTTTCAAGACGGCTGTATAAAGCCCTGAACAAGCTGATACGACTTCAGACCTGAACCTGCTTTGAGCAAGAGTCTGGAACAGAGACCTCCTGAGGTCCCTTTCAACCTGAATTATCTTGTTATCTTGTGTCATGGAATGAATATTTTGGGATATCCAGGCAATCTTTTTACAGTAACTTTCCTGTGTATTTTTCATACTTTCAATAGGACAAGTATTCTATTCATTTATTTGGGAAGATTAATGTAATTTTGGTAAGATACATGGGAAAGCCAATACAAGACTCAAAAAAAAAATCTCCTTCTTACTCTTGTGGCATTCATCCTGGTTTACAGTGGACACCAAAGAAGTAAAAGATGCCAAAACTATAGAGCTGAATCTTAAGCATTAGGCTGTGGAATTTGATATACAAGTCCAATAGCATGAGATATACTTCAGAATGAATGACCTATATGACTTTGCGTGTGGAATGTGAAATATTCAGTTTCAGGGAAGGAGGAGAAGCATTGGGTTAATATGTTCTGGACTACTTTAAAGGTGCGTTGTCTTATTCAAAAGCAAAGATACATGTAAATAACAGTTGTAGGTAAATTTGTTTTTTAAAGTAATTTAATTTCTTAACTCCTTCATAAACATAAAAACACCAGTGATGTTTAAATAATGTATTTAATGTCATAGATGTTATCAAAGATCTTGGTAGTGAAATGCATACTTTAATTTTTAAAAGCATATTACCTTATTATTTCCTAGTTTTTCTGTTGACTACGTTTTATGACTGACTGCTACTGCTACTTACAAGTTTTTAGTGCTTTTGGAACTTTCTACTGGTAGACACTTATTTTGCTGTTCAGAGATCACAGATGCTTACATGTCTGATTAATTGTTATGGAAAAGACACAAGAAAAAAAAACCACAAAGCAGACTGAAAGGGAAACAGATACTCAATTTTGCATCGTCATGAAAGACACCAACCAGAAATATGCCAATAGGGAAATACGTAATTTTAACATGTCAGTCAGAATCTGGATGCCAAATTGGATGCACTGAACATTTAAAATTTGTACTTTATTAAGCAATCCTATCTTCTCCTTAATATCTCAGTATTCAAAGTAAGAAATACCATGACATGTACAAGTAAGGGGATAGGGTCCTCAGGAAAAAATATTTGATGAGTATTAGGAGATAAAAATAAAACTGTGCCTAGAAAAAATACTGAAGAAATCTTTTATTTCAGTCAACCAGATGCTGGTCACAACAAATGCAGTAGCAAATTGGGTGAGAAGAGCACGCTTTTATCTTAGAAAATACAAATAAGCAATCCCTTCTGCTGAGGGCATCTACTTTTTTTTTTAACCTACAGAGGTAGCAGGAAAAAGTTAAACAAGAATTTAGTAGGCAAAAGACTCAATTTCACTAAATTTGAAATTGAATCATTGTAACATCAGGCTAGTCAGATGTTAAATCTAATCATCTGCTACTTAGAAAATGAATAGAAGTATATACGAATACACAAACATACAGACAGGACTCCATCAGCTAATAGAGAATTCATCAGCATGTACTCCAAGAAGAGCAAGCCCCAGCAGTACCTTACTAAGTAGTATTTACTTGATAAGTGTTAAATGGTAGTGTTTGCATAAATAATGTAATATGTTACTGGACATAACAGCAAATAACAGTTGGTAGGAGCATTGTATTTAGTTTAATTGGAGAAATTTACTGGTTATGCAGCTTCATTTGTTTATGTACTATACATATTAAGAAAAGTATTCTCTGAAGATTATCAAGTTGCATATGTATCATCAAGACTGAAATTTCATAGTGGTAGAAAAAGAAAAGTTACATTAATATTATAAAAGCAAAAGCTATAATTAGAAATATTTTATGTCTGCTTTGAATATATCAGATATTTCAATTTCCTGAAAACATCTAAATATGGAGTAACATTTCTACTGTCTTCAGAAAGTTTGGCTTTATCTGTGGGGAAGATTCTCGGTGAAGACATAAAAAAGTTCATTTTACCTGCTTTTATTTTACACTTGGCATTTTGCTTATTATGCCCATTCTTTTTCAGAATCCATCTTCTACACTTGACTTTAAGAGTAAACAGTTCTTTGGAGATCAAACTAAAAGTGAGAATGGATGGACTTTGACACTCTTTCTAATTTTACAGTCAAAGTTATAATAAGTTGACATGTTGACTTGTTTCACCTTTCTGCATTATTTTATATAAATTAGGGACCAACATTTCTTGCACCTTTCAGATTATCTTAGAACTCTTCCCATTGTGAAATTCTTATGACTTAATCAAAAGTTTCTTGAGATCAAGTGAAAAACTACTATTCACTTAAAAGATCTTTTGGTGGATCTCCTTGGATACTACCCAACCCAAACTAAAATATTCTAGATGAAAAGTACTTTCTTTGGAAACCAGTAACAGGCTGTAGAAAAGCTAGAATTTTGCAAACCTGAAAAAAAAAAAAAAAGCCCTTTAAAATACACTTTTTTAAAAGTTACATATTTAAAAGGATAATCAATGCTTTGTCAAACAGTAATTATCTGAGATGTACAGGCAATGAGGAAATGTTGTAGTTTTATTTATTGCACTATAATCTCAAGTAAACAATTTATCTGTCATTTTGTATGACTAATCAAGACTCCTTTCCATCATTTTAACTTTGTAATTATGAAAAGATTGCTCTAATTTGATCATGGAGTTGGGAGTTTTTCTTTCCTTAAGGGGCTGTGAATTTAAAGTCCAGCATGCAGCTAAAAGTTCACTTGATATATGATTAAAGGTTTATCCCAAGGATCACAGTAAAAACGGAAAACAAATGATTGATAAAACTTCAGAAAGTTCCAGTCAGAAACCTAGAAACCTTGGAAACCATAAATCTAAGATGATTTGTCATTTTTAAATGATGACATAGTTGATTAAAAAAAGAGAGTGAGACAGATTATAATTACTCTTGGATTAACAGCCTTTTAAAATCCACTTTAAAAAGCGAAAACAGAGATTCAAGTGTTTACTGTTGTATGAACATTTTTTTTGTGAATCTACAGGATGTGCTGAAATATTGTAACTCACAGGAAGAAGAGACACAGTGACACACACTGTAAATGGTGTGTTTGAAAGAAAATAATGATGTAATTTTCAGTCACTATAAAACCAAAACCTATTACTACAGATTTTCATATAGATTCAAACATAATCAATATGTCTTAGAATGTATTTACTATATTTTAATTAATGGAAACAGAATATTAAAAATTCCTGCAGACATGACAATGTTTTGTTGCAGACCCCCTTTGACCCTTTCCATTACTAAAAAAAATCACAGAATCATCTTGGTTGGAAAGGACCTTTAACCATTAACCTAACACTACCTAGTCAACCACTAAACAACATCCCTAAACAATATCCCTAAGCACTACATCTACTCATCTTTTAAATACCTTCAGGGATGGTGACTCCACCACTTCCCTGGGCAGCCTGTTCCAGTGTTTGATAACCCTTTCTGTGAAGAAATTTTTCCTAATATCCAATTTAAACCTCCCCTTGTGCAACTTGAGGCTGTTTCCTTGCGTTCTATCGCTTGTTACCTGGGAGAAGAGCCTAACGCCCTCCTTGCTACAAGCTCCTTTCAGGTACTTGTATACAGCAATGAGGTCTCCCCTCAGCCTCCTTTTCTCCAGACTAAACAACCCCAGTTCCCTCAGCCGCTCCTCATAAGACACGGGCTCTAGACCCTTCACCAGCTTCGTTGCCCTTCTTTGGACTCTCTCCAGCACCTCAATGTCTTTCTTGTAGTGAGGGGCCCAAAACTGAACACAGGATTCGAGATGCGGCCTCACCAGTGCCGAGTACATGGGGACGACCACTTCCTTTGTCCTTCTGGCCACACTATTTCTGATACAAGCCAGGATGCTGTTGGCCTTCTTAGCCACCTGGGCATACTGCTGGCCCATATTCAACCAGCCATTGATCAGCACCCCCACATCCTTTTCCACCAGGCAGCTTTCCAGCCACTCTTCCCCAAGCCTGTCGCATTGCATGGGGTTGTTGTGCCCCAAATGCAGGACCTGACACTTAGCCTTGTTGAGCCTCATACAGTTGACCTCAGCTCATTGATCCAGGATGTCAAGATCCCTCTGCAGAGCCTTCCTACCCTGAAGCAGATCAACACTCCCGCCCAACTTGGTGTCATCTTCAAACTTACTGTGGGTGCACTTGATCCCCTCGTTCAGATCATTGTTAAAGATCCCTGGGGAACACCACCTGTGACTGGCTGCCAACTGGGTTTAACTCAGGAGCCAGTATCAGTTGCTTACGGGATCTCTTTATGTGTGTCAGGGAACACTAAAAGAGCCAATTCCAAAACAAAAAATGAAAAGAGGATAAGGACTGGGTGAATGAAAATCCCATCAAAAAAAAAAAAAAGCCCACCAGTCCTAGTCCTAGTATAAATTTCTTCTGCCAAAGTGGTAGACTATAAAGGGGTGATTGAAGTGTATAACATAACACGTAAGTACATTTAGAATCCCTAAGGGATCCTGCCTGAGCTCCAGCTCTTCAGAAGAGCATGGGTCTCATGTTGGTCCAATATTGTATCTACCAGCTCTGTGCTGATGTCACAAATACCTGACAGTGTCTAATATGGCAGTAGAGAGACACCTGAACCACCCCATTAGGTATTTTAAATTTGAAAAACGTTGATGTGAATGGAATGAAATATGCAAATGGAATGTGAGACAGAAAATTGCTGTAGATTAAAAAAACCTCAGCTACTACAGGAAATTTGAATTTTAAACGTGTTTAATAAGCAGATAATACCAGCTTAAGGACATGACTGCTTGTTTTGCATAAGTGTCCCACTTTAAGTTTTGCTTTTACTAGGGTACTCCCTTTAAGTTAGCCATTTAGTTGTTACTGGTCTGAATAAGTGACAATCAGACCTATGCATAAATTATTATATTGCAGGCATTTTGCTTCTTACCTGACATCTCTCTCCTGCAGTTATTATCTACTTGCTACGTTTCTTTTTAAATGGCAAAGAAAACTATTCTAGCTAACATTTATGACTTTTTGTAGAGTTTTACATACAGATGAGACTTAAGCTTTGAGGTCAACATACAGAGGTACACAATGAATAATATTCAAGTATTAGGTGACTTCAATTTTCTGAGCAAATTACTTTACATTCCCTTTTGAAAATGTATTGTATTTTACCACGTGGTATTTGCATGTTCTATTTTTACTTATCAGAAATTTTAATTAATTTTGCATCCACTAAACCACAAATAAAGACCTCTGCATTTTTTCGTATTCATTTAAGTGTAGCAATCAAATTAAAGAAAAAAGCTGAAACTTTCTGAGTAAATGCAGCATAACGATGGTGATAAAAGGCACACCTCTGAAAGCTAAATGGTATCAAAGAGCTCTAATTAGGATCTGTTTTGCATCAGGAGCTGTAATGTTTGACACACTAGTAACATATGTGTTCATTTTAAAAATCCCCTACCCGTCTAAGCTGTGCATAGGTACCACTCATGACATTAAACAATTTGGGATAAATATGTATTTCTTTTCTGCTGGATATGTGTTTATACCCTCAATTCCCTCAAATCATTGAGTAGCTAAATAGATACCAGCTAGACCTGGTGTATGCTGCAAATTAAAGTTTTATTAAAATTATTGGCTTGTTTTTATGTTAGGTCAGCTTGCTTTCAAGTGCTGCCACTTACTAATGAATTAATGTATTTATTGGTTTATGAATAAGCTAATGGGAACATTGCACTGATATTGACATGCTAAATAATTATGCATATGCCCATTTGGGAAAGGTAAGTGTTTTATTAATTTGTTTTATTGTTAGAACAAAAACGTATTCTCATAATCAAATAAAAAAGTGCATTTCTTACATCCTAAATATTCTGTAACTAATTCTCCATCTTTGCACATTAATATAAATTCTTTAGTCTAGCCTCGTTTTAATGACATTATTCATGAAGATACAATGACAAAACAAAGAATGGGTTTCTGGATACACACACATGGATGACTTACTGCATCTATATAGATCTGTATACACACCTCTTTAAGTGTCATTGCTACTTTTGTTCATGTTTGTCAGTTTTCTGGTCATTAGTCTGTGCGTAATAGTATCTTATCATTTGGCTTTTATACCTGTCATGACTGTAACCAATAGCATACATTGGCTATTGCAATGTCTTTCACAATGGTTTCAATAAGGGCATAGGGTAATGAATGAATATTCCCTGGGAAAAAAAGCGACACATTATTGGGTGTGTTGTTTGTTTGTTTTTTTTTGCCAAAGATTGCTTAAGAAAAAAACAACAATATTAACACCCATTAATTCAGAGTATCTCTTAAGAACACCAAGTAGACAGTCATCAGAGAGCAATATGAAATTTTTTATGATCCCCACAGCAAATAAGTCTCATGGTAAATTACTGGTACACTATATAGAACTCATCTAAAGTTATCTTAATATTAAAAATAAATAAAACATTAAAATAAATGCTAATATTGCAATTACAATAATTTTTCAAGGAAATCATTTCATCACTCTCTGTCCTTCCTTCTGGTGAGACTAGAAATATTGATAATGGCAGGACATAACTTATCAGTTCATTTCAGAATAAGACTGAGACTGAATTTCAGTACAAGCAGCAGAAAATATGTTAAAGCAACATTAAACACTATTGGTTTTTGCAGTACCATATCAAGCAAAATTAAAATATATACCTTTTCTTCCAGTAAAAAATACCAGAGTTTACATCTTTTTTTAAGTGTCCATAAGGCCAACCAATGAATTGGGTATTGTGAAATCCTATAAAGGTGTATTACAAAATCAGGTGTCTCTGTGAATCTTATTTAATACATAGCTGTTTTACAGTGGGTGTTTAAGAAAGTAGTGAAGAGTTTTGGAGGTTGTTTGTGCGTGTGTACACTAAATTTGTATTTCACATATAACAGTAAATCAAAACACGATCATGAATGTATGTATGAAAAAAAAAAAAAAGAAATGGTGAATTTATTCTAAGAATGGAAAAGGAAAAGGTAAATCTTGAGCAACCTGGACTAACTCTCGTGTTAAGCCTACTTGGAGCAGGAGGTTGGACTATCTGACCTCCACAAGTCCCTTCTGATCTATATTTTTTCTATAATTCTAAATTCAAAGTAATAAGTAAAAATAGGGCTCAGCTACAAACACATGAAAACAATGTAGTGTTAATCATTAATAAAACAAGTCATCCTCATCTGCTACACAATTTGCCACACATGGCTAGCTGGGCTGCAAAGGTATGTCTAGATTTCACTGGTGAGTATACACAGTTAAATTATTCAGCTTCTTCTTTACATATTTTTGACAGATAAATACTATGAGTTCTGTTGGTCTGGTATGAACCCTGATGAGATTATTCTCCTAGAAAAGAGAAAGTAAGTGTTACCATATGTACATCAAATGAAAAGAATGTGTAGAGTTGAGTATCAGTAGAGCATATCAGCAGTGCTATGAGTACATAAAAATTGTACATTAATTTGTGTCTCAAACATAGTGGTTTTAATAAAACAAAACCAAAGCAACCAACCAACCAAAGAAAAACCCCTAGCAACCCTGTAATTCCTTGCAAGAGAACTTTATGGATGTTTGATTTCACAATGATGCTCTTTGGATTTCCTGTTTGAGTTGAAAGCAGAAATAACTTCTCCGAGGCTAAAGTACGTAGTTAAAATGACCTTAAATTCCTTCATTAAAATTAATCATGGTCCCCTTTCTTTCATCAAATTGCTGCAGAAAATGCATCCACTACAAATTTTAACAGAAGTCTGTGTAAAATATATAATGCAATAGATGTTTGAACAAAACCCTAAGTGGTATAAATTGGTTGACGATTTAAGGTTTTTTTTTTTAATCTACTGATAATCTGGACCATTTTTGCAGTCCGGTTGCTATATCTTACTATCATATCTACTAAGTACAGATTTCTCAAACCGATGTGCCTTACCTGATTCAGTGTCCATGAAAGCTGCTAAAATTTTATATTGGTTCCCTAAACCACTGTATAAAAATCATTTTCTCAGGTAATATAAATTACGTACTGTTAAGTCACTTGCCCTTTCCATGATAAAATATTGTTTGGAACAACAACCTGTCACACAGTTTTATTTTTCAGACAATTAACCATGAGTTGTGCTTTTTTGTTTCTTAGGTTAACAGGATTTCATCTTCCTCCACCTGTGACAAGTACAAAATCTGTATTTTCACTGCGCTTGACAAGTGACTTTGCAGTTAGTGCTCATGGGTTTAAAGTTTACTATGAAGGTAAGACATTCTTACAACAGATTCTGTATTTTTTTCTCTGATCTCTCTATGTAATAAAACTAAATGTCCCACAAAAATGTATACAAATACACAGAATCACAGAATCAATCAGGTTGGAAGAGACCTCTGGGATCATCGAGTCCAACCATTGCCCTAACACCACCATGTCAATTAGACCATGGCACTAAGTGCCATGTCCAGTCTTTTCTTAAACACATCCAGAGATGGTGACTCCACCACCTCCCTGGGCAGCCCATTCCAATGTCTAATAACCCTTTCTGGAAAGAAATTCTTCCTAATGTCCAACCTGAACCTCCCCTGGTGAAGCTTGAGGCTATGTCCTCTTGTCCTATCGCTAGTTGCCTGGGAGAAGAGGCCGACTCCCACTTCACTACAACCTCCCTTCAGGTAGTTGTAGGCTGCAATAAGGTCACCTCTGAGCCTCCTCTTCTCCAGGCTAAACAAAACCAGCTCCCTCAGCCGTTCCTCATAGGTCAGACCCTCCAGACCCTTCACCAGCTTGGTCGCCCTCCTCTGGACTCACTCCGACACCTCAACATCTTTCTTGAAGTGCGGGCCCCAGAACTGGACACAGTATTCAAGGTGCGGCCTCACCAGTGCCGAGTAGAGAGGGACAATCACTTCCCTAGCCTGGCTGGCTACACTATTCTTAATAGAGGCCAGGCTGCCATTGGCCTTCTTGGCCACCTGGGCACACTGCTGGTTCATGTTTAACCAGCTGTCGATCAGCACCCCTAAGTCTCTTTCCGCCGGGCCACTCTCTAACCACTCTTTCCCCAGCCTGTAGCGCTGCATGGGGTTGTTGTGGCCGAAGTGTAAGACACGGCACTTGTTCTTGTTGAACCTCATGCCGTTGGTCTCGGCCCATCTATCTAACCTGTCCAGATCCCTCTGTAGGGCCTTCCTACCCTCCAGCAGATCAACTCCCACACCCAGCTTGGTGTCACCTGCAAATTTACTGAGGGTGCACTCAATCCCTACATCTAGATCATCTATAAATATATTGAACAGCACCCGCCCCAGAACTGAGCCCTGGGGAACACCGCTAGTAACTGGCCGCCAGTTGGACTTTGCCCCATTCACCACCACTCTCTGGGCTCGGCCATCCAGCCAGTTTTTAACCCATCGAAGAGTCCACCCATCCAAGCCCCTGGTAGCCAGTTTGTCTAGGAGGATGCTGTGGGAGACAGTTACTTTACATTCATTTCATCATCATTCCTTGACGTGAGGGAATAGATGTATTTAAATGATAATCACATCAGGGCAATCTCCATTTCTGTTCTTGCAGTCTTTGTGAATGTGCATAACATTGCAATCAACATTTTCAGATCTGGTTTTACCTAGTATCCAAATTTCAAAAATTTTGATTGCCCAGTAGTTCCTTTCTAGCTTCCTGATGAAACATCTGCATACTTAGTACCCCTAAATATCAGACCACATACCTAAGTGCTTCATTATGGATTTGTAATTTGAAACCTAAGATAGAAACAATTAGCAACCTATCATTGCAATAAAGCAAAATGATAGACAGAGATATCATGAGAGGGCAGGATGAGTAGTAGAGACATATATCCGAAGGGATTAGATCCAGGTGTGAATTGAAAAAGAAGAAACATACATTTCATAATTAGTGATCATTTAAAATACTTTCCTTTGAGATGTATGGAGATAGAGAACATAGAAAGATGGTTATATGGGATGCATTACTGTTCACTACCTTTAAAAAAACCTCAAAACCACCAAACCAAAAAAACTCCGAATAAATAAAGCCCACCAATATCTTTCTCTGACCTCCTATCCTCCTTGACATATTTGCAGTTGAGCTGAAAGTTGACAAGGAACTCCAAAGTACCTTACAGAATCTGGGGGAAATATGAATCTACTGTGGACTTTCTTGATCATAACATAGAGGAACATATTAATTTTCTGGTCTCCTGAGAATAAAAATGTGTATGAAAAAATATAAAATTATGTCATCAATAGAACTACTATGCTGAGCCATCATATATAAGCCCCTACAGTTGCATCCAGTCAAACTAAGTACACAATAGACCACAGAAATACCACTTTGGCCTCCTAGAACCAATATCATAAGCTTCAATCTGTACCCTCCTCCTTCCACCCTTCTCTCCTCTCTTCCCTCTTCCTTTCTCTCCTTCTCACCTTCTTTCTTTCCTCAATGTCAAGTGGCATATTTGGGTTAGCTTTGGTACTGTTGTGCACATACTTCTGTATGTTTAGTTTCTCTACCATTTGGGGAAGAACACATCTGAAAAATCTACCTCTCTATATAGCATAATACCCCTGGAGAAAAAGGATTTCATGAGAGAAAACTGAAACAGATTACTCAAAAGAAAAAGACTTCACTTATAGTGACAAGAGAAAATGGTGAGATGCATTGAAAATTAAGGAGAGATTTTAAGAAAAAAACTTGAGCTACAATAATTACCATCAGCAATTTATTGTTTCATCACCGTCTGGCAACACAGTTTTGCTGGCTGGAGTGAGAAAAGGGGGAGTTACAAGTCTGATGATTCCATGCCTCTTTTTTTTTCTGGAGAGGTTTCTGTCATCTTTTCTTTCTTTTTTTTTTTTTTCAGCTTTCAGGGTCTGTGTAACATGTACTGGTACTAATGTATGGAGAAGAAATGCTATACTTAATCCCCTATTTGATAATTTAGGCCAAATACAGTCACAATGTAGCTGTGTCATTTTTGTTTTATTTCTGATAAGAGTATTTTGGTTTTGGAATAGAAGAATTTGATGCATTTTCCCATTTCCTGTTGTCCTAAAATACATAAACAGCTTTATTTATTGAGAGCATGAGATGGGAAATACAGCTGCTGAGAAAGAAAGCAACATAGCAGCTTGGCCCATACAGCAAGGGGCTTCAGCAGACCTAGTCCTGCTTTGAATGGTGCTTCTTTTTGTTCTTACTGGGTTATTTCACAGCTATTAAACAGGTAACTGACATTGTTAAAATCATTGACTTCATTGACAAATTTACTGCTAGAATTTATGGCAATCTTTATTCAAGGTAAATATGATATACATTTTTGTGCTATCCTATTGATCATGGGGAAGAAAAAAATAACTTAATATATATTCTTATAGTGAAAACTCTGAATGTCTCAGAGGTGAACTGCAATTATTTATAGTAGTGTTACGAAATATAATTTCATCTTTTTTGTACTGCTACACATCTTTTTAAAGCTGAATTATAAAACTGAATTATTAGACACTATAAATAATGAAATGGTCTTCATGTTTGTACTGGAGTGGTGCTATAGGAATTCAGCAATTCTGCTGAAATGCTTTTGAGAAGGATTTGAGAGCAATGTTAAACATTTCAAGACTGATCTCATCTTTATGGGTAACAGGAGGCAGGGGAAGGAAAGAAGGGAGCAGATGGTGTTTATTAACAGAATAGGATTTCCATCTAGTGACTTCTAGGGATCTATCATGCATTTCTTTCAGCAATATTAAGAAAAATTGGTAGCTGATGTACAGGATTATTGAAGCATGTAGATCAGAAATACTGGTAGGACTTAAACATGCCAAGATGTGGATGTTAAAAATAATTTTGGCAGTTGGTATAGAGCTAGAAAATGTGAACAAATAGGACAATATATTTTTAGTTCTCCTGCATTTCAGAATTCAGAAATGTGGCTACACATAATCTAAATCTTGGATTTAGGTAAGGTTCATGAAGTACTAGCTGTATTAAACTAATAATATCACTACTAACTTCATATAAAAGTTTAAAGGAGTACTAATGAATTATTGTTCAGTGTTGGAGTGCTCTCTACAAAAGGTCCACTAAAAAAGTGTTCACCAGGTTGGAGTTGTGAAAGCCACAGACTTTAAGCTGTAAAGTTGTCACCATGCTTACTACCTGACAGATACTGTAGGAAAGGAAAGGAAAATAGAGAATGTTTAAATTACCTAAACAGAATATTCATCATGGAAACTCCTGTTCTGAAAATAAAACATACTAAATCTAACAAAGAAACATACTAAACATAAGAAGGCAATCTAAAATTTTAATTTTTATTCCCATTCCACCTGTTGGATAACAAGAAAAAAAAAGGTGCTGGAGTTTCTTTCTTTTGGTTGAATGTATGAGTATATGCCACATTGCCTAGGAAGTCACATAAAATTATCTAGAATATCCTTCTGCTTTTGGAATACTAACTGTGGATGGAAAACATCCCAACAATGCCAGTTCATAGACTTATATCTACTATCCACAGCATGTGATGCAGAAATAAAATGTCTGTATATTGAGGGAAATAGAAAACATGAAAGATACTTATGAGGCTTTGACTTTATTATACCATTCTTCAAGACAGTCATTAATGTGGTAGGTAGTTCTGAACTCCCTTGGTGTATGGAAAGGAAGGAAAAATTACATTTTGCAATATTTTAAAATTAATTTAGTAAATGAAGGGAAATTATCAAAACATAAGCAAAGTTTAGAGAAAAAATAAATAAATATGTAAGCTGTAAAATATGGTGCTAGGTCATGCTGCAAAATGATTTTTTATATTGATGTGTGTGTAGTGTAACCCCACTAAGAGAAGTAAAATTGCACAAATTTTATGCTGTGATTAACAATAGCAGAATATTATCTTGCTTTTGATCATATTATTGATACTTCAGCACCAATCCAAACAAGAACAAGCAAAACAAGATGTCCACTCTATTAAAAGTTTTAAAATACCTCGGATATTTTATCTGGTAAAACTATAAATCAGTATTCTTTCCCATATATCATACAGAGATATATAGTCACATGACATCTTCCTAGCCAATATTTTTTTAAATCATAAGTTACATTTCCAAAATATGCTCTGTCTGTTCATACTTAACATTGACACTAAATAAAATAAGCATTGGCTGGGAAAATACATTTTTCTTTCCAGTTGATCCAGCATAGCCTGTGTGTCACAATATATCATTGCTTCAGGACTATCATGCTAAACCTAATGCCAGAAGTACCTGTAATGTTGTAGCACAGAAGGGAATCACTCTTTATGAAATAAATACCAGGTTGCCTTGGTGCTTGTTAATTTTAAATATTTTACCTGTATGTTGTATTGTTCCCACCATTCCTGTATATATCCAGAGAGAATAAAGGAAAACAGGCCTGTGGACTTAATCTGGTTAATTTTCATTGTATTTCACACTATTTTCTTGATACTGCAATCACTGATTTGGATTTGGCTAAAGAATAACTTCTGGAAACAGCTCTTGAAGACATCAAGATTTAAGGAAACTATCACTTTCTCTGATTCCACTGATCACTCTGTCTCACTTAGAAGTAAGACTTTTCAACTCTGGTTTTTAAACTTCCAGTCACTGGCTCTTGTTCTTCTTTTATCTGCTAAATTACAGAGCCCTTAGTATGAGCATCTGTTAGTTCTTATGCTAAGTTCTTAAGTACTGCAATAAAAACACACACTTCTGAGTATTCTTTCTCTTTAATATGGGCTTTTAAAGTCTTAACAAGAATTACTTTGTTCCAAATCACAAATTATTTTGTCCTGTTCTTCTGCATTTTCATAATTTTGTGTTTTGTGATGTCAGTGTAAAAAATGGGTCTGGTCAGTACTCTCATCTGGCTGAGCCTGCACTTGATCACCACAATCTGTCCTATCTTCTTATTAAATCCTTTTTTAACTCTCAGTGCAATCTCCTTCTCTATCCTGTGTGTGTGTGAGGGCTTCAAGGGCTGAGTGCCAGCTACTGGAGTCACACTGGGGGTGTAGGTACTCCTGGCCTGTGGTATGAGCTGCTGGAGATAGTGGGGTCTCAAGTGCCAGATACTGTAGTGGATAGGGGTCTCGGCTGCCACTCACTGGGGTGGGAATGGTGTGTGTCCCAAAAAACAGCTACTGGGAGGAACCAGCATGAGTGAAGCAAGTGAGGGGCTCGGCTCCCACATCTGGAGCATGCTATGTGCCTGATGCTGGCGGAGAGAGGGGGGAAACCACCTGTATCTTCTCCAAACTGGCAGTGCATGTGTCATTCACCAGCACACTTCCAGCTGGGCTTGCTAGTGGGTAGGAAGTCCTGGATCTGGGATGAGGTATCAGATGGGTGGACAGTCCACGCTGGACAAGTCTGTGAGTGCTGCATGTTTGCTAGTGAGCATCAAGCTGGACGAGCCAATGAGTAGGGGACCTATGGGGCAAGTAAGAGGGCCTGGGGTATGGACAAGGGTGCCAGGCGGATGGAGGGGTCGTGCTGGTACTTGGGGCATCTGTGAATGTACATGTGCTTGTGAACCCAGATAGTCCCATGGTCGTGCCTACATGAGTGACCTCCTGTGTCTGCCAGCTGAAGATGGGACTTGGCTGCTGGTGCTTGTGTTTTATGTAAGTCCTGTAGGTAGGTGCTGTTGAAGGCAGCACCTTGCCTGTGGCAGTCTGTAGCCAGTTGTGTTGGTGTCTTGTGTGTGTCTGTGTGTTTCTCTGGGATACCTGGTCAGCTGTGCAACTGGTTAAACCTGCAAATAGGAAAACAGCAACGAGGTCCATTGGCATGAGTCAGACATGCCCAAGTCTCAACGTGCCCTAGGCTGGGCTCCTATAGCTGGGCAAGAGAAACCTCCAGGCCTCAGAGCTGCTCGAGGCAGTAGCCACTTATAACATCCCTTCACATTCTTAATTGTTATTTGAGTTCATCATACATAATTTGCCCTTGGTAAGTCTGTGCTGACTATTCTCAATTATCTTAATTCTTCAGCTGTTGGAAAATGGACTACAGAAGTGTGCTCTTCAGGCTATTTCCAGGAACTGGGGGAAGGGTTACTACTTTATAGTGCTTATGGTGGTCCCTCTTGCTTTCGTTAGGACAAGTGTCTCACTAGTCTGTCTAGTCATGAGGGACTACCACTGATTGCCATAATTTTTCATGGATTACAGACAGCAGCTTTTCAGTCACGGTGGGACAGCTCTTTCAGTACCCTTGGGTGAAGCTATGAATGTGATTATATTCAACTTCCCTACGTATCCCTCACTGAACATCCAGAACTGACTGCCTCCCTCCTTTCCAATTGTACTGATACATGAAGAAGTTTCTTCTTCTGAAGAATGATGCACAAAAGGCATTGAGTTCTTTGGCCTTTTCCATGTTGTCAGTTGTTGTCTTGTCCACTCAGCAGTGTATCTACATTTTTCCCTCTCCTCCTTTTTGCTACTAGCATACTTGTACAATCCCTTTTTATAACCCATAACACCCCTCACTAATGTTAGTGTCCCTTGGACTTTGGCCTTCTTAATTTTGTCCCTAAGTACTGAAGAAACACTTTTATATCCCTTTCTTGTTGTCTATCCTTTTTTCCAGTTTCTTTTTGTTTGTACTTCTTTGCATTTTAGTTCATTAAAAAGCTCCCTTGTTAGCCTCATGAGTCATTTGCCAAAGTTCACTTCTCCTTAAAACACTTGGTTGTCTTAAAAATATCAGCCATCTCTCTGGCTGCCCTTCCTCCTAATAATTGCTTCCCAGGAGATTCTGCCTAACAATTCCCCAAATAAATCAAAATGTGATGTCTTAAAGTTTAGTGTCCCATTTTACTACTTACTTCCCACTTTCCTTCTAATCCTGGGCTTAATTTTCTCCTCTTCTACTCTGTAGTTAAGTCCCTGTCCCCTGACAAGACTGTTTTTAAAGGCCCTCCTTTTGAGGTAAGCAAGTCCCTTGCGGTTATGTTCTTCTTTGCCTTGATCAGGTCTTTTCATTTCTTCCCAGCAGTCCTACTTCATCTTCAGATGAGGTACCATGATTAAGGAGGCCACACCCTTGAAGGCAGCTGTGCAACTAGGCATTGGTCTGCTGGATGAGCTTGCTCATAGCCAGAGATTTTCTCCTAACTGAAAGGATTGAGACTGATACTAACACCATCTGGGATCACACCCTCCTCACTCTTCCCCTCAGAATCCCATACCAACCTTTGATCTGCTTAAGGTTTCCATTGGCCACTTTATTACCACTCACGTGGGTGAATAGAATGAAGTAGCAGTTGTGAAGCTGAACAAACAGCAATTGCTCTGTGAAATTATGGGTCTGGGTTCCAAGCAAGAAGCACACTTTCCAAGACTATAGATCTGGCTTGCAGGCAGGGGAACGTGCCATGCAGGAGGGAGCATCTAACCACTAGTACCTCTCAAAAGCTCAGTATGGGTGGCTGTGCCACTTTATTAACAGTACGCAAAAATACAGCTAAAGATTGTTCCTGCTGCCAAGAATTTGCCATCCTATTTTAGAAAGAATATGTCATAAATCCATCTAAATCCATCTAAATAGAATTAGCTTCCTTGTTCTTTCAATTGCAAAATAACGTAACATTTGTAGGAAATAAGCTCATGCACATGTGCTTGATTATAGACCTAGTATTTTATTATACCATAACTACCAGTTGGACTTTTGTTGTTCTCTGTTGGGTGCTAAATTTTCTTTGATGAATCTTAAAAGATAAATAAATAAATAAGTTGATTAATTAGAGAGCCACAGGACCATGCATAATTTTGTTCCAGGCAAAATTAATGGAAATATATTCATTTGTTTTAACATCTGAAAAAAAGTCATTATTTGAAAGTTAAAAACCAATGAGTAACATATAATTTCTTCTGTCTTAAGAAATATTTAATTATTGGAAGAAAAAATGTCTCTCCCTTAGTCTGGAAAAAATCCACTTACTATTTCAATGTTCTGTTTAATTTATTTCTTTCAGAATAATGCTGTTAAATAAGCCATATTTGTCAACCTATGGTACTGTAATTTATCATTTTGATACATGCCTCATATTGAAGTTTAACTAAGAGTGATTAATTTGAGATCTTAATTATATGTCAGCCATAATTTAGTTTTTTTTTTCTTATATTTTCAATGTAATTTTTCATGAAAAAAAATTTAATATACACTGCAAGTCTTGAAAGAAATTTCCCAAGAGATTCTGAGGTTTTCTTTGTGAACTTATATTCTTCAGCTACTGGACTGTCATATTATTAAGTACAATACCCTGACAAAAGCAAATCTTAAGGCAATCTAATTTAAGATTCACATTTTGATCCCATGTCTAGACAAGTAGTGATAACTGTAATCCAATATAGCTGAAACAGTATTCTATAGGAACTGATATACTGCTCATTAAAGTATCAAATTAAATGCAACTTCATGTTTAAAAGCAGTTGCTTTCTTCCTGCTTTTCCCAAGTTAAAACTCAGTGAAATTTTGAAGCAGTAATACACAATAGCAGACTTTGAAATATCCATAAAGTTCATAAAAATGCAGCTACTGATAGGTGACACTTATACTTCTAGAAATACATGGCTGAATCCTTCAGCACGCGTTTGGTATTTAATAGAATTTTGACTTTGATTTGTGTTAGCTTTGATAGAAATTCTGTATCAATAATATCAAAATACACAGATCTGCAAGAACAGGTTCAGTATGCTCAGCATGCAATCTTAAACACTTGAAAAGTCAATAGGAAACTAAAGTTGGAGAGGTTTATTCATGATGACAGCATGCATCTCAATAATACAGAACTGTAACCTAAGAACAAACTAATTTTGTTCTCTTAACAGATTTTCCAAGTTTGCTAGTTTTTCACATGTAAGTTAAATTTATTGTTCATCTTTGGACACTCAGATTCATAATTAGATATTCATACTGTTGAGTATTCAGCAGGTCCCACTAAGCTCAATACAAATTATGTGACACGTAAAATACTTGGGAATAGGTGAACTTTTTTTTTAGTTTTGTAAATTAAGCATCCAGTTATGTCAGTTACTGACATTATCCAAAACAATATCATTATAACCATTTACCTGTGATTATAATGACAATTTTATTTTAACAGGAAGAAAGGAAAAATTGCTTATTAAGCACTGGAATTCTCTGCCTTTTAAAATCAAATTAAATTTGTTAGAAGTTTATTTTGGAAGATATTTGCTTTTTTGATCAGTTTTTAGCAGACAATTGCTCATTAGCCAATGAAGTCATACAAGCAGACCTCAGTGTAAATTTAGACAGCTTTGAGAACGGGTCGATAATAACACCATGAACTCGATTGTTAGTGAAATGCCTTACAATTTGAAAAAGTAAAAGAAAAAGTTAAAATAATTGAAAGCAATTGTATCTACAAGTAAGTAGTAGTTTTCTGGCTGAAGGAGCCATTCTTCTTTCGCAATTCTGCTTTTCTGTTATGAATCCCTACCTGAACAACATAAAGGAAAAAAAGCGTCATTCCTTTGTTAGATAGTTGGCAGCAGGCCACTAAAATCCCATGGAACATAAGTTGCATGTTACAGCTAAAAATTAATTAGCTAAGCCGCTTATCTAAGATCCACACTATAGATGTAATTGGAAAAGTTGTCCCAAAACATTGACACAATTTTAAAACTTCTTTTTTTAAATGCAGCTCTACATTAGAAATGCTTTAAAACTCCAAAGCCAACCTATTTCTTTTAAATAAAGAGGTTTATCCTAACGAAAAATTATAATGAATTCTTGATCAATTTTTGATCTAAAAACTTAGAGGTTCACATGCTTTAAAATCATAAGTTCATTATATTTAGGACATTTTTTAAAAGACTTTTCTGAAAATAATGGTGATGGAATAATTAAAAAGTTCATAAAAATATCAGCTCGAGTTTTGGTGCAGAGTTCTTACACCTTCTTTGCTTTTGGTTTTCGTCTTACGTTCTGTAGTTTCCCTGCTATAAAATAGCATCTGAAGTGAGTATAGAGAAAGTGAACAGACCTTATGTCAGAAGGCAATCCTATTGCTTCCACATAAAAAATAGAAAACTAGGAGACTTACTTACATATTTATTGTACGATTAAAGAAGAAATTACAGCACTAGGATCACAAAGATTTTTTTTAAAATTGAATTTAGCATTTATGCTGCTTTTCCTTTACTGTTCTGTCAGTGTGCCTCTAAGGAATGTGTTCTTAGTTCTTTTAGGACCAGGTATTATTGTCACTTCTAGCATTCAATTCTCAGTCTCTCTAAAGAGATAATCAACACTGATGCACTTAGTGGCAGTTGTAGAGATGATTTTGTGATGAAGATATGCATCATCTGGGAAATGATTCAAAACCACAGGGTAAGAAAATGCTACTAAACTGTGGCTTCTCAACATGAGCGTTTGTGTCCGAGTCAGAATTGGTGATGTAGAAATGAAAGCCTGTGCTGTACGTTTATTCCTCTCATCACCCTGCCTCTCTAGTTTACGAGTTATTAGTAAGTAGACAGATGACAAGAATAAGATGTTTATAGACAAATAGTGTTGTAAAATAATAACATGCTATGTCATCTTTTGCTCAATTCTGTACTTGTCACAAGAGCTCTTCTTGCAAGCACTAAGAACGTGTTATTCTGGGCATGAATCACCTTCATATGGAAGAATTTTCTACTTCCATCCACAATTCTGCTACTGTCACATCTAAAATATATTCCAGCTACAAATATTGTTGAGGTGTAATGAAATACAAGACTCCTTATACCTCAACCTTTTCCAAGGCTTTGCAGTCACTCGAAAGGGTCTTTTCCTAAAGCCTTTTTTATCAAATAAATACATTTATTTATTTACTATTCATAGAATACCTTTTAAAGTACAGTATAAAATAATATTTAATAAACCCAGGAAAAGTTGCTCAAAACCAAGGAGTTAATTGGACAAAAGAAATCAAAATATAAAATTACTGGAAGATGATAATAGAAAAGGTATAGATAATACATAAAAGGTATAGATAATAGATAATAGAAGCTAAGCGTTGATAAAACAGATTTGGTTATAACTGCAAAATGGTACAAAGACTCGTATAGCACAGGGGTTTCTCACATTGGTGTTGGTGGGGAACACATTTCAATTTTGACCAAGGGACCAAGACAAATAAACACAGTATTAGAGAAGTTTTCAGAGGGGTAACCATCAACTTGGTGAGATTAAGCCAGAACTAGAGAGCAGGTAATGGAATTGAAAAAGTAGCGGAGAGAATATTACTTGAATTTTAGCATTAAATGCCATTATTGCTTTTGAGGTGCTATGGACTTAGTCTGGTCCCTAGCCTCATGTTCCTTTCTCCCTCCCTGTTTGCTCACTGTAGCACTCACAAGGCCATGTAGGGAGCCTGATCAGGGAATTAATATGGTTGAAAACATACCATTTTGTTGCATCTGTATTATTCCTTCATCCTTTTCTCTGGTCCATTCTGCTGCATGGCTCACAGATGCTAACAGCAACCCAAGGCACGAATGAGATACATGCAGTTAATGGCGTGAAAAAACATTGCTCCTTTGACAACAGCCCATTTACCTTAGTTTAAAACATTTATCAAACTGCATCTTGATGCATCATGTGTAATGTAGAATGACGATAGATTATAACAGTCTTACAGTTGTAAACTGTCTCACCACTTGTCAGTGTTTCTATTGCATAAAGCCTGGTAGCAGATTTACTGAGTACACAAAATTGATTCTTGCTGCTTAGAAGAAAATGCATCACAATATCTTGGGTTCCCAAGATTGTTTTGGGTTGCAAATGCTCCAAGCAGCAACTTTGTCATGTTTGGATTTGGGTCTTTCATGAAAGTATTATACAGCGTGCCTTTTATATTCACTTGAATCCAGTTTGATCACTACACAGACTTGAAATGATAAACTAAAAAAGAAAAAAATCCCAAAGATTAAATATGTGTTATAGATTGGAAACAGTTACAAAAGAGAAATTTAATTCAAGAAGTTGCAATTGTAACATACACATAGCACTAATTTTTTTTCCTGAGCTGCTTCAATTTCCCCTGAGATTTAGGTATCCTTCTTCCAACCTCTCCTCCTGAACCTCTTCGGTTCTAAGGTTGGCTTTCCCATGTGAGGTATTACAAACTGTAATTTCACTGCTCCCTTCTAAGGGATAGAGTTCTTTTCTTCTGTCTCTATCTTTTAGAACTCCATTCAAGTTCATTTCTTTGATAGATAGCATGTCCTGAATTTATGATGATCATGATATGCATCAGTCTTCACCTCCAGGACTACCTGGGGCATAAATGCAAAAGAAAGAAAAAGGATACTGCTCTATTTTCTGTGATAGGTCTCCTTTCTTGGGAATTTTTTTTTTACTTTCATTTTAATTTCTATTGCATTATTTCCTTAGCTCATTCCTTTAAGGCAAGTACACTATCTTGTAGGTAACATTTTTAAAGACTGCTACGTCAGTTTATAAATCCTGTCACATGTGGGGGATTAGGTGGTTGGGACTCCCCTCACAAGACTTCCAATACACATTACAGTGCTGATGTCAGTATCCTGTATTGTCATTGCAGACTTCCTGTATAGTAGAGGGCAGAGATAAACAATTCTATAGTGCCATCCCATTTCTTTTCTCACTGTTCACTATAAAGTAAGCATAAATGACTAGTACACATAAGTATATAGACAAGCCATACCTAGTCACAACCGTAACACATAGGTGTTTTTTTCTCTTCTTTGACAGAACATATGACATACTACTACAGAAATTACAATATTATCATTTTTCACCCTGTTACCCAGAAATTTTCATCAGTTTAAAGACCCCTGTTGTCATATAAGTGCAGGTGACATGGTGGAAAACAAAAGCACTTGTGGCATTATTGCTGTTCCTGCCTTCAGGTCACATCTGTTATCTTACAAGCAGGTGAACACCGCATTGCCTCCATAGGGCACCTGGGACTTTCAACTGGTGGGACTGCTGAAAGGCCACAGCAGTATTTCAATTGTATTCACCTTTTCTTCATCAGAACACATTGGATGAGGTCAAAGACTCTCCCGTACTGCTACCCACAACCAATTTACCTGACCGTTTCATATGTTATTTCTTGTGGATTTTTCTTGTGATTTTAGCCTGTTTGCAACGAAGGCAAGACCAGATTTGATCATATTTCTGAATTTGTCCACTTGTTTGAAAGTCTGAAGCTAGGAAATCTATTATTCACAGAATTTGCCTGGTTTTGCTGTACATTTAATATGGCTTACAAGTCTGGCTGAAGTATACGCATCTCCATTCCTGATCAAAATTAAGACTTCAATACAGTTTATCTGATCCATTGCCTCTTTTTTTGTCTTGGAGTATAACTAAATTAATTAAAAATTATATAAATTAGTGTTGTTCATAGATCTTTTGCAAGCAGAATAAAATGTCAAATTCAGTAATTTGGTGATTAATTTTTCCCTATACTACTTAAGAAGTGCAAAGCCAAAATGACTTTCCAATTTACTTTCTTTTATTGGTAATGAATATTTCTAATTGCACTCACACCATTTTAGGAACTAAAAATTTAAGATTAACACATGTATCATCTTCCAGTTTTAATCTGTGTAAGTGTAGCATAGAACATAAACATTACTTTGCATTTCCTACAGAAATTACACGGAATTCTTAGGATGTTTATCAATTGATTTTACACCCAAATTAAATAATACAGAAGGAATAGTTTTCATTCCTTCTTTTTCCCAGAAATAAGGAAATTCAAAACAGGAGAAATGTTATATTTAGGAGCAATTTAAAGTAACTAATTGAATGCAACAGAGTGGTCATCTAATCAAAGCTCAAAGTCACTTGGTTTTTATTTTGCAGCAACAATTCAATCCATTTGTTTTGTATTCTTTGCTGCTACATCCAGATGTTCAAACAGTAGATTTGTTAAAGGGCAATACCATTAGAGTTTTGAAGCAAATCAAAGACTTTATTTCAAGGCCTGACCTGCAGACCCTTCTTGTCTTTCCATTAAATATTGTAGGATACATCTAGTGTTGTTGTTCACATCACAGAGAAGGTCATCTTCAGGGAAAAATAAACCAATAGCTTTTCTACGATTCCAGTCAGACTCCTTTGAATATTTTCCTTTCTTTGAACTCTCATATATATGCTATGCTGCCTTTTAAAAGAAAACGAATGTATCAGGAACTCTTGTTGACATTTCATGTCATTCCTTTGAGCCTAAAATCATCTTTTCTGTAATGAGTTATTTTGGGAAAACACCAGTCCTTAATGGAACATAATATTCTGTTCTTGTAATTGAATAAAAGTAAAGGTCTCAACTACTTATTAAATGAGTCAACAGTGTGCCTTGGAAGCAATGACACTGGTGAGGCCGCACCTTGAGTACTGTGTCCAGTTCTGGGCCCCACACTTCAAGAAAGATGTTGAGGTGTTGGAGCGAGTCCAGAGGAGGGCGACCAAGCTGGTGAAGGGTCTGGAGGGTCTGACCTATGAGGAATGGCTGAGGGAGCTGGGGTTGTTTAGCCTGGAGAAGAGGAGGCTCAGAGGTGACCTTATTGCAGTCTACACCTACCTGAAGGGAGGTTGTAGTGAAGTGGGAGTTGGCCTCTTCTCCCGGGCAACTAGCGACAGGACAAGAGGACACAGCCTCAAGCTTCACCAGGGGAGGTTCAGGTTGGACATTAGGAAGAATTTCTTTTCAGAAAGGGTTATTAGACATTGGAATGGGCTGCCCAGGGAGGTGGTGGAGTCACCATCTCTGAATGTGTTTAAGAAAAGACTGGACATGACGCTTAGTGCCATGTTCTAGTTGACATGGTGGTGTAAGGGCAACGGTTGAACTCGATGATCCCTAAGGTCTCTTCCAACCTGGTTGATTCTGTGATTCTGTGATTCTGTAAGGGTAACTAATAGCGTTCTGGGCTGCATCAACAGAATTGTACTCAGTAAATTGAGGGAAGTAATTATTTCCCTTTCCTCTCTTCTTAATTGTGGAATACAGCATCCATCATTGGATCCCCAGTACAAGAAAGACATTAATAAATTGCCGTAAGTTCAGGGAAGGCACACCATGGAGCACTTGCCCTGCTGGGAGAGGCTAAGGCAGATGGGCTTCTTCAGCCTGGAAAAGAGATGGCTGAGGGCAGGCAGGTGTCAGAGCATTCTTCAAATACCTGTAAGGAGCCTAGTGAGAAGGGTCTCCATTGACGTGAATGGCAAGATAGACATCCTAACCAAAATGAATAGATTGCCCAGAGTGGTTATGGTATCTCCTCTCTGAGGTCTGATCTTCTAGTTGACCCTGCTTTGAGCAGAATGTTGGACTACAGCCCTCCTGAGGTTCCTCCAACATGAATTATTTTATGATTCTATACTAAGTAACCCATAGGAAATAACGAAAAGTAATCATTTTCGTTTCCTAGTTTAATGTCAAAATTGAATGTGCATTTCTGAAGGATTTATTTCACTGTAAATACAGACAGATTTTGGAGTTGGCTTGAAGTACATCCAATTAAATGTAGTTTTATTGTCAGAGAGCAGCAAGGGCTGGAAGACAACGAATAAGAAAATGAGGGTCACTCCACACAGACCATGGCCTCTGCAATGGGACACAGTCCCACAGGGGCTGGATATGGGTGGCAGAGCCAGGGGCTGGTAACAAGGTCCATCAATAGCTGTGGCAACATGGCAAACAATGGACCTTGGCAAGGATGCATCCAGGGAGCAAAAAGAAATGGGGCCAGGGCCAGGCTGGAGACAGGGGACCAGCATAGGGCTGAGATTCCTTGCAGGAGCTAAACTCCCTACAGCGTAGGGAGTCCAGCAGACATCTGGAGACTGGCTGGAGACATACACTGCTACGGGGTTGCTGTGGCAGGGGACTGATGGCCCTGAACTGAAATGGGACTCCTGGGCCCATGGGTAGGGATGAGGGTCCCAAGTGAGGCTGGTCAGGGCTGGTAAGGTTTATTGCTGCTCTCAGGGTCTTGATATTCATCCTGTTTCAGTTTATTGAAAGATGTTTGTACTTTGTGTATACGTGTTAAGTCCTTATTTGAACTGTGATAGCTGTAAGTGTGCAGACCCTGCATTTTCACTAGGTATCTTGTTCATGAAACCTCTAAGTAAGCAGACATGCTCCGTTAATTTTTACTACATCATTAATTTTTTATATTTCTGAACTGATAGGTCAGAAATACCTTCATGTGAAGTTCTATAGGACTATAATTTTAACATTTGTTGCCAGCTGACATCTACCTTCAAAATACCTCATAAAGCACCATGAAGGAATATTTACACCACTACATTAAGGCATTTAGTTTAGCTTAGAGCATTTAAGTTGGACTCTAAATTGTCCAAAAAACCTATTTTTTTCCTTTGATTTTGTGGAAAACATTGTCTCTTAACTTTGAGAACTAAAATAGGAACTTGACTGTCGAGACCATGATTATGTTTTCATTTTAGTAGAAAACTAGTCAAAAGAGTTCAATGCATATCTTTGCTGTCAGAGTGGTCCTCAGAAAACCAATCAAAAAAAGCCCTTTATCTGCACATGTTCAGCTTTGAGATATAAAAGTTTATGCAACTGTCTAGTTTGCTTCTACATTGCATGGCATAATCTTAAGAATAGAAATGTATATATAGATGCTGTGTAGCATTTCAGTCAATTAGAGTATTATTGCATCTTCTAAGTTTGATGCAAAAGATACTGAGTACAAGAAAAACTCATCATATTAATATTGATAGTGACTTTCATATTCTTTTTAAAAAGGTATTTGTACCACTTCGCCATCTGGTGAAATGAAATTAAGTGAATTATATTTCAGATATTTTAAAAGTGTCATCAAATGAATGTTGTTTTTCAAAGATGTGTAAAACACATTTCCTGCTCCTGAAAGGTTTGCAAGTTGGGTGTGTTACACACCATACACAAGACAAAGGGCTAACAGAGTGTATTTCTACTTCATGTTTATAAACCCAGATTAAATGCCTAAATTACGTTGCCACTACCGAATACCTTCTTGAATGTTCATTCCTCTTGGAGCAGCATTACCAATTAAATTAATTAAATTCCATTACTTAAAGCTGCTTAAACTCAATACAGAGAACTATTTGCATATTGTCTGCTAATTTTTCTGGACAACTACCAACTCTGAAAAACATAAATGTTGTTAAGTGGTTATTACTATCAATAAAGTACTTGTGCCTTGTTCTGTTTGAAAACTATTATCTTTACACTGTAGCATGTTAGCTCCTTAAATAGATGTCACATTCGTTTAACTTTTCTCATAAGTCTTCATCTACTTACTCCAACAAATCATTGAGAGCTTATTAGCAGAACTTATTCATCTGCAACCTGTTGTTTGGTAAACAGAAGTGTTTTAAAAAGAAAAAGAAAAAAAAAAAGAGTTCTAGTATATAGCATGAAATAACCCTTAATTTAAAGATTGGATTTGGTTTTTAATCTTAATTTTTTTTTTTACATTTAGTAATGATCAACCATTCTGTGATTTACCTGGAACCAGACTTATGTTATCACTGATACATTTCAAGTGAGAAAGTCTCTGAAACTCATAGTACTGTCACTAGAAAATCTACTGTAATATTAGAGAGATCTAATTTGTAAGAGCATGACTTCAAAATCTGAACCAGGAAAGTAAAGAGGTTGTCAGAACGATTGAAAGATGGCAAAAGAAAACATTATCTGGTCTTATTAAAGAGACTCAGCTAGTGAGAGCTGTCATTGAGCTGAGACTTCATGAAACACTGAGCAGTTCAAGAAAGAGAATTGGATTATTGTGAACTTGAAAGAGTGTTGAAAAGATAATAGGAATGAAAGAAGTCTACAGATTGTAGAAAAAAAGAACTCTTCAGTTGATTTGTTTAAATTTTAAAATAGAAAAGGGCAATTTAAAATTTAGATGAATAACTCCTCTTCTGAATGAGGCTCAGTCTTACAGTAAGTTATGGAAATGTAAAAGTAATTTCTCATATAGAAGAACCAGATGCAGTAGCTGAATAGCATTGCAATCTCAAAAGAAACCTGTCAGCAGGTTGGGAATTCTTTGTATTGATTAGAAAAGTCCTTCTTGAAGAAAAGACCTAAATTTAAATTGCCACCCCGCTCGCAAATTTAGCTACATTCAAACTGGGCAATTACTTATTCAAGGTCTAGACTACGTGAAGCTATTAATTAACTTGCTACCAGATACTCTGTATTGGGTATCTCTCAATTCAGATTGTTGCAGCTGTTCCAGTTGTATGGACAATTAGGTATTTATTTCATCAGAGATTTCAATCTCTTCTATTCCAGGTGATTATTAAAAGAAGCTATAACATTCACTTCCTTTCTCAGCAAATTTGCACCACCCAGTTAGGTACAATTCTTCACATATTTTTTTCAGTTTTACTTTAAAATGAAGAAATTTACTTTCTCATTCACAAATTTAGTATTAAGAATATTATTTTTTTGCAGCAATAAGTTTTTTGAGTCTGATCTGTGTTTGCTGTAATGAACTCTAAGCATTTTAAAAATACACGGTTAAAAGTCTGTGATGGAAAAGCATTAATTCATAGGATCTGAGTAACATTAAAACTGAAGAATTAAATCTTTTCTATATTTCAAACATTTAGACCATCTTACTGAGAAAACATAACATACTCTCTGTTATACACAAAAAACTTTTTTTTTATAGACCAGTAAAAAAATTGACTACTTTGTAAACAAACCTTTTTGCTCAACTTTAATTCCTTAAAAGAGCAATATTTAACAATGTGGACCTATTGGGTATCAGATCAACAAATGAAAATACAAATAGTAAGTACAGCATGATAAATCATAGTAAGAGAGAGATTAAGATAAAGTCATATAATTAAACATTTGCATTTATAATTTCATTCTGTTACATACTATTATGATCTATTGATTATAGTTCTTTCTTGTATAGTTCACTGTACCGAAATAGAAGTTTCATACTAGTATATATTTATGTTGCGTTCCTCAGAGGTCGGTATTGAGACCAGTCCTGTTTAACATCTTTGTCGGTGACATGGACAGTGGGACTGAGTGTGCCCTCAGCAAGTTTGCTGACGACACCAAGCTGTGTGATGTGGTCGACACGCTGGAGGGAAGGGATGCCATCCAGAGGGACCTTGACAGGCTTGAGAGCTGGGCCTGTGTGAACCACATGAAGTTCAACAAGGCCAAGTGCAAGGTCCTGCATGTGGGTCGGAGCAAACCCAAGTACAAATACGGGCTGGGTGGAGAATGGATTGAGAGCAGCCCTGAGGAGAAGGACTTGGGGGTGATGGTTGACGAGAAGCTCAACATGAGCCGGCAATGTGCCCTTGCAGCCCAGAAGGCCAACTGTATCCTGGGCTGCATCAAAAAAAGCAGAGTGGCCAGAAGGTCCAGAGAGGTGATTCTGCCCCTCTACTTCGCTCTCATGAGACCCCACCTGGAGTACTGCATTCAGCTCTGGGGTCCCCAACATAAGAAGGACATGGAGCTGTTGGAGTGAGTCCAGAGGAGGGCCACGAAGATGATCAGAGGGCTGGAGCACCTCTCCTATGAAGAGAGGCTGAGAGAGTTGGGGCCGTTCAGCCTGGAGAAGAGAAGGCTCCAGGGAGACCTTCTAGCAGCCTTCCAGTACCTGAAGGGGGCCTACAGGAAAGCGGGAGAGGGACTTTTTACAAGGACAAGTAGCGACAGGATGAGTGGGAACAGTTTTAAACTGAAGGAGGGTAGATTTAGATTAGATCTTAGGAAGAAATTCTTTCCTGTGAGGGTAGTGAGACACTGGCACAGGTTGCCCAGTGAAGTTGTGGTTGCCACCTCCCTGGCAGTGTTTAAGGCCAGATTAGATGGGTCTTTGAACAACCTGGTCTAGTGGAAAGGTGTCCCTGCCCATGGCAGGGGGGTTGGAACTAGATGATCTTTAAGGTCCCTTCCAACCCAAACCATTCTGTGATTCTATGTTCATGCATTTTTCCTTCATCCAAAGAAACCAAGTACCACCTGAAATACCCTGGCTTCTCACAGCGAGAGCAAAGGAAAGATTCAGAGTTTTTATGGAGTCCTAGGCCTTTTAAAAAAATATCTGGGTACTGCACAGGGTCTTCTTTCCCATACAGTGTCACTGGTATGATTTTTGAGAAGGAGGAGCCCAGGTGGTGATTTCCATTAAAGCTTGCTCCTGTTCTATCAAACAACAGCAAAACAGCAGCTAACTTGCAGGTTGTTCTCGTCCCCAGAACTCTACCAGCACCTTGCTGAGGAAAAACTCTTAGGCAGTTCTAACTGCTCCTGATGGTTTCTTTCGTGAATGACACTTTCAAATAAAGAATCTTCATATAATCTTATTGAAAAGAAAAGGGGGGAAAAAAAAAGCACAGTCCATTTAACCATCATATTTGTTGCATTTTGAAAGCTATGTTAAAATAAAACTACCTTAGTCATTGATGGCTCCTTCCACAGTCCAGTCCAGGGACTCATGGACCTCTATGGTAATGAAAATTGTAACTCAACAGCAGCTTGACATGAATTATATCAGTACTTTTCACTGTTCAGTATTTAACTTTTTCCTGAGACTGCTAAACTGTTACAGTCATGGCGGCAACTGCCAGCACTCTTAGCTGATGCACTGTAACTTCCTTCACTGCCTTGTCACAAAACACTGGTGTGGTGTCTTGAGTCAGCAAACTAGGAAAAAAACGTCCTAAATGCTGTTATATGATATTAAGTTATTTTAAGAATATAAAAATGTATTGCATTTTAAATAAAAAAAGCATTGCATTTTAATTCTGCTCTAAATACAATATTTTAATATTTTTAATAAGCAGCTTAACATTTTAATGAATTAATTAATAGACCCATATTTAGATATGTTTTGTTTTAAATAAAGCAATCATTTTTACTTAGGGAATTTCAATGTGGTGATAGAATTTCCTCTTTTATTGTCTTTGTAGGTATTTAATTAAGCCTTGAGAATGTTGAAGCTATCTTCTTATCAGCTAATGAAAGTAAACTTTATGAAAGTACCTTTTTTCCCAAAAGAAATTTTTACTACATTCTTTAAATTCCCCTTGAATTCTATTAACCCTTCACATGTTCTCTTTAAAGTAGATCTATTTTAGTCTAATTTTCTTCTACTGGAATTTAGTGAAGAAATAGGAACAGCAAAAGTGAACAAGTAACATTCGGCTATACTGACAAAAGAAAAGTTAAAAATGAGAAAAATAAATAGTCATTAAAGCCTTCATGAGAAACACACTATTGAGGCTAAAAAATTGGTAAGATTAAAAAAAAAGGACTCCATGTCTACACAGACAACCCCACCCCCATCCCAAGTCTGTATACACCAGGTGGAACCCAGGACATGGTAGTGTTTCATTTCAGAAACAGTGATATTTTTTTAAATAATCTCTACAGGGTCTGTAACTGCCAGCTAGGCTGCCATAGAAAATCCAGAGGATTCTAGGTCACTCCTCTGCTGTGAACTGTTGAACAGAAACTTTGAATTAAAAATGCTTCTTGTCAGTATTTCTGCTGCCTACAACAGAATAACAGCAGCAAAATTGATAAGACACTTTTAAATTGTGAAGGAGGATCTGTGCAGACCCTTTCAGTTTTCAAGTGCCAAGAGTCCCAGGGCAGACTGGAACCTTGTACTTTTATTTTCTATAGTCTGCTTTTGTGGATGGCAGAGGAACTGTGATAGCTGGGAGCATTTGCTCAAGCTGACAAACTCCAATAGAAGCGGACTTGCAAAAGAGACAGGATAGTGACCTAAGAGTAGTCTTCAAAATCTTCCTCATCTTAGCTTCCAACTTCACTTTTAATTACCATTTTCCTTTACCATTTTGTCTCCAGTCTGTATTTGGACATAACTAAAAAAATGAAAATACCAATACTGACATGCAAAGTTAAAGACAAGACTCTCACCTCTTACCAGATTGATCATAAGCATATTCCTTTAACCCAGCCTCTATGTGAAAAGTGGACTTAGAGCTGGTATGCCCTTCCTATCATTTCCACTAGCACAGTGTGGTTTAGTTGCATTGAGAACTTTGAGTAGTAATTGAGATGCACCAAATAAAGCTTTCTAATATAGTAGTAAGGTAGAAATGTAAATATAGTCTGTGTGCAAAACAATCTCCTTTTCAGGATAAGTGGTTTATTTAGGATATGCATGGCTGGAATAACCTCTTTATAAAGGCGACTAGGGAGGAATTCTACTTATATCAGTAGATGAAATTGATGGACACTTTGTTATGACAGTGTTAGTACAATGAATATTAAGCAAGCTGGGGAAGTAGTATTTGATATTTTAGTAGATTCTGGCATAGTTGCCTACAAAGTACAACTGAGGGCAAGGATAAAATCTACCCTCTAATTTATAATGACTTATCACAAGTTAGGATTACCAAATGATACTTTTTTGTTTGGACAGAAAAACTATGTCAGAATATTTAGCAGTCAGTATTAAGGAAAGAAAACTTAGCTTTTGTACCTCAAATTATCAGTCCTTTTGCAGAATACCAAAAGCAAGGAAATACCCCCTAATGCAAACTAGCAGCTTCACAGTGCTCTGGACGGCCACAGGGCTTAAAGGAACTTCTTGCCCTTGGTTCATTTGTACAGATCCCAGTTACATTAATGTGAATCATATGGGTGAATTGAAGGCATGATTATAGACTAATTATCCTGACACTTGCACTGTGTATAACTTTTGCTGCACAGAAACGACACCAACAATACAGTAAGTCAAATATATATTAGTAATAATAAATGTATCCATAAAGTGGAAACAGTTTTTGCATATAATTCCACAAGTAAAACTTGTGGAAATAAAAGACAAAATAACATGGGCAAGACTTACTTCTTATACTACTGAAGCAGAGAATTGTCTAATAATATAAGCATATCTATACGATATCTCATCTGAGACTCATGTCAGATAATTGTAGGCATCTACAGTCTATATACCTGTATGCTTCCTTTTTAGTTGTAGGAGAGAGAGGAATGCTTTAAGAATGCAGTTGATTTGGCCTCTGTTAGTCATTTACATTAGGAAGGCAAAGTCCTACCCCAGTTTCTTTCATTAGCCCTATCAGGAGTCTTGCTGCCACCCACGTTTTATGTTCCATCAAAATGGTGTCAATACAAATAAACACAAGCATCTCTTCCCTCCACATGGAGTGCTTCTCAAAAAAATTTCCATTATTCTGGAAATTAAATTTCAAATGTTTACAACAGGGGCCTGCCTTCTGCTTATACTGCTACTAAGAGTGATTCCCAGTCTCCTACATAGAGTCCTTTCTCAGAGAGTGCCTTCCCACTTCACATCTTCCTCTTGCAACTGCACCAAAATGAAAAATAAAACAGTGATCCCAGCTTGAGTTTTGTGAGAATAGTTCTAGGGTTTTTAATTAACAAGGATCCTGATTACAGCAGATGGAAAGGCATTTATGCAGCACGGACTGAATCACTTCAGTTGTGTATATACTAGTAAGCTAAATATGTCTACAGAATGGATGCAGACCCTAGCAGACCATCACCTCTGCCATTTAATTGTCAGAATATTTATTCCCTGACATGTTTTCTGCTTGTATCAATTAGTACCTTGACACAATTCCCAGGCATGATGTGAGGGATTGCATGTATGGATGAGGACATCATGGTTTGCAAAAAATATTAGGACATAAGGATTTTACCTGTACCTTGCCACTGGCTCTCAGACGTAGAGAATGGTTGCTGACCTATTTCTTTACTAGCATATATGTAGCCTCAACCTCCCAGATGACATATGTATAAAAAGTACACCCTTGTGCATAGTTTTATCAGTTAGGTAGTTCTGTATGTTCCCATGCTCAACATCCGTATCTATGAACTATCTTTCCTTGGCACTTAGCTTTTCCATTGTATAATATGTGGAGCTAAGACATGAAATGTAGCTTTTTAGATTTTAACTTGGAAGATGGATGTTTAAAATTCAGATGAGGCAACACAGGATTTGGCAACTTTTTGACTCTTAGATCATCATTGGATTTATCCTCAAAACCATTCTGAAGACAGCTAGTTAACAATTTCAAAGTGATGGCAGGAAGAATGAAAAATCACTTTTACGATGATTTGGTAGCGTTGGAAAAAACAATCATTTCAAGGCAGACAGTGATGGACAGGGGATAAAGTATCATTTATTTTAAGATGAAGGGCTTCTAAGAATTTGTTTCATGATTCAGGAATAGTCCTTAAGCAGTTAGGAAAGGTGCACCTTTATCCTGGAAACAGGGAGCAGGTACATGTCCAGCTGAGAAAAAGAGCCCTTTTTTTTTAAAAAAAAAAAAAGATTTTTAAGCATATGGCAGTTTGGTATATTTGAAAGTCCTTTCTGATTCATAGTTTAAGTTAATTAATATGTTTCTAGGTCATTAGAAAGCTTTGCTTTGTCTGTTAAGTTCCACATGATAGCCATCAAACATGAAAAAACAATTACTGGTGCAGTGTCACAAATCAATTGAATGTTGCTTAATAATCTTCTTTTCATGCAAATCACTGCTACTAGGGAATGAATAATGCTTTGAGATAACCATAATTGTTTAACAAAGAATCTCTTTAATTTCAAAATTTGTGTTGTTATGTATAAAGCTACCAGATGACATCTTAAAATACATCTAACTCTGTTGATCTGAGGTTGAAAAAACCCAAGTTTTAGGATTTTCATGACATGTCACTTCTAACCTTAGGCTCTGATTTCTCATCTCATTCAAGAGACGACTGTTCTGGCAGACATATAAAAAGAAGCAAAGTAAAACCAGAAAGAGTTAAATGAATGGGATGAGGGCAAATCAGATGCTAAATGCAGAGAAATAACTGAATATTATATTAAGCTACTACCTCCTTTTAAACTGTAAAATGTATCAGACAAAATCTGGCTTAATTTGAAATTGATATAAATGCAAAATATTCTACGAGTCAGTGAGCCTGTTGATATTAATTTAACCTATGCCCAGGAGCAATTGCCCCAATTTAAAATCAGTAGATCTACATTATTTCAAATTTACTACAGCATTGATGAGATCTTCACTTTACTGTTTAACATTATGAATAATACGAATATTATGCAGCATATTGGAATCAGTGTCTTGAAATATATAAAGATCTGCATGATCACTAATATTGCAAATCTCTGTCATTGCAGAAAATGAAGGAAAAATTTAAAGAAAGAGAAGCTTTGTACATTAGGACACCATGGTACCCTTATTTCTCTCATCACCAGAATCACTTTTCATCATGAAAACATCACAAAATACCACAAATATAACCAACTTATCCTTCCTCTGCTTCTTGCAGGAAAGAGGACATTGTCACTTCTTTCACTCCTTCATTTAGAGAAAGTAGACCCTGACTGCCTCTCTCCTGCCTCTGAGAGCAATTTAGGAACTTTCTGCCTAGTAGAAATAACTGCTAATTAAAAACAAGGACTAACACTAATTAACATCAAAGAAAAATACAGAAAGACAGACAGACTATAGTAATATACTGAAGAGATTCAGTCTGTTTTTCCTGCAACCAGGCCCTCTTCTGCTGTGATCGTATTTTACCTCCTATTAAACTTACTTAGAACATGGAAGTATTTGCATGTGATAGTAGAAAGAGCCCCTACATCAAAAAAAATACACTGTGTCCTCAAAAGCTCCTGCTGTTGCCTGTAGAAGTCTTCATGTCTGTGGCAGCAGGATGGATAGCGAGTTGCAGTGAATGAAGTGGCCTCATGACAGTAAGAAAGCTAACATCAAGCCTTTGTATGTCTCAATTTATATGCAAAATCTCTGTAGTCTCCCAGATTGCTGCTAGAAGATGCGTTTACAATAACTCTCCTTAGTAACAATTTTTCCTTAGAGATAGCACTAAAATATGGGATTGCTAAATTATTGTTATAGTCTAGCAATGCCAACCTTTTGTTAAGAAAAATAGAAGCAGAAAACAGTTCTGTAGGAAACCTTTAAAAATTTTACACCACCTTTGTGCCAATACCAATATTAAATCCAATACCCTGGCCAGCTGCAGTATAAGTGATTCATTCTGCTGATCTGTTTTGAAATAAAAGATATTAATTTCCTAACCCAAGGGACAATGCCCTTATAATGTACTTAATTTTAAATACTATGTTTTATCAGTGATTTCAGGACATTACCCTAAAAATTTTGGAAACAGACAAGTCTAGAAAAAATGACATATATCAGCTTCACAAATAATCATTTAGCTAATTACTTAATGCAAAACAGTATACAAGTAGTGCACCACGCAGTATAAAGTGTTTTCAAAGGAACAATTAAATTATATTTCCAGAATGACAAAGCAATAAATTTTGACCAAAATAAATGTTTTTGAAAGCGAGACTATTGAAAGCCAAAATGCAGGGTGAGGCTAAACCCCAAGTAAACTCTGAATTGAGTAAAAAGTAGCTCTGAATTCTAGGAAGTTATAATATATTTTAAAGTTAATTAATACAGACTCTTACCTGAATACATTTCATGCACATGACATATTTAAATGATTAATTGAATCTACTCGCCATGGTGTGCCATGATTACATCACAACTTTTCACTTCGTTGAATGCTCGTTCAGAATAACCTTTGCAGGTAACTTTTTCAAAAAAATTGTTCAGGTTATTTGTAGTATTTTTATTTAATATTTAACTTAAGGAATAGCTTTCCTTCAAAATATTGCACAGTGAGTTACTACCATTATGCCTGATATTTTCTGTTGTTTATAATGTTAAACTTCAAGTTTAAACTGAATTTTTTCCATTTTCCATTTTTTAATTTTTTACATTTTTATGAGAAATTTTTTTCTTCCTGTCTGAAAGCTTTGAAATGTTTTATATGCTTTATACATTTTCAGAGATGATCTTGAAAATTTGACAAGGTAATGTTTGTGGCTTTTATTACCTTGTCTGACTATGTCTATCATACTGAAAAGCTGTAGATAGCTCAGGCTTAGTGAGACTGTCTAGGAAACAGGGAAATGCTTTAACCTCTCAGTGACTGCGGTTATGAAAAGGCCCATGTCACCTCTAGGAGATCTCCTACTGTTACCAGACAAGGACAGTACCTTTTCAAACTACTGGAATGAAACTTCTATGCTTTTACGATAAAGGCTTCTCACTGCTTCCCCAAGCTGAGTTAGACCAAACACTGGAACTGAGATGAGTGGACCTGTCTCTCCTCTGATCCCAAGGATTCTGCTGCTGACACTAAGTGAAGGACACATTTTTCCAGAGCAGCCATGACACAGTGCAAGGACTATGCCTGTTCTGACTGTGAGGTAGCACTTACGGAGTAAAGGAGGAAGCAATTGCAGAAACTCATTCTTGTCTCTTACAGAAGCTGGAAGATGATTGGTAAAATGAGAAGGAACGGAATAATAAGATGCTTCTAACTGATTTTCTTGAAAATTATATTTTTTTCCTTCCAATCAGAACTTCTTTGTGCTTCATGCAGCTTAAATAATTTCTCTTTTCATAGTTCTATTTTTTGATTTCTTGAAAATTATGAAATTCATGCCTAATGTGTAAGATTTGTAACTGAATATAAATTTTACTTTTCCTTCAATAATTTTGGTTACCACCTGTAAAATCATTAGATAGTAAAATATCTGTCACAGTTTCAAAGGCAAGTGGGTAATGTCTGTCATCTACTTATTGTATGATTAGCACTACAGATCTTAACCAGTCATTAAATAAGCAGCATCCTCCTTGAGAAATTAAGATATGAAAGGTCTTTTAGAAAAAAATCCGCTATGTGAACACTCCAGACATGCTGGTAATTGTATCACCATCCTCTACTGTATGTCTGGGAAACTGTTGACTCAGATAATTTAAAATTATCTAAAATGACCTGAAGCTAGTATGGTTTTCACAGCAGAAAATAAGTAACCAAAAAGAATAATATGAGAAAGAACTGATAGGAACATATGGATGTATGGATTTGTTTCATAATTTAGTTCTTTTTTTAATTGTTCTTTTTACAGATGATATCTTGTTGGAAAAAGTTCTAGCTGGCTAATGTTGAAAAGGAAAGCCTGTGCTATGAAGCGTGTCTGTTATATACTCCACATACTATATATGCATATTCCAGTTGTTAAGGGTAGGGAGATGTTTAAATGAAAACATTCTTTCTTAAACTGGAAGCAATCAGGATCCCATGAATTAAAGAATTTTAAGTTGTAGAAATATGAAAAAGATATTAATTATATCGTAAAGTGAAGATGATGTAATTATTAACAGGTCTTTCAAATGGATCCAGTATTAGCCAGGACTAAAATTTATAGACGGATCCATTATCGATCAGGAGTGAGTGGCATTTAGGAAAGGATTTTACCAGGAACTGATGTAGTTTAATTTCTTGAACTTCATATGTGGATTGCTATGTATTTAAAGTTGCCTTGATATCCATTTCTAACCCCTTGTTAAAAGTTGCTCTTTTTTCCAATTCTGAGGTGAAAAAGACCTCTTCGGTGTAATTTGGTACTCTGACATGTACAAATTGAAAATAGTTGTAGTTATAAACAATAACCGGCATTTCTGGACTCTGCTGATAGAATAGATATTTGGAATTTGAGTTCCATTTATGAGACAGAGGACTGTAATGCTGAAAACAGCACTGACTTTTGAAGAGCAAGCAGAATTTCATGCAGTTGATGATGCAGTCAAATTCTTGAGGGGTTCTGTGGATTGTTTTCCATTTTTACCACTATCACCAGACTGACCTCAGTAAAGACTGAAGTAGAAAGCAGTGCAGATAAATGAATATACTTTTCCAAGACAAATGATTTTACCAAAGTTTGACTTTGCATAACCAAAAGTACATTTGACTTGTCTATTCCCAGAAAAGAACTGTCTGAGACATTTTTCTTGACAAGTTTAAAATAAGTATCTAAATAAAATCCCTGTAAACAAATACATAGAAATGTAGGAAATAATAATAATAAAAAGTTTTATTTCTTTATTGAATCATAATAATCTTCATCACCAAAAGCAGTAAGTCCTTAGTCATCTGGAGCTTGAGTATCTATTCACTCGTTAAGGTTTTGTTCAAACATAAGTAAATAACTCAAAGGTTTTAATAACTAAGTAATCCCATAAATTGTAGTATTGGAGGAGAAGGCTTTACTTATTATCAGCAATATATTTTCATTTTTCTTCATATAAAAAATACGTAGAAGAAGGAAAATATGTCATAACAAAGACTTGCTTGATTTTCCTTGAAACAAGATAGACACTACAGAAATCACATCAAAACTGTAGTCCTGACTAGGTAGTGTAATATGTCTCTTAGTAAGTTTTTCATTAGGCGTTGAATTGATAAAGAAGAAAAGCTTTTCAGGGTTTCCAGATGCTCATATACTAATATGTATTAGTTAGTTGAGCCATCATTAACATCTAGAAAGTTCACTGCCAAAATTATCACAACTAAATGCTGGGTTGAGCATTCAGGGTACTGAGACCCGAATTAAGAAGTCCAGACATCCATAAATTTCCTTGCCCCTGACTCTATTTTTTTTTTTCCTTACAGCCTTCTATTTGCATTTAGCCAGTACATTAATACAGTAGACATCTGATAACCAAGTCAACATTAATTGCAAAAGTACTCCAAATGTTAGAAACATGTCTGGTGAAAATAGACTTTTTCCCTGAATGAAAACACATCTTTCTAAACTTGTTGAGAAGCAAAGCAAAAAATGGATCTTTCTCCTCATTTTTCTTGTTCATCTCTATTTTGCAGGGGAAAGAGGAGGGGAAATCAAACCAAAATGTTCATCAGTTCATTAGCACCTTTCCAACAAAAATGGAAAAATAATGCTGAAAATATTTTTTTCTTCTTATACATTAAAGTAGAATTCTATATCACATGATTGAATGTGTCAGATATGGGCCTGAGGATACATTTCTGTGTATTCCTTACATTTCACACTGTGCTAACAGCCTACTTGTATAACATATATTTCTTTGACAGTGTTTAGCACTTCTAACATACCAATCTGTCACTCTTTAAAGTTTTGCAAAGATCTCTAAAAGATATATGATCTTTCAGTGAGTTAGCACCACAACAAACACTTCATAAGCTCTGTCGAACAGTGATTTGTGCAGGACTGCAGCAGGCTATTAAACTTACCTTTTCCTAGAATATTTTTATTTTTCTTAATAAAAGCAGAGAATATTGAAAGTATTTAAAAGTAGAAGCTGAAGGGGTGTTGTTCAAGTAGTTTCTCAATATAAAAATACCAGTAAGTTCTGATACATGGCTGGCATGGTTGTTTCAGTTTTAACCTGACATTTAGTGGTTGCCAGAGAAACAGTGGCTTACACAGATGTTTAATGAGAAGTTAATTCAAATCTTGAGTTGTGTTAATGATAAACCTTTCTCTCCCCTCAAATTATGACCATTTCTGCTCATTCCAATAACAGATTAGTCAAGAGAGGAATGACCAATAGCAGGCAACCTGAAGGGATGGGGATAAAAATAGCTGTTATTCTTGCTGCTAACATGATTTGAGGGAAGGTTGACTGTATGAGTTCAAGCTTATATTGGTTAAAAAAGGAGATTTTGGAGGAAGAAGTAAATACGTTTATGTCACATGCATTACTTTGCAGATGCTCTCCATCACTGTATCTATAAAATAAGACTAAATGCCTTTCATTGCTTATGTCTCAAACACAATTATTTTGAGGCAAGAATAAAAAATGAAACTGCTCCTGAAGGACTCAGACTAGAAATTACAAATAGCCTTTTCTGATTTTAAAACCTCAGAAAAAAAAGAGGTACCCGTAATAGTCCATAGCCCAGAGGCAATAGTGTACTGAATCATGTGCATTACTATATTATTTACTTTTTCACTATCAGAAAGCAAAACATTATAATTAAGCACTTTTCACCAAGGCCAACACAGGATAGCTTATATAAAGCAGTTCCCCCTATGCCAAGTGATGCTTATAGAAGAATGTTGGTACATACTCATCTTGAAAACCCTTTATTTTTTCAGACATTTTAAATCATTCCTGCATAAGGAAATGAAAATACGTTTCATCAGAAAATACACTACTTTCATTCTTCCATGCTTGAGAATTCTGAAAATATTTTCTCAAACATGCCAGGGAACTTGCCTCCAGCATAAGGCAAAGCACACAAATTTTGAGGCTCAAGAGATGTTCTTTTAAGAAATGCACAAACCCATGCAATGGAGGTGATAATAGAATGCTGAATACCAACACTAACGCTAATTCTCGCAAAAGAATAATAGCATAATGCTGAAATAAAATAACAGTTACAGATAACTGCTTCCCATGTGAAGGACATCTGGGAATTCTTACTAAAAGTGAAAAGGAAAGGTTGAGTGGATGGGAAAAGCAAACTTAATGCTTTGGTGTTTGCAGTAGAATGTGCTTTTCCGCCCATGTGGAAAGCTGACTGTTTTGGAAGGTACAATATTGTGGGTGCACAGCTCAGCACTGAGTTATAAGTCAAAGTTTTATGGAATATAAGTTATGCAAAAGTTTTGTGCTTGCTCCTGATGAGTATCCTGTTGCAGATGTTTATTTATTCACATTATTATCCATTAATTTGATCACACTGTCATTCCTGTTTAACGGATCGTCATATAATTTGGACAAGATCAGTAATGTTGCATTATTTCACCATATGCAGTAGAGTCATTAGGCCATAATGCAATTCAGCAGTGCAAAATTATTAGGGTAAGTATCATTCAAAGCTGAATTATGCACATACCCTTGACCCAATATTTTTAAATGTTCTCATGTCTGAACATTTTTAATGAAAAATTCATATTATACCTGAGATGAACATTCAGTCGGCATGTCAGTCGGTAGCGGCGGCAGCAGCGACAGCGACTGAGGTGAGTGCGGGACGAGGGTGAGATCGGGCTGTGCCGGGCAGTTTCCATGCTCAGGCCCCGCTCCGAGCAACAGCCCCGAGTCCCGTCTGGACCCGGAAGTTCCTGGCAACGCATCAGTCAAGGAGGGGGAGTAGCACCACCCTCCGTTGACCAGGTGATAAGAAGCCTCCGGGAGGGCCCTGCCCAGAGGGTGTAAGGCGAGCAAACAGTGACTGTGTGTGTCCTGGGGGCGGGTGTCACAGCCATTTGCAGCTCGTTGGGGAGGGTGCTGATTCTCTCCCAGTGCACAAGGTGAGTCGGATCGCTCTAAGAGACCCGGATCGCGGTGAACAGGAGCGGGCAAACAGGGGCGTGGCAGGGCAGTTCACATGGGGCAGTTCGCATGGGCAGGGCAGGTGAGGAAGGCGCCAAGGAGCTGTGAACCAGGGGTGTCACCAGGAGGTATTTACCAGCTCAGTTAAAGAACAACGGTCTCCACCCGGCGGAAGTTGAAAATTTTAACATAGCAGAAGTTCTCTGCCTTTAATGTTAAGGCACAATTTGTGAAGAAGGCCTGTGGCAGGGAAACCATGGCTAGCAAGTCAGACGTGAGGCATGGCTGATTAGCCATGGATATGTGTATGTGTTCTCAGTCTTCATAGTGGTCAGTTCAGATTATATTTGCCAACAGGAAGCTGGAAGAGATGTTGCACAATTTCTTTTTGAGACTAGCTAGTCTCTAGTTTATAATCATTTAAGTCATAAATGTTTCAGATTAGTCTTTATAACAATTTAAGTGTCCATTCACTAGCTAGCAATGCCGTTCAATGCTCAAGTGTCAACTTTCACATTTCTTCTTAAGTCTCCTTAAGAAGTTCCAGTACTTTTCTACAAAATGTGTTTTATTTCATTCTGTTCTCTTCTTTCAGTATTCCTATCATCTTGAATATAAAAACTATACATCTTCCTAATATTTCTGTTACATCTTGCAAAATGGAACCCTAATTTCAGTAGGAATCTAGATATCGCAGTACATAAAATATATGAAATTAATGAATTTTTTTTTGACATACGTATCTATTATTTTCTGTGTAATTTGTGTGGAGACACTGTCTATGTGATACCACACAACTTGTTTGTGATATGATATCCTCCTTCGGTGGGTAAACTGCCTTTTCTGAAATTCAGTTAGCTTTTTATATCTTTGGTTACTGCAAATTCTCCAGGTAAGGACAGCCAGTGAGGAGCAATGCAACATTTATAAAGTACCTAGCATAAGGCAAAATAAGGACAAGCATTGAGACAACAGTGGAATGAAAATAAATATTATTATGAGATATTTCTTACCAAAATAATTCAAAAATTGAAGATGAAATTCTTTTGTATAACTCTCAAAGCCTTAGTAAGAATTACATATTGCAGAAGGAATAGCAATATTGTATAAGTTTTAGGATTATTTTTTATTTTAGATTGTCCTGGGCTCTGAAAAAATATTTGCTCTGTAATTACAACAGCCTCTCCCCAGCTGCGTAAAGAATACAGCTATGCCAAAAAAGTGGTTAGAATCACTGCAGTCTAAATAGAAAAATCTCGTTATGACTCATATATGGACATATCTACACAGCCATTACCTGGTAGGCAGGGTGCATCTGTCTGGGTTTCATCCACCTGGGAAGCTGAACAACCACCACATGTGGCAGATACAGTACCTCAGGCTTTGGACTATACTGATAGGGTTGAATACTTCCAGAACAGTGTGAATGGAGCAATCTGCAACACTAGCAACTCTATGTCCATTCCAAACTTCATGTAGTCTCCAATGGTCTTTCTCAGTCCATGTGCTATGTGAATTTACCTGCCAGATATACTAGAGGTTTAGCTGGTGCCCTCAGCAACTGTACAGGAATTTACTGCAGATAAAACTTTAGTCGAAGTGGAATTTGGTAAAGGCAAATAAGGGTGGCTGGTGCTGTTAACTGTACAGTTCTCCTAGCTAACTATTTGGTCTCTAGCTGTTTGTCATTCCCTTCAGGTAACACTTTAGAAGTGTGTCTGATGGGGAAATGTCAGACTTAATGATATCTACTGAAGCTTGTACTCGTCTTTCTGGTGATTTCACTTGGTGTTGGATTATGCTGTCATATGGTAGGATTAGCGACTGCCATTGTCTTTTTGCATGGTCTTTCAGGTCTGTAGTGCTGTTCTTTGTCTTCAGTTGATTTAAACACATTCCAAACAGTGTATTGTGTGTGAAGGGAAGGTATTGCAAACTCTGGACCATTTCTTGTATTACATTTGTCGTGTTCACTGTATCAATGTTACTACAGTCCTACAATTATCACTTGTTTCCTTTACATATCCTGGAGGATTTTTTGCTGTACTTCCTGCTGCTGTTGTTCTCTTGCTTGTAGAATAATTATATTAATGCAGTTCTAATTTACTTAATGCTAAAAGAAGTTTGTTCCTATAAAAATATCACACTACTTTAATGTTATAAATAGAAACATTCTTATGTTACTTGAAAATTCAGTGATTGTTTCAATGTCCTTAGAACCAAAATTAAATTCAGTACAAAAATCTACATTTGAAGTTCCCTCAGGACCCAGTTTTAAAGGACACCCTTATACTAATCAGTGGTTTTACTTCAGATAATCAAGCTCCTCTGATATTTTTTGGCATGAAAATAATTTCAAAGGGAAGAAAAAAGCAAAATTAAGCCATTAAAAAATAGGTAAGAAACTACACAATGTAATTAGCTGTAGTATCCTTAGTGAACAGAAGAGACCCTCAGTGGGATCAGTTCTATTCAATATATTCATTAATGACTTGGATGAGGGATTAGAGTGCGCTGTCAGCAAGTTCGCTGATGACACAAAACTGGGAGGAGTGGCTGACGCGCCGGAAGGCTGCGCAGCCATTCAGAGGGACCTGGACAGGCTGGAGAGTTGGGCGGGGAGAAATTTAATGAAATATAACAAGGGCAAGTGTAGAGTCCTGCATCTGGGCAAGAACAACCCCATGTGTGAGTACAAGTTGGGGGCAGAGCTGTTGGAGAGCAGCGTAGGGGAAAGGGACCTGGGGGTCCTAGTGGACAACAGGATGAGCATGAGCCAGCAGTGTGCCCTTGTGGCCAAGAAGGCCAATGGCATCCTGGGGTGTATTAGAAGGGGTGTGGTCAGCAGGTCGAGAGAGGTTCTCCTCCCCCTCTACTCTGCCCTGGTGAGGCCGCATCTGGAGTATTGTGTCCAGTTCTGGGCCCCTCAGTTCAAGAAGGACAGGGAACTGCTAGAGAGAGTCCAGCGCAGAGCCACGAAGATGATTAAGGGGGTGGAACATTTCCCTTATGAGGAGAGGCTGAGGGAGCTGGGTCTCTTTAGCTTAGAGAAGAGGAGACTGAGGGGTGACCTCATTAATGTTTATAAATATGTAAAGGGCAAGTGTGATGAGGATGGAGCCAGGCTCTTCTCAGTGACATCCCTTGACAGCACAAGGGGCAATGGGTGCAAGCTGGAACACAGGAGGTTCCACATAAATATGAGGAAAAACTTCTTTACGGTGAGGGTGACCGAACACTGGAACAGGCTGCCCAGAGAGCGTGTGGAGTCTCCTTCTCTGGAGACATTCAAAACCCGCCTGGACGCGTTCCTGTGTGATATGGTCTAGGCAATCCTGCTCCGTCAGGGGGATTGGACTAGATGATCTTTCGAGGTCCCTTCCAATCCCTAACATTCTCTGATTCTGTGTGATTCTGTGATGTTACTAGTACAAAGATATTTGTCTATCAAGAAAAAGCAATTAAGAACAGGAGAAGAAAAAACATGCTTTACCTTGTTTTCCTTTAGGAAAAAATAAATTCTCACACATCCTCTTGTCTACCTGTTTATAAATATATATCAGACTATGACAGTCACTTTTGATCCACCCACATAAAATGCAGACAACAAAAGAAAAACTTCAGAGAAGTTTGGGTTGTTAAATTGTTATTTTTATTACTGCTGTAAAACAATGTGAATTTCAGAGTAATAACTCTTCATTCTGCACTTTTATCTTGAGGTGAGAGATCTGTTGGAATTAAGGAATAACCACTTTTATTGTTGAATTACTACAAAGGAGAGACCTAGATTTTTGGGGAGAATTTTTTCGTTTAATCTGTTTTAATAAATCTGTATTGCTCATGGTAGATCTTTCAAAGCGTTCATTTATAACATCTCTTTCTTTTTTCTCTGAACCATCCATATTTGTGCAGTTAAATCGCACTTAGATATTAAGTATTTAACTTTTTCCTTCACTTCACTGATATTGCCTACTCCTAATTTTTCTTGTGGTTTCCCTCTGTAAACTCAAGTGGGACAGGTACATATATGTATTTTTCAATATGTGTAGGAAGACAATGAATGGTATTTCTATACTCATCAGTTAATCCTTCTAGTCCCTTTTAGATCTAAACCTAAACCATGTTTACTCATATATTTAGAGCAATGTGAATGAGGACAGAATAGAAAAGAAAGTAAGCAAAATATACATTTTGAGGAAAAGGCAAAATATTATGAGGTAGAAACTATGCATCTAAGTTATTTTTTTAGTTTATAAAACCTTTGGAAAAGTATGTGCAACTAAAATAAATTATTACAAGATTTGATATAGGTGAATTTTGGACAACTGAATTTCAGGCAACTTCATATTGTTACAAATGTATCATCTTTCCTAATATTTAGGACCCTTGGAATGTATAGCACTCTTTATATCCACACATATACTACATGCAGCACTTCTGAAATCAGTCTTGAGTCTTCAATACCAAAGCATTCTCACTTGTCAATAAGACAAACTACATATGCGCTGCTTTTCCAAGGGATATCTGTGTACAGCTGTGTTCTAGTATTTCCAGTTATACCAATTCTTGTCCCAAAAGACAACTGGAGTGGTCCCTAGAATGAACCATACTCAGGTTTGTCTGGCAGAGGAATTATTATTTGGAATAGTAGACAAGAGTAAACAAGCAGTCTAGGACTATTGCCACACAGTAATACAGGGTGATACCCAAACTGACTGTGTAAGGTTACTTTTGAAATTGAATACTCCTGGTAATGAATGAAACAAATGTTAACCTATATTGGGATATTTCATAGATATTTTTCGATCACTGAGTACATGATAGCATGAAGATATACATTTAATATTGACAGTTTCTCACTTTAGGTTGGGAAAAATGGGATCATAATGATTTGTAATAGCTGTAAACAAAAACTGTGATAAAGATATGGAATAACCCTTAAAAAAAAGGACAAAATTCTTTATGTTCCTAAATTTCTAATATCAGATTTAGTGTGTGAAGAACATTAATCTTCAGCAGAGAAAATACAAATAGTTTCCACTGAGCTGAATGCAATGAAATGCAAATGTGTTTTTTACTGGAATATTTGCAAATACTTGTTCTCGATATTTCGACATCAAATTATAAATTTAATGCTTAAATAATTTAGGGAAGACAGGTGATATTCTTGATTTTATAAATAATGTAAAAGAAAAAATTCCTTATTTAAAACCTGAGTAAAAAGAAAGTAAATTTGAAATTTCCATATCTGGTTATGACTTGTTCCTTCTTGAGTGAATGCTGAGAAAGAGAGTCTTAACTTCTGCCAGCCTTGTTTTTGAAAATATTCTTACAAAGAAATTATATTTAACATATCTTAATTTGAATAACTTATTAATTAATATTTATAAGTGGCTGAATTTCTGTTGAAAGAGTGTGTCCATTCCTTCTAAACAGAATTCTCTGTGGCATATTTTACCCATGGTCTTTGAACGGAATTTCCATTGACATTAATAGGAATTAATGAAATAGAAACTTATTAAAAAGCATTGAAGGGTATTTTGATCTTGGTGTTTTATCATAATGTAAAAAACATAGAGGACAAATAAGTTTGCACTACCTCACTTACAAGTGGAATATTTATTTAAAAAAGCAGTTTGGTTTTGTGCAAGCAAGCAATGTGCATGATTTCAGAGATAACTGACAATTAAATCTAGGACAATGAAAATTCTTAATTGGAGAGAGGTTGAAACAATTGGGCCAGTTTGCTTTAAAAAGGAGATGATCAAGAATACACAATAAAAATATCAAAAACTAGGATAGTGTAAAAAATTCAGTTATGCTTATTTTCAGAGTACCTGAACAAGAAGTTCAAACAAATTACAATGTGGCAAATTTAAAAGGAAACACTTTTCCACTCTTCATATCATTACTGAATATCACAATGTCACTGAAGTCAAGAATCTGTGCAGAGCTGAACAAAAATGAGTCTAGTTTGGCAATTCCTGTGTTCCCTGACAGATGACAATCTCAAGGTAACAATCCGTAGCTTTAAATGGCAGGGAGTTGGTAGTACAATGTCATATTCAGTTTGAAAATAGTTACTACCTATCAAAGAAGACTAATATAGTTACTTGGTGAATTACACACCTCCCTCAAAATAATGCAGTTGTATGTGTTCAAAAGGAAAATACTCACAGAAGAAACTAATATATTTTAAATTGTACAATTTATTTTCTACTTTAGTATCTAGAATCAGGAACAAAATGACTTGAAGGTTTAGAAGTAGTAACATACTCACTAGCCATTTTCATAATATTAAAAAGTTAATGGACAATGCCAAGTATTCCTTTTAGACAAGACATATAGTATTGCAACTGGAAAATTAGTTTTTTTTTAGAAGGAGGGTGATTTTTAATTAGTGCTTTAAAATATAATATAATTTCATAAGAATATATTACCTTCTGTGGGTAATACTTGATGAGACAGCAGTAAGATTAAAGCAAGCAATTTTAGGCAGTGACTGTTTAAGGCATCACTGATCTTTATATTCTTCATTTCAAATGACAGGGAATCTTTTTGTAACCTTTTTATGCAGCACTAAGAAATACAGGCCTCTGAAAGATTTCATCTTCTTGGAGAAGCTGAAAATAAAAAAACTGTACAGGCAGAGTTTTCAAGTTAATATAATATGATTCATAAGATAACCAAAATCCATAGGATGATATTCTTACCTCTGTTTTGACATGCTATGATGATAATAACTGGAGTGGCCTTGAAAAACCTTTAAAGGATTTAAGAGGAATTGAACAAATATACAGGAGTCAACTGCAGCATTGCCTTCTTTGTAAAGCTTGCAAGTAGATTTGAGGGCAGGGGAGTTTTGTTAGAGGACAGAGCACTTAGCTTGATAAAGCAGCAGTAAGAATACCAACCATTTAGGTGAGCTTTGAAGAGACCAAGATGAGACAGGCTATCTTCTTACTTCTTTGCTGTGTCCTTGTACAAGGCAATGAAAGTCAAACGGAGATCCACAGTTTATTATGTAAGAGAAAGAAAGCAGTAACAGCGACATCAGCAACTAATCGGCATATTTAACATATTCACATCAAAATGATTGGTACAGCAAGTCTTGCAGATGAACGTGTTAACATATATTTTATATATAGCGTATATATGTCTAGACATGTATAACATGTATAGCATATATATATATGACTAGACTGGATTCTTCCTTTTAATAACTGTTACATAGTTGTCGCAGTTTAAGGCTGAGCGGGCAGTTAAATGGATGGCAGACGCTCTCTGGAACCTTCTACTCCAGAGGGGAAAGGAAAAGAGAAAAGGGAGTGACACTTACGGGCTGGAAAAGTTAAAACAGTTTCAATGAACAATAACAAGGAAAATAAAGAGTATAATTGTCCTGGTTTGGCCCAAACCAGGCCAATTAGTCTTAGAGAAACCAAGGTCACTGCTAAATTCCTCACTGCTTACGAGTGAAGAGCCAAAGGGGGGTCGCAGCTGCAGGGGGGAGCAGACAGGGCAGGTGACCCAAGATTGACCAACGAGGTATTCCATCCCATACACGTCATTCTCACTTTCCTATTTATCACTAACCCACTGCCTCCTGGAGGTGGGGCCCAGGAGGGAGGGGCCCTCCTGTCTCCCACTGATTGGTACCAGCTTTGCCAGTTTCCAGTTAAAAGCCTGCAGGTGTGATGGCAGGGAGCTTTTGCATTTTGCCCTGTGCCCGTGCTGGGGGGAGTTACTGCATTTTTCTCTCTGCCCTTGCTGGGTGGAGCTTTTGCATTTTGCCCTCTGCCCGTGCTGGGGGGAGCTACTGCATTTTTCTCTCTGCCCATGCTGGGGGGAGCAACTCTGCCTGAGGAGGATTTCCAAGCTCTTGATCTTGGTTTTGTACATATTTGTATATATTTGGTTATTTCTATTATTATTGTTATTATATTCTTTTTTCATTATTATAGTTTATTAAAACTGTTTTAACTTTCCAACCCATAAGTCTCTCTCCCTTTTCCCTTTCTCTTTCCCTGGGGGGGGGGGGGGGGGGAGAGGGTTAACAGAGAGCATCTGCCACCTGGTTAATAGCTGGCCCAGCTTTAAACCGTGACAGATTCATTGGTGCCCAACGTGGGGCTCGAGAGAAGCTCCAACAGGTTGCTCTGATAAGTTGAATCCTGGCTCTGGTGGGAGGAGACCCGGAGAGCTCAGCTGAGAGAATATCAGATTTCTTCCTTTGAGATTTACGAGGGGTTGGAAAGTTAAAACAGATAGTGAAGATGGTGATGTCATTTTTGAATGCTGTGTTATCTCATCTTTTTATGGAGTTTCTTTCACAATTGAGTATTGCAATGATGCCTTACCTGCCGTGGGCACTGTGTTATTGCTTGCTTCTTATGAATGTTTACATGCAGTTTAGCAGTGGGCGCTGGTCGAAATGTATTGTTTCGGTATGGGGTTTGATACTGATTTATGCTGTGATAAACTGGGCAGTTAATATTCCGATCTCTTATCTCTATGACACAATGATGGGCAGCTTTAATCGCGAATCAGTAGCAGCAACTTCATCTGCACGTTCCAGGCGTCCTTTAGCAGATTCTGTTAATGATTACACTTCCAGTTTTACTTTGGGAAATAGTACCTACTCCTTTTCTGCCAAGCTGATTCCACTAGATTTTGCGAAATTAGGATGGTGCTGTCTAGGTGGCATGTTTTTATTCTCGGTTGTCCTGAATGTGTTTCTGATGTGGGATAAGATTAAATATCGGTGCAGGGACAGTTGTAGGTGTTATGCAGCCACCTCAGATCCTACAGTGTGTACTGCTGCTACAGCCACTAAACCCACTGAAACCTCGGCAGCCTGTACCACAGCTGCTACACCCCCCAAGATGGCCACTGCAGCTACTCAGACTCTCAGCACTCCCAAGACAGCCACTGCATCTACTCAGACTCCAGCATCTATCGAATCTGTACCAATTGCTCCTGTAACCAGGAAGAAATACCGAAAGAAATCAGCTCGTGAAGTGAAGGATGATGACTCAGAGCCTTCTAAGGCAGAGCCATCATATGACCCAGGTGAGGGCCCTTCTCAGGCAGAGTTAGGGCCTGACACAGATGGGGGTTTCCTCGATCGTCCTTTTAAAGCAGACCCATCACAGAAGAAAGGTCCTTCTAAAGCAGAACTATCACAAGAGGAGGACTCGGACGTAGAGATAACCTACCACTCTTTATCCCTGAAGGACCTGAGAAATATAAGGAAAGACTTCAGCCGTTATGACAGTGAACCTATTATTACCTGGTTGCTCCGATGCTGGGACAATGGGGCAGACAGCATGCAATTGGATGGCAGAGAAGCCAGACAGCTGGGATCCCTGTCCAGAGATGGTGGTATTGATAAGGCGCTCGCAAGAAAGTCAAACACTATCAGTCTCTGGAGGCGACTCTTGTCATCTGTAAAGAGCAGGTATCCCTATAAAGATGATGTTATGAGTCACCTAAGCAAATGGACCACTATAGAAAAAGGTATTAACTACCTTAGAGAACTGGCTGTGCAACAGATCATTTATAGACACCCACGGGACATTGTAGATCCTGATGAAGTGGAATGCAACCGATCCATGTTCCGGAAGGTTGTGAAGAATGCTCCACCGACATATACCCATACATTGTCAATATTAGTATGGGGAGAAGATGCTATGGCAAGATCTAGTGTGGGCGAAATGGCTAACTGTATGCGACAGTATGAAGATAGTATTTCTTCCCCACTGCAGGCACGCATCTCGGCTGTGGAAAAACTGACTAAGGAAAACAAGGACCCATTTAAACAACTGTCAGACAAACTGTCCAAGATAGAGAATAAACTTGACTCTACCTACACAGGCGCGCGTTGCAGCTGTTAGGAGCAAACGCTCTCCTACAGGACCAGCTCAAAGGAAACAGAACACATCACGAGGTATCCTGTGGTTTGCCCTGCGTGGTTATGGGGAGGACATGAGCAGATGGCATGGACAACCTACCAGTACCCTACAGGCACGAGTACGTGAGTTGCAAGCTAAAAGAAATACCAGAGAGAATTTTTCTAGAAGGATGGCTGCTCCAGTTACCAGTGAGCAGGACCCCAGTCAGGGTAGATGGGCCTCAAATCCCTTTTTCCCAAGTGTGAATAGGAGAAATGAAGGTCCAGTCCCTGTGAGCAGCACGAATCCATTTCTTAATTAGGGGGGCCCTGCCTCCAGCCAGGTGGAGGAGAGGGACAACCGAGTTTATTGGACTGTGTGGATTCGATGGCCTGGCACATCAAAACCACAAAAGTATCGCGCCTTGGTAGACACTGGTGCACAGTGCACCCTAATGCCATCGGATCATAAAGGGGCAGAATCTATCAGTATTTCAGGAGTAACAGGAGGATCTCAAGTGTTATCTGTATTGGAGGCTGAAGTGAGCCTAACTAAAAATGAATGGAAAAAGCACCCCATTGTGACTGGCCCAGATGCTCCGTGCATCCTTGGCATAGACTACCTCAAGAGAGGGTATTTTAAGGACCCAAAAGGGTATAGATGGGCCTTTGGTATAGCAGCTGTAGAGACTGAGGACATTAAACAGCTGTCTACCTTGCCTGGCCTCTCAGAAGATCCTTCTGTTGTGGGGTTGCTGAAGGTTGAAGAACAACAGGTGCCAATTGCTACTGCCACGGTGCACCGACGACAATATCGCACCAATCGAGACTCCCTGATCCCCATTCATAAACTGATTAGACAATTAGAAAATCAAGGAGTGATTGGCAAGACTCGCTCACCCTTTAATAGTCCTATATGGCCAGTGCGAAAGTCTGATTGAGAATGGAGATTAACTGTGGACTATCGTGGCCTAAATGAAGTTATGCCACCGCTGAGTGCTGCTGTGCCAGACATGCTAGAACTTCAATACGAACTGGAGTCAAAGGCAGCCAAGTGGTATGCCACCATAGACATTGCTAATGCATTTTTCTCTATTCCTTTGGCACCAAAGTGCAGGCCACAGTTTGCTTTTACCTGGAGAGGTATCCAGTATACCTGGAATCGACTGCCCCAGGGGTGGAAACACAGTCCTACTATTTGCCACGGACTGATCCAGACTGCACTAGAAAAGGGTGGAGCTCCAGAACATTTGCAATACATTGATGACATCATTGTATGGGGTGATACAGCAGCAGAAGTTTTTGACAAAGGGGAGAAAATAATTCAAATTCTTCTGCAAGCTGGTTTTGTCATAAAAAGAGGCAAGGTCAAGGGACCTGCCCGGGAGATCCAGTTTTTAGGGATTAAATGGCAAGATGGGCGTCGCCAGATCCCGATAGAGGTGATCAACAAAATAACAGCTATGTCCGCACCAACTAACAAAAAGGAAACACAAGCCTTCTTAGGCGTTGTGGGTTTCTGGAGAATGCATATTCCAGATTACAGCCAGATTGTACGCCCTCTTTATCAAGTGACCAGAAAGAAGAATGATTTTCAGTGGGGTCCTGAACAACAACAGGCTTTTGAACAGATTAAACAAGAGATTGTGCATGCAGTAGCCCTTGGACCAGTCCGTACGGGACAAGATGTTAAAAATGTGCTCTACACCGCAGCTGGGGACAACGGTCCTACCTGAAGCCTCTGGCAGAAAGTACCAGGGGAGACTCGAGGTCGACCCCTAGGATTTTGGAGTCGAGGATACAAGGGCTCCGAGGCCAATTACACCCCAACTGAAAAAGAGATACTGGCAGCATATGAAGGAGTTAGAGCTGCTTCAGAGGTAATTGGTACTGAAGCACAACTTCTCCTAGCACCTCGATTACCAGTACTAGGCTGGATGTTCAAGGGTAAGGTTCCCACTACCCATCATGCAACTGATGCTACATGGAGTAAATGGATTGCATTAATTACACAGAGGGCTCGAATAGGAAACCCTAATCGCCCAGGAATCTTAGAAGTGATCATGGACTGGCCAGAAGGCAAAGACTTCGGAATGCCACCAGAAAAGGAGGTGACACGTGCTGAAGAAGCCCCACCATATAATGAACTACCAGAGGATGAGAAGCAGTATGCCCTGTTCACCGATGGATCCTGCCGTCTTGTAGGAAAGCATCGGAAGTGGAAAGCTGCTGTATGGAGTCCTATACGACGAGTCACAGAAGCCACAGAAGGACAAGGTGAATCAAGTCAATTCGCAGAGGTAAAAGCCATCCAGCTGGCTTTAGGCATTGCTGAACGAGAAAAGTGGCCAAGGCTGTATCTTTATACTGACTCATGGATGGTGGCAAATGCCTTGTGGGGGTGGTTAAAGCAGTGGAAGCGAAGCAACTGGCAGCGCAAAGGTAAACCTATTTGGGCTGTTGAACTGTGGCAAGATATTGCTGCTCGGCTAGAGAAACTAGTCGTGAAGGCACGTCATGTAGATGCTCACGTACCTAAAAGTTGGGCAACTGAGGAACATCGAAACAACCAACAAGCGGATCAAGCTGCTAAAGTGTTCCAAATAGATTTGGACTGGGAACACAAAGGTGAACTATTTTTAGCTCGGTGGGCTCATGACATTTCAGGTCATCAAGGGAGAGATGCAACATACAGATGGGCTCGTGACCGAGGGGTGGACTTAACTATGGACTCTATTGCACAGGTTATCCATGATTGTGAAACGTGCGCCACAATTAAGCAAGCCAAACGGTTAAAACCTTTGTGGTATGGGGGGGCGGTGGTTGAAATATAAATATGGGGAGGCCTGGCAAATTGACTATATCACACTCCCTCAAACCCGCCAGGGTAAACGCTATGTGCTTACCATGGTGGAGGCGACCACCGGATGGTTGGAAACATACTCTGTGCCCCATGCCACTGCCCGGAACACTATTCTGGGCCTCGAAAAGCAAATCTTGTGGCGACACGGCACACCAGAGAGAATTGAGTTGGACAACGGGACTCATTTCAAAAACAGTCTCATAGATAACTGGGCCAAAGAGCATGGCATTGAATGGGTATATCACATCCCCTATCATGCACCAGCCTCTGGGAAAATTGAACGGTATAATGGGCTGTTAAAAACTACCCTGAAAGCAATGGGGGGTGGAACCTTTAAAAACTGGGATAAACATCTGGCACAAGCTACCTGGTTAGTTAACACCAGGGGATCTATCAATCGAGCTGGCCCTGCTCAGTCAGACCTTCTACATACAGTAGAAGGAGATAAAGTCCCTGTGGTGCATGAAAGGAATCTATTGGGAAAAACTGTCTGGATTCTTCCTGCAACGGGCAAAGGTAAACCCATTCGTGGGATTGCTTTTGCTCAGGGACCTGGATGTACTTGGTGGGTGATGTTGCAAGATGGTGAAGTCCGATGTGTCCCTGAAGGTGATCTGATTCTGGGTGAAACTACTTAAGTCTGAACTGTATGTTGTTGCTGCATAAGTGTCTTTCAGGTTAAGACAGTGGTGATGAGACCGGAGCTAGCTTCATCAAGTGGCGTCCAGTAACCTCCTCGAGTCTGACATCTTTAACCTGCAACCCGTGGGCACGAACCATGACGAAAGAGAGACTGCTAGCCAGAGAGACTGCTGAGAGACTGCTAGCCAGATGGAAACCCACAATCCTGAACCAAATGAACTTAATGAACTTTTTGTATAGAGATGAATCATAAACTAGTGATATGTGTATATATATTTGAAAATGAAAAGGTAGTGGTGATCTGAGTATGACGTGAATGGTATGGAATAAGGGGTGGAATGTCCTGGTTTGGCCCAAACCAGGCCCATTAGTCTTAGAGAAACCAAGGTCACTGCTAAATTCCTCACTGCTTACGAGTGAAGAGCCAAAGGGGGGTCGCAGCTGCAGGGGGGAGCAGACAGGGCAGGTGACCCAAGATTGACCAACGAGGTATTCCATCCCATACATGTCATTCTCACTTTCCTATTTATCACTAACCCACTGCCTCCTGGAGGTGGGGCCCAGGAGGGAGGGGCCCTCCTGTCTCCCACTGATTGGTACCAGCTTTGCCAATTCTCCAGTTAAAAGCCTGCAGGTGTGATGGCAGGGAGCTTTTGCATTTTGCCCTCTGCCCGTGCTGGGGGGAGCTACTGCATTTTTCTCTCTGCCCGTGCTGGGTGGAGCTTTTGCATTTTGCCCTCTGCCCGTGCTGGGGGGAGCTACTGCATTTTTCTCTCTGCCCATGCTGGGGGGAGCAACTCTGCCTGAGGAGGATTTCCAAGCTCTTGATCTTGGTTTTGTACATATTTGTATATATTTGGTTATTTCTATTATTATTGTTATTATATTCTTTTTTCATTATTATAGTTTATTAAAACTGTTTTAACTTTCCAACCCATAAGTCTCTCTCCCTTTTCCCTTTCTCTTTCCCTGGGGGGGGGGGCGGGGAGAGGGTTAACAGAGAGCATCTGCCACCTGGTTAATAGCTGGCCCAGCTTTAAACCGTGACAATAATAAATAATGAATTGTATACAAAACCGCTACTGATTTCCTCCCGATGACACCCACGTCCCTGCTGATGCTGCAGGGCAGGCGCTGGGCAGTCCCGAAGCACATGTGGCAGCAGGTGGGAACTGGGTTCAGAAGCCATGGCAGGAGCACGGGCAGAGTCCTCCCAGGATGTCAGCCATAGGGGAAGAGAGCGCAACCCTCGTGTTCCCTCAGCTTTATACTGAGGATAACGTGTGTGGGATGGAATACCCTGTTGGTCAGTTCAGGTCACCTGTCCTGTCCACCCCTTCCCACAGGTGCGGCACTCTACAGCCCCTTTCTCTGTGGGACAAAGAGACCCAACAGGGACCCTAGTTCCAGCGGCAACAGGCAGTGTAGTCCACTTCAGGAAGTAAAGTCACTTAAAGGAAACTTAACAGAAAAGTCCATCCTAGTCCAAATCAGGACAATAGTTTTGCTTCATGGATGGTATCAGTGATCTAATAATATATCCTAGTTCTTGGTAGTTCTTGGCATGGAAATTTGACAATGTAACATATCTCATGAGCCATAGTGCTTGTTTTGATAACCATTTATAGCTTTTTTCTTTAATTGAAACCCACTATAACAGTTCAAGTTATTTTTTTCATACTATATTTAAATATGTTAATTTATATCTATGTGTGTGTGCCTGTGTGCACACACTCATGAGCACATCAGGGATGGGGAAGAATAATTTAGTTACATGGGACTCAGGGAAAGAAATTAAGACAATACATATATAACCTTCTGTTCTTCCATCTTGTTTCCTTACTTTGTAGATTAGGGAAATTTGCTATGAACCCAAGTGCAGGTTTGCCTCATTTGCCTCTTTGCTTTTAGCATTAGTCTGCTAAGTATACTTGGTACAAGTTTGAAGAGCTCAGGATGAGACTATGAAAACTCTTTTGCTCACACTTGTACAAAATCTATCTTTTTATGTCCATTAACTAAAGGACTTCAGCAGTAAATGATGGGAAATGTTGTAATCAAGCTATTTATGATGCTGAAACGTCAGTCAAAAGGGTACACAGTTGCAGCATGAGTTCCACCTAGTAAAACTGAATATGTGTTTCCTCAGAGATCAAACTAACAGCAGAGCTGTGACTCATTTTGGATTCTCAAGAGTTTAAAGCTCTGCATTAAAGTAGAAATCACCAAGATCTATGGTAGTCCATATGTTTAAAATTAACCAATTGTTTGCTCAGAAATCAGTTACCCACAGTATCTCATAACTTTTGCCTTATTATCTAAAATCTATTAAATCATTCAACAGCTTCCTGATCATACTCTGGCTTATGTTTGTTAAAACCTTCTCCTAGTGTTCTGTCTTGAGTACTTTTATCTATTTTTCCAAATTTTGGTTGATTCGAATCTGATGTTCTTTTATGTCTGTGTTAGTTTTGTTTATTGTTTTGCATTTGTGTTATTAAGAGTCAGAAATATATCAAGTTGCCTTGTTTCCTCTTCTTATGTAATGAGTTCTTTGATATCAATTAAGAAAATATATGAATATATCTACATCTGGAGCTTAAGGAAAACCTTGTACTTGTTTTTGTATAATATTTTGTATGATATTCAACCTTTGCATATGTGGGTACATAAGCAGATACTTAATAGACTGTCAGTAATGACTTTTCAGTGTTAAGAGTTGTAAAATATCCATGAAAACACACTATCTGCCCAAAGTTGCCATAATTTGTGTGTTCTATATTCTTCAGCAAAATGCAGCATTGATTTGTAAGAAAATAAATTTTATTTAGTAATAAAAATATGTCTTCTCCAGAATTACAGAGTAGTTCCTGTGGCAATCCAGGAGTTCCACCAAAGGGTATCTTGTACGGTACAAGATTTGATGTTGGTGACAAAATCCGATACAGCTGTGTAACTGGATATATTTTGGATGGCCATCCTCAGCTTACTTGCATAGCTAACTCTGTGACTACGGCATCGTGGGACTTCCCTGTTCCTATCTGTAGAGGTAAGAGAAATGCTACTGTAATGTTCTCGACTACATACATTATATTTATTAGCATGAACAACTTTAAATCTCTGTGTTAATAATTAACTTTTAGACTGTGATTAAAGAAAGAAAAGGCTTTTTGAATATTTTGATCTCTTGCTCACATGTATGATCTGCCTCAGTGTATGCACCTGCTAGTTTTTAAGTCAATATCCTATTAAAGTGTTATTTCTCATTTATTTTAAAATATATTTAATGAAATAAGAACTAGAAACCTAGTAATAAGTAGGATATAAATGTCTGTGTTCAACACATTTACAACTATGGGAATGTAAATTTGGGATCCTAAGGACCGACTTTTTGTCAAGTATTAACTTGGTTATTGAGCAAATAGAAGTTTGAAACTACCAAAGCAGTAGAGTTAGAGGGACTTCCCCTTATTCTAAGTCAAATTTGATATCTTAAGATTTCTATGTAGGATATCCCTTGTATTCTAATAAATATTGTAGGTCAAATCCTTTTCCCTTGCTCACATTAGAAATATAGCAGTAGTAGGGGATCCTGTTTTATGGGTAAATCTTATTTTCTGAGGCTTTTGGAGAGAAATGTTTCCAGAGTAATGAAAAGAGCTAAGATGATAAAAACTATCATGATAAAACTATCACTACTATACACAACTAAATACAATAAAGATAGTATTTTGATGAAACACTGTTATGTCAGGCAAGCTTGAGATCCTTTCTAGATTCACAGGTTAACTTTACAGAATGTAATATTTATATTTGTATAAAAAATTTGATGCAGTGTTGCAGGGGCTACAAAAACATTCCAACTGAAATTGGCATTGTAATAAATTTCTGATTAAAAAAAATCAAAATTCAGTTGGGTTAAAACCTGGTGAACCAATACAACAAAAAAGTAGTTATATGTGGGAAAAGTGTATCATTGGAAATGCCATTCTATTGTTTCCTATTCTTGAGCTTAGAGCTATTTAATATGTTTATCCATGATCTTGAAGAAAATACAAAGTTATTACTAATAATACTATTTTCTATTACAATTATTTATAACTCCTGAATCTTCCCCTCCTACTTCACAGAAAAATGCTAGCTAATAATGAAAAAGATATACAATCAAGGCATAAATCCAAATTATGTTTGTGGAGATGATCATAAAAAAGATTTTATGAGAATACGTTAACTTGTACAAAACCTACCCTTGTAACAAAGTAGCAGGTTAATGGACTTCACTGTACATCATTGTTCAAATTCTTGATCTGCCAATTTTGAAATTAATTGGGATAAAAAATTGTACTTTTAAATGAGGAAGATGAGAGACAAACTGATGCTTCCACTTGCCAGTCAGTCATCACAGTCACAGTGTTACACATGCTTTCTTTTGATACAATGTTTTTCAGTAGAACTTTGGATAGTTTTTGTTTTTATCCCAAGGGGATGTGAAAATACACAGTGTAAATTTGAATTGGAGTGATAAGCTCCCAAAGTGTTGCTGTGGTTAAACATAACTCTAGTGTGTAAGCAGAAGACTATCGCATAATAATATGAAAAACATATTCCTTTTTATTCATGATTAGAGAGGTCATTATCTGAATAGTGTCACCCTCTAGGGCAAAATAGAGTTGACAAATTGGAAAGGATTCAGGAAAAAAAGAAAACAAGTTCTGTTAGGTTTCAAAATTATCATTTTGTCTAGAGACTGAAGGAATGAAAACTTTTTGGTGTATGTGAAAGGGGATGAAGAGGTGACTTGATTTACTGCAGAAACTCATGCAGAAGGAAAATATTTTTTGGAGAAGACCTATCTCTAATCAATAACAGTGAAGAATCTAAAAGGTAAAAGCTTGATAAATAAAAAATAAAAACCCCCAAGGCATACATTGTAATACAAATTACTGAAATGTAACATAGGAATGTGACAGATTCTTGATTTGAGTTTTAAGATCAGGCATATGGCTTAAAGGCTTAATGCACCAAATTACTGCTAAGGTATTTTTGGTCTATGTCTGATAAAAAAATTAACTAATTATTTTCAATAGTTCCTTCTATGAGTCTATGTTTGATATCAGAAACATCTAACTTTACATTTAATACAGAGACCTTTGTGGTTGCATTCTAATGAATTTGTCTGAATTTTGTCTAATGCAATTATCCAACACAGAATTCTTCAGAAGGCTGCTGAAGGTGATTATGCACTAATGAGCTTCTTATCTCTTTCTCTCTGTTTGCTGTGGAGACTGATTAAACACTCATCTTTAAAGAGTTCCTCTGATAAATGTCTTACTGTTCCCTACCAATGATCCTTACATCTAAAACAGAATCCTGAGACAAAGAAGTGAAGTAGTACATAATTTTGAGAGTATATGTATAAGAACTAAGTTTTCTCAACACTAAACAATTTGACTACTGTTTTTTTTGTAGATGGCCTCTTCCAGACATGCATATACTCATTGCTCCTTTAAATATAATTAGTTGGATTGGGGAAATACAGAGTATTTCAACGCCATGACCTAGGAAATGTTATTGTCTGATTTGTTAGAAAAAAAAAAAGCCCCAAGAATAGCACAAAAGTACACTTTATTAAATATATTTTGGGTTGTTTTTTCTTTTTTTTTTTTTTTGTTTTTACCTATAGGAAATAAATTGAACAAAGTTCTAACCTACAGTATGCTTAGATGTCAGTGGAGTTAAGCTCATAGATATCTTTAGATCATCTGTGTGTAAACGTCACTGTCATCTGCCTCTTGTAATTCAGAACAAGTAAATTTGGGCTGTAATTTTTTTTCAGATCATTCCTTTTATGTTGCCTTCACTGTGAATGAAGAGATCAGGAGGATGTCATGCTTGTGTTTTAGCAATGTAATTCTTATGAATTGGTGTCTCAATGAGCGGAATTTGATTGGAATCAATAGTGCTTCATATTGCCACAAGCATCCATACATGAGACCCTATTACATGCTTATGGTTTAAATTTGATGCCTAACACTGATATTTGTATTTTTTTAAGTTATACATTTTTGGGCCAGATTTTATTAACGAAGAAAAGAGTTCTTCCACAAATGACTTCCTTTTTCTTCACTAGTCTCCTTAGAATTGTATTGAAAAATCAGTGCACACACCTAACAAGTGCTTTATTTCATAACCTGTGTCTCAGTGAACATAGTTTGAATGCACAAAGTTTTTCACCTGTCATTTGCATGTTCTGACATTAATTAAAATACTGTAATTTTTATTAGATTTACTAGAAGTGCAAAAAACACCTTAACTAAAAGAAAGCTAAATTGGATTTATTGTGTTGAGGTCAATTATACTGTGCACAACCCATGACTAGTTTATAAATAAAGTCTTCTTTCCTGACAAATTAATTTTGATAAGGTTGTTTTCAACCGTGAAACATGACAGCAGCTTTATCATATCACCTATTCCTGAGATAATATTGCAGCTTACAGTTTCTCTATAATGCAGCAAGCTAGGAATAATTTACTGAGGCTAATAAATAAGTTTACATTTATATATAATATTGTCTTTCTATAAAGTTTATAATAATTAGACAATTTCATAATCAAGGAAGTATTCTGACTTTTATATTTTTAAAGCTTTTCCTATTCCAGGGTAAAATGGATGTTGTAAGAATCTTCATTCTAAAACTGGGTTTTTTTTAGAATTCAGAAATTTCAAAAACAGAATATAGTTTTACTTGTATTCCTATAAGCTCTATTAAAATATTTTCATTGTTGCCTGTACACCTAACTACAAAATATTTGTGACTATAAAACTTCTGTTCATATTTTTAAAAAGAGGTTTTGTTTTTCCATTTGTTTGAATTGACATGTATTTTGGTCAGACTAGTGCACAAGCTGCTGACTAGGTACTTTTTTGACATGGACAAAATGCATTTCTGCTTTTTTGATTATTTATTTGGGAGGATATTGAGTTATTTTTCCATATTTTCCATATTTCATGAGAGGTAAAAGACTAAAGAGGTTGTTACTAAATTCCAAGTCTGGGAATTCTGTAGTTCCTCTGCAACATATATATATATGTACATATAATTTCTTCTTTAGTGGATTTATTCCAAATAAACTGGATCAAGATATTTATAAGCTCATATTTTAAAAAGTGATATAACAGGTATTGAACTTGAATATTAGAATATTCAGCTCACTATTGAAGTGTTTTGCTATTTCCTGTGTGCAGAACTCACCAGAAAGGAAAATTTGTTAATTGAAAGTCACTGGTATAATTCTGTGATTACATAGTTGTATGTCTATATATATTTCAACTATATGAGGTAAGTTTTAGGTCAGATGAACCAGAGAGTGTCTTCAGATTAAATTAAAGTGTACCTAAGAGTCTTGTAGACACTCCAGTACACTTTCTTGAAGGGGTATATCTGTTTATATATGGCCTATAGTAATACCGAATTTTGAAAAAAAAAAAAAAAAGAGAATTAAACTTCACATAATTACCAAGAAATAGTCATCTAACAATGTAAGCATTTCACAGACAGATAAATTTGTTTGCAGGTATGTAAATGACTTTATAACAGCGTGGCAAATAGACCTGGTAATATAATCAGGAAATAAGCTGGCTCTGCCTTTGTGTCGTTGTTGTAAGCTGGGTTTTGTAAGCTGTGAAGAGAACAAAGCAGGAGATAAAGTCAAAGTACTGTACCTGATACCATGCAGTGTATTAACTAGTGGAACTGACAGTAAACACAGCGGAAAATAAAGTGCGTTATCTCAAAAGCAGGAATAAATTACATCTCATGGGGAATGAGCAGTTTTTTATCTGAAACCAGTTCTTATATGCAAACAGTTGTTACTGCTTAGTCTTGGGAAAAGCCTCAGTATAGCTGTGTGAGACTGGAGTAAAAACATATTGGGTTATTTAAAGAAAGTTAAAAAGAAAACCAGCAAAATATTTAATAGAATAATATGTTTGTATATAAGATATGAAGATGACTTGAAACTAGTGAATGAGCAATTCTTCAGATATCATTCACAGATCCTCTTTGGGACATTATGAAACAGTAGCTTAGAATGGCCAACACTCTTATGATTGGTGCATTAAAAAATGTAAGTGGTCTACAAATGGCAATGATGCTCCCCTAAAATTAGATAAGTTAATTAAGATTGGGGGAGGGGGAGAAATGATGAAAAAGGTCTACCATTTTATTGAAATAGTAATATACTGTAAATGTTGGGTGTTTTCAAGTAGAATGCCGTATAGTTTCAAGCAGGACCCAGAAACTCTGAAAAATAGTACCCTGAATGACTTTTTTTTATGAAGAAAGTTACATCACTTTCTGTTGCTTTGAATTTTTGCAATAAAAAAAACGTTGTGAGTTTTTTATTTTAGTTATCTTTAAAATTTGTAATTTTTAAGACCAATGGAATCAAACTTTTGTGTCTATGAAAAGCATTGAAATTACTCTCTAGTATACCCTACCATACTTGTCTTGTCTCATTATATTAGTGTTATTCTCAGGATAGTATCTGTTTCTCATTATTAGGGTCATTTCACATAAATACACAGTCCACTTATGTGAACAAATATATTCGAGCCTGAAGAATAGGAAATCCCCACTTGAATTTTAACGTGTGACCAGGTCCATGGATTTCTTATTATTCAAAGTAGTAGTGAAACTTTACTGAATTATTTGAAGCTACTCTAAGTCATTATTGATGTATTATGAACCAGGAAATTGGTACAGAAGTATAAATGTTTATTATATTAGAGTTATCATATATTTTGAACACTAATGCTAAAATATACTAGTTCTACTGTGCTAATAATAATATTAGCATTGCTAATATAAATAAAGTCTGTTAAATAGAAGTCACTGAAAATATACAAGGAGTAATACCTATCTAACATAGTATGCATTCCTTAGCCAAACAACATGATTCATGAGAATATCGATTGGTTTTAATACATTACATTAATGTCCAAAACCTGTATTTGTTCATTTATGATAATGGTGGACACATAACTAAGTTTGTATTGTGGGTGGAGAACTTGAAATACCCATTGTGCTTACCTGTGATAATTTACAGTGTGCAATGATGTGCTACAGCAGTAGTGATGATACTTTAAAAAAAAAAATCATTACTAATTTTTAGAAAGCAAGCTCAGTATGAAAATTTTTTTAACAAAAGAGAATTTAATTTTATTAAGGGTTTTTTTTAATCAGGATTTAAATGTTCAAAGGGTGATTAAGAGATATACAAAAGATTGGGATATAGTTAACAGCTTATGAAGCAACACAAAATATCTTAAAATGTTTTCTTTACTTGTCCTTTTATTAGAAATGTATATATCCAGGTCAGAATATTCATCAGAACATCAGAATCACACTTTTGTTTGGTTTACATTGTTTGGCTTTGCACATCCTCATGAGATTTCAGGAATTCCTATCAGTCATGAGGAGAGCTGTCCTAAGATCCTTTAGAAGCTTACATTAGCAGTGGGCAAACTCTCAGCTGATGTGATAAAGTCCAGAATAAAAAGGTATTTGGACGAAAGTAATTAGCATTCATCAGTCCAGTAACCATCTTAATTTGGAAAACAGGCCTCTTAAATTACATCTCCAAACACTATATAGAGGACTGGGGAAAGCAGCAGAACTGAGCCGTTTCTAAAGAAATGAAATTATGTTTAGAAGAAGAAATAAATTATATGTCATTATTTCAGAAAGGAAACATTTGGAGACAGTGGTAGTTCACACAAAGGTAAGGAAAAGAAAGATATTACAATGCATTATCTTGCTACTTTTCATGGAAAAAGTACAATAAGATCAAAAGATTGATATAACAATTGATACAGACAAAGAAGAGGAAAACAGAGAGACTAGATTTTAAATTCAAGAAATCTAACCCAGTACTGAACAAAATAAAACTTCTTGAACACCAAAATGTTTGAGCCTGTGGTTATATTCAAGGCTGGGAATTAGGACTTCTTACAAGTGGGTGAAAGTTAGTGGGGGTGGTTAATGAAAAGCTTGAAACACTGCTTTTATCTCCTGATTTCTTAAGAAGTTTCTTAAGCAAGGACAAAAGACATAGTAGTAAATGATGTATTGACCATATTCACATATGCTATTGAAATTATGCTGCAGAATTGTCACTGAGGACAACATAACAGTGAGAATTATACCTGCAATTGAAAGGGGAGAAGATTACTCTGAAGGATCAAGACAAGTGAATGGGAAGGAGGAACCTGGAAAAGTAAAATACTGGTTTAGGCTGAAAATAGACAACAATTTGAATAGTTTGTTTTGGTAATATGTATAATGTAATCATCAAAGCACAATACTAGAGGTATTAATTCCAGCAAAGCCACAATCTTTTGCATGAGATTTAACACTAGTTTCTAATCAAATTTAATTTTTAGGAACCTCTGAAGACTATTTTAAGAGGAGAGGTGTTAAATGTATAACTCTAGCTTGATTCCAGTTTGGGCTAGTAAATTCTGCTTAAGCTAAATAATTGTTTCCCTGTACATCTTACATTCTTAGGTTCATTTTCTATGTGGCATACCTGGATAAATCCTTTCTAGTGACCAATTATCTTAAATAATATTTGTAAAATAATTTGAGGTACTTTTTGAAAGTAATTACTGGTAAAGCCCAGGTTCATTAACTCAATTTATTAAGCTGCTTAATCCAAAAAGCTTTTGCTGCCATAGGCTTTTAAAGAGACTAGTATATTTTCCTCAGATTATTGAAATTATTACTTGATAAAACTTTCTGTATCTCTCAGTTTCTGCCTAAAATTAGAATTTACCTTGTTATAAATGCAAATTGTGAAAATATTATTCAGTATTTAAGTAACACTTTGCAAACCCTGATTTATAACTCAGTTTTAATTACATCTGGAAGGCAAAAGTCATAACAAATTATTTTTCTGAGAAGTCTTTAAACCCTTCAGATGTTTCTGCAAGAGAACAACTGATTGCCAGTAATGTTTTTTTGCAGGAAAAATATTTCATTGCTAAAATTCTAGCATGATATTTTAGCATTCTTCAAGACCACATCTTTATTAACCTAAAGAATGATTATTGATTAGTCTATGGAACATGAATCCTTCTATTCAGCATTAATTAATCTTCTTCTTGTCATTATTGGCAGGAGTGTTGTTTGTTTATTTAAATATTAAGATGGCATTGTCTCTGTCTTATGAGATGGATTTCGGCTCTGTAGCCTGTTTTTAAACAGAGAATATTTAAAATTGTCCACTGATGAAGGAGTCTGAAGATGGTTCAGTTGTGTTACAAAAATAAAATTTTGTTAAAAACAATCTGCTATAAGTTGTGTTGACACTGGAAGGGTATTTAAATGTAATAGAAGCTATAGCAGAGTTTTGCTACATGTGTATGAAATATTCCATTGTATTTAATGTGTCCAAGGAAGTCCCAACAGACTTAATCTTTTACAGAACTGAGTGTAATGAACATATAGGTAAGAGGTCTGCTTTGTTACCTCATTTATCTTGTATGATGGCCTTCTGAGTTTTGTTCAGGATGAAACTTTTGATAGTAGATCTGTACAAATTTAGCACATAAAATTTCTTTCACACTTCAGTCAATCAGTGGAGTTGACCTTATTTCACCAGAACAAAGCAGTTTGTGGGCAAAGGTTCTCTTTGCTGCTCTACATCATAGAGTTGATTCTGACTTCTAAGACTGTCTGGGAGGGGGTAAAAAACTTTAACTGTGAGAATTTAGTATCACTAGTTGCTTCATCAGTTTAATCTTCCTAATACCAATACTCTTTAACACTGGCTAGTATTTTACACTTCAGAGAAAGAAACTTCCTGCTGGGCAGTTATGCATTAATTCTTTCCATGTCACACTTCCATCTTGTGTTTCACTTTGAATGTTTGATGTTATGTCCCAACATTATATACTTTGTATATTTTCTGTAACTTTTTTCCCCATATTATTGTAAGTATGTGCATTTTAAATTTTTGTATATATGTCTTAGAACTTTTAAAAACTCTTGGAAGTATAATGAAAAAAAAATTAATATAGTCTTTGTCTTTGAGGCCTGCTATTCCCAGTTTTCTCTTCTTGAGTAAACCATGAGGAAAAAAGAAACCTTATTCAATATCAATACTTCATAAAAAGTAATCAAGTTGAAAAGAAAATAATTTTAAACAAGGAGCCATGGGTAACAGGCATTTTGACCCACATTTGAGTCAGGTAGCAGTGGACACGGTTCAAAAGCAAAAGGTGCAGAGTGATGGTAATATGGAAGACTTCAGAAATTATAAAGCAGGGTGACAGGATATCTGGACATCTGCCTCAAGTCAGCCTGGGACACAAACAGGAGGAGCTGCATCTCCAGGTGTAGTCACAGAACAGTGCTGCTGTTGGAGTAACTGAGACACGGTGGGAGAGCTCACATGGCTGGCATGTGGTAAAGGATGGACAGAAACTCCTCAGGAGAGAGAGGCAGAGAAGATGATGTGGTGTCCTCTGTGTGAAGGAGCGGCTTGGATGTATGGATCTGCTGTTGGGGATGCAGAATGGGCTGTTTGAGAGCTTGTGAATCAGGATCAGAGAACAATAGGACAATCAGAAAACTCTCATTAGGAGTCTGTTACACACTGCTGGATAAGGGTGAGGAAATCACAGAATCACAGAATGTTAGGGATTGGAAGGGACCTCGAAAGATCATCTAGTCCAATCCCCCTGATGGAGCAGGATTACCTAGACCATATCACACAGAAACGCGTCCAGGTGGGTTTTGAATGTCTCCAGAGAAGGAGACTCCACACGCTCTCTGGGCAGCCTGTTCCAGTGTTCGGTCACCCTCACCGTAAAGAAGTTTTTCCTTATATTTAAGTGGAACCTCCTGTGTTCCAGCTTGCACCCATTGCCCCTTGTCCTGTCAAGGGATGTCACTGAGAAGAGCCTGGCTCCATCCTCATCACACTTGCCCTTTACATATTTATAAACATTCATGAGGTCACCCACCCCTCAGTCTCCTCTAAGCTAAAGAGACCCAGCTCCCTCAGCCTCTCCTCATAAGGGAAATGTTCCACCCCCTTAATCATCTTCATGGCTCTGCGCTGGACTCTCTCTAGCAGTTCCCTGTCCTTCTTGAACTGAGGGGCCCAGAACTGGACACAATACTCCAGATGAGGCCTCACCAGGGCAGAGTAGAGGGGGAGGAGAACCTCTCTTGACCTGCTAACCACACCCCTTCTAATACACCCCAGGATGCCATTGGCCTTCTTGGCCACAAGGGCACACTGCTGGCTCATGCTCATCCTGCTGTCCACTAGGACCCCCAGGTCCCTTTCCCCTACGCTGCTCTCCAACAGATCTGTCCCCAACTTGTACTCACACATGGGGTTGTTCTTGCCCAGATGCAGGACTCTACACTTGCCCTTGTTATATTTCATTAAATTTCTCCCCGCCCAACTCTCCAGCCTGTCCAGGTCTCTCTGAATGGCTGCGCAGCCTTCCGGCGCGTCAGCCACTCCTCCCAGTTTTGTGTCATCAGCGAACTTGCTGACAGCGCACTCTATTCCCTCATCCAAGTCATTAATGAATATATTGAATAGAACTGGTCCCAGTACCGACCCTTGAGGGACTCCGCTAGACACAGGCCTCCAACTGGACTCTGTCCCATTGAGCACCACTCTCTGGCTTCTTTCCTTCAGCCAGTTCATAATCCACCTCACTACCCGATCATCCAGACCACATTTCCTCAGTTTAGCTGCGAGGATGCTGTGGGAGACCGTGTCAAACGCTTTACTGAAATCGAAATAGACCACATCCACAGCTTTACCATCATCTATCCACTGGGTTATGTCCTCATAAAAGGCTATCAAGTTGGTTAAGCATGACTTCCCCTTGGTGAAGCCATGCTGAGTGCCCCTAATGATCCCCCTCTCCTTGATGTGCGTAGAGACAGCACCAAGGACAAGTTGTTCCATCACCTTTCCGGGGATGGAGGTGAGGCTGACCGGTCTATAGTTCCCCGGGTCCTCCTTCTTGCCCTTTTTGAAGACTGGAGTGACATTCGCTTTCCTCCAGTCCTCAGGCACCTCTCCCGTTGCCCACGACTTAGCAAAGATGATGGAGAGTGGCCTAGCAATGACTTCCGCCAACTCCCTCAGCACCCGCGGATGCATCCCATGAGGGCCCATGGATTTATGGACGTCCAGGTTGCTTAATTGGTCCCTGACCCAGCCCTCATCAACCAAGACAGTTTCCTCCTCTATCCTGACTTCTTCTGGGGCTTCAGGGGTCTGGGGCTCCTCAGGACAGCCTCCAGCAGTATAGACAGAGGCAAAGAAGGCATTCAGTAACTCTGCCTTCTTTTTATCCTCTGTCTCCAGGGCCCCCACCTCATTCATCAGTGGGCCTACATTGCCTCTAGTGTTGGCTTTACCTGCAATGTATTTGAAGAAGCCCTTTCTGTTGTCCTTGACCTCTCTTGCAAGGTTTAATTCCAAGGAGGCCTTAGCTTTCCTAGTTGTCTCCCTACATCCTCTGACAACAGACTCCTATTCCTCCCAAGTGGCCAGCCCCTCCTTCCATGATCTGTACACCCTCTTCTTCCACTTGAGTTTGCCCAGCAGTTCCCTGTTTAACCATGCAGGTCTCCTGGTACCCTTCCTTGACTTCCTACCTGCTGGGATGCTCTGATCTTGAGCTCGGAAGAAGCAGTCCTTGAATGCTAACCAACTATCTTGGGCCCCCTTACCTTCTAGTACTCTGTCCCATGGGATTTCCCCTAGCAATTGCTTGAAAAGGCCAAAGTTGTGTAAAGTGTTCTTTAAACAGCTCAAGCATGTCTCTAATTCACAGACTGTAGTTTTCATGGGACTTTATCCTTCCTGATATGTGTTGAAAAGGCAATATGGCAGGACACAAACAGTAAAGACTTCAGAAGATCTTAAAGAATCTACACCCACGTTTCACAGCAAGTTTTATTCCCAATAGGTATTTGTCCAGATAGTCCTTTAAAAACCTTCCCATTTTCCAAAGGCAGCATTTTCCCATATTTTATTTTTAATATTATTAAAAAGGGTTTTTGTCTTTTATTCCATGTGATTTTTTTCTTGCTAAAGTTTAAGCATGCTATCTTTTATCCTGCATATAGTTTTGTACCTGTGCATATTAGAAATCAATTATTTTCTTCTTCTTTGCCACTTCCTTTTACTTGTTTAAATTTGGTCTTCTCTTCTTTAACTACAATGATCCTAATGCACTCTTACTTCACAATTCAAGCTTTTGAGACCACTGGTAACCTTTGTTCATTTTCTCTAGATTGGTTTCAATTTATCCATGCTTTCTTTCGAAGTGTTTGGCCCCAAACAGCAAAGAGTGGATATGAATTTCTGTGATTCATTGATCACAGATCATTTTTACAGCACACTCTATTCTGCTTTCTGAGGTGCTAGTGTGTACAGTTATTCACCTAGTTAGTCTATGAGGATTATTTTAATTTTTGTTCCACTTTTAAAATAATGTTCTGGATTTTAAATAACATTTTAACAAAGAATGTTTTCTTGATTAGTTTTGGTTTTGGTTTTGGTTGTTTTTTTTTTTGTCAGAATAGATTAATTGTTGAATTCCAGGTAGATGGGCAAGGTTTTTATAGAATCATAGAATTTTTTCTTTCTCTGTTGCTGATGGAATGAAACACTTGTGGTAAGACACAAATAAAAGGTCTCCAGGAGCTGTAGACAAATCTGGCCAAAGTCCCAGAATAGTATTGTGTTTATTTACTGCAATCTGTAAATCTCCAGGCTGGCCAAAAAATACAGCGACAGATTCCAATTCTCTAACTATATGAAATAAAAATCAAAGTGCACACATTTATGGGAATAATGTTGTGATTTAACTCTTAATTTACTCCTATTTCATTTAACACAAATATTAAAAAAGAAATATTTGGAGATTCAGTCCTCCTGCATCTTTGGACATCAAGTGAAAATGCTGAGGTGTTGCTTACTTCATGTCAAACTGAAAGCATAATGAAAATTACTTTCTATATATTTGTTCATCTGAACAGGATTAGAAAAAGCAGGGATTTACAAATAATAATTATCATAACTTCATAAACAAACTATTTTGTGAATTTTCCTCTCATTGAGGATGAAAGTTCAAAGGGCTTCTGTCACTTATCCAGGTCATGTGGATATCATCCTTATACCCAGGATTTTATAAAGTGTTCAGTTTCTATCATTACTAGGAACACCAAAGACTGAGGTCAAATTTTATAATTATTAACAAACACTAGCACCCCAGGAACCTGGGAAAATCAAATTAAGATGTTTAGTACTCACTGAGCTAAGATTTATCACTTATAAATGGTAAACCAAATGGATTAAGAGTACTGCTGAAGAGAGAAAGCAAAAGAATGAACAGCGGAATAATCAAAAACTGGTTGCTCTGGATGCTCAAAGTAAAATAATGACAGTTCTCTTTTCTCATCCCCTGATGATGCAACTGCTAGGATAGTTAGTTCTTTTCATGAAACATGCAGTTATGCGTCACTCATAGTACCGGATTAATAATTCCAGGGTGCTGTCATCTTCCTTGTTTAATTGCATAGCCTCATTTAAGATGCAGCTAAGTCAGCAAAGTGACTTGTCAACCATTTGCTCTTTCTAGCTGTTCCAAACAGCCATGCTTGCTCTAGTTATTCTGGTATCTCTAGATGCGTGATTGCTCTGTTATCCACTTTTGCTGGTCATTGTAGCTCTTCAAGTAACCTTGAATTGTGTAAGAAAGACTAGTAAATACAACAGCTATGTGTGCGTACTTAGAAAAATCCCTACTATTTAAAAAGACCTCTTAAAAGGGACTCTGACCCTTCACCTTGCAAATTTATTACTTTTTTCTGAGTCTGTAAATTCTTGCCTTAAATTGTCAGCCACTGCACACCTCACACTCAAGCATAGTTTGATGACTCTATTGGGTACTATTTTTCATGTTATTACTGCTATAATATTTTCTTTGTTACAGTCTTGTTTTTTTTTTAATAGAGAGGTACTTAACTATAATCAAAAAACAAAATATAAATTCAACATATGGTATACCTGTTCTTGATCCCTTTCAGTTATCCTTTCTTCTGTCAACCATATATCAGTAGAGCAAGTTCCTCCCCTTTTGACCCTCTTTCATCTGGAGCTGCCTGGAAGAGTGGCTGACTATTTCAGTCATGTATAGTTACCAATTTTTTTTTTTTTTTACAGCAAGGTATATTTCTTTCACTTGCAAATGTCCTTATGATCATCAGATAAAGATATTATAAGTTAAATATTGTTGTGAAATATGTGGGACACACCCTCATTACTATCATTTTGTTCTTTTTACTTGTGTAGGTATCAACGAAAAGGCATTTCCTTCTCTGTGCTAAGGATAATTTTCCTAAAGTGAAATTGAAAAGGAGTCCCCCCAAATTCCTTTACTCATGCAGCTGTTTGCATGCAATGTTACCCTTTGTTCCTTAGCAAAAAAGGAAAAAAAAACCCAACTACCCCAGTGATTTTTCCAATATTTTTCTTCATTTCAGTCCCAATAGTGATAGGTTTTTCTATTTGTCAGAAAAACCTTGATAAACCAGATGTTTCTTTTCACATATGTGTAATCATTTCCCACTATTCTTTAAAGAATCTTAGTTATCAAAGAGACCAGAGTGCACTCCATTTCAATTTTGATTAGATAATAGGAAGAAATTCTTTACTGTGAGGGTGGTGAGACACTGGAACAGGTTGCCTATAGAAACCTCCTCCCTGGAAGTGTTCAAGGCCAGGATGGATGGGGCTTTGAGTAACTGACCTAGTGGAAAGATGTCCCTGCCTGTGGCAGGGGGTTTGGAACTAGGTGATCTTTAAGGTCCCTTCCAACACAAACCATTCTATAATTCTATGGTTCTATGAAATTGTCATCCTGAAATATCTGAAATTCAACCCAAGGAGCATGGAGTGCATAGAAGAGCCAGACAGAGTCATGTATCCTGAAGTGCTAAGCATGACACTGCATGCTAATTCTGTTTGTTTTGTGCTATTGCATGTAGACTTACAACCATCCTAATTTCAGTTATCTGTGGATTAAATTTTTTTGTGTCTCGTGTCTACCCTGCTGTTTGCAAGACTACCTGCCATTTTGAACAAGGATGCTATAATGATCTTGCTATTAGCCAAATATTTTTCTCTCAGACATAAATTCCAACACTTGATATTATCTGCTTTGAGCCAGCACTATGGAGATGGTTTACAGACATTAGTGATTCTGTAGCCCTCTAATCCCAGAATAAATTAATGTATAATCTGCACATTGTCAGCTCAGGAGCTGGCAGGCTTGGTAGACTCTGCTGCACTTCAGCCATTTCCTGGCTAGGCTAACACATAGAAAGTCCAATTGAGAGGTTTTCTAAATGTGCATGAATAATTACACTAAAAGCTCCTTTTCCTGTCATCCCCAGTATTTCACTCTTCTAAAGATCAGACTTCCTCCTTAATTGTTGTACCATCATTTGCATAACAGTCTGAAAGATCTATGGTCTACATCAAGAAGTTGCTAGTAAAGAGCTTTGCCATCGATATTCAGATACTTTATGAACAATAGCTTGAAACTTAGCAGCAGCTCCTGGAATGTTAACAGGACAAGTTTATTTCTGGTCAGTGTTCAGATACCTCTGTTAGATAAGAGCTTTCAGTTAGTGGATCAATATTACACACATTTATAGAAAAATATGTAAAGAGTGAAGGTATAAATATAAGCATTCAAAACAAACAAACTTCCTTAATTTAATGATGCCTCTCATATAACTTGTAAATTGAGAAAAGGAAATGGAAATCTGGAACAAAAATAAATTTTTCTTTTGAGTTGTGCTCCCCTCCCCCATCATTTATTTATTTTAGAGAGTTTTGAAGACAAACTGTTCATGTCTAAGTATAACATTTGTCATAGCTATCTCCAACGATTTCATGTTGTTAAACTACCATTTCAGCTTCATATGAAAATCTAAAGCAAACTGAAATAGTAAATGAAGATAAATGAACTGATTAAATCACAGACACTTCTAGCAGATAGGTAAACAGACAACATATAATTTTCAATGTCTTGTAACTGCCCCCTCAGAGGCTGCAAATCTTGGTGCAATTTATTTTGTAACACTATAGATTAAAAATTAACAAAAGAATTGACAATACTTAATGAGAACAAATATTTGACAAGCAAAGTAGAACCATGCAAACTGAAGTCTTGTGTAGAATTGAGAAATGAGGAGCGCATAAAGACCATTTTGCAGAGCTGGCTAATAAGGACAAGTATGAAAGTCCATTTAAGAATAAGACTGAAGTACAGGCTGCCCCAAAGAAAGCAAGGAACTCTGGACAGTCCTATCTTAAAGCATAGGCATCAGGCAACTATTTGCAAGTGCCTGAAGAGCTGATATGTGCCGTGTTTCAGGACTCAACTCCGTTGACAGCAATTCTAGGTCTATTTTGTGTGATGGGGTGTTTTTCATACATGAAGCAAGTCTAACATTTTATTCATGCATATGATTATATGTAGATTATTTCTTCTACTAAATATGCAGATAAATGCATAAAAATGAGAGTATTCTCACGGAGCTTCTATACAAAAAGAAATGCTGCATTTTTTGTGTAGATTGTCTTCACACCAAATGTGTTAGATGGCTGGGTTCAACTCAGCTCGAGTAGATTTAGGAGTTTTTTTACAGGGTCATTTGGAATATTGTGTACTATATTGCTTCTTAAAATTTGGATTGCTTTCTATCTATACTATTTAGTTTATTATTTATAAATTTATACATATTTTTATATTTATTAACATATTTAAGCTTTGTGCAACTGTAGAATTGGTGTACGTCAACCTAAAACATTACTTTGTCCTTCTGTGTAGGGTAGTTGCACGTTATGTTGTTTTCCTTTTCTTTATGAAATGTATCCTGTGTACTTCTCTGGCAATATAAGTGTGGTATTAAGTGAAGAGTTGTACTTATAAAATAAGTTGTTGCTAGACAATTGGGAAGTCTTGCATTATTTGATCACCAGTTCCCTAGAGGATTCTATCCAGCACACTGGCAGGATTTGCATGGAAACTACAACCCTATTAAAGCCTCCAAGAAGTCCTGTCTTCCTCCAGTTTCTCCCCCCCACCTCTTTTTTATCTAGTTTGTATTGTGCATAAGTGTTTCATTTCAAACGGTGCAGTAAATGGAAGAATTTCATTCTCTCATTAAATGGAATATATTGCTTTCCATAATAAGCTCTGAAATTCTGTGGACCAAATGTTCTGTCCTTGTGCTGCTGTCCTAATTTTAGGCAGTTTTACGTTAGGGGGAATATGGCTATTAGTTTACTGAGGGTGAAGGAGGAAAGTGACCAAGACTGCTATTTTTCTGTCATACTTAATTTTTATAGTGGCTTAAAAAAAAAAAAAAAAAGAAATACAAGTTCACCTCCATGGCATGTGATTTACATCAGCTTACTAATTCGTTTACTCTGTCTCTGAATTTCAATAGTCTTAAAGAGTACTGACACTCAGGGTGTTGTTTTTTTTCTTGGACTGAAATGTTTGCATTTAAACATTAAACATTTCTGCTGTGCTCTGAACTATGTGTATGCAATTGAGATGTTTGATGGCAACTGCAGAGAAATCATACTTGCAAAAAAATATTGTTTAGCTGAGAAAACATTTTAATGAATAATTCATTCAACAGGATAGCAGTAAATACATTGTTAAATCTATTTTTGTAATGGAAATGAAGCTGTGTTATCTTAGGAATAGAAGTATCATATTCTGTTATGAGATTTATGAAAAATAAGAGTTTAAGGAAGCCTGCTTTTTTTTTGCATGGCTTTTTGCATTTCTCAAATATGCCTTTCTTCTCATGATAATTCATTTTCATACTATGTGACTAATTCACATAACCACCACTTAATATTTTTAATTCATTTATGATATTTCTCAAAATGTTTAGAAGTTAAGAAGGCTGTTTAATGACCAAAGAGTTAAAAATTTTCCTGTAAGATCAACTTAAATGAAGCTACAAATTAAAGTGGTGTTACCTGGATTTCGAATAGGCAAATGCAAAGAGAATCTGCTGGAAAAATCTGTCTCATAGTACCAGACTATGAATAAGGAGAAGCATGAGAAAAGACAAGATAGTAGGCAAGAAGATTCTGAGAAATGGAACAGACAATTTTGACACTGTTAATGGACAAAACCCCACAACTCAAAGATGGGACAGAAGATAATATGTAAAAGAATACAGAGAATGCAGGATATTGGTAAAAGGACCAAAAGAGAAAGTCAAAGCTGAGGCACTGGTGCGGGAATGGAGAAGGTGTGCAAAAGATATGAATATATACAACTGGAAACAATCTTAAATTTTTCCAGAGCAGTGGCTACTTGTATGTTTCCTTGTACGTATATGAATCTGTTTTGAAAAGAACCCAAACTGAATATGAACTGTATAAGTCTACATTTGAGAGGCTGCTGCTTTTCATTTGCTATAACCCTTGTAGTGTGTTCTGCCAAAAATGGTACATTTCCCTTTGCCGAATTCACTAAAAGATATTCAGTGTGGCAAGAAGAAAATCATGAAAATTATCATCTTGTCCACAAAGTAACAGACTGAATGGTGAACAATCTAATTGCATCAGAGAGACTTGTAAGGATTTGTTGATTATAGCATAGTATGTTCATAAATAGGAAGTAAAAAAATCCAGCAAGATAAACTTCATAAATCTGATGCATTTTAAGTCAATAAATATTATATATTTGCTAGAGAAGTCTAACAATAGTCTTATACATTTTTCATCTGTGTTCGTTAAATAATGTTCATAAAGATAAAAGTGTTGAGTATATTATTTATATATAATATTATATCAATATAGATAATATTTATCTATAAAATACATAAATTTGTATTTATATAAAAACTGTAATGGAGTGACTTTCTATACATATCCATGGTCTTGTGATATTATTTTTGAGGTAATTTATTCATATAAATCACTCATATTTTTGAAGTGGTATGCCACAGGCTGTGAACTGTACTTTTGATTTTTCACAAGTTCTAATATTTTAAAAGCATAACTTTTTTATCTTAATTTTGAATCATTTCTGCAGAAGTGTATGAAATTCCTGAATCAGAGAATGGAGTAAGAAGAAAGTAGAACATGGTTCCAAAATAGCAGTCATCCTCATTTAGTCAAGGTTATTGTAGACTGAGAGAAATATAACCACTTATAGAAACAACTTAGGTTTAGAAAACGAGAAAAAAGTAATTAATAGAGTTGTAAATATCAAGGATTTTTCAATATTTAAAATATAAAGTAAGAAAATTACTTAGTTCTATTCAGCCACAGCCCTATTCTATTCAGCCACAGCCTATTCCTTCAAAAACAAGTAAACAACAAACCGAGGTAAAAATCTTTATTTTCTGTGGTGGCAGTTGGCTTTAGCATAGAAAACTAATAAAAATATTGAGCAGTAGAACTTATAAACCTTGTCTCTGTGGTGCATTCCCTTCTGTGGATTTTCAGTGCCTAATAGTATGATTGTATTCACACTCTAGTATTTTCTGCAATGGGAGCAGTAATTTATCTCTATCAAGCTGCCTATTTTCCTGAAAATCTTAGCAATGTTTTTCAAAATGTGTCTTTACTGTGAAATTTGATTAAAGTTAGGCTATAGATTCAAAAGCTTCTGGAGTGGGAAGAAGCCATACTGAAATTCTTAGTGTTTTTATGATCAATTCAGCATCAAGTTTTGACAATGCGGTCCTGGGCTTCTCTTGCATTTTGCTATAGAAATAATCTTATGCACTATGTTCTCCTAAGTATAATGTTTAATTTATATGACAATAATTTATGTTGTTCTTGAATTATTCAACTTTCAGGTAGTCTGCGTTGTAATGTAAGGAATGTGTTTTTCTTTGATTCTTTTACACTGACATCATGATGAAAATATCACGTTCTGCATTTTATTACTGTATTATTATATTGTGTGCATTGAGAATTGTCACTTAATGTCAATATTCTTGCAGCCAATGAATTGTATGACACTTTTCAGTCAATTTGTTTTTTCTTGTTGTTTTTCTTTGTTGTTCCTGCAATGAAGATGCCCAGACACATAACTGGAATTTGCATTGTGTCAGCATGGATATTAAAACCCAATTCATTTTAGAATTAATCTTTTAAAATTCTTTTGATATGAAATTTAGCATGCTGACTTAGAATTTTTTCCTCATGTACCTCTAAATACCTTTACTGAGTAAAAATCTTGTTTTAGTAAATCCTGTGTAATGACATTGGTCCAGATGGAATTGCAAAATCTATCCGTCAGTACACATACCATCCTATCATCTTCATAAGTAATATGATCTAGCAAGTATTGGATGAGAAATGTTGCAACTGAATATATAAATACGTCCACATGTACATATCAGGGAGTTAAGAGACTGTTGTCATGGAGTATTTAGATAACTGACAAATCAAACCAGTTTTAAAGTTTAAAACTGAATTTTACTAAATCCACGTATAAACAGCACACTTTGTGCAGTTAGTTCTTACATATTATTAATTAGCATCATTATTTATACAAAACTGTTAAGTCTTGAAAAAGTATCCTCTCCAGTCATTCTCATGTAATGGTCAGGACATTAGTTTGTAGTTACTGTGCTTATCTTATCTTGCAACTTATTTTACTTAGATGCCTCCTATGTTCAGCTACAAATGTCTTTGCCCCTTTGGTGATCACATTGCTCACACAATTCTCAAAAATGCTTGTGTATTGTGCATCACAACATCACAAAAATGCTTATGTACTACTGGTAATGCTGTTACATTGATTACACGGTTTCAGTGCACTTATATTGGGGTTCAAGTTAAGCAAATATTAATAATGTCCTGATTAATGCACTTTTAATTTATATGTATCATAGATCTCTGCTCTATTTACAGGATTTGGAGGGAAAAAATGAAAAAAAGAAATTCTATCTCTCTCACTGACTTCCCATCTGATGTGAAGTTGGTGATATTGAGTTAAGATGTCCATATTCATTCCCTTTTGATATTTATTTCACCTAGACACTTCAATAGCACGATTCCATTGTATTCTGATATTCCATTTTCAACATGCTACAAATAAATAGTGATGGATTCTAACATATAATAGCAGGATATTGTAAAGCCTGATTTTAATTACCTTTATCAGGAGAGCACTTTGACAACAACAATATGTATTCAGCTTTTTGAATACCTTGAAAAGGTTTTAAACTTAATAAGAAAGAGGATACTTCACAAGGTTTTATAAAACAGAATTGTTTATTGCCTTGTGTTTTGAAACATCGTATCCTTTCAATAGGACGAGTACTTTATATCTGCAAGTCAAACTAAAAGCAATGTGAGCTGGAGACCTGGTGTACTGTGTTCATCTGACATGGAGTTAATTTTCCTTATAGCAGCCCCTATGGCATCTGTTTTAGATTTGTGAACAAATGAGTGTGGATAACACACCAATGTTTTAGCTACCACTGAACAGTGCTTACACAGCATCAAGGCCTCTTTCTCTGTTTCTCACTGCCCCTGCCTCCCCCAGCAATTAGGCTGGGGGTGGACAAGAGGCTGGGAGAAGACACAGCTGGGGCAGCTGACCTCAGCTGACCAAAGAGCTATTCCACACCACATAATGTCATGCCAACCAATAAAACTGTGGGGAGAGGGCAGAGTTTTTTCAAAGTAGCCATTGCTCAAGGACTGACTTGGCACTGGATGGTGAGTTGCATCATTTGGTTTTAGTTTGTTTGTTTCTTCTTTTCTTTTTCCTTCCCTTTCCTCCTGACACCTTCACTTATTAAACTGTCATTTGACCCACAAGCTTTCTCACTTCTGCCCTTCCAATCCTCTCCCCTATCCCGCTGGGGGCGAATGAGCAAGCAACTGGGTGAGGGCTGACCTGCCAGCTGGAGTCAAGCCACCACACATGGTTAGGTCATTGAAAGTTTGGAATCTGATGTTTTTATTGAAGTAATCTATAAAGTTCATTTTTACTTAATAGGTGCAAAATAAAGCCTGAGATGTATATGACCATCAATGCCAGAAGAACATGTATCAGCAGCAGGTGTAGCACTTACCTTGTTTGAGGACGAATAGGGGAATAAAGGATGAATATGGCAATAAAGAGAAGCTTTTTCAGAATTCAGAATTCCTTTCTGTGTTCTCTCAGGAAGGCAGTTTACTGTAAGGCCTGTCACCAGGGTCTTCAGAGTTCTAATTCTGAGATTGATACCTCTCTAGGTACTTGCTCTTCAACTCCGCTCTATTTCAGTCTGAGAAGTGTCTGTAACAACTGTAGTCATACAGTCATATACAGAGTACTGTGACCCTTAGTATCAATAAAAGTATCACAATATCCTTATTTGAAAACAGCATTGGAAAGATGTATGTTATTTTTTATTTACGATTAGCTCAGTTCTGCTATCATTGCTTTTTCCTCAAGGTCATTATTCCATGTTTTGGCATATATTTAAATCCTGGTAACTGAAATTTTGTAATTTTAGTAACTGCTAACAAGCTACTGAAAATAAAATGTAAACACTTGGACCATGATCTAATCACTTTCTAAGGTTGAAGTAGAGTTATAAAATGGACACCAAGCTGGGATTTTATGTTGACTATTACACACACACTGTAATTTTCCAGGAAAAAATCAGTAATAATTTTGGGCACGTATCTTTAATGCTTTGGACTCCTATCATAAACCAGAACGGCTCTGAAGATGCCATTACTACCTGTTGGGTAAATGATGTGTGAAATAAGAAGGATGTATATTGTAGGTCTTAATGGCTCTAAAGGAATGGCTTTTAAAAAGAACCCTTGTGTATAACTTTTTTGGTTATGATGAAGGGACAAAATGCACAAATATAAAGAACGTGTGTGTGTATCCACTGTGCAATTTGTCAGGGGGGGAAAGAATGCCAAAAAAAGGACGTTGCCAGAGCTCAATCTTTTAAGCAGAACAATGGAGGGATAGATGTATTAGGATAAAGCTTTTATCTTACTCTCACTGACATACACTGTGATCACCACTCCAGAGAGGACGTCAGTTAAGCCCAGGGAAGGCAGTGCTTGCTCCAGCCAGTCTCAGTGCTGGTCCTCATGCGCAGCAGCTCAGCTTCAGCATAGAATAGTTCCACTGCAGGCACTTTCCTTCTCTGTGATTTGTATGGCCATGCTCAAATGTTTCCATCAGATCCCTACAGATAAGGGCCTTTGTAGTGGATCAGATAGGTTCACAATGACCCACTCTACACATCTTTCCACCAGTTTCTGGTATTGTTCTCCTGACAGCTGTTATCTGTGGCCAGTGCCAAGGCTTGTTACACTCAATTCTTGTTTACACTATCCTGTTTGCCATGGCTCGCCACAGCTTGCACTGTACTCACCTCTTGATCTAGGTGAGGGCATAATATTCCCATGTCACAGAATCAGAATCACAGAAACAAACTGTGGTTGAGGCTGGAAAGCACCTCTGGGTATAATCTAGTCCAAGTTCCCTGCTCAAAGCAAGGCCACCTGGTGTGGGGTGCTCAGGACCATGTCCTGTTGGGTTTTGAGTATCTGTAAGGATAGATAGACCCCAGAGCCTTCCTGGACAACCTGTTCAAGTGTTCTATCAACCTTATAGTGGAAAAAAAAATTCTTATGTTTATATCATATTTCTTCTACTTCAGCTTGTGACAGATTTTCTCATGTCCTTTCACTTAATACCACTGAGAAGAGCCTGACTCCATCTTCTTTACTCCCCCATCAAGTATTTATGCACATTGATAAGATCCACCTTGAACCTTCTCTACCCCAGGCTGAACAGTCCTGACGCTCTGAGATTCTGCCCATATGTTGGGAACACCAGTCACTTACTTATCTTTGTGGCTCTTTGCTGGACTCTCTCCAGTATGTCCACATCTCTCATACCAGGGGGCCCAGAACTGGACATAGTACTTCAGGAGAGAGGTAACTGGCCTCTAGCTGGACTTTATGCTGCTTCATGCACTTCACCACTCTTTGAGCCCAGCTGTTCAGTCAGTTTTCAATATACCTCACTGAGTCTTTATCTACCCCATACTTTATCAGTTTGTGTATGAGGTTGTTATGGGAGACCTTAAAAGTTTTGCTAAAGTGAAGGTAATACCCGTGGCTCTCCCCTCATCTATCATATCATTAAAATCATTGTAGACGGGTATCTCATTGGCTCAGTATTTCCCCTTACGCTGTTGAATCAAGGCTGACTACTTCCAATCACCTTGTTCTTCATATATTTCAAAATGGTTTCCAGAAGGGTTGGTTCTGTTACCTTCCCAGTGATTGAGGTGAGGTTGAACAGCCTGTAGCTCTTTGAATCCCCCCTCTTGCCCTTCTTGAAGATAGGAGTGACTTATACTTTCTTTGAGTCCTCAGGAACCTCCCTACAGTCACCACAACCTTTCAGTGATAATTGACAGTGGCATCACAGTGACATTAGCCAGCTTGTGGGTGCATCCCACCAGATTCTGTGGACTTATATGTGCCCAGTTTGTTTAAATGTTCCTTAGATTGATCATCCACCACCGAGGTCAATTCTTGCTTACTTCAGACTTTCCCACTGGTCTGGAATTCCTGAAGGCGTGTCTTACTGAGTCAAAAAAGGCATTGAGCACTTTGGCCTTTTACATGGCCTTTGTCACAAAGACCCCCTGCCCCATCAGCAGAAGGCTCACATTTTCCCTAGTACTCCTTTTGCTGCTGATTTACCTGTAGAAGGTATAACACACCTGTGTTTGGAATTTGTCAACAGTGCACTGTATCAAACTTTTGAATTGCTTGTGATCTCTGTGTTGTCCCTCCAGCAGATCTCAGGGAGGTGAAAGTCCATAAGTGGAGCAGGGCCTGCAGATGTGAGGCTTCTTCCAGTTTTTTGAAGAAGGCCTCATCTACTTCTTCTCCCATCATCTCCCCCTGTCATTTCTACTTTAAAGCTGTCCTCACCAGTTTTGCCAGCCTGTTGGCAAAGATACTTTTGCCTCACCTCTTGGATGCCATCTCTTCCAAGCAGTTCTCAGTCCTCAGAGATGGTCCCTTTGTCATAAAAGCTGAATGCCTGTTGTCCACATCTGCTGTATTGACCAACAGGATCTGTTCAGTCCCTCGCGCACACTTTCCCCTTACTGGCAGGACTGAGGAAAATAAACGCCTGAGCCCCCACTCAGCCCTTGACTCACACTCCAGGGTTGTGTAGCCATGCTTGATATTTTCCAGGTCTCCCCTTGCAGTATTAGTGCCCACATGGAAGAGCAGCAGGGGTCTGCAGGCCGGAGAAGCCTCAGCAGTGTCTGGGTTCTGAGCCCCTGACTAGCACCAAACCTTCCTGGGTCAACAGGCTGTCCAGGTAAGTGGTTGAGTCACGATCCCTGGAGGTATTTAAAAGATGAGTAGATGTGGTGCTTAGGGATACTGTTTAGTGGTAGACTTGGTAGTCTTAGATTAGCAGTTTGACTCGATGATCTTAAAGGTCCTTTCCAACCAAAATGATTCTATGATTCTATGATTCCTAGATGACAGGTCAGCAGGTGGAGGCCTCTATCCCTCGCAACAAGGAGTCTCCCACTACTGTCATCTGCCATTTCCACCTGGTTTTGCTGCAGAGCTCAGGCTCAGCTGGCTCAAGTGCTTTGTTGGATACAGGTCCAAGCCCCTCATCTGCTACCAGGGCACTGACATACTCTGTAGCTGCAGAGCTGCAGGAGGAGCAGGAGCTGTCCTCCTGGTGTTGGAAGTCACAAGCTTTCAGCCTTCATCATCATGGAGTCTCGATTTCCTGTAGTACTAAAAAGGTAACAGTAGCAGCAAAGTTAATGAGTTTTCTCTGCATTCATTAGGTGTTTGGACTATTATCTACCATTAAATCACTAATCAGATTAAAAATAATTTCTTGTCTGCGTACACATGTCACCCACAAGAAAATTTTGAGTGTAACAATAAAACCATCGGGTGGTAGGATGAGATATGAGTGGCAGAGGCATTTGGTTACAGGAAGGAGAAATATTCAACTTCTACTTGAAAAAATTCTTTGTACATCCCTCAAGCAGAACGCTGAAACTCTTATTTCTAAATGCTTCTGTGGTGTAAAAATCTTTTCCTTCAAGATCTGATTTTAGTTTTCCAAATTTGAATGTGTCTGTGAACTTTTCAAATGCAAGCAGACTTAATTTAAGTTTGATAAATTTTGGCAAACAAGGTAGCAGAGCTGCCAAAGCAGTCATCATAAATTGGCTGAGAAAATGTCTTCAGAAGAGGTTTAGTATTGTTTCTCTCTTCTGGCAAAGCAGTAATCACAGATTCAGGAGTGCTGAATTTTAAGGTCTCTGCATAATTAAGCAACTACAGAAATCTTGACTCTGAAATCTTGAAAATATTTTGTCATCCTTAGGCATTTTGTGCTGGGATAAAAGGCAGATTCTTTTAGGTACATAACATTACGGGAGTAAAGAGATCACAAATGTGCCATAGAAATTGTGCTTCCTGCTTTGCACAGTGCTTGGTAAGAATACACGCTGTTGTTTAGCTATTTTATAAACCTGAGCATATTGAATTGTATATTTTAGAAAGATATTTTGATGAACATTTGCATTTTTCTTAATTTCATAAAAGTAAATTATTTTAAGCTGCATGCTCCTTGTAATCCAGTTGTCATGAGGCCAGAAGTTTCAAAGGGCTAGACAATGAAAATTATGACACCCTCTTATCCCACTAAGGTCCTATACTGAATGTAATGTAGAAAATTAGTAAGAATTGATTGCATAGTGGCTTACATAAAAAGAGATTCAAGTGTCATTTCACAATTTTTATAGCAAAGATAAAAATGATTGAAGGTGTGTGCATTGCAATCCTTTCTCCATTGGATGGTGTAAAACTTAAAGTCGATGCACTTGTTCTGAGGAAAAAATACAACTTTAAATATCAGGCCAAGAGAGTTGAAAATGAAACAAAAGAAAGTATTCTTTTTTTTTTTCCCCCAATCTTGCTCTAGATGTTCTACTAGATTATGTGCAGGGAAGTTTAAAAAAATAGTAAGTTAGTTGAGACAATACATGTTCCTCTTTTTTTTTTTTTTCAATTTGTTTGGTTATTGTTGTTCTTTCCTATCTCTAAGCTTTCATAGAAATGATAGAAGAACTTATTTTGAGACCCGAGGAAGTTACCAAATACAACTCGCCTCTCAAATCTGACTTTAAAGGCAGATATATTTGCTTAGGGTCTTGTTCAGGTCACTTTTGAAAATCTCCAAGGATGGAAGTTCCACAGCCTCTCCAGGTAACCTGATATCAAAATCAACATCTCAAATAACAATTTTTTTATTCCCGATATCTAAATGGAATATACTAATTTACAATTTGTCACCTTTGTGTCTTGTCTTTTTGCTGTGCACCCTGCACCATCTTTTCCGTAACAACCTTTTAGGTAGTCAAAGTTTGGATGTTTTACCCAAATAAGTCAAAATTATTTAAATCTTTTAAACTATATTTTCTTTACTGTATATTTAAACATATTTTTCTTTCTGAATCTGCTTCCCAAATAGCATAATTCTTATGAATGAGATTTAAAATAAAGAATTTTTTTTAAAATACAATAAACATCCTTTGCAGCAGTATCTCATAGGTATAAACACTTCTTTGAAAACACATTTTTACACTTGAAATCATTATGGATGAAGAGGAAGCATACCTTGTATATAACTAAACCAAGAATTTATTGCTGGTATAATGTAAATCATAATATTTTAATCATTATTGGCATGGATCTAATTGTTTCAGGAAAGGAAAGAATAATAATGCACTTAGAATTGTTATACAATGGCTTGAGTATGCCATGTCAGTGCCCACAATGAAATAAGCTGGCAAATAAACCTTCCAATTTACAAATTTCAGTGTCACAGAGCCAGGTAAGGATTTGATCCCACCTTATAGATTTAGTTGCAGATTAGATAAAGAAATCATACTGTACTTATTGTTCAGGTCTTGACACATCCAAATTTGTCTCATAACTCTTAAGTGTGTTAGGACAGGTAAATTAGAGTGTTGAAAAAGAAGACACGTTTTACTGTCAGTCTCTTAGACTCTTTTCACCAAGATGTACACAGGTATAAATGGAGCTGCCTAAGGTAGCAGTACGGTTGTACTATGTTTCTCCATAGGTCACTACAGAAAAGGACATACTTCCTGTGAACAATTCTCATATTGACTATAGGGAGAGATTTCAGATTTTATTCTTATCTCTAAATCCAAAGGAAGGATACAGTGTTCATAGCTTAAATGTCTCTGTTAGGTAAAGGCATGATCTGGACCCAAGATAGTAAGATTTGTGAAGGTATGTGTCTGTCTTTGGCTAAGTCTGGGGTTCTCAAATGTGTGAGCTGTTGATGCTTTGAGATGCTTTGATGCTTTTTTTTGAGATAAGTTGCGTAAGAACAACTCATAAGATGTAAGAGTTGTCAGGTGACAACTCTTACTTAAGGTTAAAATGTATCCATCATACAGTTTAGTCAGATATTTCTGTATATTATATATTAAGGGTTTTTTGAAAAATGATAAATTTTTCTAACATGTACACGTCAACTTAAGTGCAAATTGATTTTTTAGGCAACAATATAAATTCTGCAAAATCCTAATCAGGTATTGTTAATTAATGAATTTAAAACTGGAAAACTGGTAACATGATGTACCTGATAATAAAAGAGACATCAGTAATTTTTATGATACAAATCAAGAAAAATCAAAACCAAAAGCGTAACAGGATTTAAGACAGGATTTGAAAATAGATCTCCTCCTTCCAACATGACTCTGAAACCCACATCCTTCTCTTCAGCCTGCTCTCATTTCAGAAACATTTAGCAGTTTCTTGGATTGAAACGAACTCCTCAGAAGTCAGACAAGTTTTTTTGTTTTCCACCCTCTGGCATGGCTGTATGCTGCACATTCCTATATTATCTTCACCTGTGTGGTGGGTTGACCTTGACTGGCTGCCAGGTGCCCACAAAGTTGCTCTCTCAGTCCTCCTCCTCAAAAGGACAGCAAGAGAATATACATGGAAAAGCTTGACTGAGTTGAGATAAAGACAAGGAGATCACTTACCAATTACCATCAGGGGCAAAACAGACTCAGCTTGGAGAAGATTAATTTATTGCCAATTAAAAATAGGGTATGATAGGGAGAAACAAAGACAAAATTAAAACACCTTTCCCCCACCCCGCCTTCCTCCCAGGCTCAACTTCACTCCTTCATTCCCGACTCTTCTACCCCCAGAGTGGTGCAGGGGGACAGGGAACAGAGGTTTTGGTCAGTCGATAACACTTCTCTGCCCCTCCTTCCTCTCACACTTTTTCCCTGCTCCAACATGGAGTCCATCCCAGTCCTTCAAGAACTGCTCCAACGTGGGTCCTTCCCACAGGCTGCAGTTCTTCAAGAACTGCTACAGTGTGGGTTCTTTCCACGGGGTACAGTCCTTCAGGAACAGACTGCTCTTGTATGGGCTGTTCTCCATGGGCCACAGTTCCTGTTAGGAGAACCTGCTCCAGCATGGGCTCTCCACAGCTTGCAGCTTCCTTCAGGGCTTATCCACCTTCTGTGGTGTGGGGTCCTCCACAGGCTGCAATGTGGATATCTGTTCCACTGTGGTCCTCCATGGGCTTCAGGGGAACAACCTGCATCACCGTGGTTGTCTTCACTGGCTGCAGGGGAACCTCTGCTCTGGTGCCTGTAGCACCTCCTCCCTCTCCTTCTTTACTGATCTTGGTGTCTGCAGGGTTGATTCTCACATTTTCCTCACTCCTCTCTCTCTCAGCTGCTGCACAGTATTTTTTACCCTTTCTTAAATATGTTATCACAGAGGCACCACCAGCATTGCTGATTGCCTCAGTTTCGGTCAGTGATGGGTCCATCTTGGAGCCATCTGGAACTGTCTCTGTCCAAAGTTGGGGCAGCCCTTGATCTCTTCTCACAGAAGCCACTCCTGCAGTCCCCCTGCTACCAAAACCTTGCCACATAAACCCAATGAAATCTTCATTTCTCCAGGCTTCTTTCTTGGTGGCTCTTTCGCATCCTACCTGCTGCACTCTTCATCTGAGAAGGTCCTTCCAGCTAAGAGCTGTAAGCTGGTCCCAAAGGACTTACAAACTCTTCCTCCCTGCCAGCAATGTCAGATGACACTGGGTGCTGTGGCTAGGATAAGCCACTCAGCCTTCCTCCTAACTGTCCCACCACATCATTTTCACAGAACAGAAACAAACTTGTTTTACACAGTAAATTGCCAACAGATAATTAAAACAAGTACCATTTTAAATACTTACATACTTGTCACATTCTTATTTTATACTTTAGCATAATCCTCTTTTTGATAGAGCAGTGTCTCAGTTACAGGTGCATGAATAATTTCTTTGTGGTTCAGAGGCAAAACTGCAAAACCAGGTGTAAGAATCAGCCATCACTAAACTCATACTTTAATGTAGTTTCTTTACTGAGAAACGAAAAAACAAATAAATAGGAGGAGATCCCTAATAATTTCTAAAATCTCAAATAGTATGTTGTTGATAATCTCTCATGTTTGGCATGCTTGGTTTAAAGACAAGACAAATTTTAAAGACAAAATTACATTTCAAAACCATAATAAAAACCTCGTTCTTTGCAGTTATTAAAAATAATTAGAAAGAAAAACAATTTAATTCCAAGTTGACAAATTGAAATATTTACTTTAAGGTCTTTTTTTTCTTTTCTTTGCCTGAAAAACTAACTAAAAAAAATCCTGTTTTCCTCTGTATCCCATTTTTAATGAATTTACTCTTAAGCCCTCTGCCCTTCAGCAACTCAAGCAGTAAATATCAGGCTTGAGAACTGTGAAATCTGAATTAGTATCTTAGTTTCACACTGCAGAACTGGTAAGCTTTATTGCTTCACAAAACAATTGGAAACAATTGATCAGCAAGAAATCTTTTCTTTTTAATTTCTTCTGTTGTGCTCACAGAAGGAAGGCCTGTCCAAATATTTTCACTTAAATTGCCTTGTTTTGTTTGTAAGCAATGAAAGCACCAATCCCTTCCCAATGTTTATTTTTATGTGAGAAGAAGATGTATTTCATTCTTTTGCTGGAAGACAGCAGTAAACGAACAGTTGGCTGATGTACAGACTGATGGGTTATCTTACTTTGTTAAACATGCTTGTGGGTTAATCCATCAAATTTCAAGTCTTAGTATAGAAAAAAAGAAAATTTAAAAAAATGAACCACCTATGTATATTTTTAACCAAACAGCTTCTGATGTTTTCCAAATATATAGGTAAGAATTCAGCAGACTGCACACTTTTTTTTTTTTTTTGTAAAAAACCCCAAACTATTGGCTTTGTCTGCCAAGATTTTTCCAATGTTAATATATTTCCTTCCTTCCTTTCCTTCTTTATAGATAAGATAATAAATGAGATCACTGTGCGGCGTTTACTAGAAAACAGTTACTTTTCCTACCGGTAGCACTTCAGAAGATCCCAACTCAACTAAATCATACCCACAACGTGACAACCGCTCCCCTTGCTCCTACCACACCTCACCGTCAGCCCTGCCAGCAAGGCGAGGTGGTAGAAGGTGTGTGAGGTGACAGCGCCTACTGGTTTCCTTTTTCCCTCATCCTAGTCTCCCACTCTTATCCTTTGTTCTGGCATGGGTTCCTCCAGGAGCTGCACTCCCTTTGGGATCTCCCTTCTGTACAGTCTTCAGTGTGTCCCATGCCACCTCTTGCCCTCTCCAGTGGCTCCGCTGTGACTCCCGTTTTGTCATGCGGTGGGTCAGCACTGTTCACTGCAGAGCCGGCCGGAACTGGCTGTGACTAACACAGGGCAGTTCACAGCCTCCTCCCACACAGGTCACCCCTGCAGCTCCCCTGCCAAGTTTGCCCAGTACAGGGCTCCAGGTAGGCACAAGCTGTGTGGGTGTTGGTAGTGTTTTCCCCATGGCATAGCTCATTTTTGTGGTTCTATCTGAAAAGAGGCCGGTTAGGAGGCAATTTATTCCATTCAATTTCTGCTAGAGCGCCATTTAGTCTCCCAGGCTTACTCACCTTTTTAGATACAGGTGCTTTTATTTGTTTGGTTTTTTTTGTTTTTTTTTTTTCTGGCTATCAAATCTGTATAAATTTTACAGATATACTGACCATACAAGTGCAAAGTGAAAGATTTGATGATGTGAATCATGTCAATTTATAATCATCCTTGGGTTTATCTGGAATTTAAAATCTGTGAGTTTTACAAATCGCAACACAAAGTCGTAGAAAATAAGACTTCCATATGTCCTCAAGAAATGTTTTATGTCCGTCTGCCCAAAAGCAGGATGAATTTTATGTAAGTCATTAATGACAAATCTTCTGCAAAGTTATCCTTAAAGATTTTCAGTTGATGGATGATTTTCAATAATTTCATTTAAATTTCTGAAAGCTATAAGGTTATTCTGTGGATAAATTATGAGGGAAGGCTGACATTTTTTAGTATTGCAGGTCTGTAGAAAAAGCCAACATATAAAAGTTTCTCAGAAATTATATATGTATATATCTTTCATTATGTTCAAACTTTTTAAAATGTATCAGAATATTAAATGAAAATAAATGTAATATGCATTATACTACCTATGCTGTTCTCTGCACTTTAAAGATACATTCATTTATTCTCTGACTCTGAGCATTAGATTATTGAGGCTAAGTTAAGCTAGTTGGATAACTAGTTTTTATTTAGTGGGGCAAGAGCACCATTGCCAAGAGGCTTGCTAACCTAGTGAGGAGGTCTTTAAACTAGGTTTATTGGGGTTGGTGACCAAAGCTTGCAGGTTTATCAAGGAACAGATGATAAGGGGAAGCACACATGGGGCAGGGCGATGAAGGATTCGCTTGCACTCTTTTTGAGGAAGTGGGCTGACCAGAGACACATCTCAACTGCCTGTACACAAACACATGCAACATGGGAAACATAGGAACTGTAAATTCATATTAAATTACAGAGCAATGACATTATTAAAATCACAGAGCCATAGCAAAACAGCTGGCACCACTGAAGTCCTGCAATAGATGTATACAGAATCTCTAAGAACGGTGGGTAGGGAACAAAAGGAATAAGTGTTGTACTTTGTGCAAAGGAGGGAGCAGAGGGAACTCTGCTAGAAAATGGAATTGCCTATGGAGCTTCTTAAAGATATTTTTGTGACCATGTAATCTATTGCTGTATTCATTTGCAAATTTCATAATCAGATCATTATACTACAGACTTTAAAACTGAGCTTAACTTTTTAAGGGGCTTTCCACTTCAACCTATATAGCTTCCTTTCTGCTGCTTGTCTGTAGTACAGTCGATGAAGAAACTTAATAAGAAACACATTCTAAGTTGTTTTTATGAAAGCAGTATAGGATGTGCAGAAAATTGCAAAGATGGAGTGTTTATAAGAGCATTGTATTAAACACTGGCCAAGAGTGACATTGAAAATTTGTGAAAGTTGCTGATGGATAAACCAGCAAATTCAGACTTGTGGAAAATTAAGTTCAAAATGTGTTATGAAACTGCTTCTCAATGCTGTGCTCTGTAAAAACAGTCTGAGTGTATAAACATATAGATCTATAAAGGGGAACATACTAAGCATAAAGTGTTTGTGTAGTAATAATATTCAAGTCAATACAATTCTAAGATTCATCACAAAAAATGAGTAAATATTTCTATATGATTGTTATAGACATATTTTAAAATATTCATAATGAATGCCTATTGAAAACATAAAAAACCCTCCCTAAACAGTGATCAATGGGGCTGCTATCTAGGTGAGATTTTTCATTTATTTATTTTTTATTTAGAGCTAACCTCTGACAAACCTTCAGGAGTAACAAAAAGAGACAAGGTCCTTGGGAAAGAAACTACCTTCTGATTCAGAAATGTTTGTATAACTTAAGTTGTAGCTACAGTAGTGTGCTGCCTTTTTAATAGACAGTTATGTTTGCTTTCTCATGCCAAGTTACTGCCTGGAGAAAATAACCTCATTTTCTTTACCCTTTGATTTAAATATGAAGATAATGGATTAAAAATCTTATTTAGAAAACACTGGTAGAATTTCATACCAAATCTTTTTTTTCTGTCAGAATTGAGATTACAGCTAAAGGACTGTGGTTTTGGAAAAATATCAAAAAAATATTATCTGCATAATTAATTTCTATTTCCATTCTACTTTATTGCATCAAATAATCATGAGCCATTTCAGAAGGACATAAAAAGCAATACCTTTCATTCAGAAACATCTGAAAATACTTAGAATTATGCTTCATTTTCCACATAACTATTTTATGCATGAAAGTGGTTAATTTATTTTTAATGTATGATAAATATGGAGTGATAGAGAATGACATTTTTTCAGGGTCCCCGTCAGAAATCTTGAGTAAGATACTGATATTTAAGGTTGTAGTTGAGCCTCAAATAGAATTCAGTAGATGGCTAGATCTTGTGTAGACACATGCATACGTGCATGTGTTTGCTGTGCAGAAACAGGTAAAGTAGTTTTTCACCACACTAATGGAATCAGTAGTTAGTGTAATGTGTTTGTCTATATTAAATTCTTTCAAAGAGCACTGGAGTTTCTCAAAGAATTGATTGCTTTCTAATGTAAAGATCTTTTGTGATCTTCAAATGAAAGGTAGTTATTAATGTGTATATTTAAGAGCAATAATTAATATGAATATAAAATGCTTAGAAGGGGGTGACAGAGTGCTGATTCCTTTAGATTGCTCAGGTATTTTGCTTGAAATAAGATTAAAATTTGAAAGGGATGACAAAAGTATGTCTGGGGTTGTACCTGAACTACACTCTGAAGAGTATGCCATGAATTTCGTAGAGACTGTGTAGCTAAGATCAAGGTATAGAGGGATTACTGCAGGTCCTTTCAGCTTTTCTTGCTCAGAGCTTTTATTGGCTATTGCAAAGATCATTGTTTAAACTTGGGAATTTGTTATACTCTTTTTTTTCTTGCATTATTTTTTAAGAACAGATAACAGATGTCTGTTACTCTTGTGATGTGTTATGCACTTAAGTTTAACTGTTCCATACACTATAAATATCTTGATAGATAAGATGACATGATACATTTTGTGCAAGATTAAAGCTTGATCTACCGTGCAATCTGATTGAATTCTCATTGAAATCCATGAATTTGCATGGTCTATAAATCGCTGATAACATTGCCTGTCTTTGATCATCTATCTTCTTGAAAATTACAGTTCAATACTTATGTAATATTATTGTGAATATCACTGCAACCTACAAGAATAAACAGAAAATTAAATTTAAATAAGACTAACTAGAGAAATATATTTTCAAAATTTATTATGAAAAAGGAACAGTGAACAGCAAACCAGGAAGCTGGTTAGAAAAGAAAATATAAAATATGATGAAATTAATTTTCACCAGAATTTATTTAAATGTGTGCTTATTTCATATTAACTTTTTTATGAGCATTTATCATAATTAAAAAAAAAAAAGCTCCATGTATCTATGTATATAAATAAAAACCAGTCAATGCCCACAAAAAGCAAAGAAAAACCCAAACCCTCAAAACCTTTGTACTCTCATAATCTTCATTCACATCATAATATCAGTGATTCTCCCTCTACATAAGATCCCATATGCGTATTCAAATACAGATCTTCATTGAAATTCATACTACCTTGAAAAGCTTTTCTAAGCCAAGTCCACACTTGCATATCACTTTGAAAAATCTTCCCTTTTCAGCATACGGTTATGTTTAGAAAAATGACATCTTGGCAGTAAGCGTATTTTTTTGCATTTATAGCTTCATATCATGTTTGCAGGTTTGTAGGTTAGATAAATTTCCCAGTAAGTGACAAAATAAATTGAATTTTAAATCTGAAGGAGGAATTTTTAAAAGGAGATTTTTTTAAAAAATGTCATCAATGTTATATATGTATTTGTAATTGCATAAAGTCTTAACAGAAGTAATGTCTTCTCACCATTTCTGTGATTTTTTTTCTCCCTATTTGGTAACTAAAAATTAAAAGAACAGGGACAGACACACAATTCTTTCAAGGCATTTAGGTGCTTAACTGCTGTTTAGGTATTACATTGTGATTGCAGTGATTGTAGTGTTAGGCACCCAAGTATCTTTGAGGACTCCTACCTCAGTGGTTTGACAGAGATAATTCAGAAAGTTGTGGAAAGGCAGTGAAAGAGAAATTCTCAGGAGTCTGTACAGAAATCACTACAAAGATTATCTTTCCTTTCTTTCTTCCCTGTTCACATATCATTATTGAACTTGTTGCACATTGATGAAGATGGGCCACTGTTAGTCTTCATAACTGTTCTCTTACCAGTTATTCTTTTGTTTGTGATGTTTCATAGCTGACATCTAAGCAATTATGCTGTTTCAATGTGATAGAAGTACAGGTGCTAAAAGCAGATTGCACAGAAACAATTATTACATTTTCTTTTATTTGTCAGGATCTTATGCACTATGAAGTCAGTGGTGGAACTGCTGTCAACTTCAGTGTTTGCCAATTTACTTGAAGATCAATTCTTTTTTCCAGTGGCTTCACAACTCAAGGCACCAAACATTTTCACAGGGATTAATATTTGTTAGCCTTCTCCCAGATGTGAGATTTTACCTATGAGGATCTGACTGCAAGACTGGAACCAATAAATCACAAGCAAATGATATTGTAGGTGGAGGAATATAGGAACACAGCACAGTAATTCTGTTATTTATTAAGCTAATGCTTGCATTACAGAGGCTAAGATGATATCTGGTGTGCTCATGGTTATATTTACAACACTTAAATGTAGTTAGTATTAATTCTGTTTGTAGCAAATTTGCTACATGAATCAGAACAAAATACATGATGATTTGTCTGGGCCATTTTGCTGATGGTAGCAAAATTATATTTTGGCAACAATCTCTAAACAGATGTAGCTCAGAAATAGCTCACATGCTCATTGACACAGCTTGTTTTTTTAAACACAGTCACTCTATTCTTTTAAGTAATGGTATAGCAACATTTTTAGTGAACAGTTTTTCATATTACTAGGAACTAAGATAGTTTCTCTATAATTAATTTGTGAAAAGCAAAAAAAAAAAAAAGTTCTGTAGTACAGTATTTTTCAAAAGCACTTCTATTTTTGAGTCTGAAAGCTATTCCAAAGTCTTTAGTCTTTCATGATACTCCTAGTTCTCATCTTTTAACTTGTTACATGAGTTGAAAAGCTATTTCACGTTACTATTTGTTTTTCCAGTTTGCGTAAGCTTCAGTAATTTAGCTATTAAAATTTACCTATAAGAACTTTTTCAAATCAGTATTTGATAAAATGTCTTTCAATCAACATTTAAAAATCAATATAAATAGATCCTTCAAAATCATTGAACCAGCATGTTACTGATTGTTTTTATGGGCATTTTACTTCTGTGAACTAACAATTAAAAATTATTCTCCTGATTGTCTGTATTGCGTGAAAACAAAACTTATTTTTTTTTATTATTATTTTCACAGTAAAGGACCTGAACCTGTGATGTGATTAAGTTCTTCAGTTTTATTGTATTTAGTGGATGATAAATGAACAGGCTAATTAGTAAGATTAAACCCAAGATATGTTTTTTACTTCAGTTTTTCTATCTGCTCGTATTTAGCTAAATTTTTAAGAGCCAAAACCTGGTATTTTAAACTCCTAAACTACTGTAATAAACAGGTTTCTTGCAGTCATTATTTTTTTTCCTTTAAAAGGGAGTCATTATGTGTGTCAGAATTCTTTAAGGCTTTTGTTCTGTGATGCTATACTCCTTAAAACTTTTTTATCCTTGTCATTAATTTTTCAGCAATATTGACTTTTTTTCAGGTTCTAGGGCAAGTTTTATTCATGTTAGCACTGTAATTAAGCAGAAACAAGAATTGCTTTTCAGGTATGCTTCAAACATTTGGATAATAAACTGAATAAGTAATGCTTATTCATCTAGTTTTTTCATCTAGTAATATGGTATTTCTGTTATTTGAAAGGTATTTCCATTTCTGAAAGTAATAGTACTACATTCACAATCAATTTTATTAGCTTACAGAAAAAATTTTGACATAAGAGCCTCAAAACAATTTTTGAGCTATAAGGCATATATGCACCATTAAGACAGAAGATACACAACAAGAGTCATGTTCCCGTACCTTACCAAAGGAAGCCTGTGAATCGCTATTTGACAATTGTTTTCTCATAGAGTTAGTTCTGTTGGTGTTACAGCTGATTTTGTAACTCTCCAATAATTACCTAGTTTATTCAGCAGAAGATTGTATGTTGGAAAATAGGGCATTGTTGTGTCAGAGTCAAATACTCTCTAATCAGGTTCTTTTAGATATGCCACATATGGAGGATGTAATGTTTAATATCAAATTTACTTATTTAAAGATAGTTGATCTTACACAGGATCTCTAATTTAGCAGAGTGATACAAAATATATTTCATAACACCACAAACATAGATTACACTTAGCAAAATATATACCAATTGCAATGTACAGCTTTATCACAATACCAATGTGGTTCCTGTTACAGGTATCTATAATATGCTCACCATCACAACACGGGGCATCCCCACGCACTGGGAGGAATACATGGGTTGAAACCAGCTCAAACCCATTGCTCTCTTTGAAGTTCTTTTGTTAGTTGTCTAGCTTTTAAACTCTGTGTTGGGCTGAGACAAATATTGACTCCTCCCATGCTGGTCTGGCTAACTCAGGGAGACATTCACACTCTTAATGAACTCAGGGAGAAACATTTCCACCACCAGTTAATCCACTCAGCTGTTAATAGCTGTTTATCCAAAACAAAGGCCACCCTCTGGTCCTCTTCCTGTTAAGATAAAAATCATATTCTTTGCAACAGCTGTGCTAAGTCACACCCTGCATTATTCCCTGGACTTTATGGGCACATCACCCTTACCCACCTCCTCTGAGCCTTCTTCCATTGTAGGAGTTTATTGGTGTATTCACAACCAATAAATATATGGTTGTGATAATTGATCAAATAGTTTTACAATTATTCACATATCATGAAAAATTTGTTCCTATGGTTGTATTTGAAATAATTGATCTATTAAAACTCACACCTATTAAAATTACTCTAATGTAAACATCTTGATTGTGAAAGTGTCTTACATCTGGCATTTGGGAAATCACCCATAATGGCTTTGGTTTGAAAACTGGTCAGGTGTTTGAAAATTGGAAAAAGATTACTATTGGGAGACAAACTTAAACATCACTGGAAGTTCCCTAAAATAAAATATGATAATACAATTAGTGTAAGATGGGTAGGATTCTCATGCTTCTTTTCTCAGTATAATGTGATTGCTTCACATCATGTGTCAAACTGCATATAAGAGTTAAACAACTTGTTTTATAAAAACATTTTTGTTTAAAGCAAAAGAGGAAATAATGAAATTCATGCATGATATTGTAAAGTGTGCAAAACAATGCTAATCAAGATAATATATGGTAGATTGTAGAAATATGTGCTGGCACAAGTATAATAATTTTTAAATAATTGAAATCTGAAGCAATTACTTGTTAACACCTTAACTTTGTAGCTGCATTCCAAGTCTAACATGCTAAAAAACCTTAAACAATTGTTCACCTAAAAGGTAATATACTTCTGTTCTCAACAAGAAGGTACACATTTCTAAGGGGTGATTTTAATGACATTTATAATTTTTTTTTTAACAGCTGAGGATGCCTGTGGAGGAACTATGAGAGGATCCAGTGGTATCATCTCGAGCCCCAACTTTCCTAATGAATATCATAATAATGCAGATTGTACATGGACAATTGTGGCAGAGCCTGGGGATACTATCTCGCTCATATTTACAGATTTCCAAATGGAAGAAAAATATGATTATTTGGAAGTAGAAGGTTCTGAACCACCTACAATATGGTAAGTCAAGTATTGCAATTTTAATGTGGTAAAAAAAAAAAGATTATGAAATGTGGAAGGATAACTTTTGTTACTTTTCCTTTTGTCACTTTTCCTTTTGTCAGTAGATAGTCTTGCTAAAAACAAAAACAAAGCAGTAATGGCTGTTACTATGGTATAAATGTTGATATTCTAATTGCAGCTGTAAAATAATTTCCAAATATATGCCAAAGATGAAACATCGAGATGAAAGACACTGTAGGCTCATTCACCGCATTGTCTGTATGTCTAACCATTTTAACCATTATTGTATTAAAAATGTATATATTTAGAAACAGAATGGAATGGACTGTTGTACTGGTAAGGATTGGTGCAGCCTTCAGGGAGTTTCATAATGTTAGAAAGAATGGTATGGAATCCTTTCAGCACAGAGCTGAGGAAAGTAGCATTGGTCACACCTGTTTGTCACAGATTCTCTCTGGAAGAGTCTCTGTACAGAGAACCATGTACATGGTCTCACTATATAATGTGCTGGGAGCATGTCTGGTGTTATACTCACCTACAAATTTCCATTCTGATCAGTGAGATACAACACCCTGAGCTGAGTAGCCACAGCACTTTTTGGTTTGGGTTTTATTCCAAATATACTACCTTTAGAGAGGATTTCTGTTTGTTTGTTTATTTGTTTGTCGACTTAGGAGTAGTAACAATATTTTTGCTAGGCTGGCTTCTGCAATTCTTTATCTCAGCGTAGAGATTGTTTAAAACAAGTAGAAGAAATAAAATAATAAACAAGTTCTTTCAAGATCAGGTTCAGTGAGGTAGAAAAAAATGGTACATTCTGTGGTTTTCTGGCCTGGTAGTTTTATGGTAATATAGCATCACACCACTCAAGAAATGTGTGAATATGACAAATCCTTGTGTTTTTTATACTGGTTTAAATATACTACTGGTTCACAAAAAAGAAGATGTCTATAAAACCATAAATGACAATGATATTCTCCAGTAAAATTTTAATCTCTTAACTGGTTCATAAAACATTACGAGGGTTCTGTACAGCAGACAGAGACAGTTGAACAACAGGTGATACAAAGGGTGGTTGGTTAGCCACATTAAAATCAGTAGAGTCTTGTTTTCTTATTATCAATACAAAAAAACACCAAACATCGCATAGACAAAATAAACTAAATTATCTTTAATTTTATAATAAGAAAATATCCCAAATTAGATAATTACATTGTCTTGAAAACATCAGTCTCAGTTTCTAAAAGTGATTCTTATAAGTAATATTGCTTACTACTTCAGGGTGTAGTAGAAACCTATACACTGTCTCAGCTTTAGCAAATAGTATTTAATAATTTGAGTTAATTCATAGTGCCACCTACATAGTTAATTACCTGTATTAGAATATTACTTTAATGCCATTGAGTTTTTCAAGCTCTTAAACTTAAATCTTTTGAACTAGCTGTCAGCTAAAATAATTTTTAAATAATAACTTATAATAATTATTAATGAGGTAACACCAGTGACATACAGACAATACGAATCACTTGAACAGCTAAATGTTCTTTCTGTTAATCTAGAATGCTTTTTATGTGTTCAGTCATGAGCTTCAAACAATGATTTATTTTTTTTTCTGCAAATGGCTTTGGCTATATTTAAATGATACAATAAGTTTATACATGGAAATTCTCATATTATCTGTTTAGAAAACATAAAAAAATACAATACTAATTTAATAATTGCTCACATAGAGAAGCAGATTGAGAGCATATTATTTTTTTAGCTTGTCATTTTTATTCCCTAGATTAGACTGATGTATTCAATTATGCAAAAGTATCCCCCTCATACGCTAGGAAAAATAGATTTGGAAAGCTTAATTAATAAAAATTTGTTAATTAGATTTACAGTGATAATACTTTATAACCTCTTAGACTATACCTTGAGGTTTAGTTCAAGATGTCTTAGTTTATAAAGTCTACAGAGAAGTATACTTCTAAAACTAAAACCAGGTTCTTGATCTTTCATTCTGGAAAATAAGTAGTATATAATTTCTAAAATTACTAAAAACGTGTCTTTTGATCTGGATAGTAAGTAGTATTATAAAATAATTTCTCAGACATGTTGTCACTTTACATGACTATCACACCTATTGATTTAAAAAACCCTCAAACTTTTCTTCTGCACATGTGTAACAAAATATCCCTACTTTTTGGTTCTAAGTAAAATAATGAGCTAGACTATACATCAAGTAAATAGTCCGGGGTTATCCATGAGACAAGAACTGGAAATCTTCATGAAGTGCTAACTTTCCGTAGTCTTCCAGTCTGTCATTATACTATTTCAGTTATGCTAAGTCTTTTCTTTAAGAAAATCTGGATAGACCATTTTCCTTTAAGTAGTGGGAAAAAATTGCGTAGATGCCCTTCAGGACTTTTGTTGTCTGGTGTCAAGGGCTAATTCTGGTGTTTGGTAACTTGAATTGAATGAAGGTGTGTTTTTCGTTCTGGAAGTGAAGCTGAGAGAAAATGATTGGTTTGAAGAAACTATTTTCCCCATTTTTTCTCAACAAAACAAAAAACTGAAAATAAATGAGATCTAGTGAAATGTTCCTTTTTGCCTAAGTGAAAAGTTAGGGTTTGAGACATTCATTAGTGAAAGAAATAGCAATGTTATCACAGGATAATTTATCTACCATATGGAAATTCAGAGTTAAATATTCTGAGAGTATCTGAACATGTAAGAGTTTTCTAATGCTTGCCTCTAGGACACTTTGGTTGGAAGGTTTCAGTCTCTTATTTTGCTGTTGGTCACTTTTAATGGAATATTTAATAATCACTGAGCAGAAAACTGGAATGCTCCTCTAGGCTGCTTTGACATGGGTGTCCTGGTTTCCAGCATGTACTGTAGTCTGAATTGTTAAGACAATTGTTAAGACTCTAGTTATAGACAAAGAGGTAGAACATCCTTCCCAGAATACTCTGTGAAAGATGTGCTTAGAGCAGTCTCCTGATGAGAGCGGGTGAGGATGGAAAGTATATATTTCACACTGTTGTCCAAAAAGTGGATTCGTGGCCTGGTGTGCAATAAGCCCATTTTCACACGCTCGGGAGAGACATTGCTTATTTATTTCAGGTTTGCACAAGCCTGGGTACTTGGTCGGTTCCCACAAATCAAGCATAACAGAAATCATCAATGTGATATCTTTTATACACATGCATTACAGGATCATGCATTACAGGCACATGTAGGGCAATCAGGGCATCGGGGCCAGCCAACACGGATTCATCAAAGGCAGGTCCTTCTTGACCAGCCTGATCTCCTTCTATGGCAAAGTGATCTGCTTAGTACATGAGGGCACGGCTGTGGATGTAGTCTATCTAGACTTCAGTAAGGCATTTGACACTGTCTCCCACAGCATTCTCCTAGACAAACTGTCTGCCCGGGGCTTGGATGGGTGGACTCTTCAATGGGTTAAAAACTGTCTGGATGGCTGAGTCCAGAGAGTGGTGGTGAATGGGGCAAAGTCCAACTGGTGGCTGGTCACTAGCGGTGTTTCCCAAGGCTCAGTTCTGGGGCGGGTGCTGTTCAATATCTTTATAGATGATCTAGATGTAGGGATTGAGTGCACCCTCAGTAAATTTGCAGATGACACCAAGCTGGGTGAGAGTGTCGATTTGCTGGAGGGTAGGAAGGCCCTACAGAGGGATCTGGACAGGTTAGATAGATGGTCTGAGACCAACGGCATGAGGTTCAACAAGAACAAGTGCCACGTCTTACACTTCGGCCACAACAACCCCATGCAGCGTTACAGGCTGGGGGAAGAGTGGTTAGAAAGTGGCCTGGCGGAAAGAGACCTGGGGGTGCTGATCGACTGCTAAACATGAGCCAGCAGTGTGCCCAGGTGGCCAAGAAGGCCAATGGCATCCTGATCTCTATTAAGAATAGTGTAGCCAGCCGGTCTAGGGAAGTGATTGTCCCTCTCTACTCGGCACTGGTGAGGCCGTACCTTGAATACTGTGTCCAGTTGTGGGCCCCACACTTCAAGAAAGATGTTGAGGTGTTGGAGTGAGTCCAGAGGAGGGCGACCAAGCTGGTGAAGGGTCTGGAGGGTCTGACCTATGAGGAATGGCTGAGGGAGCTGGGGTTGTTTAGCCTGGAGAAGAGGAGGCTCCGAGGTGACCTTATTGCAGTCTACAACGACCTGAAGGGAGGTTGTAGTGGAGTGGGAGTCGGCCTTTTCTCCCAGGCAACCAGCGATAGGACAAGAGGACACAGCCTCAAGCTTCGCCAGGGGAGGTTCAGGTTGGACATTAGGAAGAATTTCTTTCCAGAAAGGGTCATTAGACATTGGAATGGGCTGCCCAGGGAGGTGGTGGAGTCACCATCTCTGGATGTGTTTAAGAAAAGACTGGACATGGCACTTAGTGGCATGTTCTAGTTGACATGGTGGTGTCAGGACAACGGTTGGACTCTATGATCCCAGAGGTCTCCTCCAACCTGATTGATTCTGATTCTGATTCTGATCATACACTCCCAGCTAGAATGATTGGTTAACAATTAGCATATAATTATAATATCTGCTTAGTCATTTCTCACACTACAGCACCTGCGCAGAGGAAGGGTCCTCATCTGGGCGAGGGTCTTGCTGACCTGTGGGCAGGAATTCTAGTATTATAATAAAGGCAGTTCAGTTAAGGACACTTAAATCCCTGCTTTCTTTGCCAAGTTGGCCTCCTGTATGAGAAATCTTAATCAAATAGTTATGTATTTATTCAGGACCTTGATGTTCCAGAAATCAGTTTACATTTTCTTGGCCTTAACTCGCCAATTGTTTATTGTTTTCAAAATTAGCTCAACTGGCAAAAGCCATTGTTAACTTTTAATTCAGCAATAAACACTAGGTAATTGATATCACAGAATCACAGAATAGTTGGGGTTGGAAGGGATCTCTGGAGATCATCTAGTCGAACCCCATGCCAAAGCAGGTTCCCCTAGAGCACGTTGCACAGGTCATGTCCAGGTAGGTTTTAAATATCTCCAGAGAAGGAAACTCCACAACCTCCCTGGGCAGCCTGTTCCAGTGCTCTGTCACCCTCAAAGTAAAGAAGTTCTTCCTCATATTGAGATGGAACTTCTCCTGTTTCAGTTTGTGCCTGTTGCCCCTTGTCCTGTCGCTGGGCACCACAGAGGAGAGTCTGGCCCCATCCTCTTGACACCCACCCCTAAGGTATTTGTAAACATCGATAAGATCCCCCCCTCAGTCTTCTCTTCTCCAAGCTAAACAGACCCAGCTCCCTCAGCCTCTCCTCATAAGAGAGATGCTCCAGTCCTCTGATCATCTTTGTAGCCCTCCACTGGACTCTCTCCAGTAGTTCCTTATCTTTCTTGAACTGACGAGTCCAGAACTGGACACAGTACTCCAGGTGTGGCCTCATTAGGGCAGTATAGAAGGGGAGGATAACTTCCCTCAACCAGCTGGCCACACTCTTCCTACTGCACTCCAGGATACCATTGGTCTTCCTGGCCACAAGGCCCCATTGTTGGCTCATGGTGAACTTGTTGTCTGCCAGGACTCTGAGGTCCTCTGCAGAGTTGCTTTCCAGCTGGTCAACCCCCAACCTGTACTGGTGCATGGGGTTATTCCTCCCTAGGTACAGGACCCTACACTTGCCGTTGTTGAATTTCATTAGTTTTCTCCTTACCCAACTGTCTATCCTGTCCAGGTCTCACTGATTGGCAGCACAGCTTTCTGGTGTATCAGCCACTCCTCCCAGTTTTGTGTCATCAGCAAACTTGCTGAGTGTACACTCTGTCCCTTCGTCCAGGTCATTGACAAATAAGTTGAACAAGACTAGACCCAGTACTGACCCCTGGGTAACACCGCTAGCTACAAGCCTCCAACTAGACTCAGCACCGCTGATCACAACCCTCTGAGCTCTGCCATTCAGCCTGTCCAGCCATATCAATGCTGTTAAATGAATTTAGCTGTCGTTGAAAAAAAAAGCTGTCAATTTCTCCTCCTACATGTTTGGAGAACTTTGTTATTAAATAAATAAAAAAAAAAAAACAAACAAAAATCAGCAAATGTATTAGACTAATTGAACTTGAAATTATGATTGGTTTTGAATTAACCAATACATTTTTGGTGGCTAGACTGGAAAGTGACAGAAAATAACGGTTGTCTAGAAGTATGTGCTTAGAGATCTTAATTCAGAGAACTACTGCTGTAGTCTGAAAAGGATCAAAATTTCTTTTCAAAGAGCACATAATTATGCAAATTTTTTATTATTTGTTAACATGAAGGTGTGCATTAATGTGAAGGTGTTTGAGAGTGTAGCAGTGTCTCAACTGTTGTAGGGAAAAGGTACTTCACTTCTACCATGACAGAAAAAAAAAACCAAAGTTTTCAACTCTTCTTTCTGGGAAAGGGTGTACTTCTAAGAAAAGCTTTGTGTAGTGTTCTAACATTTGACCTACCACTGGCATGTTCATACAAAATAGTAGGACATCTAAGTACTCTGTTATCAAAGATAAATTTGAAATACAATGTAATTACTCCTTTTAAAACAAAATAACTCACCTCACTTCTCTCATACTGATAGTGTGTTGTTGGGTATTACAAATTGTTTCCTGTTTAATTTTCCTAAAATGTAAAGGAGACTTGGAATTTTCCATAGTAGAGTGCTATATTGTCTAGTCCATCAGTCAGTTGCTGATTTTAATTTACTTCTAAGTTGTAAATTTCACAGAGAAAAAATTAATTTTATAAAGTTTTGGTGATGATCACAGAATCACAGAATCACAGAATGTTAGGGATTGGAAGGGACCTCAAAAGATCATCTAGTCCAATCCCCCTGCCGGGGCAGGATTGCCTAGACCATATCACACAGGAACGCGTCCAGGCGGGTTTTGAATGTCTCCAGAGAAGGAGACTCCACAACCTCTCTGGGCAGCCTGTTCCAGTGTTTGGTCACCCTCACTGTAAAGAAGTTTTTCCTCAAATTTAAGTGGAACCTCCTGTGTTCCAGCTTGCACCCATTGCCCCTTGTCCTGTCAAGGGATGTCACTGAGAAGAGCCTGGCTCCATCCTCTTGACACTTGCCCTTTACATATTTATAAACATTAATGAGGTCACCCCTCAGTCTCCTCTTCTCCAAGCTAAAGAGACCCAGCTCCCTCAGCCTCTCCTCATAAGGGAGATGTTCCACTCCCTTAATCATCTTCGTGGCTCTGCGCTGGACTCTCTCTAGTAGTTCCCTGTCCTTCTTGAACTGAGGGGCCCAGAACTGGACACAATATTCCAGATGCGGCCTCACCAGGGCAGAGTAGAGGGGGAGGAGAACCTCTCTCGACCTGCTGACCACACCCCTTCTAATACACCCCAGGATGCCATTGGCCTTCTTGGCCACAAGGGCACACTGCTGGCTCATGCTCATCCTGTTGTCCACTAGGACCCCCAGGTCCCTTTCCCCTACGCTGCTCTCCAACAGCTTTGCCCCCAACTTGTACTCACACATGGGGTTGTTCTTGCCCAGATGCAGGACTCTACACTTGCCCTTGTTATATTTCATTAAATTTCTCCCCGCCCAACTCTCCAGCCTGTCCAGATCTCTCTGAATGGCTGCGCAGCCTTCCGGCGCATCAGCCACTCCTCCCAGTTTTGTGTCATCAGCGAACTTGCTGACAGTGCACTCTAATCCCTCATCCAAGTCATTAATGAATATATTGACTAGAACTGGTCCCAGAACCGACCCTTGCGGGACTCCGCTAGACACAGACCTCCAACTGGACTCTGTCCCACTGACCACTACTCTCTGGCTTCTTTCCTTCAGCCAGTTCACAATCCACCTCACTACCGTATCATCCAGACCACACTTCCCCAGTTTAGCTGCGAGGATGCTGTGGGAGACCGTGTCAAACGCTTTACTGAAATCGAGATAGACCACAATAGATCATCTGGTCCAATCCCCCTGCAGGAGCAGGATGTAACATGGTATTGCAGTAGCATCTGAACATCATTAAGAATTGCCATTTTGGATCAGTAAATGTTTATATTTGGAGTTCAGTGTCTGATAGTGGCAGCAGCAGTTGCTTTGGAAAAGACTAGAAGACACCAGGATGATACAGTGTGCTCTTCCTTCCACTCTGTGTAGACTCCCTGCTTCTGTTGTTAGTGGTTTAGGAACTTCTTGAACCAACATTTACCTTGAAAATGTTAAATAGCTGTAAATAAATGTCTTTTGTTAATTAGGCATTCTTCAAGGGTCATTCTTCAAGATCCTCTGGAGAGTACCAAATGAGGGTTTTTTTTTAAATGCAAGCAGACTGTATCAATGAGTTCCCTGTTATTCTCACAATCACGTATTCCTTAAAATAACCTTAATTGACTTGTCAGTCATAACTTTCCTCTACAGAAGCTGTATCATCCCTTTCCTTGCATTCATCCTTATATATACAAATAATCTTCCTTTTTACCGTTTTAATCAATTCTCTGAAGTAATGAAGCATATTGACCTGTGGCTTTCTCTTAACTTTGAAATAACTTAGCTCCTCACTTTTATCCCAAGTCCTGGATACCTGGTCATCAGTGTTGAGTGAGGATCTGTTTTCCTCAAAATTCTCCTCTCCCTGAGACTGAATCATATACAGTTGTGGGATCAATATGTCCTAGGTTCCACCTCAGCTGACAGTATGAAAAAGAATATGTTGGGCTCATCTTCATTATTTTTAGTGTAGTCATTGATCACTATTCCAGGATGGCACTATGCATTTTGATAGCATCAGACATTTTCACACACTTGTAGCCTTTATACCATGTTGTAAAAACATCACCATTGAGCTTTACAATACACATGGCAACAACACATTACCAGAGACATTTTGAGCAGTAAGAAAGAAAAAAATATATCTTAGAACAATGGAGAAGGGCCCAGAGGAAGTTTTGTCCAAGTGTTACCTAACCTGAATGTTACCCATTCACTCTATGGAGCCTTAGGTAGTGTCACTCTACATTCATGGCTTGATGCCCTGGGATCATTCCCAGGGACAAGTGATTTTAGCACTATAGGCCTCCTGTAATATCTAGAATACAAAGCCTCTCAGTCTCATATTCCTCAATGATGCTTCTTCTAAAATGTACATGGCATTTTATCTGCTATTTTCATGCTTTTGTTGTTATTTGCAATTTAATAATGATGAAAATTATTATTTACTGACTCTTAATCGCATTTTACTAACGCTGTGAAAGAACAAGATGATAAACATTCAGTGCTTTGCGGAACTTGCAAGCAATATTAGTGACGAATACATCAACTACTGCTAATTAAAAGCAAAGTGAGGATGAGCAGACAGATGATAGCTATTATGGAAAAGGTTTTTGGTTTTTGTTTGTTTGTTTGTTTTTTTGTGGCAGGGAAGATGCAGTTAATTCATGTTAGACATCTACATGGTAATTTTTAATTGCCAGTTCAATTACAATAGATATTAGCCTTCAGGAGGCATTTAAAAATTAAGTATACTTTTGTTGACGATTAACCTACAACAGACACATGCATTAACACAACAGGTTCTCAATCATACCTTTATAACAAAGCAGTTATTTGATTTATGCAGTCATCCAGTGACTGAACAGGTGAGATTTGCTTTCAGTCAACATACTTGATCAAATGATGCTCATACGTAAGATTACAGAGGAAAACCTCTGCCCGACATAAATGCAGTAGCAAAGGGATAGACAATCACACCTCATTAGTACAAATACCAATGAAAATAATAATGTTTTGGAGAAAAAAACAAAACAGACAAGATAAGGAGAGGTGCTGATAAGTAGAGATTAAAATGCTGGGAAAAAAACCCACCTCAGGCCCAGCGATTATTTTCTTGAAAAAATCACTTCAAATTAAAAAGTGACAAGTATAATTGAGCTTTTTTTAATTAATGAAGGCTCTTGACACTGCCTTAGATATTATTACTGTTTTCTCACTTGTTATTATGCAACTTTTTTAAATCTGTACTTAATGCTCAGAGGAAAGACTCAGGAAAGTAATGTTTATGAGTAATATGAGCCTAATAAGGATGTTAAATGCCCCAGATGATAGATGTTTGTAATCTGAAACCTTTGAGTTCATATTTAAAGAATAGTGGCAAAATTGATACTGCTTAACACAGGAAAAATGCCTTCAGAAGAATGTTGCAGGTATAGCCCATAGCTCCATATAGTATATGGAAAAAATTATTCAATTAGTATGGCAAACAGCGTGCAGTCATAAAAACCTGCTGAAAAGTGATTTGCAGAGTATTTGTTTACTGAGAGTGGATAGAATTAATTTTTTATTGGATTTGGTTGCAAAAAAAAATAGATGTAGCTGCAAAAAGCAGCCAAGTTTTGGAGTGCCTAAGTCCTCCTCTTCTTCTAAAACAGGGAACAGAAGATAACAGATAATATTTAACTGTAGAACAGGATAAGCAGAAAGTCAGTAATAGGAGGAATACTAATGATAAAAATATTGTCTAGTTTGAGTCTTTGATAAACCATGGATTCTGCATTTTAGTTTTCATCCTCTTTTTCTGAAGGACTGAGAACAGAAACGAAGTTGTTTGCTTTCTTGGAAACGAAAGCTTTCAATAGAAACCAGGTATTTCTGTCCTTTAGTGTTTGCCTCTGTGGTTTGATTTTGTATGTGACGGTTCAGCATTTCACCTGTTGCATTTCCATGAGGTTGTTCAGAGCACTCCAAGAAGCAGAGTGCATTCCATAATGTGTAGGGTCAGGCCTAATGGTAGTGTTAGGAGGGGAATTTGTTATAGTGATTGTGGAGGTTAATGGCACATTTTTTGTTCTGTAGTGTGATTTCATTTGGTAACCATCATTTGAAAAGGACTTTGAAACTGACTTTACATCTGGTACTCAAAATGCTTACTAAAACACGAAAAAGATTTGTATTTAAGACAGGGAAAAGATATCTAATCACATGTTTAACAGTAGAGATGGAGGCTTCCCTGTGTTATCTAGTACTATCTGTTCTTGAGCGTTTTTGAAGTGTCCTGGTTTCATGGAGATAAAATTTATAGAATCACTTTTCTGTCACATTTTGTTTCAGTTTGTGGCCAGCTGTGGTACGGTGATCAAGGCCATTAGCAGATAAGTCCAGGGCAGCTGACCCAGGCTAGCCCACAGGTGTATTCTAAAACATTAACATCCGGTTCACTATAAAAGGGAAAGCTTGTGGGGGAGGGGGGACTCTTTTTGCTCTGCTCTATTTCTCCCTTCCTCTTTCTTCATATTCTCCACAATTGCTCTTCCTGGAGCGACTTGCCACAACTCTGTGGGCTAAGTATAATTTTGTGTGCTTTGTATTAGCACTGATATTGGTTTCTTTATTTTATTAAATCTTTTTAAATTTTAATCCATGAGTCTCCCTCCTTTTCCCAATTCCCTTTCTCGGTCAGGGAAGAGACACTGGCTGATAGAACAACTGCTTATTGTTTAGCCCTGGGTGTCGGCTAAACGGAGACATGAAGAAATAGAAGGCACTTCCATGGTATCCTGTTCTAGTGATTTTTTTCTGCATTCATTTCTCAGGTTGTACTTTGAAGTGTACTGCACAAACATGTCCCAAACTTTCCAGGCAGGATAGACACATGTAGCCATGAGTTATATGATGAAAATCTTCATTCTGTCACTCAACAGTAAAGACCTTGAAGTCTATGCTTTTTTTTAAAGGACACGTTTAGTTGTTTTATGACATATACAATAAATAGACTCAGTCCTTAGTAAAGGGAGAATCTGACTTTAAGAAACTGTTGTATCTGTGGAAATACAAATCAACCGAAGATGTAGATCAAGTGTTTAATCCTGGAATTCAATGTGTTATGTATGCATCTACATAACTAGGTTGCAAGGGAACACAAGACAGAATGATAGACTCTTATAATCAGGATAATTCACCCAGGAAGGGAACGCAGGAACTGTCTAGTCCAACCTATTGCTGAAAGCAGGCTCTGCTCTGAGGTGAGACAAGGTGACTCAGGGCTTTATCCAGGCTGGTCTTGAAAACCTCCGAAGATGGAGACTGTACAACCTATATGGGCAACCTTCTACAATGCCTGACTATCATTGTGGGGGAAAAAGCTTTTCCTTTTTTTCCTTATTTGGAAATAATTGTTTACAAACAGAATCAACACACAAGAATTTATTATATCCAAACATCTCTTGTGGTCTCTTTCTTCTTCATGGATAGGCAGTGGTATAACCTTTCCTTTGGGCAAGTTGGCTGATCTGGCCAGTCCTAGCTCATGAGTTGAAGACACATGGGATCATGTTGGAGTCCTTCCTTTTCCTGGCTCATGTTGTCCCACTCATAGGGGTACGTACACGACCAGAGTCATGAATCATCCTGTCTTCCTCTAGATTACAATAAGTTAAAGCTTATCTGGTACATGCAATTTATTACTATAGAATAGGGTCAAACCTAGGTGAGACAGCTATTTGTTTAATTACAGTGTGTACTTGCATCAGGCATGGAGTCAAACAGTCACAGAATCACCTTGGCTCATTACAGTACAAATGAACACATGGCCACAAAGTGATACTACTTTTGAAAAAATATGTTTCCACTCTTATTTCCAGCTCATCCTCTACTTCATATTGGCTCAGGCATTTACATAATCACAAAGGAACTGCATGAAGAAGTGATACAGATAAAAACTATTTTTTTTTTTTCCTGTGTTAGTCAGTAGGTAACACAAGAGTTGGAGAGAACAATGAGGCACATAGGGAGTGGAAGACTGGTTCTTGAAGGAGTAGGACCACTTTATTGTCAAAATAAAGCCTGAACTGTTTTCCTTTCAGGTACTGTAGATTGAATGGCAGCATCCATGCAAGGCTTTATGTGCAAGGCTTTTTTGCCTTATGTGCAGAGACTTCACAGAGTTAGTTGATTTCCTTTAATTTTTTATACTGTATGCTTAGTTTATTGTATTCCTGTGATGGTATAAAATATTTTATTCTGATTAAGGTACACAACGTTAGGAAGGCAGTATGTCGTTGTTTTTGCAAAAAATAGTATATCCTGGTGGTTAAATGCACGTCTCTTGAAGAAACATTTCTGATACTGTTCCTAATTTCTTACCTTTCCTATGTTCATGAGTACCACAAAAGTGAACATTTGTAAGCCTTATTTGAAGAGGCTTATCTGCCATCCAGAGGGACCTTGACAGGCTTGAGAGCTGGGCCTGTGCAAACTGCATGAAGTTCAACAAGGCCAAGTGCAAGGTCCTGCATGTGGGTCGGGGCAAACCCAAGCACAAATACAGGCTAGGCAGAGAATGGATTGAGAGCAGCCCTGAGGAGAAGGACTTGGGCATGATGGTTCATGAGAAGCTCAACATGAACCAGCACTGCGTGCTTGCAGCCCAGAAGACCAACCGCATCCTGGGCTGCATCAAAAGAAGTGTGACCAGCAGGTCAAGGGAGGTGATTCTGCCCCTTTACTTCGCTCTTGTGCGATCCCACCTGGAGTACTGCATTCAGCTCTGGGGCCCCCAACATAAGAAGGACATGGAGCGGTTGGAGCAAATCCAGAACAGGGCCACGAAGATGATCAGAGGGCTGGAGCACCTCTCCTGTGAAGACAGGCTGAGAGAGTTGGGGCTCTTCAGCCTGGAGAAGAGAAGGCTGCAGGGAGACCTCATAGCAGTCTTCCAGTACCTGAAGGGGGCCTACAGGAAAGCGGGAGAGGGGCTTTTTACAAGAGCACATAGTGATAGGACGAGGGGTAACGGTTTTAAACTGAAAAAGGGTAGATTTCGATTAGACATTAGGAAGAAATTCTTTCCTGTGAGAGTGGTGAGACACTGGTACAGGTTGCCCAGAGAAGTTGTGGCTGCCCCCTCCCTGGCCGTGTTTAAGGCCAGGTTGGATGGGTCTTTGAGCAACCTGGTCTAGTGGAAAGGTGTCCCTATCTGTGGCAGGGGGGTTGGAACTAGACGATCTTTAAGTTCCCTTCCAATCCAAACCATTCTATGATTCTAAGATACATGTTTTCATTATTCTGATAGTATTTTTTAATATGTATGAAGTTATTCTTGTAGTAAGGGGAAAACCGGGGGAGGCGCGCTCGCGGGTGCTGGGGAACGGTCCGGAGTAAGCTACTTGATCTCAATGTGAGTATGGAAGCTTCTCGTTTATTAACAAAGAAAGCAGTGGTTATATAGACTATGCATATGTTAATCATGCGCCCCGATCGCACTTGTGATTGGTCCATAGGTTTACATATTCAGAGCCATGACCGCCCCCCCCCCCCCGGATGTAGTTTTGCTTCCCGCGAAGCAGGCACCACGGGGTTCTTTGTTCTGCACCGTGCAAGGGGAGTCCAAGGTCGCTAGCTCTGGGCTTAACCCTTGCTCAAAGCCTGGGTTGCTCAGACTGCTCAGTGGCACAAGATCGTGCCCCTTCTCACTTAACCAAACCTCTACATATTCTGATCCGGAGTCAAACAGATATCCACCAGCAGCTTTCAAATGAGCAGTTATACATTGGATGGGCTTTTTATATACATTCTTCTCAACAGAGATAGGATTATATTATATTATATTATATTATATTATATTATATTATTTCCCAAAGTCTTACCAACAAATTGAAAAATAATTCTCATGAATCCTTATATGGTAGAAGAGTACTCAGGTTTTTCCACCATCCCTCTTGGGCAAAGATTTACTGTGTCCTGTGTTAGTGCTTCCATGGCCCCCTTTAATGGTGGGGGGGAAGGAGTAAGCCAGAGTGCTTCCAGTATTGCTTATTTGTAACTCTGTTTTGTAGAAACCAGATAAATAATACTCTAGACATAGGGCATTTTACTGATGAATACTTTAAAAACATAACCAGTAATAAAACTAAACAAATGCAAAAAAATCTGGAGTCTCTGACTCAGCAGTTTCTAGAAAAAATGCAGACAGGAAGATGGCCTGAGAATTTAACAAGGAACACTTTCACTGTGCTTACTCCAGCAGAATACTGCACTGTTTTTGCTGTGGTCATTTACTATTGTCTCAGGATGGCAATTGCTGGAGTAGTGAGGGAGACTGATTGCTCATCTTGACTGAAACATCAGTAACTGAACTGGCAAATCTCACAAGTAAGGCTGAAACAGATGTATTTTATGCTGCGTGAGTTGTATGGCGGGGGAAAGGGTGTTACACATAAAGCAGAAGATAACATAAATCTCAAAACAAGTCAGGGAAAAAAATGCCAAAACCAACCCACAAAACAAAAAACAACCTAAAATCAAACATGTAATTGTTTAGTTTGTCATTCCAGTAATTAAAACTTCATACCTCCTTGTCATGTGTTCTGAGTCCCTGCCACGATCTCTATTTACTGTATTCACCAAAGTAAGTGACGGGCTGTGGGAGAACAGTAATTCCTGCAGAGACAATCCCAAATCACTTTTGTTTCTAGATTCTGGATTAAAATCATTAGTGTGTTTCGTACTTTGGGTAAACTATATGCATTCATAATTCTATCTTTTATGTCTCAGGCCATAACAGCCAAAAGTATAATATTTTGAATACAAGAATGAAACCCTTTGTGTTCATGAATAAATCCTGACAGCAAGATAAAATGTTGTTTATATGGGGCCTACAGACTACTCAGAAATTCACATGCCGCTTCTTTTTTTTTGTCATTGTCCATCTGTTTTGCCTGTAAAAATCACTTTAGGTGATTTTCACAGGCAAATATTTGTGCACCCTCAGCAAGTTTGCCGATGACACTAAACTGTGTGGTGGGGTTGACACGCTGGAGGGAAGGAATGCCATCCAGAGGGACCTTGACAGGCTTGAGAGCTGAGCCTGCACAAACTGTATGAAGTTCAACAAGGCCAAGTGCAAGGTCCTGCATGTGGGTCAGGGCAAACCCAAGCATAATTAAAGGCTAGGCGGAGAATGGATTGAGAGCAGCCCTGAGGAGAAGGACTTGGGGGTAATGGTTGACAAGAAGTTCAACATGACCCACCAATGTGCCCTTGCAGCCCAGAAGGCCAACTGTATCCTGGGTTGCATCAAAAGAAGCGTGGCCAGCAGGTCAAGGGAGGTGATTCTGCCCCTCTACTCCACTCTTGTGAGACCCCACCTGGAGTACTGCTTCCAGCTCTGGGGGGTCCAATGTTAGAAGGATATGGAGCTGTTGGAGTGAGTCCAGAGGAGGGCCACGAAGATGATCAGAGGGCTGGAGCACCTCTCCTATGAAGAGAGGCTGAGAGAGTTGGGCTTGTTCAGCCTGGAGAAGAGAAGGCTGCGGGGAGACCTCATAGCAGTCTTCCAGTACCTGAAGGGGGCCTACAGGAAAGCGGGAGAAGGGCTTTTTACAAGAGCACGTAGTGATAGGACGAGGGGTAACGGTTTTAAACTGAAAGAGGGTAGATTTCGATTAGACATTAGGAAGAAATTCTTTCCTGTGAGGGTGGTGAGACACTGGTACAGGTTGCCCAGAGAAGTTGTGGCTGCCCCCTCCCTGGCAGTGTTTAATGCCATGTTGGATGTGTCTTTGAGCAACCTGGTCTAGTGGAAAGGTGTCCCTGCCCGTGGCAGGGGGTTTGGAACTAGAGGGTTTTTACGGTCCCTTCCAACCCAAACCATTCTATGATTCTATGATTCTATGAATTAGGGTGAAAACTCACTTGTAAAATGAACAAGTAACTAAAACAAACCATTAAACATCTCATGAACCTGCTAAAGCAATTTCTTTGTGTTAAGGATCGACAGAATGTCAAACTAGTGTCAGAGGAATTTTTAATAATTATGTGCCATCCAACATGCAGGTGACCTGTCACAACCCACAGCTTCCTGGTCATGACATAACAGTCAGTAAAAAATAAAATAAGCTATTTGTGTATGCTTACTGTATGTTTATTTCTTCTGCATACAGTAGGTCATGCAAGTGAAAAAAACACCAAAATACAGCAATCTAGAGCTTAGAAAATGAGCCTTGAACAAATGACTTATTCTCACCCCCCCACCCCGAAGTTAAAAAAGCCTCTTGGAATAATTGTGTAAATTTCAATAAATATTTTTATCCCATAAACTTAAACTGTTTTTTAGGTTAACAGTTTAAGGTGTTTCCAAATGAAATACAATGAATTTTCATTATTTTGAAACCCTGAGGGTAAATTTATCTGAGTATATTTTAAAAATTTAAACATTTGAATATTGAATGCAATTTCCCTGTCACCTAATTCTGAACCATGTTAATATTCTGATACCCTGTGTCAAGATAGGTATAATAACATGAGAACCAGTACAAAAAAGGGAAAAAGGATTGAAACAGATATTTAAAGCGTCTATAGGGAGAGGAGTAAAATAGGCTAAAACTTTCCAATCTTGGAAAGAAATAAGTGAGAAACAGTATGAAGGATTCATAAAATTATGAATATTATATGGCAGGTAAATAAGGAATGTTCATTCTTCATTTTTTTACACTAAAATAAATAAGGATGCTCGATTTATCAGGCAGAAGTTTTAAAACAAAAGGTAGAACTATTCTATAGCATGCATAATTAAGTTGTAGAAGTCATTGGCATGTGATATTATAGATAGAAAATTATAAATAGATGGAAAAATGGATCAGAAATTCATAAAAGGAAAATTTATCAGAAAAATGGATCAGAAATTCATAAAAGGAAAATTTATCAAAGGGTATTAAACACAAAGGCCTGCTTGAAGGGCTTATTCAAGAAGCCTGCAGTCCATAAAATTGCTGGAAATTGTGATGATGTACAAAGGGATGAATCTCATTCTGTACAATCACAGTTTCTGACGCTCTTGTGTAATTATCTGTTACTGCTCATTGTCAGAAATAAAATATTAGTCTCAGTGTATTCTGGTCTAACATATCAGTAAATATATTCTTAGATACCATCAAGAATATGATGGGTATTATACAGGATATTACAATTCTTGTCATACCAGTAAGAGATTTTTTCATGATTTATATAAACCAAAGAAATTATCATAACTGAGGTGTATCAATCAGGAGTAATAGTTTTGGATCTATAAAACATTTTCAGGGCTGAAGTTTGGAACTTTTCAGTTTATGTTATAAAAATATTCTGCCTTCATTTAAGGCTTGTGATAAGAAAACCTAAAGCTGCCAAATCATTATTTAAGGCTTCAGCAAATATGGAATCTAATATTTCACCTGGCATCTAATGTTTGATCATAGCCAGTGTTAAGACGTAAGCAATACTTTTATTGTCATTTTTATCTGGTTTCACTTTCCAGCCAATTAGGAATTTTATTGGACTTTTCTTCCCTCTAATAAAAAGCTTATTAATGAAGGCATTTATATATCTTGATTAAGCAAATTCTTAGTCTTCTTTCTTGGCTAAGCAAACTTTTTGGATCTTTCTGTGCAAGATCCAGTAAGTCGCTGGAGCCTTCACATCTCTCAATCAGCCTTTTCTGTACCCAAACTTGCAGCATTGGACTGGTATATTTGAATCAGCAGAAAAACTACCTACCATGTAGTACATGTTCTCTTATCCTTGAAGCATGTAATACAGGTTCTGACATCTTTCACGTGGATATATTGCACTGTCACACAACTTCTTTTCCCCATTATATTTTATGTCAGAGGACAAACTTTTACCATCATCTCTGTTTGCTGAGCAAGAACTTACTGGTCTGCATGTCCTAAGTGAAGTTAAGGGTAAGGTGAATGACTTGCAATTAGGCTTAATTTCTGTTTAGTAGCTGACACAATGTCTGTCAAAAAAACCCAGCCAACCTTGAATTGAAGTTTCCAACTTTTTAATAAAACTTTCCCATTCTGTATAATTTAAAGAATTTGAGATTCAGTCCAAAAATGCACACATTTTTTCTTGTTTGTGTTTTGGGGTTTTTTGGAGGGGAGTGTGTTTTGATTGTTTTTTTCCCAGATAATTAATTATAATAAAGGGGAATGTCCTTGAAAAGATGGAATTAAGGAAGTGCTACAGTGTTGAGTGCAATTAAAAGCAGAGTTCAACTCCTGTGGGGGAGAAATGAGAGATGATTATGACAACAGCAAAGGCTAACAGTCCTTAGAGTATTATTTTTTCATCCAGTTTTGAATTACAAAGGAATCTGCTAGCAAGACCTTCCACAAACTTGCTAATGGATTTAAACTAGCTAGCTGAAAGTTATGTTTATACATAAAATTTTGCTAAATATGAGACTGTATCTCTGCTAAATGTTCTGGAAATGATTTTTATTACTGTAATCATTAGGCATTTATAGCCATACACTGGAATGCTGCCATTCCATTTGGTTTTGGTGACTTTGGACACAGAGTTCACAAAACTGTGAAGCAGAGCAGCACACTGTACTATTCTGTTCTAGAAAGATTCAATGCACAGAAATAAAGCTTAAATCCCCAAACTTGTGATTTCAGCAATGTGTTGCTGTTTAAAAACTAATGCAACTAGAATTAAACTAAAGCCCAATCTATTTATCATGACTATTCCTCTTACCTTTTGCGAAGCTTGTTACTGATGCAGGAAAGAGGTGGAAATGAACCTGGTGGTTGCAATTGCCTAGTTCAGTTTACACAGTGGGGTCCATAGTACTTTGCAACATATCCTGTATTTCTGGTCTCTAATTTTTCTTTAGCTGCATCCTGAAAAATGCTACATGGATCTAAATTTTAGTGGCTCATAATTCATGACAGGAGTATCTGGCATGGTGTTCAGAGTGAAAACCAGCTGATGAAAAACAACTGGATCGTTCAATAGAATATGTATATATATTTTCTATTAAAAAAGCTCTAGGAACAGACACTCTCACCTGAAGTCTGCTATTAACCCTAAAAGAAATCAGTTAGGGTAGAATGTCATTGGTATCTGCCAATGGTGAGAATAATATGGCAGCCAGCTAAAAAATTGGTATTTTTTAAGGTATTGCAACAAAAAGACAAAAAAAAGAGGTAAAGGTACTGTATGAAATATCTGGTATATATTTTTACTTACATTAAGTCAATCAAGGAATATAAAAGAGGATTTTTTACAATATATCCATTTATATTATATTTTAATGTATATATGGGATTCAAAAAAACAAAAATAAAAGGATAGTGCTGCCGTTATTGAATGTTGAATTAGAACAGCAAGGCATTTTTTCTATTCTGAAAAACAATCAGAAACATGTAAAAGACTTTATCTGATGAAAAGCAGGATTTAATTTACCTGGAAATTAATTGAAAGAGCAGAATGATAGTATATGGGCCAACTAAGGTTTTAGAAACAAGCTAGGTCAGTTTTGCTTTGCAGAAATTATTAAGACAGTAGTTACTTTAGCTTCAGTTATGAGAAACAGAAAGAATCTGTCTAAGAATGGGAAGGATTAAGGTAATTTGAGTGAAATTCAAATTCTTCCTAGACAAATTGGCTGCCCAGGGCTTGAATGGGTGGACTCTTCAATGGGTTAAAAACTGGCTGGATGGCCGAGCCCAGAGAGTGGTGGTGAATGGGGCAAAGTCCAACTGGCAGCCAGTCACTAGCGGTGATCCCCAGGGCTCAGTTCTGGGGCCGGTGCTGTTCAATACCTTTATAGATGATCTAGATGTAGGGATTGAGTGCACCCTCAGTAAATCTGCAGATGACACCAAGCTGGGTGGGAGTGTCGATCTGCTGGAGGGTAGGAAGGCCCTACAGAGGGATTTGGACAGGTTAGATAGATGGGCCGAGACCAATGGCATGAGGTTCAACAAGAACAAGTGCCACGTCTTACACTTCGGCCACAACAACCCCATGCAGCTCTACAGGCTGGGGGAAGAGTGGTTAGAAAGCGGCCCGGTGGAAAGAGACCTGGGGGTGCTGATCGACAGCCAGCTAAACATGAGCCAGCAGTGTGCCCAGGTGGCCAAGAAGGCCGACGGCATCCTGGCCTCTAGTAGGAATAGTGTAGCCAGCCAGTCTAGGGAAGTGATCGTCCCTCTGTACTCGGCACTGGTGAGGCCACACCTTGAATACTGTGTCCAGTTGTGGGCCCCACACTTCAAGAAAGATGTTGAGGTGTTGGAGTGAGTCCAGAGGAGGGCGACCAAGCTGGTGAAGGGTCTGGAGGGTCTGATCTATGAGGAACGGCTGAGGGAGCTGGTTTTGTTTAGCCTGGAGAAGAGGAGGCTCCGAGGTGACCTTATTGCAGTCTACAACTACCTGAAGGGAGGTTGTCTCCCAGGCAACTAGCGATAGAACAAGAGGACACAGCCTCAAGCTTTGCTAGGGGAGGTTCAGGTTGGACATTAGGAAGAATTTCTTTCCAGAAAGGGTCATTAGACATTGGAATGGGCTGCCCAGGGAGGTGGTGGAGTCACCATCTCTGGATGTGTTTAAGAAAAGACTGGACATGGCACTTAGTGGCATGTTCTAGTTGACATGGTGGTGTCAGGACAACGGTTGGACTCTATGATCCCAGAGGTCTCTTCCAACCTGATTGATTCTGTGATTCTGTGTGAAATATTATTATTGTTAATGGGTAAATAGACATCAGTACTAAGTACAAGAACAACAGACATTGAAAAACAACATCAAAACAAACTTCAAAAAAGAATGTTGTCCTGGTTTCCACTGCAATAAAGCTAATTTTCTGTGGGATATCTGGCAGTAAGTGGAGGTGTATGTATTAAGCACTTAATAACAGACTATCCTAACACAAAAGAAAGATATAAATCATAATAAGAGACTCTTAAAGCTCCTGGTGCAGTCATAAGGATATACTGATCAGAAAGATATTTTACAAAAGGTGAGAAAAGGACCATATCACTAATGAATAAAAGCATAAAATAATAAGAAGCTGCGAAGATACAATAAGAAAGGCTGTCACAGTTGTTGAATTACAACTACTGAAGGATATAAAAGACAATGATGGAGGGAGTTTATAAACATATTAGAAGTAAAAAGAAAATAACAAATATCAGAGGGAAAAGGACAGGGACACCTGGGAAGCTGTAAGAAAACCAGTTAGCTCTGAACCCTGGAAAGAAATAATGGTGTAAGTAATGAAAAATTACTTAATGCAAAATCTAATTCTATTTACTAACCTTTTTTTTTTAGTCTAAACTAGCGGAAAAAAGACTCAATGTTGTCTCTAAATATGTGGTATACTTAGTTGGGAAAATGTTTAATGGTTAGTCTCTGTGAGTTGTTTTACGTTACATCTTAGATGGCTTAGGTCAAGGCCTGGTAATTTTTCTTTTTGCTATATTTTGGATAGTGGAATAAGTATTATGCATAAGTATCATTAGCGACACTGAACTGTGGGGGCTTGCAGGCTCTTTAGAGTATAGAAGTATACTTCAAAATGACGCTGATAGATTAAAGTGAACATGCATATATCACAAAATGCTGTAGACTAAATGAAGAAGACAAAGGTGTAAATATAAAATAAGGAACAAATACCCAGACAGAGGAATAATACTCAGTAAGTACATCAAGAAAACACAAAAAGTAAACAGTCGTAACAAACATTAGTGATCAGTATGTCCTTATGTGCACTATTCACATAATTGTGTGTATGCATGTGCATGAGCATGCTTTTGTGTGTGCAAAAGTAAATTATTATTATAGAATTTGGCCTGCACTTATGCAGGCACACAACCTTCATAAGTTGCAGATAAGGTTAATGAGGATGCTGAAAAGTTTTGAATTCTTAAATAGCTGAAAAAAATTATAAATTGAAGTTCATTTGCAAATGATAATGATGTTTGATATTTATACAGACTTTAAAACTGCATTAGCAGTTACACAAATCTTTCCATATTTCCTAATCAGGTATTTCCCAGTATATCTTGCTAAAAAAAAAGAAAAAATATTGAAACAATCTTATGTCATTAGCTGGTGTTGTAGCTCAGTAAGCCTAATATTTGTTCGCTGTGTCATGTTAGGATGGGTAGTAAAGGTAAGGACTAAAGTACACTGACAGAGCTGTGGAGCCGAAGTTCGCTTTCACCTGCCCATGCTTATGTGTATGCTGCTCTGTTTATCTTCCTAGTCATTACATTCTTATAAGTGCAATACATTAAAGGTCAGTCTTAATTTATAACAAGTGAATTAGTGATCTCTTATCTTTTATCAGTTATTAGAACTGAACACTTGCAAACTTTCCAACTCAGAATAGCAAAGGCTCAGATGAGCAAAGGGTGCTCAGATAATATTATCATCATTGCCACTAATATCAGTAAAAGGCATCATATAAGAAGTTATTAGATAGTAAACTCTGATACAAGATATTTTAAAGCTAATATAGTGGGTTTTTACTGCATAATTTACATTGTATCACTTTCCAGCCAAATGTCGTGCACAAAGGTAAAATTCTTTTGGTGAAATGGAACCGAAATTTTGGCAGTAATAATTTATTTGTATACTAAAATAAATCAAAATTATTATTCTAAGGAGTGTTTACTTACAATCTGCTCTAGTCTGGAAAATGTACATAACAAGCTGGCCTTTTAAATGAGGCACCAGGTTTTCCCAGAGTGTAACATTTAATTTTAACAGCACAAAATATCGATAAATCTTCTAAACTTTGTTTTTGTTCTCTAGCAAAGCTTTTCTACATATTAGCCAATATATTAAAAACTTACATTAGTTTTATTATAAAGAAATATTTTAATAAACATTTCCTTTGTGTCCTATACAGAAGCCAGCATTCTTTATTGGACCTACTTTTGCTCACAGTTTTTTAGGGAGAGGGGGAGGCAAAAAGATGAGAATTAAGAACAAATTATATTTGCTTATATCACAATTAAAATGTCATATTTACATTTTAAGACACATTCATTTTACATATGTATGTTTTTAACAGCTGTATATTGCAGACTTTTGAATCCATCAAGTTTTATAAATTACACAGATTGATCTAATAAAATCAATTTGAAATATTTCCAATTACTAATCAGCTCTTGTTTCTTTAAATAGTATTCATTATCCACAATTAAGAATATGCTATGAGATTTTATAGTACTCAGGAGAATCTTATACATTCTCCTTAGTTCATGATTTCTTGTTGTATTGATTTTTTAGATGTATACTGCTCTTTAAATCTTCAGTATGGCCTCTGTTAACAGGGACTGTGATGTCTTCTGTTGGACAAATTAAACTACAAATGTTCAACTCAGAGGCATGGTTCTAAAGCATGGAGAGATTAAAATGCTGTGACATGGATCACTATTTCACAGTCTGATTTACTGGAAACAGCAGGTAGCTAGCAGTCAGACCCATGCAGGGGTGTCCCTGAAGTGTATGCTCATCTCAGAGCAGCATTTAGTTTTAGAAAGAAAATAATTATATAAATTGTGATTTTACACATGCCTGTGTATGAAGAATTCATAGAATCATAGAATGGTTTCAGTTGGAAGGGACTGTAAAGACCATCTAGTTTCAACCCCACTGCCACAGGCAGGGACACCGTTCCACTAGACCAGGTTGCTCAAAGACACATCCAACCTGGCATTAAACACTGCCAGGGAGGGGGCAGCCACAACTTATCTGTGCAACATGTACCAGTGTCTCACTACCCTCACAGGAAAGAATTTATTCCTAAGATCTAATCTAAATCTACCCTCTTTCAGTTTAAAACTGTTCCCACTCGTCCTATCAATACATGCACTTATAAAAAGTCCCTCTCCTGCTTTCCTGTAGACCCCCTTCAGGTACTGGAAGGCTGCTAGAAGGTCTCCCCGCAGCCTTCTCTTCTCCAGGCTGAACAACCCCAACTCTCTCAGCCTCTCTTCATAGAAGAGGTGCTCCAGCCCTCTGATCATCTTCGTGGCCCTCCTCTGGACTCACTCCAACAGCTCCATGTCCTTCTTATGTTTGGGGCCCCCAGAGTTGGACACAGAACTCCAGGTGGGGTCTCATGAGAGCGAAGTAGAGGGGCAGAATTACCTCCCTCAACCTGCTGGCCACACTTCTTTTGATGGGGCCCAGGATACGGTTGGTCTTCTGGGCTGCAAGCGCACATTGGTGGGTCATGTTGAGCTTCTTGTCAACCATTACCCCCAAGTCCTTCTCCTCAGGGCTGCTCTAAATCCATTCTCCGCCCAGCCTGTATTTGTGCTTGGGTTTGCCTCGACCCACATGCAGGACTTTGCACTTGGCCTTGTTGAACTTCATGCAGTTTGCACAGGCCCAGCTCTCAAGCCTGTCAAGGTCCCTCTGGATGAAATCAATAAAATAATTTTTACATATATAAATACTTATACTTCAAATTAAGAAAAAAAAATCCCTCTTGTCATATATCTTATAAGATTTGCTACAAATGTTGCATTTTATAATTGTTTTATTATATTTATAATATTTATTTTTCTAAAAAAAATATAAAATACACTGAAAAAATATGTCTGTGTTATTCTGGATATTTTAGCACATATAAACTCAGTAATCAATAGTATTCAGTAGTATATTTTGATGCATCCTTTTTAACATGATATCTTGAAATTTGTCAATAGAGTTTGGCCCAGACTCTTTCTTTACATACACATTGCTTCGTGCATATCTACAAGGTTCGACTCAGTGCCATGGCAACCTAGGTCTAGAACGGGAAGCAGTACAGGTGCTTCAATGGGAATCCTTGCTCAGGGCAATTATTCTTGCTTCCATGTGCATGAATATCTCTGTATGTTGTTTCACTTTGAAACACATGAGTATGTTAGCTCCGGCCAGTTATGTGGCACAAAGGGGAAGGACTGTGGTTCTCTGTGGTGCAAGCCTCTTTTATTCAGTATCTGATATCCACATTGTGTGTTTTCCAGTGGTTCAGAGTGTACAAGCAGAGGTGTGATGTTCAGAACTCAGATTTAATGAGATGTTTGGCATTAACTTTAGTATCTTGGAGGTATTGCTCTTGATTGTATAGATATGCCAGTTATCTACAGAATCTACACAGAAGAGGTCATTGGTTTCCAGTAAAGAATAGAAAAGATAATTTCAGACACTTTTAAGAACTAGTCTCTGGGGTCAGTAATAAAGGCAATGTTTTGGATGAGAAAAACAATTCCTGTAATTTCTTAAGATTCAATATGCATTTCATAGATACAGAGATAGTGCCAGAAAGAACTATAGTACTCCCTCCTGTAAATGACAGACTTCTGTATTTCATTTGTTTTTCCGTGCTGATTTTAAAAAAATAACGTCTTCTACAGTCTTCACTTAAAAGTGCTAAGTGATAAAACCCCCAACTATCATTTATTTATAAAATTTGTTCTAATAGTTACCATTGTTTGCAAAAATAGGAAAAAAAATACACTTTGAATTTGTTTGTCATTGACTTCAGCTGCTGTTTTTTCATGTCTTTTCCATGTTAGAGAAAAAGATCTTCAGTGGTTTTCACATTCCTTTTTTTAAAAAAAAATTAATACATTAAAAAAAGTTGGTGCATCAATTTTTGAGTGAGACATTTTTAGAAGACATAAAACATTCCTTTTAGTTTCTCAGTAATTTCTTATATTGTGAAAAAAAAGGCCAATAAAGTAAGGCTGTATGCAATATTCCAGTAATTACTGCGTCCCTACCATAGCCAGAACTAAACTTGTATGTGTATTTCCACATACTTCTTCCTTGGTTAAGTATCTAAGGTTTGCTTTAGCCTTTTATGCTGCAGCATTTAGCTATATTAAAGGAAGAATAAAAGTACACATCTAAGAAAGTCACTTAGGTCACCTGGTATGATGGTCTTATCCTTTTCATTATCTTCCTGTCAGTTCATGAGGGCGGTGGGTTGACATTGACTTCCTCTGTTTCATGTCTTATATTATTTTATTCCTAAAGTAGATTTACATACACTCCCCTCCCCTCCCTGAAAAAATAAAGAAGAATAATTCTTGCAGGAGTGTAGGCTTGCTGTTGAATGTCGCAGGGACAGTGTTAGGAAGGCCAAGGCCCACCTGGAGTTGAATCTGGCCAGAGAAATGAAGGGCAGCAAAAAGGTATTATACACCTACATAATCAGCAAAATTAAGACTAGGGAAAACATGGTCCCACTGCAGAATGAGGCAGAGGACCTGGTGACAAATAACATGGAAAAGGATGAGGTACTCAATGCCTTCTTTGCCTCAGTTTTTGCCATTAAGATCAACTTTCAGGAATCCCAGGCTCCTGAGATCAGTGAGAAAGTCTGCAGCAAGGAGGACTTACCCTCAATGGTGACTAGATGTGGTGGGTTAACTTTGCCTGGCTGTCAGATGCCCACTAAGCTGTCCTCTCACTCCCTGTCCTCAACAGAACAGGGGGACAAAATAAGATTAAAAAGATTGTGGGTCAAGATAAGGACTGGGAGATCACTTACCAATTACCTTCACAGGCAAACCAGACTCGACTTGGGGAACACTGATTTATAGCCAATTAAAAATAGAATAGAAAGGTAAGAAACAAAGACAAAAAAATAAAACACCTTCCCCCGACTCACCCTCTTCCCAGGCTCAACTTCTTTCCTTCATTCCCAACTCATCTACCTCCCTGCCTGGCCCTGAACTGTGCAGGAAGATGGGGAATGTGGGGTTATGAGCAATCCGTAACAGTTACTCCCTGCCTCTCCTTCCTCCTCACATTTTTCCCTTGCTCCAGAGCCGGTCCTTCCCACAGGCTACAGTCCTTCCAGATCTGCTCCAGTGTGAGTCCTATCCACAGGCTGCAGGGTAAACATGCTCCAGCATGAGTCCTCCATGGGCCACAGTTCCTGTTAGGAGAGGCTGCTTCAGTGTGGTCATCTCCATGGGATGCAGGGGAATGGCTGGAGCACCTCCTTCCCCTCCTCCTTCTGTGACCTTGGTATTCACAGGATTGTTTCTCACATTTGTTTTTCCTCACTCATCACTGCCTGTGCAGCATTTTTCCCCTTTTTAAATATGTTTTCACAGAGGTGACACCAGCTTAGCTGATGGGCTCAGCTGTATCGTGCAATGGGTTCATTGTGGAGCTGACTTGAAATAACAGTGTCTGTCACAGGGCAGACCTTGATCTCTTCTTACCAGTCCCGAAGTGCTCTGTGGCAAAGAAATAAAATTTTCTAAGATTTTTGTGTTAGGAGTTGCCAATATATGAAACAAGAAAAAAACACTCCCCTCAAAAAAACAAAACATAATTTAGATTAGTAAATTTCACCTAGTCATACAAAGACAAACAGATGATGTGTTCTTAACTTTCAGCTTTGGAGGTTTTTTTATTATGAACCATCAAACTGGGTGCTTTTAGAGTCTAAAATCTGCTTGTAAAGTGTCAAAATAATTCCTTTCACAATGAGGCATTTTGCATGAATGCTGATACTACTTGTCCAATCCCCTTCTCCCTTTTTAACTCTTATCTAATAGGGCTAAATGTGAGAACATTTGAATATGAATGGTACAAAAAGGGTAAGAGAAGTATGATCAAGTGCACAGAACAACAGCGAATTCATAGGGTTGTTTAAATAAAATAATTTATCATAGAAAAATAGTGCAGTTTTAATGATTAGAACAGTTTAATTGGGAGATTTGAACTCTATGTCTGGGAGTAGCAGGAGCAAGGAGGGGATAACTGGGAGCCAAGGGTGACACCATGCAGGCCATGTGCTCACCGATGATGTGCAGTCCAGCAGGGACTGAACACAGAGGTCAGAGCCAGAGACTTAGATAACAGTCACTTGATAGCCGCCAGCGTGTTAAGTGATGAACCTAGTCCAGGTTCCCTCCAGGAGACCAGTCAAAAGGAGACGGCCAAGGACAGAGCTGGGGCTGGGTTAGGCTGAGCTGGAACAGGGTTCCTGGGCCCAAGGGCAGAGGGTCACCAGGGTCCCCAGGCAGGGCTAGTCAGGGCTAGGAGGGTGCCCTTAGGGCCCTGGTTAGTTTCGAGTTTTATCTTAGGTTTTTATGATAGTGGACAACATATTGTCGCTTTATGCTTTGGATTTTTTTTTATGAAATAAAGAATGATACAGTTTCTTGAAATTTGTCAAGAACTCTGAGATGAACATTCTATAAAATTATCGAGTAAGAAATTTATTAGCTTGCAGATACATTGCAGAAGAGGGGGAGGTCAGTACAGATGAATGTAAGCAATTTTTAAATGTGAAAGTCTTACGTGTTAAATTCAGCAGAACTAGAAGGAGACCAGATGTTTGCAATACAGAAGAAAGCTGTCGCACAAAATGTAACTGAGCAAATCATTAATTCACAAAAAAATAAGGTGAAAACTAACTGAGGTGAATTTTCTGTGAGTAATTTGCATGGATTCTTTGTCAGCAATTATATTTACATGATGCAATAAAAGTAGCCTTTTTTGACAGATTTCAGTATCTATCGATACATTTTCAGAGGCAGAACATAGGAAATAGGATAGAGTGAACTCTCAGAAAAAGATCAACTGTAGTTTGAGTCAAGCTGCTTAATTTTTATCCTCTTACTTTGTATTGATGAGTTGTTCTTTAAAGGTGTTTCAAGACTTGCGCTGTCTTATTATCATCTTTAAAAAAGATGAAATAACCATAACTGACTCAAGCCTAACATGACAGCTTTTTGAATTTTTGTTCTAATATTAAGGAACAGCTCTTTTAAGATACATTTGCATTTGGATTTAATATCTAACTATGAGTGGCAGATACTCAGGAAAACTTTCAGATTCTAAAAGTACATTTCTAATAAGACCCATGGGGTCCCTAATTTTGCTTCAGAGTGGGAGTAGTTTGACTTATATTTTAAACTCTATCTCCAGCCAGAGCTGCATGCCAGTTTCCCTTTATGCTGTACAGAAAATGTAATTAGAGTCTTTTACCAGTTTGAATATTGCATACCTATATGTGCTTTTCATTTTAACTACTGTAGTTACATGAAGTACTAAGGATTAGGGAGAGAAGTTAAATGAGAATTAGCTGCAGGGAGAGGTACTGTTTCCTTCCAATTTCCTATGCCTCCAAGTTTCTTTAGTATGAATCTGGCAAACTAGTAACCCGGTAAACATGATTTTTCCCTTATAACTGGGAACTGGCCACAGGCTTTGTATTCATCTGACAGTAGGACTGACTTAGGACTCTTCTGAGGTGTCTTGACCTGAGATGATTTTAGATTGTTTGAGCTCTGACAATTGCCTACTCGTCAAGTGACTATGTGACTATCATGTATAGTAAAGGTCTGACAACCTTAGGCAGTTGCTGTGTTACACACATTGTCCCTCTATGTTAATTGGGGCTGGGGAAGGCTGGGAACTAATGAGGAAAAAGCAGGCTCTTGTTAAGAAAACATCAAATATCCCAAAGACTATTCAAGGTTGAGGAAGGGGAGTTTTATTATTAACATCCTTCCAGGGATTACCTCAGAATGCTGATGACTCATGATAAAAATTTTCCTTTTCTGTTTGGGAAAGAATGAAGTGCAGATCTCAGAACACAGAGGGACACTGAAAGGGTGAGCAAGGATAAGCATAACACTAGAGAAAAGGGATAGATATCAGGAAGATTTCTTTAATTAAAGATGTTACTAGTATTACTAATAAGACTTTTCGATATTTAGACTATTAGTCCCTAAAAGCATTAATTGGGCCAACAGTAAGTTTTGACTCCATATGTGGGGTGTTCTCTTCTGTCCCAACAAGATTTTTTGTGTAACAAGCTATACAATACTATTGCATATATGGTCTATTGAACATCAAGTTGTAGTACCAGGCTCAATGGTTTTTTTGTTTGTTTCATTTATTAACACTTACCAGGAAGACTCAAGAATAAGCTTCATTCCCCTATTCGGGCAGTAGACTTGTAAGTATGATAATTTGCTATATAGAATTTAAAAAAAAAAAAAAAAGTAAGTGGAGAAAATAACCAGTTATGAAATAGTAAGGGTTGGCAACATTTTAAGAGAGGTAAACTATGTAAATCTCTCACAGATAATGGTCCCAGTTACTCAGTTTGACTGCTACTCAGAGAAGTAATTGGTCATATACAAGTTGTATTCAATTCCGTTTTATTTGGAGTAATGTGAAAGGAGAGTGAAGGAATGTGCAGAATTCCAGGGAAAACACTCAGATAATCACATTCATCCTTATACCTGTTCAGGGTCCTCAGCTTTCCAGCCAAGACCCTCAGAGATTTGAGGTTCTTGAAAGACACAGTGTCCCACGGATTTGCTTTACCATGTGCAGGAAAACAAATCCCGTGGCAGGTCTTGGTGTCCACCTTATCATAGCCTATGAGCCACCAGGGTGAGTCTCTTTGGGAGAGATTTGCTCAGGAAAATTGAGTTGTAAGTGTGAGGTCATTTTGTATAGGAGATATTTGCATCACATTTATGAATAATGACTCCTTCCAAGTCCCTGACATCTATATGAAAATCAGCAACTTATGATACTAGTCTTTCAGGCAATCGGGATAGCAGCACTGTCCATCACTGTTATGTTTATTGCTGTTGTCACAAACAACACATTACTTGTATCATAGATTAACATTTGAGAGTATGCATGTTTGGAAGTCTCCTTTTACCTTTCATCATACTTCATTATTCTGCCAAGTTAGCAGATTAATTTGAAATTCTTTGACAGAGAAACATCTGGCTTTATAATATGCAATCTACTTCTGAAATTAAAAAAGTATTTCTTAATCTTGGCACTTTTCAACGTTTCATATCCACAGTACTACAAACTTCATTAATCATCAGTCGGACCTTTTTTCAGTCCTTAATGATCATACAGTGGTTTCTCATAGACTTGCTTTATGACAGTAACTCTACTTCAAAATTGAACTTTTTCCGACATTTCGAAGGCATGACAGGACTTCCATATATTTCAACACCGATATTTTTAAAACAAAGACTTTTTTTTCAGTCTTCCAGCCATTGTAATGAACTTGACAAAAGGATTCATAGGGCAATTTATTTTTATCCTTCTGGCTGAATAACTCTAAAATTAATCAATAGATTGTTAAAGTACTTTCCAGAACAAGTATTTTTTATAAGGTGACATAATGTAGAACTTTTTTTTTCCTTCTTCCGAAACGTTGGCTTATTTAAGTTTTCATTTGTTTGTTTTATAAATCAGAAATAAGTGATTACAGTGGAGTTTCTACTTAAGACCTTAGTTTAGTTCTAAATAGCTCATTAGGTTAAATCTGAAGAGAGGTAATTCACTGTTCTAAAAATAACAAATAGCTTTTTGTGAGTAATTTGGCTGCAGTTCTGAGATATGAAAACAACAACCAAGGCTATATCTAGCTTCAAACTTATGAATGTCCTGATTCTCAGTTAAATAAAATGCTCAGTCCTACTACAGACAGTTTTACAGGAACTGACCTTAGGAATTAGGTCTTTCACTGACTTGTGCCTTTGTAACCACTTAAAACTTGGTGCTATATTACACTGAAACTGCTAATAGAACATTATATTTTAGGGACTTTACTTTTGGACACTTTTCCTCTACTTTTCTGCAGCATATTTAACTTTGAGACTGGCTTTAGGAAGAGCAGTCTTTGCCTTGTTTCCTTCTTCAAGACTGAATTAGAACTGTTTACTTTCTCCTCTGAAGGACGTGTTCTGCCATTCCTTATGACTGGATACTGAACTATGGTAATGCAGAAGATTAACTCGGTTCACTTCCTCTTTTGTTCTCTTTATCCATATGCTTGCTGTATCTCCAAGCTAATCTTTTTCTTACTGTGTTGTTTCTTGTTTTCATCATTTGAAGTATCACCTGGGAAACTTTGCATATTTTGATATTGTAATTATCTTTCAAATTAGTTTATTTTCTTAAGCCAGCCTGTTATCTCACTAGATGGTCAATTCCTGAATCATCCAGGGAATTAATGTCTTGAGTGTACTGGATGCACACACAAGAGCAGCCATGATACCCACCTACATCTTGAGTTCCACACATAAAATTCAATGAAAAACTCCACTTACGTAAAAGTTCTACAGCTTCTGTCACAGAGAAGTCTCATTAAGTCGTCTTCTGTAGTAGAGATATACCAATATTATATATGTTAATGCTGCATAAAGGTAAGCTGCGATTAAAATTCTAGGAAGTCCACAGCTCTGAAAATACTTACTTTCATGTTACTTGAATATTTATATTGGAAATACTTTCACAAAAGAATTTACAGACAATTATCTGTTCAGTTATCTTGTTATCCAAAGATAACTTAAAGTATCTATTAGCATGTAACATGTATTTGATATCTTCAACTAAATTCAGATCTTGAGTTCTGAGTTTAGACAGCAATAGATTTGGTAAGAGGTAGAAGAGGGTTTTTTGGACTATGTATGTCATGGTGTCCTTGCTCTGAAATTATTATAATTTAGATAGACCATTTCCAGGAAAAAAGAAAAGTGAGGGGAAAAAAGGCCAGTACCCAAAGCTGTCATGCAATAGACATTCACATTTATAATGACTGCCATTAAGACCCATTAATCTCACCACCAGAAATGGAAACATAAAGGATATTGATAGGCCTAGTCATACAAAAATTTACTTGTTTAGTGCTTGACCAAAAAGTTAATGGTTAGGTGTGTCTGAACCCCAATGTAAACATATGACTAACTGGGTTAATGGAACAAAAGGGATTCTTTCAGTCTGCTGAAGAGGCAGAAGAAATATTCTCTGAGCAGCTGGGAGAAGTCTCATGATTGCTAACCCTTAATCTCGTGGAGGACTTCAACTTACTGTATGTCTGCTGGAAATACAATACAGTGGAGGGGAAAGAGTCTAGGAGGTTCCTGGAGTGTGTGGAAGATAACTTCCTGACACAGCTGGTGAGTAGTGAGCCAACTAGGGAAGGCAGCCCACTGGACCTGTTGTTTGTGAACAGAGAAGGACTTGTGGGTGATGTGATGGTTGGAAGCTGTCTTTGGCACAGCGATCACGAAATGACAGAATTTTCAGTTCTTGGAGAAGTAAGGAAGGGGGTCAGCGGAACTGCTACCTTGGACTTCCAGAGGGCAGGTTTTGGCCTGTTTAGAAGCCTGGTTGACAGAGTCACTTGGGAGGCAGTCCTGAAGGGCAAAGGGGTCCAGGAAGGCTGGACACTCTTCAAGAAAGAAATCTTAAAGGTGCAGGAGCAGGCTGTCCCCATGTGCCAAAAGATGAGCCATGGGGAAGAAGACTGGCCTGACTGAACAGAGAGCTTTTGCTGGAATTCAGGAAAAAAAGGTGAGTTTATGACCTTTGGAAGAAGGGGCAGGTGACTCAGGGGGACTAGAAGGATGTATTGGGGCTATGCATGGAGAAAATTAGAAGGGCCAAAGCCCGCCTAGAACTTAATCTGGCTACTGCTGTAAAAGACAATAAAAAATGTTTCTATAAGTACATCAGCCACAAGAGGAGGGCCAAGGAGAATCTCCATCCTTTATTGGATGAGGGGGGGGACATAGTGACAAGGGATGAGGAAAAGGCTGAGATGCTTAATGCCTTCTTTGCCTCAGTCTTTAGTAGTAAGACAAGTTGTTCTCGGGGTACTCAACGCCCTGAGCTGGAAGACAGGGATGGGGAGCAGAATGAAGCCCCCATAATCCACAGGGGAATGGTTAGAAACCTACTACACCACTTAGACATGCACAAGTCTGTGGGGCAGATGGGATCCACCCAGGAGTCCTGAGGAAGCTGGCAGAAGTGCTCACCAAGACACTTTCCATCATTTACCAGCAGTCCCAGGCAACCAGGGAGGTCCCAGTTGACTGGAGGTTAGCAAATGTGATGCCCATCTACAAGAAGGGCTGGAAAGAGGATCCGGAGAGCTACAGGCCTGTCAGTCTGACCTCGGTGCCATGGAAGGTTATAGAGCAGATCATCTTGAGTGCTGTATGTGGCATGTACAGGACAACCAGGTGATCAGACCCAGTCAACATGGGTTTATGAAAGACAGGTCCTGTTTGACTAACCTGATCTCCTTCTATGACAAGGTGACCCTCTTAGTACATGAGGGAAAGGCTGTGGGTGTTATCTATCTAGACTTTAGTAAAGTCTTTGACACTGTTTCCCACAGCATTCTCCTGAAGAAACTGACTGGTCGTGGCTTGGATGGACATACTCTTTGCTGGGTAAAAAACTGGCTGTGTGGCCAGGCCCAAAGTGTTGTGGTGAATGGAGTTGAATTCAGTTGGTGGCAGGCTACAGGTGGTGTTCCCTGGGGCTCAGTGTTGGGACAGGTGCTCTTTAATATCTTTGTCAACGATCTGGATGAGGGGATGGAGTGCACCCTCAGTAAGTTTGCAGATGACACCAAGTTGGGTGGGAGTGTTGATCTGATTGAGGGTAGGAAGGTTCTGCAGAAGGATGTCGACAGGCTGGGTCAATGAGTCGAGGTCAGCTGCATGAGGTTCAACAAGGCTAAGTGTCGGGTCCTGCACTTAGCCCAAAACAACCCCATGCACCACTACAGGCTTGGGGAGGAGTGGCTGGAAAGCTGCCTGGTGGAAAAGGACCTGGGAGTGTTGATCGATGGCTGGCTGAATATGAGCCAGCAGTGTGCCCAAGAGGCCAAGAAGGCCAACAGCATCCTAGCCTGTATCAGAACTAGTGTGGTCGGCAGGACTAGGGAAGTGATTGACCCCCTGTACTCTGCACTGGTGAGGCCACACCTTGAATACTGTGTTCAGTTTTGGCCCCCTCACTACAAGAAAGACACTGAGGTGTTGTAGCGAGTCCAAAGAAGGGCAACAAAGCTGGTGAAGGGTCTAGAGCACAACTCTTATGAGGAGCGTCTGAGGGAACTGGGGTTGTTTAGCCTGGAGAAAATGAGGCTGAGGGGAGACATCACTCTCTACATCTGCCTGAAAGGAGGTGGTAGTGAGGTAGGCGTCCGCCTATTCTCCCATGTAACAAGTGATAGGATGAGAGGAAGCGGCCTTGAGTTGCACCAAGGGAGGTTTAGTTTGGATATTAGAAAAAATATCCACAGGATTCTGTGCAGTTTCAGGGGGAGCTACATCTTTTGAACTACGAAAAAATATAAGAGCGCTGCATTTCCTTTATGGTAGATACAGTGTTTTTCTTTGAATTTTAGTTAAACATTATAGATGAAGCAATGTAGCTATGCTTGGCATAGTAGCTGGCGCAAAAGTAGACTGGACTGCCAATGCATTATCATAATGGTGAGCTGCTTTATAATTTGCTGAGGAGATAAATTGACAGGAGAGAAGGGACAATAATATGAGCAGAATAAGCAATCATTTTCTGCCAGTTGGCATTATAAGTTGTCAGCTTGCAAATCTACTTTCTGGGAATAATCTCATAAAAATCATTAATTATAAAGACCAGATTTCAGGAACTGTGAATTTAGTTAACACTCAGCTAATATCAGCATGTGCTTAGTTAGAATCGTAGCATCATAGAATCATAGAATAGTTTGGGTTGGAAGGGACCTTAAAGATAGTCTAGTTCCAACCCCCCTGCCACAGGCAGGGACACCTTCCACTAGACCAGGTTGCTCAAAGCACCAGCCAGCCTGGCCTTGAACACTTCCAGGAAGGTGGCTTCCACAACTTCTCTAGGCAGCCTGTTCCAGTGTCTCACCACCCTCACAGGAAATAATTTTATCCTAATATCTAATAGAAATCTACCCTCTTTCAATTTAAAACTGTTAGCCCTCATCCTATCACTACATGTCCCTGTAAAAAGTCCCTCTCCCGCTTTCCTGTAGGCCCCCTTCAGGTACTGGAAGGCTGCTAGAAGGTCTCCCCGGAGCCTTCTCCACACTGAACAACCCCAACTGTCTCAGTCTGTCATCACAGGAGAGGTGCTCCAGCCCTCTGATCATCTTTGTTGCCCTCCTCTGGACTTGCCCCAACAGCTCCATGTCCTTCTTATGTTGGGGACCCCAGAGCTGAATGCAGTACTCCAGGTGGGGTCTCATGAGAACAGAGTAGAGGGGGAGAATCACCTCCCTCAACCTGCTGGTCTTGCTTCTTTTGATGCAGCCCAGGATACGGTTGGCTTTGTGGGACTGCAAGCGCACATTGCCGGCTCGTATTGAGCTTCTCATCAATCATCACCCCCAAGTCCTTCTCCTCAGGGCTGCTCTCAATCTGTTCTCCGCCCAGCCTATATTTGTGCTTGGGATTGCCCCGACTTGTGCAGGACCTTGCACTTGGCCTTGTTGAACTCCATGCAGTTTGCATAGGCCCACTTCATCTTAAATATAACCCATAGCTGTCAAGTATAGATTTGTTAATGAATAATTGATTTGATAGTTAAACTTAACTAGTTATTAGCTATTTAAAAAATAAAACTAATCTTTTACCATGAGCGTATTTAAATGGCTAGGGTGAAGTTTTCTCATTCTTTGAAGAATAAACTTGTAGTTTATTTTTCAAATGTTTTTGTGATTATTAAAGAGAAACCTTGTTATAAGCAGAATATATACTAGTCAAAACTGGTGCTAGGAATTGTGTTTTACAGCCTTATTTTTGTTTAAATTGTTCAGTAAGACCTCTTCCAATGACAGGTTTATTATCAAATATGTATACAGTGAAAGGTTGTTGCCTATTTATTGCTTAACAATTAGTTATAGGGTGAGAAGTTAAATAAAAGAGCTATTTTGTCTTCCATCATTAAATAATAGTATTATACAGAGAAATAGCTGTACCAAAAAGGACAGTTAATTAAACCTCTACCTTCCAAAAACCAAGCATCAAACTAAAGTATACTTACATTTGTAACAAGATATTTGTAACAACTTAAGTCACTTTATGACTGTTAGAAAGTGTATTTCATGCTGAAATTCACAGTGACAATGTAGGAAGTTTCCATGTTTTCTAATCAAAAGGTGTAGGCTTCTGCCTCTTATGCTGAAAACATGTTATAGTGCAGTTCTCACTTTAGTCAGTACAGAGCAATGTGCAAATGCAATGTAACAGCTAGCTAGAACAACGTAACATATAGTAAGGCTAACCAGAAAAGGAATGTTTTTTTTATTAAATTCTGGATATTGTTATTGTATATAATGTTATGAAATTTCCAGTGGTTTGAAAGAAAACATTTTGGTACTGACTGGGTGGCAAATTAGAAAAAGAGAGCTAAAAGGTCCATCAAGCCCAACAGCTAAATATCCAGGCAGTTAGGGGGCCCACTGCTAGCCTGACAGCCATGCAGCAAAGTAGCAGCAGGGTAACCAGCTGGCAAAACAGCCAATCAACAAACTGGCCAATAAGCAATACAAGCAGGCTGCTGCTTTTGCTTTTATTAAAGGTGTAGCTGGAATGAAAATATTTCTATAGATCTTACTGACTGTCACAGTTTCATATCACAAATACTAATTTAATATTAAAGTTATTTGGTGATAAAATTATAAATAAATGAGAAGAATTCATTGATATAAAGACTAGTCTTACCTCTATTAACACAAACCAAGAAGGATGCTCTACTTGGACAAATGATTAGTGTGGCTCTTCAGAACTGGAATATCTCTCTACCAGAGGCTGTGTATACCACTAAAATCCAGATTCATGGGGGAACTTGAGTGTCAAAAAGCATAAATAATCTTGGAAGAAAGTTGGAGAGCTGAGGTTTCCTTTTAGTGTCTTCTGCCTACACTTTAGCTGTTGCAGGCTAGAACACCTCATTTTCCTTCTGGCTTGACGAATACTTTGATCCTTTTGCAGAATGGCACATTAGTAATATGAATGGTAGAAAGTGCACATGAATGAATACACATATTTTTATCGAGACTGACTCTATACATGTCATCTTGTGTCAAGGACGATGAACTTAAGTGATGTTTTTCGATTCCTATCCCTTTGTCTGAAACAAGGATAAAACTGGTATGTTCAGTTTCCTGGATAAGTGCTGTAACTTCTTAATTGTCAATATATATTTAAAAAGAAACAACAAAAAGTTAAGAGACACCATAAGTAGTATTTCTGATTATTTTTTGGATACTTTGTATTAGGGATAGTGTTACTGGCTTGAGTCTGTCGGAGAACTACATGGAATACCTAGATTTTATATACTGACTAGTATGAAACTATTGTTCCTTGGAATGGTGTATTTACAGGCTCATGCAGAAATGACTGGCAATTCTGTGGGGCAGAGGTGAGGGGGTGACACCGAAAAAGAGGTACTTATACAAGAACTAATACTAATACTAAGTAATACAATACTAACTAATATTAATGCAAGAACTTCCTTATCCATGCACCACATCCTTTTGCAATATCATAGCACTATTTTTTAATTTATTTTTTTTTTAACATTCCCATCCACATTTCTTGGATCTCGGATTTTGAGTAAATTTCTTAAGCTGAAAAAAGTTAGATGGTATGTGTTCTCCAACTGAAATGAATAAGATCAGCTAGTGTGTTTCCATAGTATAAAAACATTCTAAAGTAAGTACTTGAAGGGACTTTAATAGCCTGTGGTGCCATTCAAGCGTTTTGTCTTTTCTATTAGTGCCTGAGGGAAAGAGGGTGCTAGCACAGTTTCAGAAATTTGGAAAGTGCTCTTAAACATATTCTATTTTCAGACAGCGTGGTTGGGAAAAGATGGAAAGAGCGTTACCTCTAAACTGTTACTCTTTCAAAAGTCTTCCTCACAAAATAATACCTACACAAGCTTATGAGTCATTTATTAAAGGAACATTTTTTTTCACTTAAGAAATCACTTCTAAATTACTTGCTTTATTATGAATACAGTTGACTCTAAAGGTGCCTTGATCATTGTCTCTCACGACACTAAACCAACTGAAAATCTGGAAGCGATTAATGGTGGAGCTAGGCACATTCCTTAGGGCTGACCCCCAAAAGAAATTTGATTTATCCTGAGAATGGAAGCAATTTTTTTCATTGTTGTGAAGGTCACTTGCCCATCCACCTCTGGCACAATTTTGAGGTAAGGCTATAATAAGGTGGGGAACTCAGAACTACTTCCTTACCTAGTAACTCTGTGCACACTAATGAAATAATGAGAAAAATGAGTGTTGAGTAGAGGACAAACAGGAAAAATCTGCCTTCCTAGCCCTTTGCCAGGCAGGCACAAGAACTCCTGACATTTAGAATTAATTAATGTTTTCCATGTTGAGTTTTTAAGCTTTAGGCTTCTGTCTCATCTGTAATCTAAAGTGGAGGCAGAAAAAACTACTCTGTTTGCCATAGTGTTTTGAGAATGATTGTTGAGCACAACAGAAATACTACCCGAAGTTTGATATTTCGTCAGTCCTGCATAAGAGTTAAAAAAGTCTGAATAAGATGTCATGAGTTTTGCCTTTGAAGGAACGAATGAATTAGTTTTAGAATAAGCTCATCAGCATCTGCAAATGCCCTTCTACTACTCGCGCACAGAACAATTTTGAAGGGGTAAAACCATAGAAAACTGGACTTCTCGTCATTGTAAAAGAAGGATCATAATTCAAGGTTAAGAATATAGTCTCCAAGTCAACCCAAAATCTCTAGCTAAATTTTTAATTGAAATTTTTGAAATCCATAGAATAGATAGCATGAGTTTTCTTGGTTGTTGTTTCCAAAGCTATGACACATCTTATTCAATGTATCATTTTTAATAAAACAGACTGCTAAGGGAAAGAATGAATGAAAGGTCTAATATTAGTTTTATACAAGACAAGATTGTTCCTTATAAACTATTTATTGATACTTGTCAGTTTGTTTTATTGGCTCTTAGTCACCTCTCTCCCCAACCCTACCTCCCCAGACATCAAACGCAAGTGTTACAGAAATTGGGGAAGAGGAGATTTGTACAGAAGCTTACTCCAGGGTTTACCTTAAGTCTTAAAATGAAACAGAAATCTTTCCTTTTGAGGGAGCTAAGAATGCATTTAGTGAGTAAGAGGCTATTGCACTTTAAAGAGAAGTATGCTTTAAATTCAAATAACATGATCATATGTTAGAAGAGGGACTGCTATCAAATGAAACATGCAGTTTCCCTGGGTTGGTTGTCATAAGCAGAGATTAAGTCTAGGCTTCTACATCTAAAAACCCATTAATTTTCACAGCCTGAGCTGACCAGCTCCAAGCTTATCAGCTCCAAGTCAGGACTGAGCTCAAATTCAGGTCTAGGCACCGTTTGAGGACAAAGCAGCAAAGAACAAAAATTTGGTCTCCAGACACTTGCTATTGCTTTCTTGAACTTACTGTTAATTTGCATTACTATTTTAGCTAGCAGTGCTCTTGCATACTGCTATGACAATACGATTCCAAACCTTGAAACAAACAAGCCACAAAATAACTCTTGGGAAGTGTTTTGAACTTCAGATGGGCAAATGCTGTTGTGGACAAGGGTATACACTGACAGTGGTGCAAAGAATAAAAGTTTAGAGGATGTCACTGTTCTGTCTGGCCGAAGCTTTGCTCTATCACTGGTGAAAGTTCAAACACTTAATGTAATAAGTTTATTTTCAGAAATACTCTTTAAACAAACTGCATCAAGGCATTCTTTTGCTCCCAACTCTGTCCCCACAGTGAGTAGGCCAGGGATAGACAAGATGCTGGGAAGGGACAAAACCTAAACAGCTGACCCAAATTGACCAACAGGATATTCCATACCGTATAACTTCACGTTCAGCAATAAAAAATGAGGAGAGGGGCTGGGGGACAGGTAGCCATTGCTTGGAGACTGGCTTGACTGATCTGCTTGGGGGACGTGGTGAATTATTGCCTTTGTATCACTTGGGTTTTTTTGTGCTTCTTTCTCCCCTCTTCACTTATTAAACTGACTTTTGAAGAGTCTTTATTTTGACCCAGGAGTTTTCTTGCATTTGCTCTTCCTGTTCTCTCACCTGTCCTGCTGTTGGGGGCAGGGAGGGGAGTGAGTGAGCAGCTATGTGCTGCTTAGCTGCTAGCTGGTGTCAATCCACCACAACTCCCTATTCCTGAATTTTTGATAACTGATTTTCAGATTCACTGAAGTGATGGAACATTTCTTATTTCTTTGTACCCTGAATTTACAAAAACTTACTCTTGAAAAATAGGTGTCTGTTATAGTTTTAGATGGTGGCCTGCATAACTTAAGATCTCTTGTTCCATATCTAGAACGTGAAAGTCACAGGTCACAATCTTTTTCCTGGTGCCCAGAGCAGTATTCTGTCTATCCTGTTGACCGACTTGGATAGACACGAACTCTTTCTAGCCTGAGTGTCATGTACTTGCAGCATGATAGTGCTGTGCCTGACCAATAACATGACTGTGTGGTTTCTGGATTAGTGCTGATTTGTATCCCATCACTTGGTCATACAGAGTGGACAATCTTGTAACTTCATGCTTGTAATAGCATACTATTCGTTAATAAATAAGAAGTCTCACAAAGGGCATGTCAATTAATGTGTGTTTGAAAAAAAAAGGTTTCCATACAAGATCTTTATCAAAGCTTTATGAAAATCTACTGATCTTCATCCCTGATAATTTTTTAATCTTTTAATAATAATTTTTGTTTGTTTTAATTCAGGCTTTCTGGAATGAATATACCTCCTCCAGTTATCAGCAACAAAAACTGGCTCAGACTACATTTTGTAACAGACAGCAATCACCGATACCGTGGATTTAGTGCTCACTACCAAGGTACATTTAAAGAAATACATTTTTTGCTGTGGTTGTTTGTATTAAGGAAAAAAAATGTGCCTGAAGTTGTAAAGGAAATGGGAAGGGCCATTTTAAAAAATCTGCATAAAGGAATACTTTGTATTTGCATAAATGATAAATTCAGCTGTGCAACCTGTTTTGTCAAATTACAGTATGTTAGAGTAAGGGTAGTATATTATCTAGTGTAGCTAAATACAGTTATAAAAAAATGACAGCAGATATCTACTTCACTTTACACTGTGGAAGTACTTAGCTTTTAAAATGCTCCTAATATTCTGAAAGATATTGTGTAACAGATACAAGAATAATGTTTTTATAATTAAAATATGTATTTTCCTCTATGGTTGTATAAGTCATGTTTGTAAAACAGTGAGTAAGTTTCTATTTCCTAATGTAGCATTTAATCACTATTATCTCTTACTACTTATTTTTTAATGCATTGTGCTATTATGGGTTTAATTAACCTGTAAGATTCTTATCCACTGTTTTTATGAACAAGCATTATTTTGATTAAAAGTGAAAGCATCTGAAGCATTAACTTGGGAATATCAGCATTTAAAACAAGGTCATTGTAATGATGAAGTGGTGATGAAAACTGAGCTTCATTAGTGTACGGTACTACTGACTGCTTCTTCACAAGCATTACTGTAAATAATATTTTTCAATATCTACAGTGTATCAATGGATCTTCAGGGAACAGTAACCCTTTTTGTGCTTTTGTGCTTTTCCATTTATCGGATGAAAATAAATCATGGCATTCTGAAAGAGATTTAGTTCAGGAATTTCTTTTACAGTTCTCCATAGGAAATTCAGCACAGGAAGAGATTAACTACATAAACATTTGAAGAATCTGATAAAATTAAACAAATAATGTAAAAATTGCAACTAACAAAAGACTAAGACTAGTTTTTTATGTAATTGATCTTTTATAATGGTAAACTTTTTACAACTCTGTGTGATTGCCTCAGATAACATACCGTATACAAAAACAGAGCAAATTTCATTACTATTTCAGCAAATATTGTTTATCTCTATTTAGACTTCCTGAGTTCATAGATGTTCTGAAATGTATATTCTGAGTGAATTTAGGTAAAAAGAGTTTTCCTACTGTAGCTCCAGAGCCCGTATAACTGTTTATGAAAGGCACTGACTCATTTTTTTCATGGTATCCTTCATACTAAATATGATAAACCACACTCTTTACTGGGAAATTGCTAGCTTATGGGACTGTTAAAAGATATAAAGTAGAAACTTTGTCTATTAGATCCTACCCTACAGTTGAGAAACCATGTGATAATTATTTTGGTGGTTTACGTGAAGTAACATGGATTGTTGAGATGTTAATTTTTGAACTACTGAGAAAAGGAGGACAAAATATGTCTCGGATGACACACATACTTGCATTCCTGCCAGAAGTGTGAGGTAATAGGTAATGAAAGAGAACAGACTTTTATTTATTTTCAAAATGTGTTTTCTGCAAGTCACATAAAATGTGAGATGGTAGGTGTGGGAGATTTGAATATGCTGTGTGGCTGCTATTTCTCTTTATCACCTAAGTTTGTAGTGATTATATTATGGGGTTTTTACTATTATTTTGGTTTACTCATTTAATTCTTAGTGGCATAGTGCTGAATGTACGTTAACGGGTACTCTGTACTAAGTTGTGAAATGCTACAGTAGCCCACCATGCTTAAAATGAAGAAAATATCTTTTAGAACTCTGAAAAAAAATATCTAGGCAGTAAAAAATTTCAGCCTGTAAAAGCATTAAATGTGCGTAGTCAAGCAGATGCGATCATTAAAAATTAACCTTCATAGTAGAAAATGGGAAATTTCATTGTCAGGTAGTAGGGAGGAGCAGTTTCTGGGTTGATGGTAAGCTAAAGGAGAGAGTGTGAGGAAATTAAATAAATGTATTAAAAATATTTCATTCATTTAGAAAACAATTATAAATGTATACCACAAAACCTCTCAGCTTGTTAGGAACTGAAAACTTTATTTTTTTCAGTTAGAGACAACATTAACCCTTTTTGTAAAGACAATTTTCAAACAGTAATTTCACTGGTGTGCTGACATGACTTGTCACAAAACCAGATAACTGATAAAAATAAAAAAAACCACTATTCCAAAGAGCCATGTAGTATAGATACATGTACATGTTTCTCTCTTCAGAACCTCATTTCTGCATCACTTTTGAGAGGGTGTTTGTTAATCCTTTCAATAGTCTATTTTATCACTGTACTACACTGTACTACCTGCTGTAAAAACCTGCTTTTTCTCTTGCTTAATTAATGTAGATACTGTTGAAACTTCTTTCTGACTTCACTTATTGAAACTTAATCTTTCCTAAGTAGTGCCACTATAACCAGAATTAATAATTTCTTACCACTTCATCTACTTTAACTTTCTTTATTCTTTTGTTGCATCTTTTGAAGGAACCAGACTCCAAATTCTGAACTTCAGAACACAGCATAATTCTTACTCCATCCCTGTTTGGCACTTCAGTACTCTTTTCACCTAATAACTCCCTTGGCTTGCTGGTTTTGTTTGCACAACTGCACATTTTGTGCTAGTGCATTTGGGTGGTGCTTTGACCCTGCGTAGCAGCAAAGCACTCCCACAGCCACTTGTTCACTCCACCCCCACAGTGGAATGGGGCAGAAAATAGGAAGAACAAGAGTGAGAAAACTCGTGGGTTGAAATGAAAGCAGGGAAAATCACTCATCAACTACTGTCCTGGGCAAAACAGTCATAATTTAAAACATATAATTACTGATTTGGTTGTTGGGAAACAGAGACAAATATTTAAACAATTAGGGAAAACACCTTTCCTCTCCCCTTTTGAAGGCTTAACTTCATTCCAGACTCCTCTCCTTCCCCTTCCTCTATCTACTCCATCACAGATTACACTTTGTCTTTTCAGTGATGTGATGGGCAGTGCAGGAGGTACAGGTCAAGGTGTAGGAGTTTCTTTGTTTCTCATTCTTCTGCTGTTCCTTCCTTCTTTCTCATTTTCTCTGCTCTGATGTGGGTTGATCATGGGCCACAGGGAAGAACCTGCTCCAGTGTGGGTTATCCATGGGCTCCAGTCCCTTTGAGCGTGTTACTAGCTCTGGAACGGAGCACAGCTCTCGCCTTTTTTCTTTCTCTCAGTGTTCATAGCCTTTTCTTAAACACATTTTCACATAGATGCCACAAATTCTGCTGATGGGCTCGGTTGTGTCAGCAGCCTCTGACCTCCCATCACAGAGGTCACATGTGGGCCTCTCTGCTCCCCTGATATAAAAACCCTGCCATTTATACCAATTACAATCTGAAAAAAACTCTTGGTTGTTTTATTCAAACAAAATAAAATAAGTTTTATGGCCACTTTTTAGGCAGGATATGAAGTAACTAAATCTTATTCCCTTTTGTTTTCTTAAATTTATGAAAACTGCTTTTTAAATTCTTTTTCACAAGGCCTAGTTTCAATGTAATATCTAAAGCTACTGTGGCCTAGGCATTTGAAAAGAAGACTAAAAATGATGCAGTACAAAGTCTTAAAATCTAGCTGCATATGAAAAAAAACAACAGAAAACCTAGGGTATTACATAATCTTTCATAAATGTCTTTTTAGTTGTGTCAATTATCATACTTTGCCTAATTTTCTGTTTAAGGCTTCAGTCTTGCAAACACCTGTGAAAATGTTTAAATCACCTTATACAGAACAAATGAAATTTACTGAGGTACATGAAACTATGTGAAACTCTCATCTTCATATAAGTACACTGTCATGCAGGTTATGTGTATTAATTTCTTTTAATGGACATTTAAATTCAAAAAAGATATTGAATTATACAATATTTAAAAGATGTTGGTAAATGATAATCAATGATAATCAAATTGATATGTGTCAATTAGAAGAGAATCAAAATGTTTCCCTACCCAGGTTGCGGTGTCATAACCAAGACAGGCTTACTTTTGCTCGTCTGACCACCCGTGTTTCAGTACTTCTTCCCATTCCCTAAGGGTTCTTTGTCTTGATGTTTTCTGTTCTTACTGCTTTGTTAAAACTCCTTTTGAGTTTGAAACTGTTGGCTGAAGTAGAACCAGAGCTTTTTTGGATCTTCCTGAAGCTGCTATTTCAATGTTTCTCGGCATTGGTAATCTTATTTTCCTGTTTCTAAAATGAGTTGTGCTTTTTTACTCCATGCATTCACAGTTCCTGTAAAAGTTTCTTTTGCTTGCTGCTTTCTGTTGGCAACACTTTACACTTGATCCCTTATGTATGAATCCATAATATTATCTAAGTGGACAGAAGGGATTAAGTTAGCTTCACAGCTTCCAGTCTTACAGGCTGGTGTACACAAACTTCAATATTCTTTATGTCAGGCATACCTGGAGTTGAAAGGGCTTTGGAAAAGAATTCTTCATTTTCTTATAGTTAAACACTAATTTAAGAATCTGTAACTTTACTATCTTTTGAGATCCAGCATCCTTTCCCTCTCTCCCTCCCTTCTCCTTTAAAGCTCTGGAAGGTTTCAGTAGCCCAATACCTGCTATTTATTTCACTTGTGAAATCCATTTCTTAACTGCTTTTGCTTCCTTCCCCCTTTCCTTTACCTCTCTTTAAGCCATGTACAAACCAATGGTTCTACTATGAACAAAATAGTATCAAATATGTTGCTTGAGTTCACAGTCACATCTACCTTCCATTAAAAATCTTTGCTTATAGGAAAAAAAAGATGAAGAAATTAACTATATCCATGAGCTTTTCAGAATAGGATAAAATTTAGCTGTCATGCTGATGCTGGAAAACATTCAACAGTTACTCTGCCTAATACTTGACAGCCAACTATGTAAACCTGAAGTTAGATAAATGCCAACACTTTAAATGTGTGATGCAATATAGAGAAAACTGACATTGAAAAGTTTTCTGTTTCTCTGCTTCATTTTCCTTTGTTCTTTTCTTTTTATTTCTGTCATTTTGTATATGAAAAAAAATGTATGTTCATTCAGAAATAATTTATAGAGTTAGACTGTTCTTAGATATTTTTGTTGGTTTTGCTTTGAGAGAGCATTTGAAGCAATTGGAGATCAGGTAAAGAACAAAAGTAAGTAGTACTAGGCTGCCTCAGAACACCATGGCTAGAGTTGCCAGAAGGGGAAAACTGTCTTTATCACTTTTCCTCAGAACATCTAACAATTAAAACAGAATTTGTCATTCTTTCCTCATCTCAAAAGCTGTTCTCACAGTATACAGTACACAGTACTACTACCAGAGGACTCAGCAGTCGTAACGAAGTCATAGGTGAGACTTCTCTCTCAGTGCCAGGGAAGATTATGTAGCAGATCAACTTGAGTGCTATCATGGGGCATGTACGGGACAACCAGGTGACCAGGCCCAGTCAGCATGGCTTTGTGAAAGGCAGGTCCTGCTTGACTAACCTGATCTCCTCGTATGGTAAGATGACCCTCTTAGTGGATGAGGGAAAGGCTGTGGGTGTTGTCTACCTAGATTTTAGTAAAGCCTTTGACATTGTTTCCCATAGCATTCTCATAGAGAAACTGGCTGCTCATGGTTTAGATGGGCATATGCTTCACCGGGTAAAAAACTGGCTGGATGGCTGGGCCCAAAAAGTTGTGAATGGAGTTAAATCCATTTGGCGGCCGGTCACAAGTGGTGTTCCCCAGGACTCAGTATTGGGGCCAGTTCTGTTCAATATCTTTATCAATGAACTGGATGAGGGGATCGAGTGCACCCTCAGTAAGTTTGCAGATGACACCAAGTTGGGTGGGAGTGTTGATCTGCTTGAGGCTAGGAAGGCTCTGCAGAAGGATCTTGACAGGCTGGAACAATGGGCTGAGGTCAGCTGCACGAGGTTCAACAAAGCTAAGTGTTGGGTCCTGCACTTGGGTCACAACAGCCCCATGTACTGCTACAGGCTTGGGGAAGAGTAACTGGAAAGCTGCCTGGTGGAAAAGGACCTGGGAGTGTTGATCGATGGCTGGCTGAATATGAGCCAGCAGTGTGCCCAAGAGGCCAAGAAGGCCAACAGCGTCCTAGCCTGTATCAGAACTAGTGTGACCAGCAGGACTAGGGAAGTGATTGACCCCCTGTACTCTGCACTGGTGAGGCCACACCTTGAATACTGTGTTCAGTTTTGGCCCCCTCACTACAAGAAAGACATTGAGGTGCTGGGGTGAGTCCAAAGAAGGGCAACGAAGCTTGTGAAGGGTCTAGAGCACAAGTCTTATGAGGAGCAGCTGAGAGAACTGAGGTTGTTTAGTCTAGAGAAAAGGAGGCTGAGGGAAGACCTTGTTGCTGTCTTCAATCACCTGAAAGGAGGTTGGAGAGAGGAGGGTGTTAGTCTCTTCTCCCAGGTCACAAGTGATAGGACAAGAGAAAACGGCCTCAAGTTGCGTCAGGGAATGTTTAGATTGGATATCAGGAAAAATTTCTTCACTGAAAGTGTTATCAAGCATTGGAACAGGCTGCCTAGGGAAGTGGTGGAGTCACCATCCCTGGAGGTTTTTAAAAGATGAGCAGATGTGATGCTTAGGGATATGGTTTACTGGTGGACTTGGTAGTGTTAGGTTAATGGTTGTGTTAGGTTAATCGTTGGACTCAATGATCTTAAAGGTCCTTTCCAACCAAAATGATTCTATGATTCAGCCCTAAGACACCAAAACATAGATGTATCTGTTCAGCTGTACATGAATATATGTGCACTGGCTTATGAAATCAGGGTATCCAAGATATCTTTATGGCAGTGGCAGAAGAGCAGAGGCTCTTCTGGAAGACAAGTCAAGGTGTTGCAAAGCAGTATGTTATGCAGTATCAAAATTGCACCAACCCAAACTATGTATGGGCAACTGTCTTCCCCATACCTAGCTAATCCTGTCAGTGCAGGTTACAGAGTGATTCAGCTGACCATGTGGTAGGGGTTGGGTAGAGGCTCTCTAGAGTAGATGAGAAATCTGAATGGTGTTGGCAAATTAGAATTTTCAGGACACCATGCCATTCTGGCACAGAACCTAGAAGACAGGGAAGAACAGCTAAAATGACAACAAACAGTATATAGGCAGCTATGTTTTCCTGTACAAGGTGTGTACTTTAAGAAGAATTAAAATACTACTTTCCACTGACTTCACTGACTAGATTTCCATTTTTTATAATAGTTTATACATCTAGTGCAACTATAGACACATAGATGTAGGTGTCTTAATCTCAGGTAGAATCTCACATAATGTGACTACTCACTGAAATGGCTTTTTACTACCAGCACACTCATGGGACCTTGAGATTCCCTGGGAGAAATTAAGGTGTTGCACCACTTGTGCTGCATCTGTAGAAGTCTGCTACTTAAATAATGGCTGTGCCTGCTTCTGCTTAGGACAGTGTAAATAAGTTACTGGTTGCATTGGTAATTCATTTGACAGATGACTTTTTTTTTTTGACTGATATTTAGTTCTCAGTATTGTAAATCTGTGACTTTTCAGACCCTGAACACCTATTGTCAGAACAGCCCAGATGGCTACCTAATTTTGCAATGGATGGAGGAAAAAGGAACCCTCTCTTCACAGAGTGAATGGAAATTACCAGAGCTTCTCAGCAGATTTTTTTTTTTTTTGCCTCCAGGCATAAAAAGGACTTAAATTGCATACATTGTCACACAAATAAATCTTTTTATCAGATTTTCATACTTCTGGGTTTTTTAGCTCTGCTTTGTCTTATACTGAGCTATAGTTTCAGAACAGATGATTTTTCACCTTTACACTCAAGATGTCTTTTATCGCAACTATACACCCACACAATGACAGTGCACAGAATTACATTGATTTTGCTGCAGTCAAGTCAGAGAGGAGAAAAATGGCTGCATTTTGTTGACTCTCCCCCATTTTTAAGTATTTAGTTTTAGAATTCTGCCAATTATAAGTTTTAATAACACCACTATTGATGATTAAGTTAGTTCTGATACTGTATATAGATCCAGAAAGATCTGTTTCCAAAATTTTAATTCACTTTTTTCTACCTCAGATGTGATCATCATTTATTAACAAAGTCAGTATAACTAATGTTAAATATAAAAACATAGTAGTCTGTGCTAATGTTTAAACTGATGGATTGTAATTTCCTTCTGAAATAAACGTTAAGTGATGCAGTAAAGAATCCTTCCCATTTTTTAATGTTTTAACACGTGTTTTCTTAATTTCATACTTATCCTGAAGAAAAGCCTCTAATGTTTTAGATACATGCAAACATTTTAATACGTTTCTATTTCATTTACTGTTCTACACACTTCTGTTCATTGTTTACAAAAGAGCGAATTACAATGTTTTATATACTACTGACCGTAAGTAATTCCATCTCGTCTGAGAAGAGAAAAAATGTACTGAATTACTCTATTTCAATTTAGGTAACACTTAGAAAGAACGAATTTTCCTTGCTTAGGTGAGTTTGTTGGAAGTTCAGGAATTTATAAACTGAAATGAAAAACAATATTTCAAACAACAACAAAAAAAACAGGAAAATGGGATATTCAAACTATAAAATCCATAGATAATATAAACAGCCCTGCTGTACGTAAAGGAAAAAAAGGCATTTAAAAATCAGAGTGGTTTTAATGATCCTATTCATATATATAAATGAATATATTAAAAAACATTTAAATATATATAACTCTATACATATAATATATGTATAATTTTATATATATATAAAAGAAATCCTCTAAGGAAACCAACTAAAATTCAAGAAAAAATGACTATTAAAATAAATATTCTCTGGCAGCGGAACTCTTTTAATAATAATGCATATACTGTAGAGTTTATAAGAACTTCAAAATACTTCATTTTGATAAGGTCAAAACATTAATACATTAACCTGTATAACTGTATACTTCATGATGACCAAACAGTGTAATATATTGCACCGCTGACCTGTTCATGTCAAGATGATAAAACAACTGAGGGAAAAACCTGGGATAAAATACATGTTTACATTCAGAATATTTAGTGGTACTGAGATAAAGTGCTGGAACATTTTTTCCCATTTGAAAAATGTTGACATTCAAATGTTCCCATAATATGCTTAGACTTTTTCAATAAGTGACTTATTTTTTTCTGCAGTGAAAATTATTTCACCATAATCAAAGTGATAAACCATTCCAGTTAGTTTTTTAATAGCTTTGACCATTATGAAGTTTACTGGACACCAAAGGAAACAAGCCTGAAGTGGTCTAATGTTGGAAAACAGTCAGTGACATCATATGTATTAGAATTATTTCTGCTGGATGATTTACTCCCATTTCCTTCCCTCCCTCCTCCTCCACCCAGCATTTTCAAATTTTTTTAATTCTTGGAGGTCATTCTTCATTTTGAAGGGGTCTTTTTTTATATTGTTAGGGAACACCCGCACAATGAAAGAGATCATTTTGATAAGAAAACAACATCTAGAAGTAGAGAACTAGATAATGAAGTAACTGAATGTGGGATTTTTTTGCATCTTGCCTCATATATGAGTTTCCCGTGTACTTTCTAATCAGACTGCATACATGATTATGCAGAATTATCTCTTCTCTCTATTCTTCTATTTGGCCTAAAGACAGAGTTGTTTGTTGTTCATTTGCTTGAGAAAACTTACATTTTTGATAACAATCATATCCTCCTGTCCTTGAGGATAAAGGTAGGGTAGCTATTTAGTGTTAAATTTAATTGTATGAACGGGATAGCTAAGTGTTGAGGCATAAAGTGTGTGAAATATAGTTGTTTTGCTCATTTAAATGTTTCTCCCTTGTTTATTATTTGTGAAGACTCTAATCGCACAATATGCATGAAGACTGAATAATGTGCTGAATTGTCTCTTAACCAAAGATAGGAAAGTTATTCTTTTTCCAATAGAAAAATTTGATCTAAAATCCTGTTCTGGAATATGAATATGGAAGTGACCCATGCAATACGTTGTGTCAGAAGTTAGTTCTTATTGTTAAATAAGATACTACAGTTTTTACTAATTCCCAGTGTAGGTAAAGATGAGGACATTCAGCTTTACTCTTCAGAACTAAGTCTAAGATTATGTAATTCCAGAAGTAAAAGTACCTTTTGCAAAGTATCCCCTAAACTCCTTAGTAAATAAGGAGTCAAATCTATTTAATGAACAGTTAGTGTTTTAATGAGTTCTGCTCCAAGTAAGGAATGAAAGTATTTTCTGAACTTTTCAGTTTCCAGCTACACTTTCTCCTTGTTGGTTCCAGCCCATGGATCTTTTTATACTTCAAAATATAGGCTGCTTTATTTGTGTACTGTATCAGTAAGAGTACCAGAAAGCTGAAAGAATTATTTTTCCCATTCACAGGCACCTGGAAATTAATTAAACATATACCTCTACTTAACAAAGTGTTTTCACTTAAATGCAGCTGAGGCAATAAACCTTGCATACTAGTGAACATTTCAATGGTTGGACTCCATGATCCTAGAGATCTCTTCCAACCTGATTGATTCTGTGATTCTGTGGTTATTATATGGAATTTGTTTATTTGTAAAATCACTAACTAGTACCAAAGAGATTCCCAGTTATGTAGTTTGGGTTGGAAGGGACCTTAAAGATCATCTAGTTCCAACCCCCCCTGCCACGGGCAGGGACACCTTTCCACTAGACCAGGTTGCTCAAAGCCTCATACAACCTGGCCTTAAACACTGCCAGGGAGGGGGCAGCCACAACTTCTCTGGGCAGCCTGTTTCAGTGTCTCACTACCCTCACAGGAAAGAATTTCTTCCTAAGATCTAATCTAAATCTACCCTCCTTCAGTTTAAAACCATTACCTCTCATCCTATGACTACATGTCCTTGTAAAAAGCCCCTCTCCCTCTTTCCCGTAGGCCCCCTTCAGGTACTGGAAGGCTGCTATGAGGTCTCCCTGCAGCCTTCTCTTCTCCACGCTGAAGAGCCCCAACTCTCAGCCTGTCTTCATAGGACAGGTGCTCCAGCCCTCTAATCATCTTTGTGGCCCTTCTCTGGACTCGTTCCAACAGCTCCATGTCCTTCTTATGTTGGGGTCCCCAGAGCTGAACGCAGTACTCCAGGTGGGGTCTCACAAGAGTGGAGTAAAGGGGCAGAATCACCTCCCACCATGCTTCTTTTGATACAGCCCAGGATATGGTTGGCTTTCTGGGCTGCAAGCGTGCACTGCCGGCTCATGTTGAGCTTCTTGTCAACCATCAGAAGTTTACATGGGAAGTGAGGCATGGAGATTAAGAACTATGATTAGGAGAGAAAAAAAAAAAAAAAAAAAAGAAGGGGAAAAGGAAATACTTGGATCAGGAACCCAAAAAAAGTAAGCTGAGAGTTCTTAATGAAAAAGAATATGTAGGAGAAAGACAGAGAGGCAAATAAAGTGATTAGAGAGTGAGGGATTGTGAGGAAAAGATTTCATTGAGAAGACCGGCAGCAGTAAGGAGAGTGAACCTGAAGGGAATCCATTGAACAGTTATGACTTAACTGCATAAGAAACCTTCTTGTATAATGCATAGCCTGGTTGGAATCTACTCTGTGCTAGTCGAGAAAAATTGGCTCGAACAGGTAGGTATGACACACTGTAGAAGGTATAAGATGGCGTTTGTGGAGAGAAGTGTTCAAAAATGATTCTTCCAGTGTCCTCAGATTTCACCGTGCAGCTGTGAATATGTTCCTTCCTGACATGAAATAGCTGAAACCTACCAGAAAAGTTTGGGTCAACAAGGTGTTTTTTGCACTGTATAGAGTGGACTAAGGATCCGTTACAAATAGTGTCATGCAGAGTTGGCTATAATTCTTTTCTATTATAATTTTGAGAAGTTAAAAGGTGATTTGTGAATGACATATAAAATTTAAGTTACCCTAAGAAGTAGCTTAGATATCATAAGGTCATAGGACAATTCAGGTTGGAAGGGAACCTCCTACTCAAAAGAAGCTGGGCATTGAGATAAAGCCATGCTGCTCAGGGGTTTGTTCAGTCCTATCTTGAAAAGTCCAGGGATGGAGACTGCATAATGTCTTCTGGCAATCGGTTCACAGCTTGACTGTCCTCACAGGGTAAAAGTTTCTCCTTATATCTGCTCAGAACTTCTCTTGTTTCAACTTATACCCTTTCTTCTTGTCCTCCCACATCATATGTATTGGAAGGCTCCCTTTAGGCCCCCCTGAAGCTCTCTTCTCTGGGCTGAACAAGTCCAGCTTCCTGAGCCTCTCCTCACAGGGCAAGTGCTCCAGTCCCAACCTTCTCCAGTTTTCAATTTCTTCCCAGGGCCCCTTCCTTTTGGTGAGCCTCAAACTAGACATGGAACTAACAAGTGCTGTTAATACAGTTCAGGATGCTGTTGGCCAGGACACAGATTCATCTTGCTGTCCACCAGGACCCACAGGGCCTTTTCAGCAGACCTGCTCCCCAACCAGACTCCAGCCTTTCCTATTGCCAGGGGTTAAAGTTGCCCTTGTTTAGTTTCATAAGTTTCCTGTTGGCCCATTCCTCCAGCCTGTCTTAGATCCCTCTGGACGGCAAGCTTACTTTCAGACATGTTGTCTATTCCATCCAGTTTGGTGTTACTTGCAAACCTAATGAGAGTCCACTCCATAGTTTCCTCCTGGTCATTGATTAAGGTGTTAAACAAGACAGGACACAGGATGAAGTCCTCCAGTGCTACACTTTTACAGTCCTCGAAGAAGAGTACGACCCACTAACCACAAACATGTGACCCTTATCATCTAACCAGGATCTGTGCTATGCTACTTGCCTTTCTCACTCCCCTTGGAGTCTTGAATTAATTTCATGGTAACTGCAGCCATGGCTACCGTTGATTACCAAACAGTTCTTCCTTATTAGTGAGTAGCAGGTCCAGCTGTGCATCACCCCTTGTTGACCCATCCAGTATGCTGATCCAGAAGTTGTCCCTGACATCTTCCAAAAACCCATCACCACACTCCAGCTATGTGAGCTGTCCCACCACATCTCAGTTACTCCAATGATGCCACCGTTCTGTGATGGCACGTGGAGCTCCAGTTCCTCCGGCTTCTGTCCCAGTCTGACTGCATGAGTATATGTAAACTTAAGACAGGGTCTCTTCACCCCATTTGACCCACCTCAAGTCTCTCATGTCCCTCTAAATCTTTCATTTCCTTTCTACTTTTTTGCACTACTATGTCACTTAAATGCGGCTTGTTATCTCCCACTCCCATCATTCTTAGTATACAACTCTCAACAGCAGGTTGGCCAGACTGTTGGCAAAGATGCTCTTGCTGCACTTTGTCATGGGCACCTTTACTACTTTGAGTAACAGCAGGCTGTAGTCACTCTGTTTAGGCAGAGGTTTATTTTAACAGCCCATGAGATTTGTACGACTGCTTCCTAAACCTTCGTTGCATCAATCAGTTTATCTTTAAGTGACTGCGGTCTCAGAGTTAGTCGTAGTCTTCCTGCTGCACTTGCGAGGTATTTAAAGACCTTATCTTCTGTTGTTCCATTGTAACTCTCTTTGCATAGTGAGCACTGCAAAATTACCTTAATTTGCAAATAAAATTATGGGATCTGTTGATCATTACTATTGTCAGTAGTATCAGCAAACCCTTATGTTCTAAGGTAGTAAGTATATATAAAAGCACTACTTAGTCCTCAGGTCCATACTCAAAGTGCCTAAAAAAGCACTACTCAGTGCTTTTTAAAGTAAATATTAGGAAAAGAGTAGAGGACAAAACATAAAACGTGCTGTTGTATAAATTGACCTGCACCATGACTCCTGTTGCTGCTCTGGCCTCTGCATTTCAGAAGAATATAGCAAAGTTGAAAAAAGTTCAAAGCGTGGTAACAAAGGTATTCAAACACATGGATTAGTTTCTGATTGAAAACTGATTGACTAGTGTAGGACCCTGCAGCTTGGAAAATAAATAGAGCTGTGGGAAGACAAGAGATACATAGACTGGAAAGTCATGAATTGCAGGGATAGTACTGGAAATAGATATTATGTCTGTTTTGGATGCCAAAACTGAGGCGCACACCAATGAAGTCACTTGCACAAAGTCACCCCAAAAGTTATCAATGGACTGGGGCATTGGGTATTACGAGCCCAAATCCAGGGCAGCTGAAACCTGGGTAATACTAACCCTTACGCTTTTCACAAAGCTGACAGTATTATTTAGGTAATAGTGTTTTAGTTTATAGTACTGCCATGGTGCACTATGTTGTGTACAAATACTTGTGAAGAGAATCCTTGACTTGCAGGACATATATACAAATTAAAAAGTTGACACAAATATAAAAGGGACCAGGCATATTGACTTTCTGAAAGTAAAACAAACTGTTGCTTTTTCTACTTACCTTCACCTGTCACTCCTTTCCCTTCTTTTCCCACTTAATAGTAAACTTGGGATTAGAGGCAATACCTTTTAATTCCTAATATATATGATAGTGTATAAGTGTAACAAATAGGTTAATAGTGTACATAGTTTTATAACTGGAGATGTAAGAAGAAAGGATTCCTTTTTATTTGTATGCAGCCTGGTGCTGGGTAGTTTGCCTTTTCGTCAAAGAGATATAAAAACCACATGTTTAAATCATAGTTTCCCCTGGAAAGTTCTAAAACTTATGTGTGTTAAATAAATGATCAAAAAAATTTGTAATTATGGTCTTGAAGGAAATTTCAGTTTTAAGAAATTGACTTTCTACTGTCTTTTGAAGCCATCTGAGCACACTGTTTTGACAGCTAGAGCAAACCAGTCAGTAGTACTTAAGCTAAGAATCATTCAGCTACCCAATGACTCTAGAGGGAATTCATGAATATTAACCAACCTGGAAGAAATTAATCCCTTTACCTCTTGTAGAGGCTATCACAATGTTTTTTTTGAGGGTTTAATTGATATTTAAGTATCCCATGGTCTTTGTATAGAGGAAAAATGTTTCTTTTTGTACTCATCTTGTGTTAGAATTAATGTGGTGGTGGTTTTTTTTTTAATTTTTTAAATGATTTTTAATTATTATTTCCTAGGGGAATGAATTTACTTAATACTTGCTGAAAATTCTCAAATACTACTATCCAGTAACTTTTTCTTAACACATAAAAGAAGTTACTTTGGAACTCTGCAGAATCTTTCAGAAGCTCTTGCCTCTACAAAGATGATCAGTGCCATTTAATTTATGTAAAGTAAATATCTGGCAATGATGGTAAAACTGTTGACAGTTTTGGAAGAAGCCAAATTCTAAGTAGAAATAACAAAACCTAATGAGATACACAGAGAACATGGTATGTTATAAGCAGCAAATAGAACTTCAGTGTAAAGAACGAGCATTTCAATATTTTTTAAAACCCATTCAGAAGGTTTCTGATGTCTTTCACAGTTACACTTCTGAGAAGACAAAGATTTACAATTGAATTTTTGTTCCCCAAAACAACGCAACAAAACTTCGTGTCAGTCAGAAATGCTCACTTAATTCCAGTAAAGACATATTTAATAAAAGATCCATCAAGATAAGCTTACATAAATCATTCTCAAATCATAGCACTATGTGAGTCAGTTTGTACAGGAGAAGATATGAAACTTGTTTTAGAGATGCCTTTTATAATTTTTTGCTGGTATTAAGTGATTGTTATTTCAACATATTGCCCACTAAGGACCTTAAATTCTGAGAAATTATATATACTGCAAAGAATGTGACATTCCTGTGTAGAAAGATCTTCTGCAGGTAAAAACACAGAGAAATTGTTCATTTTTTATGTTTAGGATTTTAATTTTCCTCAGGGATATTAAGAATGGAACATTACTCATTTAAAAGGTATAAAAATAAGTTAATGGAAATAAATAAAAAATACAAACACAAAAAAATAATCAGCTCAGTGACAATCATAGCATCCCCGATAAAATTCTATACCCCAGAAATCCATGAATTATTGCATAACCCATTGATGTGAAATTGGGAATTACTGACTTTCACACAAGAGAAGGTTTACAGAATATTCATATTCTAGTATTTATGATGGTGCAAAGAGCATCTAAATCCTGTATAGTTGCTCTGCTTTCTTTTATTTCTTATTGTGTCAGTCGTGGACCTTAGAATACTGTAAATTTAGTCTGCTGAGTTTGGTTTCAGGTATTTTCCTAGATTGCCTTTTTCCCACCTCAGTAATCTCTGAGATTCAGAGAGGAAAGCACATGGAACTACCTCATGTTCTCTACAGTGCCTTCTTGCCAGTTCTCTGATCCTGGCCTTAATATCAGTATGCTGGAAATAAAGGAACATTCATTTTTATTTTAAAGTATCTTCATTTGAAAAGTGTCATGACTCTGATAGACTGAATTAAAAAAACTTTTATTCTTTTTATGCAGTATTCTTACATAATCTTTCTCTTTAAAGAAAAAAAAAGAAGAAATTAAGAAGCAGCCTAAATTCAGTGTAGCTTCAGCCTTTAATTCATAGTTTTGTAGAATAATGAAAGTATATAAACAATTCTTCACAATGTCTTTAAGTCTTTTTCTTCTTTCACTGTCTGAAGTGTCTGTTATATGGAAAGCATCCCACAATATATTATGACACAATAAGATCAATATCTGAGGTAGAACTTACACTAGTTTCCACATTTCAGCCCCCTGATTCTATGGGCTGCTATTTGTGCTTTTTTTTTCCAAGTAACCTACCCTAATATTAATCCTAATTTCTGTCTTTTGTTCCTTTTGTTGTCTGAAACCTGAATTCTAATTCTGCTTACCAGTACCTCTTTGATTTTCTTCATGATTTAATGATATGAATGCAGCTTCTAATGTCAGCTTTTTTTACAGAGGTAAAGAAATTGCAGAAAGAAGGCTCTCACAAAGCAAGAAGCCAGAAAGTCATGCTTTCTGTCATGACTCTAGAAAACTGGCAAATTCTTCAAAAATACTGGATTTTCATTTTTGCATGGAAGAACAGATTTTGTGATTGAGTCCAGGAATCTGTATGTCCTTGATTTGGATAAAGGGGACATTTCAGATGATAACTTGAGGAAGCTGAATGGCTTGAAAGTGTATTTCACTGTGTCAACAAACTTAACAAATATTGATAACTTCATGCAAATTTAATTTTTATTTTTGAGAGTATTCTTTAGAGTAAAAATGACACATGATCTTCTCAGAGATATTTTTTTTCCATTGTCAGCTTTGAGTTTTTCTGGAAAGTAAATTGATTTGCTGACCTGTAGAACTGATACCCAAGAACATGATCGTCACAGGAGACAGTTAGTCTTGAGAGTAGATTATTTTCATAATAAAAGGAAAAAAGTAGAAAGAATGTGTGGAACATATATTATTCTAAATTTCTAGTTCAAATATGCACTTTCAAAAATAAATTATTCCATTTTAAAGAATATCAGTTTTTAAGACACTTCAACAGATCAATATTTTAAAAAATAAAGATGTTCGTGCATATGTGTATAAATACATGATGAGAGGGGGTAATAAAGATGGAGCCAGACTATTCTCAGTGGTGCCCAATGAAAGGATAAATGGTGATGGGCACATGTTGAAATATGGGAAATTCCATTTAAACAGAAGAAACCTTTTTACCGTAAATGATATTGAAAAATGGAACAAGGGAGGTTGTGGGAGTCTCTATCCCTGTAGAGATGGAGACTGGACAATACTGGACACCACTCTGAGCAACCTGCTGTAGTTGACCCAACTTTAAGCAGATGGGGTGGACTAGACAATGTCCAGAGGTTCTTTCCAACCTCAAACATTCTGTGAAAGTCTGAAGTGTTCTGATATGCTGAGCAACCAGTCATCTCAATATATGATCTCCTTAAGTTCTACCAGCTAAGGAATTTAAGGAGTATCCAAAACCAGCTGCCATTTCTGAAACTCGAATTACTGTATTTTTAGACATGCTAGTATATCTTTCTCCTGTAGAAGATGCCTCTTTGTGAGCATTTCTCTGTACAACATAATACACTGCTGAGGAAAGATACTTGTAGTAACTGAGGTAGCTATTTTGGATATTAGTAACCATTATTACTATTGAAAGAGAACTCTTTCTTTGCTGTCATTGTATTGTGGTGCAAAATTGCCTGAAATGCTCATTAAGGCAATACATATGTAACCCTTTTAAGAATACATTTGAAATTTATTTTAGTGTGTAAACATTTAGCTTAAGATATCTTGAAATTCTTGGCTAGTGGATCACTGGGGGTACCTCACGGGGAAGCTCTTCCTGAGGGAAAGCTCTTATTTTGCACTGGATGTCCACTCTATAGCTCAAAAGTTCACTTACTGCCCACTTGATGCTGACAGCATGTAAAGTTCTGCAGGAGTAGCTTTATCTCTGAAAAAAAAGAGATAAAGCTTTGCAGAGATTTATCTCTGCAAAGGCTTAAGTGGATTTTAAATCAGTTTCTATATTGAAGGAATCTTCTTCCTTGAAGAGAATAGTTTTAGTCTCACTTAGGACTTGACCTTTCATAAAAAGTATTATTTTTTAGCCTGTCCTGACCTTTTAAATAAAACAAAAAAATAAAAGATGGTACAGTTTAATTTATAAATTGTTCAACCTTGCATTTTTTTACAATTACCATTTATTCTGTTTAGAGATTAACTTCATTTATTTATTCTGTGTGAGAAATAAGAGAAGAATAATACTTCTTGTTAAATGTAATGCTTTGTTTTGTTCACAGGCACTGTATTTTTCACAGTGATTAAGAAACAGTAATTGTCAGGGTGCATCAAGGGCCAATGGCTCTCTGAAGGCTGGCAAGCTGGGGACAACAGGGGATCTGTGTCGGGGCTGGCAGTGAAGGACATTGCAGATAATTCTGGTCCCACTGACCCCAGCCAGGGATCAGGGCAGGCAGGGGGACAGCCGGAGGCAGACCCAGCCTTGGGCATCGGGCATCTCCATGGGCATGGGGACAGGCCAAGGCCAGGTGGGTACATTCACTTCATGGCTGGGCAGGGCAGGGCTGTGGGGAGCTGGGGACCAGCACTGCTGCGGTGTCGCTGGGGCAGGGACTGATGGCTCAAGGTGAGGGGTCCTGGACCCATAGACATTGGTGAGGGAGGCCTGGGGGAGGCCTGGGAGAGGCTGGGTAGCGCTGTTTAGGCCCATTAGAGCTCTCAGAGTCCCGACAGTCATTGAACAGTACTTCAGTGGTATAAGATACATAGAAATATAATTTACATTTGGTATACAAAACTTCAGATCTAAAGTTATTTGCATTGTAATGCACTTACGTAGTGTAATGTTAGACATAGAATCTTGTTATGGCTGAAGGGAACACAACTTATATGGAGTTAACGATTTATCGTTATTCCAATTAAAGTTTTAACAGTCTAGTGGTCTAAATTATCTAATATAAAAAAGCCTTAATAATAACAGTAATACACTTATAAAAGTTAAGAACCACCTTCCTACTCTCCACTATTTTTCTTGTCTTATTTTCACCCTTTTCACTGTGCTCCTAGGGTGGGGATTACAATGAATTGGTAGCATCTGAGGGTCTGTGTTGGGATGAGTGTGATATTTGGGGGCAGGAGAGAGAGGGAGGGGTTTTCTCTTCAGTCGTTGTTCAGTTCAATTTTTTCTTTTTATATGTTTTCTTAACGCAGGCTGCTCCTTTCTATTGTTCTTTACCAAAATCTGAAAGTTGCACATTAGCCTCACAGCCTCAATAAGTATAAAGGGCTGTTGCTTGTTATGCAGTGAATACGTAGCTTTATCAGAGCTTTACTGTATGCAGTACTCTCAGAGCACAACATTCCTGAAATACAAACAGGTCACAAAATATTCACTTGAGCACTACAAGATTATCAAAACTAGGGAAAACAACCTTAGGCCAAGGCAAGCCTGCATGGGGTCAACACAAATCCTGTGGCCTTGTATTACTAGTGGCAAAATTATACTTACTTGGCTACATTTTTTAGAATTTCTGTATCGTTCTCTGTTAGTTTTGCTAGACACAGGTAGAGTAAACAATGCAAAAGATATACTTAAGATTTGTGTATTCTTTCATATGCAATGAACATATAGAGACTGATTTTAACGTAAACAAGCAAGATACCTTTTCTTCAAGTTTGTCTTTGCCATTTGCCTAGCAAATGAACAACCTTTCTAAGAACTACACATTATTTCTAACAAGTACTAATCTGCTAAAAACAAAAGGAAAAATTATTAGCTCTTAAAACTATCTTCCCTGCAGCGAAGATTAATACATTGGATAAATTTTTGAAGTCTTAAATTACTTTTTTAATCTTTAGTAATAAGTTTCTGTCAAATTACTCCTTGATGCCTAACACTGGATTTAGAATAGAGAATTTGGGCATTTAGCCTGCTTAGGGCAAAGATTAGATACCTGACCTAGATACACAGGAGCAATGACAGAAAGATGTTTTGATATTAAGAGTAAATGAAAGACAATTATTACTGGTTTTATCATTCATTACTTTTCCACACAACTGAACTTCATTGAAAAAATTAAAAGTAGGAGTGCCAAAGTCATATCAATATGTAGTTCCAGCTTTAGCAAGTATTGTTATATCTGGAACTGTATATTTGATTTATGAATGCTAGTTTACTTGCATATAGCACTAAACAGATATTAGGCAACTAGTATTAATATCCCTCTGGTAGTAAAAGGAAAGTGTGAATTTCGTTTTCTTGATAAGAAAAGAGAGAACTGCAATATAATGGCATGTCCAAGGTGACACAAGAAACAGAATTAGAAATCAGAACCTTTAAATTTTAAGCTTATGGAAAACTCTGATTAAATGTCCATAGTACATGTTCACATCAAAGTATTTTTGAAAAGGTACATACAAGATTTTACAATAGTTTTTAACTTGCTTTAAATCCTTTTTGTTTTTTTCAGAAAAGGTAAGTGAGAGCACACATAACAGCAATCAATTAAAGTTGTAACATTTTCCCTGTTATTTCTTGATTCTTCTGCTTAAAATCTTGGAAGAGGATGCTTTCCAAAACTGTCCTAAATCCAGTCATTAAAATCCCACTCATGAAGGAGTCTAGCAGCAGGTTCTGTTCTGGTGTATGGTCCAAGCTAAGCAAAGTAGGTGATATTTCACGCTGCAGAATATATAAAACACATTCAGTTTTCTTTTGTCCTAAGTAGTTTCTGGGGCAAAAAGAAACATAACTTTTTTGTTACATGGTTGCTATACACATTGTTACGTACAGAGTCTGTATATTAATTATTCTTGAAGATTTGCCTGATTGATGTTATCCTATCCTTAAAAAGGGTAGAGAAATCTTTGTGTTGCACTATAATTCACAAGAGCAAATTACAAAGAAATTAAATATATAAGACAATATTGGCAAGGCTTTTTAGTTGACAATAAAGGTACTCTTTTGTAAGATGACTACTAGTAAATACGGCCAATAGATGCGAATACTTTCCATTCCCAGCATTTTATCATTCATTTCATAGATTCCTATAATATTGTTGAAAGAGAGTCTTGAAGAATTTATAAGGGTTTTTGTATGATTATGGTGGATTCCACAGATTTATCTTGCATTCATGTACATCTCTTTTGAGAAGAAAACAAATTATGACTAAATCTATGCAACAAATTATCATATGAAAATAATTCTTTTGTATTTCAAATCATTGCTTTCTCATTTACAAGCATTCATCTGTGTTAAACTTTGGTTTTGTTTTTTTTTCTTAAAAAGAAATAAGCCTTTCAAAAAGTATTTTCTCACTGAAGTTAAACCAACTGAAAAAATAATCTCCATATGTGTGTCTATGTTGGTCATTTCCATATTGTTTTTCTATCAAACAAACATATTTTACTGCAATAAAATCTATTATTTGGATAGATATATGTAAAAGAAAAAAATGGTAATTCTATGTGTAAGTCCTGAGTTTAGTGCACGGGAGATAAATCATGTTAAGGTATTCAGCATTTCTGTATCATCAAAAACTAGAAGGTTGATTTTGTCTGGATAGAAATTCAGATTTTCAAATGTAATCAGTTTGATAAAATTAAGATACATAAATTTACTGTATTTTCAGTATCTACTTAGAAAAATTTCAGATAATCATAAATTCACTGAGAAAAGCATCTGGAAAATCATGGAGACATCCATATGTGCTGAAGGATGACAAATGTCTTTATCTCCTGCATCCCTGAAAATTTCTGGTTGATGCTTAATTGTTACTTTCAGACTGTTCTGGCATATGTCTTACTGCAGCTGTTGATTTGCATTTAAAATTAGTATAAAAGATGGAGAGAAAGAGAAGAAAGAAATAACAACAGAGGTGTTGAAAAAAGAGAGAGAGGAAAAAAACACAAGTAAAAAAAAAATCATAAAAGAATGCAGTAATGCAAAGAAGTGTCTTCTGGTACCAAAAAGAAATAACAATTAAATTCTGAATCAATTCACAAAAATTGTGGACAACATGAAAACAAAAGAAGCAAAAAGTACATATATTAAACTTCTATCTAGACAGCTTTCGGAGTCTGCTATTTGGATAAATCCAGGGATAAGTGCCTATTTGAACTGAAGTCTAGAAATTTGTTTTGAACTGTATTTTTTCAGTTATGTATTTCTGTAAATCCATAGTTTTATTTCCTTCCTGAATAGCTGGGAAATGAAAATCAGTTTGGTCAGAAGAATGTTCTACATCAACTGTTTATACTGATTTTATATTCTCAAATGTATATTTTCATTTCGTATTCCTTTCTTTTCTATTACTTACTTGTAAATTAACAGAAGGAAAACTATAATTTGGACTTAAGAGCAAATAAAAATACCAGAAATTTATGAAGAATTAAAAAGGAGACTTGTGAAAATAATAAGGCCTGAACGACATCTAAAAACATATGTTAAAAGAGTCAAATAACCTGTTACATCTACACTAACTTGAAAATTCCTTTAACAGATCCAGAATACATTCTTCCAATTAGTTTTGTAACTTTCTTGGAAAGTCTTTCAGGCAGCAGATATTTAATGACATAGAACAGAAAAGAGAACAGTTAATCAAGATATTTTATTAGATGAAAAACACCCTTCTTGATGGGACGCACTAGTAACTGCAAAGTTACTTAACTATGGGCAGGTTTAAGTAAGGATACTAAATAAGTCTTGACTGAAAGTCCTTGAACATCTGAAATAAGAATGAAGATGGAATATAGTGATTATTTTTTGAAATTCTATATATGATTGTAACCACCTCTTTTTTTCTTTAATGAAATATGCATTTTATTTTTGCTTAAGGCTGTCAACACTTCTTTCTCAATTGTCCATTGCAAAAGGGTAGAATAGTTTATTTCTTGCTATTAAGATGCAGAGGAAAAATCTCAGGCTGACTTCATTATCACTTTACTGTAGTGAGTCCCATTTAGGGTCATCTTCATTAAGGACCTTTAGCTTTGTTTAGATAGTCTGTGGTGGGATCATATGTATCACAAGGATTAATAAAGTTCTGCATATTCAATTCATCCTGAATAAACAAGATAGTGAATATCCCTATTTGCTCTCACATTTTGAACTCAGTCTGATTCTTAGGAATTAATCAATAAAACTAATTCTAATGAATTAGAATAGTTGGTGAGTAGTAGCCTTAGATCCCGTTTATTTGGTATTATGAACAATTTGCCAGTTTTAATCTGTCTTCTACTGCTGAGGACATGTAAATTTACATTGAAAACATGTACATTTAGAGGATAGTCATAAATGGTCCATACTCTCAACAGTCAATATAGTCAAGGACAGGGTTGCCATCCATAGGGACATAGACAAGCTGGAGGAATGGGCCAACAGGAATTTTGTGAGAGTCAACAAGGGCAAATGCAAAGCCCTGCACCTGGGTAGGAAGAACCCATGGCAACAGGACTGTCTGATAGCAAGGAGCTCTGCTGAAAAGGCCCTGTGGGTTGTGGCAGACAGCAAGCTTGTGACTCAGCAGTGTGCCCTGGCAACAAAGAGGATGAACAGCATCCTGGGTTACATTAACAGGAATGTAGCCAGTAGATCAAAGGGGAGGATTATTATCCTTTACTCAGCACTCCTGTGACCAGGCTAGAATAGGGCATGATGTTTTGGGCCCCATGACAGGAAAGATGAGTTCTTCGCTGAAGCAAGTTCAGTGGAGGACCACCAAGATGGTTGGGAGCTGGAGCGCTTGCCCTCTGAGAAGAGGTTGAGTGAGCTGGGCTTTTCCAGCCTGGAGAAGAGGGGAAAGCTAATAGCAGCTTCGAAATGCCTGCAAGGGGGTTTTTGAAAAGACAGAGCCAAGCTTTTCATGGTGGAGCATGGTGTGAGGACGAGAGACAACTGAAAAAATTTGAAATGAGATCTTTAGGCCAGATATAAAGAAAAACTTTTCTTCTATGCAGACAGTCATACATTTGAGCAAATTGTTCAGGAAAATTGTGCAGTCTCCATCCTAGGATGTTTTCTCCAGGCCCAATAGGATAAATCCCTGAGCAACTGGTCTGACCTCATGACTGACCCTGCTTTAGGTTGTTGTGACAATATAAGACCACCTGAGGTCCATTTCACCCTGAGTTATTCTATGATCCTGTGGATAAAAATTGTTTTAATCCCAGTGTGATATGAACCAAACTCACACTACAGAATGTTCACTCTGTTTTTGATCAGTTTGACTCTTAATCAGCATGGTATTACTAACCAGTGGACAAATAAATAGTGTTAGAAGGTTTGTTTGTTCACCAGTTGTATCTGAAATAAAAGCAAATTTAGAAAATCTTTAAAACTTTTGCTGAATACTTCTTTATGAATCAACTTCTTTAGCTGCATTTCAGACATTTAGTGGTGGGCTTTAAACTTAGTCAAGTTATACTGGCCGTGCTTTCAGCCTGTGGAATAATAGATGTTACAGTAACATACTTCATGTCAAAGCTCTGTTTAAAAATGGCCTTGCACTGGAAATAGTTTCTTTAGTTCAGTTGATGGTTAATATCTGAAAGCAAGGTAATTTTGTAATTTCACAAGTCACTTTAATTTAGTGAATTAATTAATTTTCCTTAAATTCCTGTTTGAAACCTGCTAAAACATAATTTTCAGTCATGTCTTGTAAGAAAGAATGGCCATTAAATATTGATGGTTAATTATGTTAATCTTATGAAAAAAAAACCATCTTGTTAATTGTGGATTTAAATTAAACAATTAAACCCATGTGTTAATGCATGTTGACTAATCACTGATACTTTACCTTGTGGAAGCCTGTGGAACTGGAAGAAAAAACAATTCTGTTTTAATAGGAGACAACAGCCACATCTGAAATCTAAGTCTTAATTTGGGATTGAGCACAACATGTTAACATATCATAGAGTTTAAGCTTCTAAAATGAGCATAAAACTCAGGTTGTCCTGTCTGAAATTAATTGATTTTGGTTAAGAAAACAACTTAGAGAATTGACTTTGCCTGATTCTGCTTCCCAACACATATGGCATACAGTTTCTAAAAGTTACTGAATTTTAATTTAGTATTGGCACATTACTTACAAGTTACAATAATACATTTTAAATATCTATACTGATTGGAGAGGGAAATACATTGTTCTAGCATTCCCATTTCAAAAGGAAGCTTTCCCAAGTCATAGTCTTCTAAAAGGGAAGAAAAAAATGTTTCAGTAAAAGCATTTTCACTGTATTAGATACCATTTTCTGCCTTATTTTTTTTTGCTCTGAATGCTTCTGCAGAGTGGGCAAAGGTATTCATTATCTACCCAGATTATTTTATTCCCTCAGGGATTACTTGTAAAAAATTAGTTGATTAGATTAATTTAAATGAGAACTTCCACTATGATTTTATCTGGGGTAAATTTCCTTTGCTATTGTGTTTACAACAAGAACCCTATGTACACTTTCAACATATTGCATATGCAAAGTGTGTGCATCTAGCACGAATTCATAATCTATTTCTGGAGCTTTGTTTTAGGGAAATGTCAAAGGGTCTTGCCGCTTTCCTTTACTAAAAATGATCTTGGAATCAGGAGCAACCTCCACTCCTATATAAATAGAAAGGCTTATGGGTCTTCCATATGTTTGCATTATCCGAAGTTTTAGTAGTTACAACACTTTTGAGTAGTGGTTCATTCAGACTAGTTTTCAGAACTGAATTGCTCTGTAGATCATCAGCTTGATGTCCTTCCACTTCTACATAGTTGAGAATTTTTATGTGTAGATACTGCTTCAAATTTTTCCTCACCTAAGCAGGCTAATTTTACACATGAAAGGTCCTCAGTTTTACTGATTTTAATCTGTTCTTCATCCACAGGGTGTCACTTAGAGAAATGGTTGTCCAGTCTAGTAGGTCTCAGACTGCTTTAGTCTGGGCTGGTCAGGTTCCCTTTCTTTGTGAACACATGCCCCAAGCAATAATTACTCTTCTTGCCTCCATATCCTTATTGCTTCATCCCATGGTGCAGCCTGGTAGTTTCTCAAGCCTCAGATTTTCTCAGTTGCTGATTGTGAATTTGAAGTTATGACCTACCTCTGAGTTGACTTCAGCTGACTGAAAATTGTTGGTTTAAACTTTATCCAAACAGTAGACATCAGTCTTCCTTTCTTACTTCTTGTACCATTTTTCACAGCTAGTTTGTCCTCTTTTTTTATCTTTATTTTTTTTTACCAGAATATTAAGGGAAAATAATGGAAGGGGGCAGGGCGAGGGAAGTTGTATCATATAGGAAATTACAATTTTTAAAATAGGCTCTTTGACAAACTGAATTTGCATATTTGTCAAATTTGACTGCAGGTGACTGAAGTGGAGAGTATGTTACATTGCCTATACAACATAGGTGTTTCAATTGGTCTAAACTAGTTTTCATAGATGCTAAGACAGTAAAGTTCATGCTTTTACAGGTTATAAATGATATTTAGATAAACATGAATGTATCTATTCTATGCAGTAGCTAATACTTACCATTAATTTTGTCTTAAAATCTTCTGTGTAAATCACATCACGCTGTTTACCTTTTACTGATCTGCATCAGTGCTTTTTTGCAGTGTAAGTGGATGTGGAAGCCTAACAATTTAGGTGTTTTGCTTGAAAGTTGCCTCTGTATCATAGTAGTATATATCATAGTAGTATAGTACTTTTCAATGTATAAGCTTTGAAGATTTAAGTAAGCATAATTTTCTTTCTTTTTTCTTTTGAGATTAAATTTCTCTTGTTTTAATTTAAAGTGCTGTGCATCTTTAAAGTACTAGGAGATAACATGTCGTTTGTCTGAGATTCTGAATATAGTTTTGCTTTGAGCTTGATATTGGGAGCATATGATTGCCTGTTCTTGTACATTTTCTTGCATGATAAAAGACGCTTCCACATACATTTTCCTTAAATAGTGGTGGCTATGTAACATGCAATAAATTTTCTTAGTTTTAGCTAACATTATCCTGTTCAAAAATATCTCTTGACCATGTACTTGTATTTTCTGTGTTTTAATCTTGATACCAGTCTGTAAAATTTATTGTACCCTGGATCATAACTAGTCTAGTCTTTTGGTGTTATTCATTGTTGTGACAATTTTCTTCTTTTATTCTAAAACAAGGAATAAAACGTGTCTAGGTCTATTTTAGTTCCTTATACTGCTGTCATCATAGGACAGTAAGTAGTAAACCCAGAGTCTTACCTGGTGCTTTTAAGGTTGTTTAGTTTTGCAGGGGAAACCACCACTGTATGATCTAGACGTAGGGATTGAGTGCACCCTCAGTAAATCTGCAGATGACACCAAGCTGGGTGGCAGTGTCAATCTGCTGGAGGGTAGGAAGGCCCTTCAGAGGGATTTGGACAGGTTAGATAGATGGGCCGAGACCAACAGCATGAGGTTCAAAAAGAACAAGTGCTGGGTCTTACACTTCGGCCACAACAACCCCATGCAGCTCTACAGGCTGGGGGAAGAGTGGTTAGAAAGCGGCCCGGTGGAAAGAGACCTGGGGGTGCTGATCGACAGCCAGCTAAACATGAGCCAGCAGTGTGCCCAGGTGGCCAAGAAGGCCAATGGCATCCTGGCCTCTAGTAGGAATAGTGTAGCCAGCCAGTCTAGGGAAGTGATCGTCCTTCTCTACTCGGCACTGGTGAAGCCGCATCTTGAGTACTGTGTTCAGTTCTGGGCCCCGCACTTCAAGAAAGACGTTGAGGTGTTGGAGTGAGTCCAGAGGAGGGCGACCAAGCTGGTGAAGGGTCTGGAGGGTCTGACCTATGAGGAATGGCTGAGGGAGCTGGGGTTGTTTAGCCTGGAGAAGAGGAGGCTCCGAGGTGACCTTATTGCAGTCTACAACTACCTGAAGGGAGGTTGTAGTGAAGTGGGAGTTGGCCTCTTCTCCCAGGCAACTAGCGATAGGACAAGAGGATATAGCCTCAAGCTTCGCCAGGGGAGGTTCAGGTTGGACATCAGGAAGAATTTCTTTCCAGAAAGGGTCATTAGACATTGGAATGGGCTGCCCAGGGAGGTGGTGGAGTCACCATCTCTGGATGTGTTTAAGAAAAGACTGGACATGGCACTTAGTGCCATGGTCTAGTTGACATGGTGGTGTAAGGGCAATGGTTGGACTCGATGATCCCAGAGGTCTCTTCCAACCTGGTTGAATCTGTGATTCTGTGATTCTGTGATTTAGAAGTGCTATACTGCAGAACAGATATTAAGACATTTAATGTAAGATAGTAAAAATATGTACCCATAGCAGCCCTATTAGTTGTCTGTATAATGCATAAGTATTTTGTTATGGTAATATTTTTTTCGTAGTATAGCAAAATAAAACATTTTCAGCCTAAAATTTCTGCAGTAAACAAAAGAGACTTTATTAGCAAGACTGAGTATTTTTGACATTAGAATATGTTCCATTTATTTATACAGTACATATGATAATTCTGTCAAGAGATTTGATATGCCTTGCACACGAAAGGTGTAATACACTGCTCAGTTCCTTTGGGAGCCTTATTTCCGTTCTCTAGTGTATAGGTTCTTATAACAGAGCAAAAGCTCTGGTTTGTTTCCATCCTGTCATCACCCACTACACTTAAAGGACAAGTCTCAAAGTCTGTGTGAGAGGACAGCTCAGAAATAAAAAGAGAAATGTGGAATATTACTGTTTGAATGACTGTTCAAGAGCATCTTAATCATTCTTACGGAATAAAAAAGCCATGTTTTAAAGATACTAGTACAACATAGTACAGTTAATGCTACTTCGACTTTGTTTATGCAAATTTTTTATTATGCATTGCCCAGTCATTTATTCGTTCCAGTCACAACGGAGTTGCTACTGTGTTAGATGTTCTAAATGCGCACAGGTGAGACACTTGGCTTCCAAACCTTTGCAGCCAAATCTGGGGAATGGGGAAGGGTGAAAAGGTTAATAAAATATTAAAAATTCCCACATGGGTTATATATTTTAGCTACTAGACAAGTTAGAAATATTAATTTAATATTTTCACAAGCAGTGCATGGACAATTTTTTAACTCATCAAACATTTTGTGAGTGGGTTTTTTTGAGCAAAATGATTTGGCCTATTACAGGAATCAGAGCAAAAAGAGAATCACAGATGCAGTCTTTGTCCAATATCAAGTAGATGTAATTATGCTTAGATTTTTTCTTTAAATGTGTACCTTTTACTATTCATCTACCCTTGGCCTTGTATCAAGTCTAAATGAGCTTTTAGAGCCCTGTCAAGCTTTGATGAAAACAATCAAGCGTATGAACGCATTTGGTAGCATTATTAACAGTTGGAGTATGGAAGCTTCGCCTGCTACCTAGGTTGCTATATAATGCTGCTGTAGTGCTCCTTGATAGGGTGGTTATCACTTTTCTACACATGGGGTCCTTTTTAATGATAAAGCTGTGTAGTTTGCTCTAGCTATGCTGCTTTCAGGACTGAGTTTGCAGGAGTGGAAATTATATGCTGTCACTCTGACTGGTACAAAAGTTTATACTATAAGCTTTTGCTGAGATTTAAAACTAAGCGTGTAATATCACTGAAATTACAAAGTGTTCACTAGCACTAAAAAAATGTTCTGATTACTTCAAGTTTTTAAGTAAAGCATATTGACTTTCTTCTTTTCACGTCAGTTGTCTTTACTATGTTAAACAGAGGGAAATTTAATCTTTTAGGTTGATCAGGAAAACATAATTCAAAAGAAAAAGTTAGCATCCAGTGCTACTGTGTGTCCCACAGGTTCTTCCACTTTGATCAAAACTGCCTCCACTGGTGAGTTAGAGGAGCGTATTGCGGCCACTACTGGTGCTATTACTGTTGCTAGCACATCTGCTGATGTTGCTGTACCCAGTGCAGTGACCACCTATAGACAACCTTCTGAAGAGCAACAAGTGCAAGCTATGAATATAAGAAAATCAATTCTGGAGTCGGCCACTTCCAAGGAAGCACTCTCCCTTCATCAAGCAAATATACAAAGCACAAGAAGATGCCCAAGAAATGCTGAGCAGATAGAAAGAACTAAAGAACTTGCAGTTGTTACTCATAGAGGTATTGGATATTATTTTACTTCTGCCCATGTAGTTGCAGAAAAATATTTTGTATAAATTAAAAGTGAAAAGTCAGTTATCCATTCAGGAAATGTAATTGGACCAAACAGGAAAGTGATTAAATCTGCTTAAAATTCAGTTCTAGTGGGGTAGCCAGATGGAAAAATGAAATTAATAATAATATTGTCATAGTGATTTAAATTAATTTGATTTATGAAAAGACAAAAGGGAAAGATAAGGAATTTTCTTTTGATGCCACTTTATAGCTTATATCATTATACTTCACTATCAAACCTAGTGTGAGATCTGATTAAAGTTTAGAGAATTGAGATTAAAATATTAATCTATTCTGCATATGTGTTTAGACATAATCAACTATAGCATAAATAGCTGCTTTGTTCTAAACTAATCAGTGATGCAGTTGTAACCATCTCCCTTCTGCTTAAGTCTTAAGAAAATTTTGGCTTTTTAAAACATTTGTACTATTTATTCTATCAAACATGAAATCAATGAATGAAGCAAAGTTTAGAACACTAGGGAATTCAGTTGCAAGTATTAAAGTAGTAAAGCTAAAGATTTGATATGTTTCTATATTCAGATGATTTAAACGACATGCTAATGTACTAATAATGAACAACATTTGAAGTATAAACAAGGCATTATTTATTGTGTTAAAAGGTAAATGACAATATCTGAAACATGAGGCTGAGAAACAATGCTGGAATGTCTTCATTTAACCAGCATAAATATTCAGAAACAAATTGCATGTGGTATGTTTTTACATATACACAAGTCCAGGTAAGGAGCAGCTTAATTTTGCAGGTTCATGTTGTTGAATACTATTTATTACAAATTTTTAATTTTTATTGTGTGCTAATCCATTGTTTTGCGTGAATCTATTGTACATGAAGAATTTATAAACATAAATATGCAGAGGAGGAACATCTTTTATAGCACAAGCAATTTGTAGAAGTCTCATTATATGGTTGATATTTTGTAAAGACAACTTCAGATTGTAATCTGTTGTCCTACTGGATCAGAGAGTCTCCTAGTATAAGTTATTGTATCTTCATTTACTAATACCTTTTGAAGCGGCAGAGCTGCAGTTCTACAGAATTTTAAAACATGTAATTTAAGTAGGATAACTAAAAAACAAGCACTGTGTTTGGTTTACATAAGAAAGAGAAATCATTAAACAACTATTATGTTTCATTTTTATTAATTTCAGCAGAAAGCTGAAGCTTTTTCATGGTTATCAACTGGTATAAAATAATTAATAGAGTTTGGTTTGTACTGGTTGTGTGGCTATGCATTCACTTCAGAACATCTTTGGTCAAGTTAAAAAAACAGGCTTATTTTCAGTTATGAGGGATTATCTGAAGGCCTTAATAATCTCTCCTAATTTAAAGACATGATAATGTACTAATTTGGTGGTTAAATTGGGTAGCATTTGTGATATACATACAGTTTCTTCCATCTTCTGTTTGTAATCTTTACACTACAATGTCCTCTCTACTGTTTTCTCTCTGTCCTTTTCTTCTCTGACCTATCCTTTAATATAAGATATAGTTAAGGCACATACTTCAGAATTACTTTTCATATTAAAGTGCTAAAACTTACATTATGAAAGAAAGAAAAAGTTAGAGACCAAGATACTGCTAAATTAATGTTATGGTGCTTATTTATCACATATTAAAGTAGTACCACAGGTACTAAAAGGTATCACAACCCACACACAGTGAAATCAGTCTTGTATAGACCTTACTGGAGAAGAAAACCCATAGTTAGTTCTGTGTGTGGTTTATTCTCTCATGCCACATTTAAAGTTCTGATTTTGCTAGCATTCTTTATACAAAATCTTTTAATTTTTTTTTCACTATATCATACTCACAGAAGAGTGCACATGTGTGTGCTATTAGAGTGGGTATTCATATACTAAGTAAAAAATTACCATTTTTGCTTGGCTAACACTAATATTTTATAGTTTACTTATAATAGCCATGAAAATATATAATATTGACCTTCATTAAATAACCTGTAATAGTCTTCCATAAAGTATTCCTCATTAGAAAGACACAGACATATTTTCAAGGAATTTTTGTGAATATGAGATTATTGTTAATTGACTTGAAGAAACTTCCATTATGGGGAGATATCCCACAGGTGTTTCTATGGAGTTTCCTGTAGGTTTCTATTGAAGTATTTTAGCCTCTCTTTGACAATGAAATATCCACAGAAGCATAGAATCATGGAATCATTTTGGTTGAAAAGGATCTTTAAGTTCAAGTCCAACCGTTAACCTAACACTGCCAAGTCCACCACTAAACCATGTCCCTAAGCACCATACCTACACGTCTTTTAAATACCTCCAGGGATGATGACTCCACCACTTCCCTGGGCAGCCTGTTCCAATGTTTGATAAACCTTTCAGTGAAGAAATTTTTCCTAATATCCAATCTAAACCTCCCCTGGCACAACTTGAGGCCATTTACTCACGTCCTATCACTTGCCACTTAGAAGAGACTGACACCCACCTCACTACAACCTCCTTTCAGGTAGATGTAAAGACTGATGAGGTCTCCCCTCAGCCTCCTTTTCTCCAGGCTAAACAACCCCAGTTCTCTCAGCCACTCCTCATAAGACTTGTGCTCTAGACCCTTCACAAGCTTCATTGCCCTTCTTTGGACTCGCTCCCAGCACCTCAATGTCTTTCTTGTAGTGAGGGGCCCAAAACTGAACACAGTATTCTAGGTGCAGCCTCACCAGTGGTGAGTACAGAGGGACGATCATTCCCTAGTCCTGCTGGCCACAGTATTTCTGATACAATCCAGGATGGTGTTGGCCGCCTTGGCCACCTGGGCACACTGCTGACTCACATTCAGCTGGCTGTTGATCAACATCCCCGGGTCCTTTCCTGCCAGACAGCTTTCCAGCTACTTTCCCCCCAGCCTGTAGCATTGCATGGGGTTGTTGTGACCCAGCTGCAGGACCCGACACTTAGCCTTGTTGAACCTCATACAGTAGGTCTCAGCCCATCGATCCAGCCTGTCGAGATCCCTCTGCAGAGCCTTCCTACCCTCAATCAGATCAACACACCTGCCCAACTTGGTGTCATCTGCAAACTTACTGAGGGTGCACTCGATCCCCTCATCCAGATCGTTGACAAAGATATTAAAGAGAACTCGTCCCAATACTGAGCCCTGGGGAACACCACTTGTGACAGGCTGCCAACTGGATTTGAGTCCATTCACACCTCTTTGGGTTTGACCATCCAGCCAGTTTTTTACCCAGCAAAGAGTATGTCTGTCCAAGCCATGACCAGTCAGTTTCTCCACGTAAATGCTGTGGGAAACAGTGTCAAAGGCTTTACTAAAGTCTAGGTAGACAACATCCACAGCCTTTCCCTCATCTACTAAGAGGGTCATCTTGCCATAGAAGGAGATCAGGTTAGTCAAGCAGGACCTGTCTTTCATAAACCCATGCTGACTGGGTCTGATCGCCTGGTTGTCCTGTACCTGTCATGTGATGGCGCTCAGGATGGTCTGCTCCATAACCTTCTCTGACACTGAGGTCAGACTCACAGGCCTAGAGTTCCCCAGATCCTCCTTCTGTCCCTTCTTGTAGATGGGCATCACATTTGCTAACCTCCAGTCAACTTGTAGTCCTCCTGGGTTGCCCACCCCTTTTCTAAAGCTCATAAACTCTCCTTTTTTTTCCTAAGTTCCAGCCAAAGCTCTCTGTTCAACCAGGCCAGTCTTCTTCCCTGACATCTTGTCTTTTGGCACATGGGGACAGCCTTCTCCTGCACCTTTAAGTTTGCTTCCTTGAAGAGTGTCCAACCTTCCTGGACTCCTTTGCCCTTCAGGACTGCCTCCCAAGGGACCCTGTCAACCAGGCTCCTAAACAGGCCCAGGTGGCAGTTCTGCTGACCCTCCTCCTTACTTCTCCAAGAATTGAAAACTCTGTCATTTCATGATTGCTATGCCTAAGGCGGCTTTCAACCATCACATCACCTACAAGCTGTTCTCTGTTCACAAACAACAGGTCCAGTGGGACACCTTCCCTAGTTGTCTCACTGACCAGCTGTGTCAGGAAGTTATCTTTCACACACTCCAGGAACCTCCAAGACTGTTTCCTCTGTGCTCTATTGCATTTCCAGTGGACATCTAGTAAGTTGACGTCCCCCATAAGAATAAGGGCTACTGATCATGAGACTCCCCCCAGCTGCTTATAGAATATTTCGTCTGCCTCTTCATCCTGGTTGGGTGGTCTATAACAGACTCCCACCATGATATCTGCCTTGTTGGCCTTCGCCCTGATTCTTGCCCATAAACACTCAACTCTATCAATCACCATCCTCAAGCTCTAGACGATCAAAACACTCCCTAACATACAGGGCCACCCCACTGCCTCTCCTACCTTGCCTATCCCTTCTGAAGAGTTTATAGCTGTCCATTGCAGCTCTTCAGTTGTGCAAGTCATCCCCATCATGTTTCTGTGATGGCAGCTATGTCATAGTTTTCCTACTGCACAAGGGCTTCCAGCTCTTCCTGTTTGTTGCCCGTGCTGTGTGCATTGTTGTAAATGCACTCCAGTTGGATCCTGCCACCTTTGTGAGGGGAGAAGCCCTAATTCTTGCATGACCATTTTCAGGCACTTCTGTGGTTTCTAACCCATCAATAACCCTTGTGTCTCTGCTGCCACATGGCTTTTCATCTCCTGCCTCCACTGAGACTGCAGACTGAAGGACCTCACTAGCACACCATCCCACAAACATTGGCGTGCCGCCTCCAGGCTTATCTCTAGTGAGCCTGGTTTTATCCCCTTCCCCCTTCAATACTAGTTTAGAGCTCTTTTGATGAGTCCTTTTCCCCTTTTGAGACAGGTGTACCTCATCTGTTGCCAGCAGACCTGGTGTCCTGTAGATTGACCTGTGATCAAAAACCCCAAAATTCTGCTCGTGACACTAGTCTCGGAGCCAGGTATTGATCTTCTGTCTCTTCCTGTTTCTTCCCTCATCATTCCCTGCAAGAATAAAAAACTACTTGTCTTGCCCTGCATATTAAATTACCATGGAACTGTATATAAGAGCTACTTGAGAAGTTTATGTAAATTATTTTTAAAATTCTTTCTCTATTAAATAGATATTAAAAATTAGTTTTTACTTTTGAAATATAGTTTCCTGTGCTCTTGATCATAATTTAAGAATTATAGTCTTAAATTTATGCAAATTAATACTTGAAAAGATAAAAATTAATATATTAAATATAATTTACTGAAACTTACTTTATCATATATATGTGTCTTTAAATGGCAAAAACGTACTGTACATGTAGTCCTCACTGTAGGCTTTTTTGAGAATGTTACTAGTGAGATCAGAATAGTGCTGTTTTATGTTACATTAACACTGATGCAAAATGATAACTATAGAAGAGTTGTACTGTTGGCTTCCATAGGATTGTTCTGTGAATAAAATCTTTCAGAATGAGTAAACAGTAACAATACTGTTTTGTTTCCTAAACAGTTTTTTTTTTTTTAAGTGTATGTATAAAAGAGTTGTATAGAGAGAACTAGAGGTCTCTACCTATCTAAAATTAAACTGCTAGGTGTAAATTAGTCTACCACACTTACTATCTGGACTTCAACAATAATTGTAGGTTGTGTCAAAGACTGGCTGAAGAATATCTTCTCTAAGCTTATTTGTTGGAAATCACATAAGAGGAGAAGATTTTGTGTTCTGACTATTTAAGAGAGCAAAAAGGAAGCCTAGACACATTTGGTGAAATACTTCCATTAGAGGCAGGGAAATACAAGTATCATTTTATAAAGCAGCAGTGAGATCTCATGAGGAATACTGTACATGGTTATAGTTCCTTTATCAGAAAGAATTCAGAGTGAATCAGATGAATAAAAGAACTATAATGGTGTTACATTGTTCTGATCATCCCACTTTAAAAAAGAAAATATAAGACAGGATGAAAGGGTACATGTTTCAGGAAGTGAATGCCAGTACGTGGAGAAATTAAATAAGAACAAATGAGTATATAACATATAAATAGGTACATTAGGGAGAGGAGCAAGAAGAGTTCTTGTTATTGGAATGATGAAGCCTTCTGGTAGAAGTAGGGAGTAGATGAAGGGTGAAAACCTTACTTTCAAGATGCAGCTTGATACGCTAGTGAAAAATATATTTAGATATGACAGCTGGAAGAGAAACATAGCATCTTTTGGGTCCTGAGTTCTAATGAAACCAAGTGCTCGAACTCCTGAAAGTGTATCTCTTCCTCTACTCAGAAGCAGGGGAAAAAAAGGAGGTCCCTAACCACTTCCATTCAGTTAAATCTAGAAGCTTCAAAGGCCAAGCATTCAGTATCAATTCGTGTGGATACTACAATCACAGTTTCTAATATGATCTATCTTCTTCAGATGTGAAATCAGGAAGGAAATTAAATGTGATTTTTTTTCCCTTGTTTATTTTCTCTTTAAGTATTTAAGTACTCTTAGCTTGATCATATCTACATTAGTAGAGGATAATCTGACATTATTTATCTTTTCTACTATGTTTCATATACTAAGAATTCAGAGTTTAGTAATGTTGTTAGTGCTACTGAATTGTTTTATAATTCATATCAACTCTATCTTTTCTTTCTAAGGCCTGTAGGATTTTTATTTCAGTATATGCAAACATCATGAGAGATATTTTAGAACCTTTTCTTGTGAGTGCTTTTATAGCATACTCGTACTGTCTAAAGATGTGCTGAGAAGCATATGTCCGAATGCTAAGAGGCATTTGGACAGTGTCCTTAATAATATGCTTTAACTTTTGGTCAGCCCTGAAGTGGTCAGGCAGTTGGACTAGATGATCCTTGTAGGTCCCTTCCAGCTGAACTATTCTATGCTGTTCTTTTCTTTTCTTTTCTTTTCTTTTCTTTTCTTTTCTTTTCTTTTCTTTTCTTTTCTTTTCTTTTCTTTTCTTTTCTTTTCTTTTCATGTTCATTTTAATATGGAAGTACACATAGACTCATAGAATCATAGAATCATAGAATGGTTTGGGTTGGAAGGGACCTTAAAGATCACCTAGTTCCAACCCCCTTGCCACAGGCAGGGACACCTTTCCTCTAGACCAGCTTGCTCAAAGCCTCATCCAACCTGGCCTTAAACACTGCCAGGGAGGGGCATCCACAGCTTCACTGGGCAACCTGTGCCAGTGTCTCACCACCCTCACAGTAAAGAATTTCTTCCTAATATCTAATCTAAATCTACTCTCTTTCAGTTTAAAACCATTGCCGCTTGTCGTGTCACTAGTTGCCCTTGTAAAAAGCCCCTCTCCACATAGATATGTTCTGTTTGGTGGATGAACTCTATAACCCATGGTTTATTAATTTAAAGATTTTTGTTAGAGAAAAGCTGATAAGGACGACCTAAGCTTCTTGACATCTTCCCACTTCAAAGAAGTCATAGGAAAGGAGATCAGTTTTCATCCAATAGTCAAGTCCAGCGTGATTATTCCGGAAGAAACAGAAAAAGAAAATCAGTCATACTGATTTCAAGAAATGAATTGTGTTAATGTTTTAGTTGAATTATTGCTCCTTATACTTGCCTGTCAATTTTATTCTCCTAACATGTTCCTTTTATTTATTTTTCTTGAAGTTCCTGCAGTTCTTAAGTGTTCTTCATTATATTATACATGTTTACTTATATAATTGATATTTGTCTTTCCCTCTGTAATTCAGGTTTTCTTATTTTGACCACAGTATGTTAGCATAAATCAAATACATTGCTGTTAGAGTATAAAAAACAATTTCTCATTAGTACAATTATACATTACTTTAAAAAGATACTTATTAACCATACTTGCTTTCTTTTAAATAACTTTTTCCAATGTAGAGAAATTTGAGATACATATAATGTAGAATACAGTAGAAAAACTGTAATTTTGACCATTTTGAAGACCATCTGTGTAAACTAACTATATTTCCTCATCCTTCTTAGTCCAATATCAATGTATGGAATAACCTATATATGTATACACACCTGTAACTTGTATAAAAATAATTATGTTTTATCAATACATTTTCTGACTGATTTTACATTGTTCGTCTCATTATTGCATTACTTTATTTTACAAAGTTATTCTTTATATTAATTGGGACTTACCTAAGGAAGTAAAATATTTTTATAAATTTTAATGAAAATATTGTAAAATGAGAGGGCTCCACATACAATTTTGTTGACAAATGGCATAGCACAGTAACAAACTTCTGGTTCTGCTCCATGTTAATCATACTTTTCAGTCAAGAGAAGAGGAGGGTTTTTTTTCCATTCAGTGGCTTATCAGTGTATTTTTAACTGAGATAAGAACCCAATGAGAAATTTTCAAATTTTCTAATTTAAATTACACATAGCTTATATCATACTGCTCTCTGAAAATTATCATAGGTTTTTGTCTATGGATAAAAAATGAACCTGAGAAGTTGCACAATTAAAATGGAAATGCATCATATCAAAATAAAATCAAAATACATTAAATTTTAATATAAACATGAAATGCACACATTGGGTTAGAATCGTATGCCTATGACATTTTTTGTTAAGTATACAATTATGTTCATTGAACTATCAGAGCACTTCATTTTATGGAGAGAATTTTACATTTGTTCTCATTTACAGTTTCTTCCATTCTGAATAAAACTTTTTGACTGTGAGGTAACACTAAAATAGAGCCTCTCTCAGCAAAACTAAGATCCCTGAAAGGAAATATAATTTTATCTATTTACTATATAGTAATGAGCAGTAACTGTGTTTAAACATCTCTACTTTTAGCAAGGATTCAAAAAGTCGTTTTCACTATTTTAGTGGTTCAATTTATTGTCCACCAGCATATCATGTTTAAAATATTGTAGGATCAAGAACAATATATTTGTTATGCGTTGTGCTAATGCATTATATTAGTGCAGTAATTAAGTATACAGTGCAGTAATTTGGTGCAGTAATTTGGTACAGTAATGCAGTAGCAGCTGTAATTTGAAGTATAAATCTTCTGTACAATCTGCTTTGACCAGGGCACTTTAGGGTTGAAAGCGCAGGGGTAGGGGGGGAATAGTAAAAAAGAAGCTAAGATCAGCTCATGTAAAAAGCAAAAAATGAAATAGTACGAAAAGTGGATAGTTCACCACTTTATAGTCTACTCATCTTCTTAATGGTTCTTCATATTTAAGAAAACATTAATCTATGCAGTTGGTGCTCTACTACAAAAACTGATGAAAATTCATGTCCTCTAATGCCAACTTTTAAGGTGTAGAAAGACTCTAGAAGACAGTGCTACATCAGTCAGTGTTTTGGGTCACAGTGAAGTTTATTTGGGAAATAGAGGTTTAGAGATTTTTAATGTAAATTTCTGGAGCCTAAAGTGTCATCACCTAAAAACTAAATAAGTTGCTACATCTTCCCCGCCCCCCCCCCCCCCACATTTGTGCAATCCCTTGAAGTGGTGATCCTGAAGATATCTGGATATCTAGCACATGTGTTGTCAGAGTTTGGAAATTCTGGATAACTAGTTGCATCACAGACGTAGTGAATATGAAGTATATGAAAAAAAAAAATGGAGCTGACCTGGGCATGAGCAGTAAGTTCAATGCAATCAGGCTGTGCATGTGCTGTGCATGTAGATCAATTTCTAGAGGAAATACAATGAATTAGACCTATGCCCAAGATGAGCTGGAAGTATCATACGTGATTTATTTGGCACATCTGCACATAAGAACCAAATGTTGGAAGTTCAGAGCATATTAGACTCCTGTTTCTGTCATTAGAAATAGAAGCTGCTGCAAGTAAATTCTGTCACCATAAGATATTGAAGTTCTTGAATAATCAGTGAATTACTGGTTCTGCACCAGTCAGAATCAGCTCTACACTGTATTACAAAAAAAAAGTCTTCTGTCTCTTCAGAAAGCAGTTAATGAGATAATTATTCATTATTTCTAGGATAACATAAATCCAGCAAATATACTTATTGCAGAAGATCATGTAGTTCCGAATCTACAAGTGTTTTTAATGTCAGCTTGTGTTCCCTGACATCTGGACCCAAAGTAAAGTAAACAAATGGTATTGATTTATGGGTATTGATTTCTGTTTTCTAAATAATAATGTGGTGTGAAGAATTTTGAGAATGCAAATTCAAAGGAAAGATTAACTTTTCTCTCTCAGTCTTGTGGAAAAAAAGGAAAAAAAAAAAGGACCTTGAGAAAATACAGTCTCAAAGACTTTGAACCAGAATTTCTTTTAACAGATATTTTTGTTTCAGACATTATCAAGAAGAATCCTTTGCAATTGACTTTAAATAAATGTCAAAGATGAGAAACAGAAGAATATAGAGATTGTGAGGAGGCACAAAATCTTCCCTTTATTTCCAGAGATATTACATATTTTCTGAAGCATGTTATATGAGCATTTATGTATATGCAATACAAACATTTAGGTACAGTCAAATAAGAGCTCTACTGTCTTTTTTTTTACATAATATTACATTTCTGCAGCTGTCATTTAAGGAGGGCTGTAAGTGCAGTCTTGAAATAACGGCTTTGATAGTATAATGTTGTTCTTCATCAGCTGAGTGGTAGTGAATATAATGTAAGAAAGATTCAGGAGAGGGGAAGGGCTGTTTCAGTGTTTGAACTGCTTTGAACTGCAGCCAAGGAAAGAAGTATATAAGGTCAGAAGAGGCTCAAGTTTCCATGGTGAATACTCTGTATGGTTACTTGTAGTAATGCAGCCTGAGTGCCTGTTCTGCATAGAATGGTGGTGGTGTAGTTGTCAGCATTTTGAATGTACTTTATACTTGGTTTAAAAGTTTACAAAACATAGACAAGACAAGCTGGAGAATTTCTTTACATAAATGCTGTTGCATAACTAAAATAAAAACATGAATTTGTGGGTTGTCAGTGTTTTAAACACATCTTTCACATGGCTATATGTGCTGATGCTTCCATATTGTAGAAGCAAATTTTCCTTCTGGAAATTTGCATCTCATGTAGCTCTCAGGATGCTAAAACTGGTTTTGAACTGTTACCATTTTCGTCACTCGTTTCCACATTGACATGTGTAAATAACGCCTAGTTTACCAAGTATTAAAGAATGTATTTATTGTGTTTTAGGGATGAGATTTTTTGGTGATGGTGGAGTTGTTTTTATGTATGTAGATGCATATGCAACATGACACATAGTTTAGTGATGGACCAAATATACCTCCATAACTACTCCTTCACAGTGTATTCAGAAAATACTGTTCAATAAATCAACATACAAAACCTAGTTAAAAGTAAAATTCTTCTCTTGTAGTGTAAGGATGCTTCAGAGATCTTGAGTTGCTTGCTTTCCTAATAGTATTTAACAGCCCTGGCAAAGTGATACAAATAGTTATAAAAATCTCTGATTTTTTGAAATAGTGTGCTCACCAGGACACTCTTGTAACGATTTTCAGTTCCACCTTAGATCTTGTGAACTCTATTGTGTACATAAACTATAGATATGCCATTCAGGTGTTTGAGGATGAGTAGAAACGAACAAAAAACCCAAACCAGTCTTCTTTCTTTAATGTGTTGTTATGATGATTTCTGAAAAAAATCCAACAAACATCTCCCTAATGCAAGTATTTAAACCCATCCTGGCACCTGAGATAACGTATTCAGGCTCACTCCCACTTTACTTAGGTGTTGGAAGAATAGCTAGGCCTATCTTCTGATTCATGAGGCATTATTTTACACAGATGTTCAGAGAAGGCCAGAAGAAGCTTACAGCTATACTCCCACATCCATATTTATGTAGAAATAGCATCTTAGAAATCTAACACAATGATGAGAGAACATTACTGTTATTCCACTATGGCTCTACTGTGTGAAGATTGAGACCATGACTTCCACAGAGGACAGAATTTCTTATGGACCTCAATTAATTTGGGGGAGGGAGGGGAGCTTGCAGTATTAGGATTTTAAAAAAAAATTAAAATATTTTATTTTGTCACAAGAGATATGTTATACTTCTGCAAATAACATATTTCCCAGAACCATTAGCAATGTTTACAGGTTACATTATGATGATGCACAAGGAAATTTACATTTTGCCTCTTGAGATAAAAGCCTCTGTCTCAGAAGAAAGTATGGTCTCTTCCATCAGAAGTGTAAAAATATTTATCATCATGTCCTATATCTATCCTATAAATTGTCTTTCTTAATAGTATGTTATTTTCTCCTGAATCTTGTTCTGCTCTTGTGTGTGGCAATAACAATTTTTATTTACTAACATCAATGGCATTTTGCTACTTCGTTATTTACGCCTCATGTAAGGCTTTCTTTGACTATTCATTGATTTTGTATAAGAAGTTAACAGGTGCTGAAAAATTCTTTGATGATGTACTGTCTCTCTTCTCGGGCTAGTTCAGACCTAGTTCCTTTAATCCTTGCTGTCTTCATCAGCAGTAGTTGCTTGTAGCCAACATACAACATGTTGTTCCATATAGTTTTTAAATATATCTACCTAATCTATGAAGTCACTTGAGTATAATGTACCTAAAAATTTTTTTAGAAGGTATATTTTTTATGTATGGTTCATTGCTTACTGGCAGAGTGTATTGGTGAAAAGAAGCACTTAGTTTAATGACCGAAAGAAAAAATTTCTTGTGCAGTTTTTGCTTTATTCTCTCTTACCTTTTGATATCTATTAAATTTTGGGTTTACTCTCTTTTTATTCGTTGTTTTGTTTCAAAAATATCTTGAGACCACATGGTTTGCCTGGATTAACAAAAGCCATTTATCACAAAGCCAGCCCAAAATAAGGTCTTTTACACAAATAGTTCATCACTGGGCTTAGGGATGAGATGGGAGCCAACTACCTTCTATATCACATTTTGGAAATAACAATTTTCAAGCAAGGACCAGCTGCAGAACCGACAGCAGAACAGTAGACTGTATTTCATTTTTTTGTATCCAAACCTCTGTAGTTAAAACAGAAAATTATCCTGGTGTGCTTAATTTAATAATGCAGTGTTTTATTTATGATCAAAATATTTCTGTTTTGTCCGTGTAAACTAAACACAGATAATAAAATCTCAGTATTTCCTGAATAAAAATTATTCTTCCATACTAAATCTAAGAACATAGCTAACGTAGATTTTGAAAACAACTAGAGGAGATACTAACACAACAGGGAGGTAATCTGGGTGCCTATAGATCTTGAGAATGTATTCCAATGTGTTCCTTTTAGAAGGACTTTTTGTCTACTAAAACATTGTAATTTTTTAGCTGTTGCCTCTGTTTTGTCTTTTTCCCAAATGTAATACTTACTTTTAATGTAAATTTTAGAATCTGAAGTAACAGGCAAAACAAGTTGTCAAGAAATATGTTGGCATTTCTACTGCCAACTAAACTTTTCAGAATATATGTGGATTAATATATGACTTGTATTGCTTGGATGCTTATGAAATTCAGATCTGAGCATATATATTGGATTTCAGTGTGCTTTCAATAAAATGTCATGGATGACTTTTTTTCCTTTTAAATTCTCTGTCACTGGGAAGAATAATTGAATTAAAACTTCACAAATAATCAGCTGTTTAAAAAGTCATAGTATCTGTTTTTAAAGGTTGCTGACTTTTCAGTTGGCAGATATGACAGTATTCTGTACTTTTTTCTTTTTTTTTTAATTGAGGGAGCGGGGGATAAGCACTACTATTCTACTGTTTCTTAATACAGAAGAAACACCAGATAAGATTCCACTGTTCAACTGTTTTAGAGCAAACCTATCTATCAATCTTTTCATTTTCCAGGTTCCATAAATGTGTGACAATGTTTTACACAACTACATGGTGCATGGAAATAAACACTTTTGGCCATAATTTTTTTTCTTGGTTATGTGGAAGAAAATTAAGTTACAAATCTTATTTCTTTCCTTTGTCAGGTGCACAAATTGGTCTCAATACCTGTTTTTGTAAATTGTTTTCCAACAAAGGTATACAATATGAGTTATTAGGTAGCCGGTACTCTAATTTGTATATACTTCCATGAAAAAATTTGTCAAATGAAATGAAATATTTTAGACTGTATTGCCTGATACATGTTTTTGTTTGTTTTTTTAACTAGTGAAAAAGGCCATAGATTTTAAATCTAGAGGATTTAAATTGTTTCCAGGGAAAGACAACAGCAACAAGTTTTCTATCTGTGAGTGTACTCCTTTTTTGTTACTTTTTTTCTAGTGCAAGAGTGAAGTTTGTGCTGTCTGTGTTGTTTGTGTGTTTTCAAAATTGTGTATGTATTTCTGATAATATAACCGACTTAAATCTGTTTCTTCAGTCTGCATGGTGAACTTTTAAATATGGTTCTACTCTAAAGGCAGGCTTTCTATAAATCTGGCATTGTAGAATGACATGTTATTTTGTCAGTAATTTCACATTAAATTTGCAGTATTTACAAAGAAATAAATATTCAGCCTCCCAGGTGTCAGCTGAAATCTTAGCTGTGAACAGGATATATGTTATTTTAATTGAAAACTAGTACTAGCAGCAAAAAGCTACACAAACCAAAGCCTATCCTCATTTACAAATGTGCAACCACATATTTTTTTCAAGCAACGCACATGAGGTCACTTTCTGAAATGCCTTTTTCTTTATTAGATTTGACATTTCGAACTGATTAACTAACTGTGGTTTTAAAAACTCTGGAGATGCTTAGTGCCTTCAATTTTAATTACAGAAAAAGAAACTGAAAGTGCTCGGCATCTTACAGGACCGAGTCCTGATTAACTCATAAGGAGGAGTCAGGCAACTCTCTAACATAAACACGTATGACTCTAACTACATTAAAGAGGATATCTTTTGCAAAAGAATGTGCCATTTTCATAGAGTTCTTTATTGGACTAGAACTCCATTTTAAATATTTAGAAGTAATTGGTTAAAATATAGAGGGACTAACTGCTTAGCCTATGTCTAATATGCCTATACTACATTTCATTATTCTTCACAGGAGTGAAAGGACTTGCTTTCGAAGCTCCTTAGGTTGGACACATTTGCACTAATTTTTTGTTTAAAATGTCCATGATGGATCCAGTTTCCAGGATTTTGCAGGGTGCATTGGCATAACTTTTAATGCATTTTTCAGTTTCAGATTTTAAATTGTCAACATATTAGACGTGATTTTTTTGTAAAAGGGTATCTTCAAGCAGCGAGACCCTTTAATGTTTACCAAGTAAGAAAAATAAAGCAAAACACACTTCAGTTTTTATAATGTAGCGTATTGCCATATTCAACTTCTCTGTAAACTGCCATCACCTAAGTAGTTCTGTAAGGCATTTCTGGTTTATTTGAAAACTTTGTATTAAGATATTTAAAAACAAGTATTCTTTTTATGTACATTCGGTGACTGGAAAGTAGACTGATTATACAACAAGAAATAACAATAAAATAATTACAGTATTGTTTATAAGGTATATCCCTGAGGTCTCTGCTTGATGGTCCATCTGTGCTTTTATAGTTACAAATGAGAATAGTACAATGGCTGATAAAAGAGATTGTTTCTTTATAAACTTATTTTTCACAAATCATTAAATACTCCACTATATAAACAGTAATAGGAATTGCATATTTATAGTGAAGTACCAGACACTTATGATATCTAAATGTGATTGTTACCAAATTAGTGGTGAAATTTACCAATATATTTTTGAAATTTTTAATGTAATTTCATATGTTATGGTAGTCTATGTAAAGCTGAAAACTTCTGTATCTTGTTTTATTTGTTATGCAGAGTAGATTACCTATATGAGTCAGTAATATGTGAAGGTGAAAATCTTGATGATTTGTACCTTTAGGGATCATAATGTTGTCAGAAATAGATAACTAAGATTTTATATTTCAATCTAGCATTTGGTTAGCTACTCACTTTGGTAGCTGAGAAAATTAAAGAGGCAGTATTTCATTAAAAGCCTATGTATTTACTTGTTGACTTAAGATAAAATTCCCAGTGTGGCCTCAGCTTGTTCTGTGCTTGTATTACAATGACAGATAGGTTCCTTTTAAAAAAAAAAGGATAACCACCATTCAGCTGTTAGTGGAAATAAGATAAGTCAATACCTATTTTACATTATGCCTTGTATTAGCAATGTCTTTAGAAATTACCATCTAAAATTTTTCACGTGTATATCTTTTCTCTATTTTGCTTTTTTGAATGTATTAAGTATATAACATTCAATACTAATGCATAGGTGATTTGCACATAGTAAAGCCAGAATTATAATATTTGATATGACGATATACTTTGAAACAAGTATTCATCAACTTCATTTTTCAAGTGTTGAGATTAACAAAAAAAAATGATTGGGGAACCTAGTTCAATCTAGATTAGAACTCTGGAATTTCTTGCTCCCAGTTTCATGACCAGAATATGAATGAATGCTTTCCCTAGAGGAGCCTTTAATTTACTACAATAAACCCTTTCATTGCTTATTGTCATATGACTATCTGGGGTGTAAAACAAACAAACAAATAAACAAAGATTGATAGAGAGATAGATGATAGTAGGATGGATGGATGGATAGATGGATAGATACGTAGGTAGGTAGGTAGGTAGGTAGGTAGGTAGATATCTGGGGAACTATATAGAGCCGTATTTTAGTAGACTGAAAAATCAAGCATTGTGTCTGGAAAAGTAACATCAATACAAAAATAATAAAATGTGCATTTATTTTTTGCAAAATACTTAACAGAAATCAGAATTGATTTAAGTTCGTGCTTAAACGCATTTCTGATTTGGGTTCAAATCAGAAATCAGTTTAATGACCTCTACTTATAAGTTTTCCTTCTGTATTTTTACTGTGGTGTATCTCATTTAAATTTTGTCACTGTAATGATTCTATTTCTTAACACAAGCCTTTATATTTTTATTCATTAATATTAATAAATCCATAATTTATCATTTAAAAATCCATTTCACAGGGTATTTTTAAGAACGGGACTTTATAAGGAAGATGTCAAGAAACAATAGGATTTTCAATCTTCCATTTTTGGTAGAAATTGAAGTATATAATAGTTCTTGTGCTTTGAAATCCAGTAGAATATTATTTTTTATATGAATATTCACTCTATTACCTGTGTATGGGGAAATAAAGTGTACAAAAATAAAATAATTATTTGAAATATTAAAACATGAATTAAAATAAATAGAAATAGTTCTGTTTAAATAATATTTTCACTTTATTTTTTTATAGTAAAGGATTTCTTCTGTGTGCATAGATACATGATACAGCCCCAAAATGGCACCATATGATTTTAATTTTATTAATATTATTACCAGGCATCCTGAATAACTTTCTAGCTATAGTTTTAACATAAGTTTAATGTCAGAAAAGTTAACAGACTGTCACAAAAATGAGAAGGTGTCTTTGTCCCTACTCGTTCTGAAGTATACTTCCTTTCTCTTCGTGCAGTCAGTGAGTCTTAACTGTCTACACAAAGTTTTAAGGTCTTTTCTATATATATATCTGGGCTGCTTATGATGATTCTGAATTTCTCATCTCTTGATATAGGCTTTGGAACTATATAAAAGCACCCAAATATTTCAAAGAGAGTTTATTCTAAATGCTCATCCAACAAGTTCCTACTAGAAGGCCTTGTGAAATGCAAGTTATGGAATTGTAATAGCCAGAGAGATATATATTCCAACACTAGCAAGAACTTGGGTTTCTACAGCTAATATGATTTCATAACACCTACAAGTATGGTGGGAGGAAAAGACTGAAACCTGGTAATACGGATAGACTCTAAGGAAGAACCGTCCTGGCCTCAAAGTCCCCTGAGCATAGAGATGCAGATGAACAAAGATTGCCTTTGTTTGCTATTAGAACAACCTTGGACATGGTACAGCTCTTTTGGGGCAGAGGAGGATAAATACTGTGGTTCCAGTAGACAGGGGATGAGCTTGATGATAGGTTTTTTGAGCAGTGTGCTAAGTTGAGACATTTTCCTTTTAATCCTCTGCAACATTTTCATTTGGCTTTTGACTTCCTCAGGAGTAGCAGACCAATTCTTCCCTTTCTGTGTGTGTAAGAAGACAAATTTCAAGGAAGGGAAAAACCACAAGTATTCTGAATGTTGTTGTCCATCATTCAGAGCTGAAATTTAATGAACACCCTTTAGAAGTATAGCTAGAAACTACATATTTTTATTTGGGTACTTTCAATTTACAATGTAATGTGATTAACCTAATTATATGAAAACTTTCTCTTTAAAGGAAGGTTAAAATCTAATACTGCAAATCCATTAGCCTAGTTCCTCAGGAATAAAAATGAATAAAAGTGAAAGTCTCTTTTTGCTTACTATAAATCTCTTGGTTTCATGTCAACTTGTATTTTTGAAAAAAATATTCTTTTATTGGGCCATGAATTTACCAAGTAATAGCAGAGCAACCTCCTTTGCTAATATTTTTTTGGGGAAACTGGGCGAACTGCTACCTCCTGGTTCAATTAGCTTCTTCAAAAATTAAATACAAAATTAATGGAATTATTTTGGCTTAAAATTATTTTTGTGAGATATACTTTTGCAAACTGTAAAAATTACAAGAAAGTATATAATGCATTGAAAAAAAAATGAGTGAAGAGGTAGTTGAATACACAGAGGGCTAGATTGCTACATAGAAATTTCTGAAAAAACACACTGAAAGGTTCACAGGAAGTTTCTCTCTGAAGATCCATTTCAGTTTATTGTAAGATAAATATATGCAAATCAAGCTGGCATTTTGAGTTTACCTTCAGATCACTGTATTTGCAGGATATCTGCATTTTCAATACTGATTAAGGACAATTCTCTCAGCATAAGCCTACACATTCAAGTTTTATTATAATTCAAGGAGAAAAGGTCAGTTCTTAGTGGAGATGACATTTATTAAATTATGTTCAGAGTAAAATCTTACAGCCCTAAACTTGATGAACACTCCATTAAAAGTTAATGTTTATAAAGGAATAGTAATAATATTTCCATAAGGGTTCAATAATATTACAAGTAAAGGAAATAGCTGTTTAGTACAACTTATAAAAAACTTGTGTTATTTTTTTGAAAAAAAAAAAACAAATAGAAAATACATGCTTTGCTTATTAGAGGGAGGAGAAACTTATGTATCAAAACTAGAGATTGTATGGGTGATTATATTACGTAGAAAATCTGTTTTAAAGGATGTAAAATGCCAATAATGTACTTTTCAATATTTGTTAATTGCTTAACTCTGTATTTCCTAAAAACTGTATCATTTTATCTCTTTTTTTTTTTTTTTTTTTTTTCAGTAAATGAGGGAGGTATTAAACAGGCATCCAATTTGTGTCCAGATCCTGGAGAACCAGAAAATGGAAAACGGATAGGCTCAGATTTTAGGTAAAATATAAACCTTGCCATTGTATCATTTCTCTAATACTGAACTTAGAAAACGTATATGTTAAAAATTTATTGCTGTTGTTGAGCTCCTCTTTCAAAATTGAACTTCTCAGTAAAAAGTGAAATAGAATTCTGTATAAAATTATGTAGTGCAATATAGCTTGTACTTAGTATGTGGATAAGATAAAACACCTACTTGGAAGAGAGCATATCTCTCTGATAATCTGGCAAAAATTGGATTGAAGGTAAGCTAAAATAATTTTCTCATGTAAATACTGTGTTAGATTTATAAATATTAAACATATATGTAGTACTAGAGGTTTTTGTGAAGGAAAAAGCAAAATCAAATGCAATACAAAAAGAACAATAAAACCTCAGAGAAAAGGTTTCAGATATTATTATAGAAATATTTGTTGTAATCTAATAGAGAGTATTGTATTTTGTACAGCACGTTTTTCAGGAATCCAGAAGTTTGATACATGCAGGTGTATTTCCTTAGTAGTCCTCAAAGTGGTTTAGCACTCTTAATGTAGATTATTATTTTAATTAATTTTGATACATACCAAATTGGTAATGTATAGTATTACTGTATTAAAAAAATAAAATCAGAACTAAAAGTTGTACTTAATTTTTCGCAAGTTTTTACATTTTATTCCTTGCTGGCTTTTTCGAATGTTTCTAGGAAGAATCCAAAGAATCAAAGAATTATACGCTGCCAGTGATCTATTCCTGCTTTTTTTTATTTAACTTAAACTCGAATTTTAGCCCATTTTCCTCCTCCTTTCTCAGCTATCTTTCAAATTCCTTATCTTGTAAGAAAAAAATAGTTTGCAATACTTTTTCAAAACTTTCTGTTTTTTTCTCAGTGATCATATATGACTCCTACTGTCAGTAACAGCAGTGGCTGATGTATTGTATGAATAGACACATATATAATCACTTCTTGAAATTGTTTTGAATTAGTTTTAATCTCTTGTCCATCTGAGTTCCTGAACTGTTTCTTTTTCAATTGTTGAACATTCATTTCATCACATACTAAAAAGGATTAAGCATACATATTATTATATATTTGATATATAGACTACTTTTGTACTATAATAAAATAATAAATCTAAAGCTATATGTCATATGCTAATTTCACATTAACATCATGTTTACAGATCCCTTCAAAACACCTAAGTGAGGAAAGAGAAAAGGAAGAAATAAGTAGGAGAGAGATTGATAATTTTTAAATTAATTGGGTTTATTACATTCAGTTTTGTTCAAAAGATGTATTTTACATATCTCACAGTACACTTCTGAGGAGAAGAAACACGCCTCCACAAAATCCAATGTGAATCAAAGTGAAGACGTTTATTAAGCATAAGCTGTCCCTTTTATACATTTTGTACTTTCCCTGGCTGTAAGCATGTGCATTGCTACTGGTTAATATTACTAAACATACTCTTCTTTGATGTGTTGATTGGTCACTGCTCTGCCACTGGTCCTTCCTTAATTGGCTCCATCAGTTCTTGTTTCTTCTCCTCCGTGTTCGGCTCCCACCGGCTACTCCCTCAATTCTTGTTTGCTCAGCTGCTGTTTTTCCTCATCTCTCGAAGGTCGGCTTGTTGACACTAGCTACATGAATCTTCTCACACAGCTAGGCCTTCACTCCATACTCTCATACTTCTGGCTCATTACATGACCATTCTGCTCCAAAAACCCCTCTACACACTTCCTAACATTTGAAGATAATAAGTGTTAGAGTGATCATTTGTCAGCACCTAAGTGGTTCCTTTGTCAAGCAGAAGGCTCTGACAGTATAAGCTTTATGGGAAAAGGTGACACCTTAAGAACTGTTTAAGCAGAATTACCAATGATCTACAGAGTATTGGGAGATCCTCTGCAACTGAAATTTAATCATTACTTTAGCTTTGTCGGCATGTGGTAAGGATTTTTCTTGACCAGAAGTTTAGAAGATTTAGATATTTTAACATTATACCTTGGAATACTAAAGTCTTGCAGTAATATTTCCAAGTACTGTATCGACTGAACTACAAAAATATTCCTATGCATGCTCTTAACTTGGGACAGATGCTGTGGCTTAGGTCAACTCTCCTACTGTGGCTCAAATAGACTACAGTAGGTTTTATCTGTAGCTTGCACATAAATAATTATGGATCAGTGGTGTGTAGAAAGTTGCTAGGTTAAGAAAATGTACTTCACTGTGCATAGTCATGAAAGCTTATGTATAGATTTAGCTTCTTTTACTACAGATGGAGAACACAACATATGTGCTGCAATACTGATTATTTATTTACACTACCATTAAAATATATCATAATATTAAATTAATTAATAGGGACAAACTTTAAGAGGTATTTCTGGTTGTTTTTTTTTCTATGGAAAAAAATGGTGTAGTTACTCAACTTGTTCAGTTGCAGGTGTGGACAGAATAAGTTAATATGGCAGAAAGATGTGAATCTCAGAGAATACTTTTTTCTATTCTTCAATGTATATAGGACTTTTCAGTTGATTCCACAGAAAAAGAATACTACTGCAATGTATGAATTCAGATGTATTCCCTGCATATCAGTGCAAAAATCCAAACCACATTATCTCCTTCTTCTAGTCTGTCCCACCTATCCATCACAAAATTTACAAGAGAAATGTGAATTCAAAATGCATAATAATAATCAATTGTTACAGCTGAGCTTGAGTTTTTGATTCCTTGCATAATTGATTCTTCTTCTATAATAATTTAAAGAATATATCAAATAATGGAGGAAAATAATCTAAAATGGGTTAGTTTGCTACATGTATGTCAACTGTTGCACTATAATACTACTACTACTACTACTATTCGATATAAACTTCATATGAAGTTCAAAATTTTAAACCTCCTCTTTTGCATCCTTTAGAGATTCTATAGCTTCAGTTTAGGCTCCTTCTTACTGCTTTATTTTGTCTTCTCTAAAGATCCCAAATTTGGGGCAGATGATGAAGACTTCAAAAATAGATATGGGATTAAAGTGTTTTCTCAAATTTGTGTAACTGTCATACTTAATATTTACTCAAACATTTTTCCTAATGAAAATATATCTAAAGTTTGGGTTTCTTTCCTGAAAATGCAAACCTAATGGCAATCATTTTTTGTGTTGTTAGAAATTGGCAGATGAAGTTACTGAGAGACACAGGCCAAGCATGTATTTTTGAAGTTATGAACTGCTTTACCACAGTATGTTGAAGATGAAAAAGCTTTATATGAGTTCAAAATAAATTGAACAGCCTGAGTCGCAGAAATATTAATTGGAAGGGTCCTTGAGAGAGCATCATCTCCAACCTCCTGCCCAAAGCAGGACTAATGCCAACACTAAATCAGATCAGCTGTGGCTTTGTTTAGCCAGTCATGGAAACTCCCAAGAATGGAGATTTCACAACAGTCTGGGTATGCTGTTCCAATTCTGCCCTGCCTTTCTTGGAAGAAGTTTCTGGCAATGTAAAACCTGAATCTCCTAAACTGCCCCTTGTATGTTGTCTGCCACATGAAGAAAAGTTTGGCTTCATCATCTTTGTAAAGGTTCTTGAAGTAGTTGTGGTCTGCTATTAGATAGTACCTTAGCTTCCTCTTTGTCAGACTAATTAAGCCTAGCTACTTCAACTTTGTACTGTAGGTCATATGCTCTAAGCCTCTGACTAACCTCCAAACCCTTTATAGTTTTTATCAATATATATCTTAAAGTGGGAGACCAAACACTGAGCTTAATATTGCAGATACAGCCTCACCAGCTGAGTAATAATTTCACTTGATCTGCTGTCACCACTTCTAAAGTAGTTTAGTTCATAGTTTGTTTTGTTCATGATGAGAACACATTACTGATCAATAATGCAGAACTTTGCATCTCTACTTATTACAGAATCACAATATCAATCAGGTTGGAAGAGACCTCTGGAATCATCGAGTCCAACCATTGCCCTGACACCACCATGTCAACTAGACCATGGCACTAAGTGCCATGTCCAGTCTTTTCTTAAACACATCCAGAGATGGTGACTCCACCACCTCCCTGGGCAGCCCATTCCAATGTCTAATGACCCTTTCTGAGAAGAAATTCTTCCTAACATCCAACCTGAACCTCCCCGGCGAAGCTTGAGGCTGTGTCCTCTTGTCCTATCGCCAGTTGCCTGGGAGAAGAGGCCGACTCCCACTTCACTACAACCTCCCTTCAGGCAGTTGTAGATGGCAATAAGGTCACCTCGGAGCCTCCTCTTCTCCAGGCTAAACAACCCCAGCTCCCTCAGCCGTTCCTCATAGGTCATACACTCCAGAGCCTTCACCAGCTTGGTCATCCTGCTCTGGACTCGCTCCAACACCTCAACATCTTTCTTGAAGTGCGGGGCCCACAACTGGACACAATATTCAGGGTGCAGCCTTACCAGTGCTGAGTAAGAGGGACGATCACTTCCCTAGACCGGCTGGCTACACTATTCTTAATAGAGACCAGGATGCCATTGGCCTTCTTGGCCACCTGGGCACACTGCTGGCTCATGTTTAGCCTGCTGTCGATCAGCACCCCCAGGTCACTTTCCGCCGGGCCGCTTTCTAACCACTCTTCCCCCAGCCTGTAGCGCTGCATGGGGTTGTTGTGGCCAAAGTGTAAGACCGGGCACTTGTTCTTGTTGAACCTCATGCCGTTGGTCTCGGCCCATCTATCTAACCTGTCCAGATCCCTCTGTAGGGCCTTCCTACCCTCTAGCAGATCGACACTTCCACCCAACCCTTACATCTAGATCATCTATAAAGATATTGAACAGCACCAGCCCCAGAACTGAGCCCTGGAGAACACCTCTAGTGACCGGCTGCCAGTTGGACTTTGCCCCATTCACCACCACTCTCTGGGCTCAGCCACCCAGCCAGTTTTTAACCCATCGAAGAGTCCACCCATCCAAGCCCCGGGCAGACAGTTTGTCTAGGAGGATGCTGTGGGAGACAGTGTCAAATGCCTTACTGAAGTCTAGACAGACTACATCCACAGCCCTGCCCTCATCTACTAAGCAGGTCACTTGATCATAGAAGGAGATCAGGTTGGTCGAGCAGGACCTGCCTTTCATGAATCCATGTTGGCTGGCCCCCGATTTCATAATTTTTTCTTTTTTTAAATTTCCTCCAACAGTATGATCTGCCTTTTTTTTTTTCCTCCAACAGTGTGATCTGAGGCTCTTTTTCCTCAGTCTCATATAGAAGGTTTTCAACCTTACCTTGCAAGGACCTTTACATTATGTTTACATTTTTATTTTTCTCAGTTTTCCACTTTTATATCTTCCTCTGTTTTTCATGGACTCTGCCGCTATTCTTTATCCCCTTCTTTCAGAAACATTCTTATTTCTTACATGAACAGGAACTGTTTTTGGAATAGTGTATAGAGCTGTTACCCACTATCAAATCATCCTTTTCTGAGGTGTCTGTTCATGTGACTGTATCATCTTTCCTGTCCTCTTTATTTATTATCTATGTCTCTGTAAAGCTCAGGTACTCCCCAGATTTCATGAGCTATGTTGTGCTAACATCATTCCCTTTCAAACATTTAACATTTCTAACTCACTTAAATTTAGTTCTTGTTTTGTTTAGTATGAATCTTCTCTAGTAACTATTTTCATCATAGATGTATTTCAATTGATTACCTAACAAAAATTAATCTCTGGAATGTGTGCTCAGTCTTTAATTTTTTGACCACCTTTGTAAATTGAACTGAAACTGAAATTACTATTACAGTAATAAAAATCCTACCTATAAGGAGAGAAAAACAAAGCTTATTATTTACAAGCCAAACCCTGCAAAAAAAAAAAAGAATTTTAGTATGTGTTTCAGCAAAAAGGAATGCTATACCTTGTAGGATCAAACACAGATTTGAAGATCCCAGACAAATCAATAGTGATATCCTATCATTATTGAGTAATATCCTCAGACCTCTTCCAATCTCTTTGCAAAATTGCCAGTTTTAGAGAGTTATAAAGGAGCCTTAAGTCGTTTATTTAGATAAATGAAGAACTATGCCAGTACAGAGACTTTGCTTACAGAGATTTAGAAACCAAAATTTTTTAAAATAGGTAACATAGCAAAGGCTGGGTAACAGGATAAAGATCTATGGCATTCATCTGAGGAGTGTCAGATAATTCCATGACTTACAAGATCATACAGGAAAGCTGCTATAACATAGACTTCTGGGGAGTTCCTCCATGTCTGATCTTAAAATACCCAGAGAACTACATGCACGGTGTGGCCAAAGTCTTGTAAGCCATGTGTACGTATAAAATAATTTATCAAGGCAAATGTGGTTAGGAAAACCTCTGAGATACTTTGAGGGGTTATACATTAAGAAAAAGTTTAAATACACACCTGATGCTAAGATCTGGTAGATAATATTCTATACAAAATGTGTGTTACGAAACAAAAGTCACCTTGTATTTTGACTAGAATAGAACTGAAAAAGCACTTACTGTGAGCATTATCCCAGAAAAAGTTAATTCAGGTCCTGACTGAATCAAAATGTAAATCTAGGCAGAATTCTTTGAAATCAATGATTTTGTGATCTGATATTTTGATACATTTGAGTTAGAATGAAATACCCTGCTACTGTTCAGTATTGATGATATACTAATTTCCCCATGACCAAATTAGGAGGGAAGATTTTTCAAGGAACTGTACCAAAATTAGAAATAAAAAAGTGCCTAATTTCTTTTTAACAGGTAGTTAAATTAAGAAGCTATCTTCTTCTGTTCGGTTATAGCAGAACTAGTAGAGAAAATCAAACCTTGCATACTTTTCAGGTATTCAGATTTCTACATTGATTTTTAAAAGCCCATATACAAATATGTATGTACACAAAATGATTGGGACATGATAAAAAAAGTACAATGACAAATGCCATTAAAAAATAATTTACTTCACCGTTCTGTTTGTTTTTATATCAGCACTTCCCTTATTCCACCATGAATAAGGACTGCTCTTCCGTTTTCACAGAATACCAGCACACCTATGTTTAGTTAGGTTTTGAGTGGGTCTTTGTGCCCTAGTGCTTTACACTTACTAACATCATTTACTAACTCCACTTACTAATACAACAGTCTTAGCTGTGCCTAGACTAGGGAACACCATTGGTCATGTACTTTGTGTTAGCTATTATGTATAATGGAAATACTTGTTAATACTAGGCCATCTAAAAATAAGGATAATGAAGGAAAAGGAGTTTGTACTTTTCCACTTTTATGACATTTTCCTTTTGGAAGCCTTTTCAAAATACTGTATTTTGTTGTATTTCTCATTGTAAAATGCTGGTCTTGGTTATGTGCATGCAAGTATCTTTACAGAGTCACTGTGGAGTTTGCTAAATAATGCTGTATGATTTTTTTCTGCAAGGTATTATCACATTTTTAATACCAAAACATAAAGCTTTATTAGCACCCACTCTAAGGGTGATAAAAGTGATGATAGTCCTCCAAATTCCACTTACGAAATGTCCTTCACTACAAAATGCAGTACCACCATACATGAGATTTTCAAAATATTTTTAGTTTGCTTGATTCTTCTAAGAACTTCTTCAATAACATCTCTATTTTAGTCTTTTGGGTTTATTCCTTCTTAATTGGAGGGGAAAAGAAGAGTATTTCCCAAAGGTCATTCATTTTTGGCACAAGCATGAGGTAACATATTAAATCACAGATCTATGATTCTTCCTCATCAGTCTTATATAAGGAATAGGATAAATTGTAACACTGCCTTTTAACTCAAAAACATAATGATGATCATTTAACAACTGAAAAGGTAAAAGGTGCTCTCTGAAGACCTTTGTGACACTATATGTTGTCCACAGTCAGTTTATAGAAATACTTTAAAACTGTGACAGACAACCTTTTAAAAACAGCAAGGTGAAATTATGGAGTGTAAGCTTCTGATGTCAGAGGAAGGCATGATATATTGACTATTTTCAACTGTAATCAGTACTTGAAACAATAATGCTATTAAAGGAGAAGAAGAATTATATCAATAATACACATTTATGTATTGAGTTCTTTAACTTTTCCAAACTGAAAAAAAACCCCGAGTCCTCCCCTCAGAAAGACATAACATAATAAAACAGACAAAAGTTTTTCTGGGCTTATTTCCTGCTTTGTTCTGTGCCAAGTTTGCAACACCAAATGTCAGCTCCATATGAAAAAGTACAAAATCTTTTGAAGCCAGCATTATCACTTCATAAATAATCACAGATAAATACTTAGACATTTTTAGCGTTATTTTATTTTCTTCCATTAATTTGAGAAACATATGCCAGCTAAAGGAGCAAATGTTCATATTCAGCTTGTAACTTTCATTGTGTAGTAGCTGTTATATTCAGAATCTTGTTACTGGCAAGAGAAAACACATTACTTATATGGAGTCAAGACTTTACTGGTAGCCTAATGAAAATCTTAACCTACTAGTCAAAATATAAAACCAGCTATTATGAGTCTATTTACAATAATGCATTCCTAGTCCAAATTAATACAGGAAAGTCCTATTAATAGTATACCTTTTTTTTTAATAAAAGAAACCTTATTAGTATCTAATCCTTTTCTCTGATATTGTGCTCCCGCTTCCAATGCTCCTCTGGTTCTACAATCAAAAGCAGGGATGGGGGACATTTATAGCAAGTCATCTGTATCCTGAGGTCTATACTGGGAGGACTACAATGTTTATAGGGGGGATTTCTTCCCGAGTTGTTGACCTTTTGGTTCTTCTATCTGATATCCTTATATCTCTTTCTCATAGTTTCCTACCTTCAGCTAACATAAATAGCTACTGCTTGTTATGTAGTGCCCAGGTTTATCAAACCTTTACTTTATGCAAGTCATAAGTTAGGTCAGAAAATAGTCACTCGACCTCCCGATGACTGTTAAAAAAAAATAAGATATAAACCTACTCTGGCTAAAGCAAGCCGAGAGAGGGCTGAACACTGTGCACTGTCAGGCCAGCACATAGCCTGCAGCCTTTTACTACTAAGAGCAAAAAATCATATTTACTAAATTACATGTTTGTATCATTTGTCAGGGCTGTCATACCTAAAAGAATGGAAAAATTGACTGATATCTATTTGTAAAAAATGCTTCTTCTTATGTCATTGTTTGATTTTAGCTTGGGAACAACAGTACAGTTTTCCTGCGATGAAGATTATGTGCTACAAGGTGCAAAAAGTATCACCTGTCAGAGGATAGCTGAAGTTTTTGCTGCATGGAGTGATCATAGACCTGTGTGTAAAGGTAAAGAAGAATTCTTACCCTTGTAGTGATTTATTCATTTCACATATATCTATTGTTTTATAGCTAATCCTACTAAATCAATATTTTTAAGTACTTGAAGTTTTAATCCTAGTGTCCCCACTTTCTTAGTAAAAAAGGTCCCACCTATACTGTTTTGTTTAATGTGAACTTTGTCTGTATTTCAGTATGCTTTATTTTACTTGGGAACCTACATTATGAGGTTCACTTCATAATGAGCTGATGAAAATCTATCAATCACAGGCTAAATATTAAGATTTACCAAAATGGATTTCAAAATTGGAGTGATTCAGTATACAATCAGTAGTTCATGAAGCATATTCATTTCATCTTTACTAAGCAGATGAGAAAGATGTGACGTTAGTATTGATAAGGACTGGAGAACTAAGTCTATACCTGGTTTTGTCCCTGACCAAATGGATAAAGGGCAAAAAAAACAGAAAAATGTAAGAGAAGAAAAGCACAAAGTCATTCTGCTGAATACATTTGATGTCCCAATACTATGGAAAGAAGTACGATGAATACCTGAATCAAGGAATGAAAGTATTAGTGTATATGTATATTATATATACATTAGTATATATAATGAATAGTGTATACATATACATGTAAATTGACATAACAGCAAAGCCCAATATTGAAAAGTAGAGTTTGTCCAGAAAGAACACTTGGGTATGGGAAAGAGAGGGGACATTTATCTTTTAATTCAAGGCTATGGATGCTTATCCTAATGTGCAGAGAGAACTGTGAGATGTTTCTGAGCAGTGGAAGGCGGCAAAAAAAATCTGAGGGTGGTATCCAGATGGTGTATAGTAGAAATCCACAAAAGCTAGAAAAATACATGGGTGATTTTTTTTTTTTTGGCTAATAAAATATCAGGACAGTCTAAATGGATAAGAATGAAGTGCTAGATGTAAGTTGGAATAATCAGCTAACCAAATCTGAGATGAACAAAAACATAACAGTTATTACAGCTGCAGAAACAGGTTTACAGCAGATCACAGCAGTATATGCTTCAATAATAGCATATCAGATAAACAAGTAAAAAGTTTAGTTGTATACATATAAATATACATAATATTAACATTTTATATCCTACTACTGTGTACTATATGTATGTATAATTACTAGAAATCTCTAAAGACAGACACACACAGAAATGCATGCATTGCAGAATTAATCATGTAATGCACATAAATGAAACCTTTATTTATAGTAAAACTAGTAAGGCTCTATCTACAAGAGTTTTTCAGTGTATTCACATATCCTAAATTAGATACCTGTTTTAGGATGATAATCTCCTAATCTTCCAGTGTAATGAGCTGGGTGTTGTATACTGGTATAAGGGTGTTCACACGCACTGTTAAACAGTGTGACAGCGTCTATTAGTCTTGTCTATGGATTTCTCGCTGGAGGAGGTTGTCAGACACAGCTGGTTAAATCAAGAATCCCATCTCCCATCTTAGGTGCCTAAAGCTATGTAGTGTGCATACCCCTGATTTTTTCCATTATGGAAATGAAGTTCCAAAAAAGGTGTGGACCGGTGAAAATGGAACTAAAAAGGGTCAAAATTCTCTAAAATATAACTTCATGTAAACAAGTGGGTAGGAACTGGGCTACTTTGATATAGAGAAAGAAGAATCTAGAGATAGAAGAGGGAAAGCATAAAATGTAATAGTCTACAATTGTTTTGGTTTATGGTTGGACACTAGCAAAACTTTCTGAAGTAAAGAATATTTAAGTATGTGAGTAGAACTTTTCAAAAGCGTGTGAGATATACATATATCCAGGAGAGTTTAAATACATGTAATCGCATCTTGAGCTGGGGTAATGGACTAAATATCTTTTCAAAGTTCTTCCAATCCCTATTTTCTCTGTTTTCTAAATTAAAGAACACCCAGATTTCAAAACTGATTCATGAAAAAAAAAAAAAAATCATCATTAAGACCACAAATAAGTGTGGCTGCATGACAGGATTTATATATTCCAACCTGTAAGTTTCTCTCCCTTTTCTCTGTTCCTTCCCCTTCTGGGGGAGGGGGAGGAGGGTTAATAGAGAGCGTCTGCCACCAGTTTAATAGCCGTCCCAGCTTTAAATCATGACAGACTGCCATGGCAAAATGACATTCAAAAGATTCTTGGCTTTCATATCCCACATAAATGGTAACATAAATGGTAATTGTACCTCAAATCTTTCTAACCTCTGCGTATTATGTATTTGATAACAAAATTTAGTAACCTGTCATTGAAAAGTCACTTTAAAAGGAAAGCATCCTGCAATTCGCATTTCATTTATCAATACCAAAATACAGTTGCAGAGAGTCAGTTTTTTTAAAAGGTATCTCTCCTGACAGGCAATAAAGTGTTTTCAGCAGTACTGTGATAAGACTGAGATGTATGCTTAACTACTTGTAAGTTTAGAATGGCAGCTTACTAGCTTTTGGGCACTATGGTCTTCAAGCATAAATGGTTGTTAAATATATTGCTTTTCACTTTTGTACAAGTTTTGAATTGTGAATAGCAGCAGGTGTGCTTAAGTATAAAAGGGTAACCACATGCTTCAGTGCATTTTTTATTTTCTCCCAGTATGACTATGTTTAGAAAGGACAAAATGATTTACAAATCATGTTTGTAAATGTGTCTAATGGTAAAGTAAGCATTAATACTGAACTAGAAAGAAAAAAAAAGTAATAAATCCATTGGAAGCTAGCAGTTCTGATCAACTTTCGTCTAAATGTGAAACTGCAGAATGTGTATTAACTAAATATCCAACCCCACCATTATACATAGGTAGAAGATGTAATTCACAACGAAAAGGACGGTGTTTCACTTCTTTGCACTCACCAACTTCATGGAATTACCTAATTCCACCTTAAAAAGCAGAAGACCAATATTAAGAAAGTTATTAGGAATTGATACAATGCCATATGGTGAAAAAACAGAGAGCTGATATAGATATTAGTTTGTCAAATATGAAATGCTTTAGAGTGCCATTAGTTGCATTAAAATTACTGATTCAAGTACCTTTGTTGTGCTATAATTTTGGTTGTTTTGATTAACAAGATATTTCAATTAGGCTCTTAGATATACTAAAGCTGGAATATAAACATTTCTTCTAGACTAATAATTCTGCCTTCTCAACATTTCATGCAAAGAACATACAATAAACATTTTGAAAGAATTTTACATAAGTAACATAAATGTCGCATAGTAACAGGAAGAAAGCATCCGCAAAAATCTGTGTGCATCTGATTGTTGAACTTCCATGTTTGTGTACAAACCATTAGAGTAAACAAATTAGGTAATCATGAATAAATATTATTTTATGCAAGAAAATATTATTTTCTTGTGAACTGATGCAGCTTTGCAGATAACAAGGGCACAGGTGGTATATTAGATAATTCACCTGTTATTCTTTAAAATGTCACTTAAAGTGTTGTTTTTTATCACGTAATGTTTACTTTTTGAACAGCAGAGCCTACAATTGTTTTCATTCACTTATATAAATTATATTGTGCACACACCAAAAAAACTCACAGTAATGATACATGTTTCAAAAGTGGCATGTGAATATCAACAATTAGTTACATTAATATACTACAATCGGGCAGAGTTCTAACCAGGAACTTTCCAATTCTGTTAGATGCATTTGATTTGACATCATAAATCCTCAGGAGTTGTTCTCATAGGGCATATGAGTGGCTAAGTATAATTGCCTGCCAAAAATGAAAGATAAACTCTCTTTAGGAGTTACCATATAATACCAGCTGGAACTGGCATAAGATAATGTGAATCTGGAATAAATCTGAAGCATTTCTACAGGAGAAATATAATAGGACTTTGAGAAGGAAAACTGATACATCACTTCCAAAATATAAACAAATATCGTAGTTTATCAACATCTTTTAGACCTTAAGACTAGTTTCCAGGAAAATGCTACTGTGAAGGTTTGGTTGATTTCTGAATCTTTTGACTTCTAGAAGACACTGTGAGAAAATTGTGAAGTTACATTAAATATCCTGACCAGATTTAATTGCAGTTGGATTATCTTGTCGTTTACCTTAACAATTATGCTTTCTTTTTAATCTTTTTATATTTTTTATACATATTTTATAATTTATGTCTCCCATCACCCTAGCAAAATAGTAGTTAGGTAGATGGACCTGGTGAAGAAATATGGCAGAAAATCAAGGCATTTGCCCCATTGTGATTTATGAACAAGGTATATTGAAAATAAGTTAGAATTTGGAGCTATGAGGAAAGTATGGCTTTATATTGTAGATAAGCAGATAAATTAACATAAGCAGCAGCTGAAAATTAACTGGTCACTTTCTGGTTTTTATTGAAATTTTAAAGTGGATTCATGCTCTCAGACATTTGTTTTTTTAACTGGACTTTTTCAAGGTCAATGCAACAGGCAAACCTAAAATTCTGCTGGGGGTTTTAAAATTTGTTCCAATTTAATTTGCCTCATGCAAATTTTGTAGCATACAGTTGTTACAGGACAACAAAACAAACAATGCCTTCCCATCCTTCCTGAGGAAAAAAAAATGTTCAAAAGATGACATGAGAATCTTTGCCAAGGCATTTACTGCACAATGAGTTACAGTTGAAGTCTATTATTTGAAAGATGAAAATTTCTGCAGTTGCTAGTTATTTCATATCCCAAGAAATACTTAATACCTGTGAATGTAATAGCATGACTGCTTATATTGACTTCTCTGTGACTTCATTCAACAGAGAAAGTTTAAACACTTCAGCATTGAGACCCTACTTACTTATCTTCCATGGGATTCAGTATTCCCCTACAGGGCAATGCCTTTATTACAAAGCCAACTTAAGCAGAGACAATTATCTACTTTATGAAACTATTTGCCAGTTGATAAATCTCTTCCTCTCATTTACGTTTCAGGAAATGAAATGGATAGATCTATTCACAGTTGGTCGATTAGCCTTTTTATTTTCATACATGCCTCTCCTGTTTGCTGCTTGCTTCTTTGTCAGACCCTGTGAAACCTTTATGAATGCTGCTTTTTATAAGTCTGCTGGAAAGTCAGCAACAAGTAGAGTATTTTGGAAAAGCTCATCTAATCTGTAGAAAAAAAAGAAAAAAAAGAGTTTCTGAAATAATTCTTTGTACCTCAGAAAATAAAAGGAGAGACACGATTTATAATTGAAATCATGATCATCCAATTAATAGGCAGGTTACAAAGTAATTTGAATTATTAGTAGAAAAAGGAACAAATGATACTACATATTTGAATTGGGTTCTGACAAATTTAGAACAGTTTTTTTGCTTTGTATTGCTAATTGGTCAGTTAATTTCACTGACTAAAGGGATTTTTTAAAATGATGAATTCACGTACCCAATATCTTTCATTTTATAAATTGTAAACATTAGTTTGATTAACATGGATATGCAAGCAGAATGTATTTTACGAACTGTAGTTCTTGCCTTTATAAGTACCTTTACTTACCTATAGTACATTTTTGAAAAATTCACCTTTGCCTCACTTCTCTTAAAAATGCAGACATGTATCTGGACCTCTTAAACTTGTTGCTGACTAACAATGTATGTATACGTGTATACACACACCCATATATACAGATAACGCATCATAGATCAATAGGGCTGAAAGTGATGCTAACAGATCAGAACTACTTCCTTACTCCAGCTGTATTTATTCCCAGGAGATGTTTGTCTGACATTCTTTATTTCCAAGGAAAGTACTCTTAGGTCCTACTCGAGCACTCCAGTCCTTCATTAGCCTTACAAGTAGAAGAATTTTTCTAATTCAATTCTGAATCTTTTTTGCTGTACTTAAGCAACTTATTTCAATAGGTGCTTCTATATAAAGAGTAGGTTATTTAATTTGTCTTTTCAAAGGCTTACTTTATACTTCAAGAATACCCGCTCTTCATTAAACTCATCAACAGCAGTCCAGTCACTCCTTCCTCATGGGTCATATTTATAGACCTCCAGCCTTTTTCATCATTTTCCCAACAAAAGCGTATCTTTCTTAAAATATAGTTTCTAAAAATAGGCTTAGTATTTTAGAAGGGACTTTCCCAGTGCTCAGTGGAGAGAAGGAACTATTTCTTGCATTTTCACACATTTTTCTACCTATAACTATGTGCATATCTTCCAGTTTGATTGTCTTTTCATAACAGTAGGATATTTTTTACTCAGGTTATGTTTCTGAGCTACTGTAACTGACACTCTTGCCTCTAAAATCCAGTGAAAAAAAATAAAATGAAACTGTAATATTTTGCATGGTAAATGTCAGTAATTTGTTTTCCCTGCTGGTCATTAATAGTTTGTTGTTGTTCTTCAAAGTACTTTAACAAGTTATTCCAGGAACTATATCCCGTTAGATGATATGCCTGGATATGGCGAAGTTATGTCTGTGTACGTGGGGAGGAGGATACTTTCTCCTTGAAGGAAAGCTAAGATAATTAACTTTAAAGACTTAAAGTAGTCTAGGCAAAATACAAGTAATATACTATAGGAAATAATCTGGATTTGGATAAGGCTTAGGATAGGTACTTGATATTTAATGTATAATTTCCATAACTCTAGAGATTATATAACACAGAGATGGTTTAAACAGAGGTCTTCCTAGGAATATGGTATCCCCAAGCAGTGCCAAAAGATGGGTGATCTAATAATTAAAGCAATAGTCTCTAATGAGGAATTCTGGGCTTGTCATTGAATTATTGTGTGACCTGGAGCCATTATCAGATGTCTTGAAGTGCACCCATCCTGGTGTTCTCTATTGTCTAGTGCTAGGCTTTTAGAGGTACTCAGTAAAGACTAAATAAGGATTAAGGAACTCAACCAAAATTTAGATGACCTGAAAACAGTCAATAATTTTCTAAGTGGGGATATTCATTCTACAAAAGCTACATGCCTTTCTACTTCACAGAGGTATTATAAAACTGAAATAATTAGTCTCTATAAACGATTTTTAAATATTTAAGCAGAAGTCTCGGTAGATGTGAAAATATTTTTTACTTAAATGTTCTAAGTTTTTGTGACATACTGTAAATTAACAATATCTAGAACATATATTAACTGTCGCTCTTCATAAAGGAAATATAATATATTCTTCATTGCTCAGTTCAGCTTATAATTGTAATAAAATCTTGTTTTCTAGCTGTTATCTACTTTTATATGCCTAGTAATGTATGCTTTTACCTGTATGTACATTTTCCTGTGTGAAGATCCAGATCTTATCATTAGAATAATTAATAAGCAGGACTGAAATAAGTAGTTTCCAGAGCATCAACTAAAGAGACACTAAAAATCTTATGGAAAAAATTGCATGCTTATAATTGAATGTATTCCACTCCTCACAAATAAGATTAAAAACTAGCATACTGTGACAGCTTCTGTATTCATTAAAATATATTAACATTGATATTTTATTGGTTTTTTTAGATAGACATAGCAAACTATTCTGTATATAAATATATTAACTCATGTCTGAAAAACCTGAGCCCGCACACAGTGCTAAACAATAACAGTTTTTCCTCTCACCCAATGTCCCTTCCCCAACTGAGGAAGGAAATTGGGAAAAAGAGGGAGACTCACAGGTCAAAATTAAACAGATTTCATAAAATAAAGAAACCAATATAAATGCTAACATAAAACACACAAAAGTATACTTAGCTACAGAATTGTAGCAGGTTGTCCAGGAATAACAATTGTCAGCAATAAGGAAAAAGGTATACCAGAAGAAGATAGAGCAAAACCAGCCCCACCTACCCCTAGCAAGCCCTCCCTTTTATAGTGAACTTGATTGTTAGTGATATAGAATACACTTGTGGGCCAGCCTGGGTCAGCTGCCCTAGATTTAGCTGCTAATGGCCTTGATCACCATGGCTGGCCACAAACTGAAACAGAATCCCAATGAAACCAGGACAGCATCTATGAGCACCAAAAGAAATTTTAAAAACCAAAAATCAAAACTAATAACTTAAGAAAAAAATACTCATGAATTAGGGTATTGTCTAGAAAAAACAAGAAAAGGGAAAACAAAGAACTTGGAGCATCTGAAAGCTGGATAGCTAAGTACATAGGGGAAACAAGAGAGCTGAGAGAAAATGTTACTCCAAAAATCTGCACAGACATGATACCAGAGAATAACAGAATCACAGAATGGTTAGGATGGGAAGGGACATCTGGAGACCATCTAGTCCAACCCTCTGCTAAAGCAGGTTCACCTAGAGAACAGGGTCATGTCCAGGCAGCTTTTGAATATCTTCAGAGAAGGAGACTCCACAGGCTTTCTGGGGAGCCTGTTCCAGTGTTCTGTCACCTTCAAAGTAAAGAAATTTTTCCTCATATTCAGATGGAACTTCCTGTGTTTCAGTTTGTGCCCATTGCCCCTTGTCCTGTTGCTGGGCACCACTGAGAAGAGCCTGGCCCCACCCTCTTGACATCCACCCCTAAGGTATTTGTAAGCATCAATAAGATCCCCTCTCAGTCTTCTTTTCTCGAGACTAAACAGATCCAGCTCCCTCAGCCTCTCCTCATAAGAGAGATGCTCCAGTCCTCTGATTATCTTTGTAGCCCTCCGCTGGACTCTCTCCAATAGTTCCTTATCTTTCTTGAACTGGGGGGCCCAGAACTGGACACAGTAGTCCAGGTTTGGCCTCACTAGGGCAGTGTAGAGGTGGCTCCACTCATGGTCCCTGCAGCCAAGACTGCCCCCAAACTTCATATCCCCAACCATACCAATCATACCAAGTGGACAGGAGTATCCCTTGCCTTGGAAAAATACATGAAGTGTACAGCTGTCTGACTGCTCACCTTCCTAGTTAAGGTAACAAATGTTAATTTGGTTTTACACATAAAGGAGGAATTCTAAGGAATCCTAGCCTTGTACAGAGAGAATGACATACACTCCAGTAACTTGAGCAGAATTTTTCTGAGCTGAAATCATAGAATCATAGAATCACTTTGGTTGGAAAGGACCTTTAAGATCATCAAGTCTAACCGTTAACCTAGCACTGCCAAGTCCACCACTAAACAATATCCCTAACTACCACATCTATACATCTTTTAAATATCTTCGGGGATGGTGACTCAACCACTTCCTTGGGCAGCCTGTTCCAATGTTTGATAACCCTTTCCGTGAAAAAATTTTTCCTAATCTCCATTCTAAACATCCCCTGGTGCAACATGAGGCTATTTCCTCTTGTTACATCACTTGTTACCTGGGATAAGAGACTGACACCCACTTTGATACGACCTCCTTTCAGGCAGTAGTAGACAGTGATAAGGTCTCCCCTCAGCCTCCTTTTCTCCAGACTAAACCACATCAGTTCCCTCAGCAGCTCCCCATAAGACTTGTCTTCTAGACCCGTCACCAGCTTCATTGCCCTTCTTTGGACTCGCTCTAGCACCTCAATGTCTTTCTTGTAGCGAAGGGCCCAAGAGATGTAAAAATCTTTAAACAGGATATTGTAGTTTAAGGAATTTTAATACTTAGAGGTGCAGTTCCATGAGAAAGTTACAATTTGTCCTCTCTCTGTACCATCATTAACAGTAAAAGCTGTTTCTCCTCAATAAAGCTAAAAGATTCTGTTATACTTATGTTTCCACAGAAGTAGAAAATTTGTCTAAATTTACTTGGAATTTCTGGGGCAGAGTATAAAACTGTTAACTGGATCTTTTCTTGTCCAAAAATCTTTTCCTCCTATTTTGCAAAACAATATTTGATTGCCATAATTATTTTTCAAAACACTGATGCTAAGTACTAACAGTGAGGTGATAACTCAGATTTCTAACTCAGTCTATGTTAATATCTTTTATTTTCCTAAAAGAAAAATGTGGGAAGCTTGTTTAAAATCTGTTCTATTTTTTTAACCTTATTAAATACTTTGATGTCCTGGTTTTTCCTTCGTTTTCTGTTTCCCCTTATCTTTGACTGACAGTATAATGTGACATTGTTAGGTGAAAATATCACAGCTGCAGCATTTTGTATCTGATTTCATTTCAATAAAAATTCTGTCCTTCTAGTATAAAGTACTGAGACAAGCAGTGGAGAGCTATTCAAATAAGTAGATAGGTAGCTAGAGAAAGGGCTCATCCCTTGTAGCTGAGAGGGTTTACGTCTGCTTTTCTACATTTCTTTGTCTTCAGATTTTCATCTGAAAAATTCCCAGGAGATATAAATTGTACAACTTTAAAAAAAACAAACCTAAAAACTCTCCAAAATACTTACCCAAAGTCTAATTCTGTCTAGCACTTAAGAAAGTAGCAGAGATTGTAAAAATTTCCAGATAAAAAATTTTCTGAAATACATATTTTAGTAATTTATTTTCAGATTAGAATTACATATTGACACTCTGATGTTTTTCAGTCTTATAAAAATTAACTACATTCTATTAACTATTGAATGACTTTTAGCTAAAATTCATAATTACTCAATACAAGTGAGAAGAAAAAGCATTATGTTGACATTAAGCTCTTTAGTTCAATATATTAATAAGTCAAGCCAATTACTTGCATAGAATTAGTTTTTCTGTTCAGTTTGTTTAGTCTGTGCATAACTTGCACAGTATTGAATAAATTCTACCAGTTGAATGCCATTTAATCTATTGTGGCATACATCTCAAGATTTTATTTCAGGTAACTCAGGTAGTATCTCTTCACAAATTGTAGGTTTTTCTTCTGAAGAGTAATAGTCAATTGTGCCTTAGTAGCTCATCATCCCTTTCCTTTTCGGAACAGCAGAGCTTTGCCTGTTGTACGGGGAGCATACTGCAAGAAAGTTACAGTTTGGAGGCTCTAAACGAATAGGTCTTGCTGCAGTGTTCTTGTGAGTCTTATAGACCAAAACAAATGCCCAGAAATCTCAAGAGAAATATGGGAATTAGTGATGGAATTAGTTGTTTTGTTCCTAAAAGAAGATACTCCAGAAAAACAATAGTTTTCTACCAAAATAATCTTCCTTTTCTATTATATTCTACTAATGCAAGCTTGATATTTTTCAGTGTTCTTCTTCTATTAAGCACTACCTATCAGCAGAGTTTTTAGGAGTAAAATACTTGTAATTTTTTTCTTATGTAATAAAAACAAAATCAGCTCTTTCTTTTCCTAGCCTTTAAATGAAATTGCTTTTAGTGTGTTAAATGTGTTCTGAACCCAGCTGCTGAATTGGTTCTGTTGGGATTTGCAGTTTCCAAATTATAAAAACGTTTTGATATGAGATTTCTACAAAGATGTTCATCTCAGTCACAATAACATTGGAAAATGCATAGTAAAAAAAAAGTTTCAGTATTTCTGGGAAATATATGGCTACTAGTGAACTCATGGGCAACTTAGCAGTGACTTTCTCTCCAAACTTGCACTTTTGGTATCCGGACATTTTATTAGTCTGGTTGTAACTTGCCATCTTCTTGATAGTGATTAGTCAGGCACTGAACCAAGTTTATAGTAGCTTTTGACTAATTGTGTAGTAATCACAGAAGGTGCTGTTAGCTATGCTTCTTGTATGAAGCATTGCCAGTAAAGAATTGCTAGTAAAATACTTAACAATATTTTTAAAATATTAGCAGTTTAATTTCTACAATTAGACTTCAGGTGTAACATTTTATTAAAAATTTCCATGCTTTGTTAAATATTACATTAAAAGTGTCTATGTTCATGACATCTTTTTTATACATTCTTTAGAATGGGACAGAACCTCATTGTCACATGTTTAGTTCAGTGGTCTCCAAACTTTTTGATCAAGCACTCATATCAGTAAAAAATACCCGAGCACATCTCACCAATATATGTTTACTTATTTATAAGTTATGTTCATGTACTATGAAAATTCTAACATTTTCTTCCTGCACCGCAATATGTTATCTTATACAGCCCTTAGGGTACACGCACACCATTTTGGAGACCACTGGTTTAGTTCACATTTTAAAACTTTCCTTCAGAGACACAAAAATGTCTATCTAAGAGAACTGGGTCTATCTTGAAATGCATGTTCTGAATCTCTAGAAAGTGTCCTTCATCAAAAGTGATGTTATTCTGAGCTAGATCATCAGCCTTATTTAGCTTCAAATTCTTGTACCCTTGAGCATAGTGGGGAAAGAAAAAGAAAAGAAGAGAAAGACAAATAGCTATGTTTATTATCCTGAATTCGATCATTAAAAGAAATCCTTTCCTCTTTAATTATCACTTTGAAAGGTGTTATCACCAGGCAGGCATAGATGACTTTTGCTGAAACCTGGTGTGATACAACTGTTCGTTAAGATATGTAGGGTTTTTCTCAGGACCCTGAGGGCACCAACAGCCCCTCCTGGTTCTTCCCAGCTCCACCTAAGAAAATGCAAAAATGAAAGACCTTCTTAATTTGGAGAATTTCAGTGAGATTTTTTTTGGCAATGTTGGGATTTGTTTACTGTTCCATATGCTCTTAGTACACTACTTAGATCTAATTTTCTGAATTCTTTACTGTATTCTTTTTAGTTATTCTGAAATGTGTCATTGCTATACAGTGTAAGCAACAGAAATTACAAAATTCACTGTGAGACATGCTGTCTGAATAAACTTGTGCAGTATCCAGAAATCACTTCTGAATAGCAGCAGCAGTCAGATGTAAACAGATTATTTGTTTTAGAGAGCTTTTCTTTTTCTTTGCAACTCAAAATAGATAAGACTAAACTTCTAACATACTTCCTTTTACTCTTTTGAAGTAAGGTATAACCAAAATACACTCATTTCTTTGCTAATAGTGAGCTTCTAGTTTTCAAAACCTAGTTAAATTTATAAAAGATGAAGCTTTTACAAAAATTTTACAATTATCTATCTGCTAATTATTTTCATGATGAACACATATTTATAGGTTATCAGGCACAGGAAGGGTTTTTTGGAAACTTTCAAAGGCTAAATTTTGCAAATGTTAGTGAGCAGAAAAGTTCAGTAAACAAAGTGGTTCATTAAAAGAAAGTTTTAAGATCACTTTTCTTTCTTTATTTGAATCTTTAAGGAAAAAATGGAAAAAGTTTTGACTAGAATAATAGAATATTTTGGGTTGGAAGGGACCTTTAAAGGTCATCTAGTCCAACCCCTCTGCAGTGAGCAGGGACATCTTCAACTAGATCACGTTCCTCAGAGCTGCATCCAACCTGACCTTGAATGTTTCCAGGGATGGGGCATCTACCACATCTCTGGGCAACCTGTTTCAGCCAGCTGGTAAGACTGTAGTGTATTATGTGGCATGATAAATTTGCACTGTTCTATGATTAATTTACAAATTAATTCTCTACATTTATGCATACATATACACACATATATCTATGATTTTTTTAATATTCTGTATATAAGAACTGTGATGAAAACACCTTTGTATCAATTCAGAGAAAAATATTCTGTTACTAAGTTCATTATTTTTTCTTTTTCCAATTGCTTAACTGGTTTTCCTATTTAGACGCTTTTGAGCAAGTGGCCTTGTTAATAGCTTTCTGAAAATCCAATTAAATTCTGACTTTATCTTTTAATTTATAAAATTTTCCATGGAACTCTAACAAGCTGAACTTTACACACAGACCTGAGCCTTTTGCGCACACTCAGACAGTGATTATATTTTTTTAATAGACTGCATATCTTTAATCACCTTCCCCATACTGAAGCTGTCCCTTGTTTATCTTCGTTCTCAGGACAATGTATTGCTTCTTATGCTTTCACAGTTTTGGTGGTGATGGAAGATTTTTTTGATGGAGATTTATACATATTTATACAACAAACAGTCTCTGTTTATTTGAGTGTTAGTTGTACTACCTTCAGTATTAAGGACTGCAAAAAGAAAATTAGCTTCTTTAATATTTTCTCTCTATTGACTTTTATATGTGATCATAGTTAATTGTTTTCACTAAATTTTAGTCTCCTTTAAAGTTTATATGACATATTTCCACATACAAATTTCTTAATGTAGGCTTGCATTAACTTTGTGTTTTTCACATATTCTCTGGCAGAAAGTACACATATGCATTGGTAGAATAAGTCTCTATCTTTGAGAAAGTCTTTTGTAATTACAAGGGAAATAGAGAAACAGACACTTCAGGAAGTTAGACGTTTTAAGTGTGTGAAGAGAAGATATATATTTTACAAAGGAAAAATCTTTACTGACACTAGAGACTTTTTAATTTAAAAAATTATACTTGTTTTTAAACTGATACATCAGATTTTTGTCTCCTATGGATATGTAAAGCTCCATTAACTACCATGGTTCTTTATTTTAAATAAATTAAATATATAGAGAGACATTAAATTTCAGCTATTCAAAATGTATTATATAGGTCAGAAAAAAAGTTGTACCACATAAGGAATATTTCTTCCTTCCCACCTTTGATCATATGAGTTTTCTCATACTCACCAAGTATGACTACAGAGTTGCTATCCTACACATTTTTGTGCAAGCTTCATAATTACATATCTGTATGTATCATCTTTGTTTAGCTAAATTATTTGCCATACTGATCTTGCTTTCCTCTTTCTTCTTACTAATCATCTCAAATGTAGAATTCATGTGAATTTCTAAGTTAATAGTAAAATAAATAATAATTTCTGAAGAGCAGATTGAATGGCAAAAGCTTTCTACCAATTTACTGGTTTCTGTCTCCCACCAAGACCTGATTCCATGCGTAGAGGACAGAGAGGTATAATGAGTTGTTTTTGTCTGTTACCTGTAAAATGAATTAATGGTCTTTTTTCTGTGTTTACAATGTGTCTGAAATCAGATCTGGTACTGTAAGAAAATTTCACTTTTCTGTTCAAATAAACATAGTGACTTAGAAATATAAAAACCTTATTAACTCTAAATGATAGATCATACATATTGGTGTGTTGTAATTTGTTTCTAGGGAAGTGCAGTAAAATCCCTATTTTATGAAAAATATTAAGGGTCAAATTTTGTCAATCTCATGTTTGTATTTTACTGAACTGTTACTACTGTCATTGAGTAAGTAAAGCAATTGAGTGGGTTCAATATGCATCTGTGAATATAAGTTGTTAGTATAAATTTAATGTTTGTTTTTGAAGATATTAGACATCCTTGTCTCTATGTTTATGCATTTCCAAATACTGTATAAAATATTCAGAAGCACAATCAGAACTAATCTTCAAACACATGAATTATCTACATAGGAACAGTAATCTAATTCATGCCTTTAGATCAGTTACAAAAAAGAAAGCAAATTCTTGCTGAATAATAATGAACCAAAGCCAAGACAGAAGCCTTCAAAGACACAAGAGTAAGTTGGAAAGGAACTGATCTGTTTCTTAATGATAATAATGATTATTTTCCTGATATTCTCGCTTTTAATATTTCAATTTATTCAAAACACAGCAGCTCAGATTTCAATTAATGATTTGAAGCTAGCTTGTATTGCCACAGTCTTGACTTGAATTAGTAACCAATGAATTTTGACAGACTAAGGCATCAAATATGTCTATATTCAAAGCTTCTTCTTATGTCAGAAGGATCTATTCATGGTGAATGATGTGAATGATCTGAATGCCTGTGGAACTTCTGTTCTTTGCTGTATTATGGAAACAGGTAGCCAGTCACCTATGCAGATGACAACTAACCAATATAAAGATTGTACAGCAGGGTTCTCGAATCCTTAAAATAAGTAGGAACAGATTCAAGAAGTCCAGGAAATGGTGTTACGTGATAATAACTTACTGTTATGTATATTTTTTACAATTTTACAACTTTGAGCTTACCTGTAAACTGTTCTCATTAAATAGACTTACTTATGTGAAGAGCTGTGTAAATCAATTGTCTGAGGCAGTACCTCCAAAACCCAGTGGAAAGAGTTTATTTTTTTTTCATCTACTCTACTTACTCTTTGCGGTGTTGTAAGAATCATCACAGAGCCATGAGAGGCAGTGCACACTTAAGTGAACTGTCTGAGCAACTATGTAAATTCAGAAGGGTGGTCAAAGAATGTCTTAAAACAAAAGATATAGGAAGTATTTAAAATTTTCAATAAATAAAGCAAAAAGTTTGTGTAGACCATCTGTTGTGTTTCTGAGAGATTTTTCTAATAATCATTAAAAGCTAAACAAAAATTCATTTTAGTTTTACAAGTATATACTACACTGCCTGTAACCTGCAGCACTTTAAAGGTTGGAGTGATTGAGAACAAATTTCATGTGATTCACACAAAATCAGAGTCAGAGACAGGGAACCTGTGATACTTATTGAGATACAGACCATAGGTGATAGGATAAAAGCAAAAATGGGGATATTGAAGGACGAAGTATAGTATTGAGGTTCAGAGGCAAATATAAATTACTGGGTAAAAAACTCATATAAGAATTTTTTTATTGTGTTTTATTGGCAAACTGTGGATTATAGACTTGAACATAAAATATTAGTATATTAGAATATTATATTATTAGATTATAGTAGAACATTTCTTTCACCACAGTTATTGCTGAACAGAAAGTACTCTGATATTCCCCAAAAAACACAGATGTGTTTTGCTAATCAGTCACTTAACAAATGCAGTGAGATCAATCATATATAGCAATTAAAAACCTAAGGCTGTACATTTTTCTCCCTTTAACTCAAAAGAAATTCAATATTGATCTGTAACGTTTCAATATTTTATGTTGCTGTATCAGAAGCCTTCCTAAACTGTAAATAAGTATAGTTAATAGCTTCATCTTTGCAGCTTCTTATATTTGTATTTTCAAATGAAAGAAGATTCATGGTTTAATAACTTCTTTTTTTCTCCTTAACCAGACTTTACAAAACCAAGTAATTGGTTTAATTTGAATTGATTTTTTGTTTTTTCCCCTTCTGGATTTCAGACTATGGTACTGAAAGCAAGTGTCTGTTAGGAATATTTCAAATGAGTATGAATAATAGAACCTAGGAGTCAAAGACTTAGCTTTCATTAGGACCATTCCACTATAGAATGACATGGCTTTTCTTTGAGGCCTCCACTATGCGGCTACCCTGAGAAAAGGCAGCAAAAACAACTCATAACTCTACCATAACATACATGCAAAGTTTACATCCCAATTCTACCCCAAAGAATGGACTCACATGTTCAGATGGAGCAGCAAATTGTGTCTGGAACACTCACTGCTTTTCTCATCCTGACTTTCTTCCCACACACAGATATGAGCTGCAAGTCATACAGTTTCTTATTAAAAATATAGATGAAAATCTGTGCTTGGCATTAGACTCACTCATGATCTCAATGGCTTCAGCTGCTGATCATATATGAGGAGCCTCTCTCTCATCAAGAGAGCTCCTCTCTCCTTGTTTTCAGGTTTCTGTTGTGCTTTTGAACAGACTCTTCAGCAGAGTATTGCTTCTCTGAGGGGTAAAAGTGGTGCAGGTTGGGTGGAAATAGTGACATTCTTTCTAGAAGCTAATGGGAGGGAAGGAACAAGTTTTCATCTATCAGCAGCTGAATCTTCTTATGTTCTATATTGATCAAATACACATGCTTTGTGAAAGTGCAATACAACTGTATGGTTATTTCACATATCTTAGTCTGAATATTTTTATTCAATTAAGCAAGATAGTCTGTCAGAATATAGATGAAACAATAATTCTTTAGCTTCTGCAGTTTATTTGTGGTGTCATAACAATCACTGGAGAAATAGGATAAGCTCATGTTTAGCTGAGCTTGCTTATCAGTTCTACAGCTTCATACAGGAAAAGTTAACCAATAGTGCATTCAGCAAAGATCTGAATATCAAGGAACAAGCAATAAAACTTCTATTGTCTTCAGCAGACTATGAATTTGCTGCCTTAAAAATGTCATTTGCAAGCAGAAAGGACACAGTTTATGTCCTTTGTGTTATTTGTGGTGTACTATCCTTCACATCTTGATTAATATAAGTTAGAGCTTGGTTTATTAATCTGCTACATGTATTTTGTATGTGAATTAAAAGGTGAACTTTCTTTTTGCAGTCAAGACTTGCGGATCCAATCTTCAGGGACCTGGAGGCACTTTCACATCACCCAATTTTCCATTCCAGTATGACAGCAATGCTCAATGCGTGTGGGTCATCACAGCTATCAATGCTAATAAGGTAAGTTCAAAATTCTGACTTTGCTTTAAAAAAAAAACAAAAACAAAACAAAAGAACATGTAGATCATGACATTCTTCACTAATATGATTTATCTCTACACTCCAGCTGCTGTACTTGGTGCATTGGAGACATTTCTAAGAAAAGTCTGATATTAGATTGGTATGGACAGATGTTAAAACCTGTTGTTTCCCCTAAGAATGTGCTTTTTGTATGCCAAGTGGATGTTATCATGTTTTTATGTGACTCTCTAAATGAATTCACAGAAGCAACTACCCAATGATATGAAACAATGTCATGGGTCCACTAATGTTGTGTTATAATCAGTACAACTGTTTTGTGTATAAGACTTTGTATCATGTTTGGCCTTAGACTATGTGTGAAATAACTGAAGTTCATTAATTCACTTTCACTTCATGAAGGACAGTTCTAAAGTTTTGTAATTTATTTCATTGTCTGAGCCACTGTATTAAAATCCCATATACTTTATACCTACACTTTAAACTAAAAGTACTAGGAGTTCTGATAATTGCAGATGAGTCCAAGTAGAGCAATAAAGCTAAGTTATGACACCAGTTGTCTTTAAATTCAAGAGCTAGACTCCTGGCAGCAATGGCTATATTCTATTTCCACATGTATCATTCTATCTGAACTGAGTGTAATGGACTTCTTTAGACATAATAAAACAAAAATTAGCTGTACAGCTCAGGAATGTTTTATAAAGGACTATCAACATCTGTGTTTGCTGGTACAGGGGTATATTCTATCTCCTAATTTCTGCCTTATATTGCCGTCTGCATCACGCTCCATTAGTTGATCAGAGAGGCCTAGAAGGCCTATCCCTTTACACCTGAGCTTATTAACCAGAAAGCCAGAGGACTCAGTGAAAACCTGATTACATTTCAGGAGCCATTTAGCTACAATGATGCATTTCTCCCTCTAATCTTACAAAGTCCTCTGTGGAAGACATCCTTATGTTCCGCTTTGGAAGAAGAAGAGAGAATATTTAATCAAGTTATTAGAATATTCATAATGAAGATGTAGATGTGTTTGGGAGGGGGGTGGGGGAGGGAGGGTTGTTTGTTTTATCCTTGTTCCAGGGACTGCTATTTATCCTATTTATAGATATTCAAAAATGTGTCAAGAATCCTTGAAAGATCATGCAGGCTCTGTCCTATAGATGGGCAAGAAGTTCAAAATTAATAGTTAAGATCCATTTCTCTGGCCCAAAGAATCTTCATATTTTTATTTCTTTAACCAAAAACTGTTAGTGAGCAAGACGAAATCTGTGCACATCTAGAATTTCTGAGAGAAAGTTCTGTCAAATGTGTTAGTAGACAGAATTTAAGATCGTATTGTTTGAGGAAATTAAACACAGCTCTTACACTTTGAGCGAGTGCTCTAAATAGCTTGAAAACCACCACTAAGCTGTTGTATAGAATAAATTTAAAACCTTTTTGGCCATATTTTGTATAAAATGGTTTCCTTTCTTACATGCAGCAAGGTCATGTCTACATAACAAAAAAGCCAAATAAGATTTTATACATTCTACCAATGGTAGGAGCAAAACTTTAAGCTCACAAACTAGTACGTATCTAGGGGCAAATCACAGGTGACTGCAGGTTTAAGATATTAATGACTTGAAGGGTGTTAATGATTACACTTGGATGGAGGTACTTGTGTCTTAATGCTGCCTTCCTTCTCCCTCCCCGCCAATTCACAACATGGTGATGCACTGCTGTCTTTAAAACCTCAGAACTTTGTTTCGACCAAAAGTATTTTTCACTGATGTATTCAAAAACATTATTCCTCAGTATTATTTTCCTTTCAAATTTCCAGTTTCTACTTTTAAGGAACTTGGAATTTAAAGCTGAGTGCAGAAAATTAAGAAGTCAATAAAAGCTTTGTTTCTAGTTGTCAGTGTGATTCACAGAGTCACAGAATCACAGAATCGTCATCGAATCCAACCATTAACCTAGCACTACCTAGTCAACCACTAAACAATATCCCTAAACAATATCCCTAAGCACCACATCTACTCATCTTTTAAATACCTTCAGGGATGGTGACTCCACCACTTCCCTGGGCAGCCTGTTCTAACATTTGATAAGCCTTTCCGTGAAGAAATTTTTCCTAATATCCAGTCTAAACCTCCCCTGGTGCAACCTGAGGCCATTTCCTCTTGTTCTATTGCTTGTTACCTGAGAGAAGAGACTAGCACCCTCCTCATTACAACCTCTTTTCAGGTACTTGTAGACAGCAACGAGGTCTTCCCTCAGCCTCCTTTTCTCTAGACTAAAAAAATCCCAGTTCCCTCAGCCGCTCCTCATAAGACTTGTTCTCTAGACCCTTCACCAATTTCATTGCCCTTCTTTGGACTCTCTCCAGCATCTCAGTGTCTTTCTTGTAGTGAGGGGCCCAAAACTGAACAGTATTCAAGGTGCGGCCTCACCAGTGCTGAGTACAGGGGGACAATCACTTCCTTAGTCCTGCTGATAACACTATTTCTGATACAAGCCAGGATGTTGTTGGCCTTCTTGGCCACCTCGGCGAACTGCTGGCTCATATTCAGCGGTCATCAATCAATTCGGTCATCAATTCACAGAGTTACAGAATGATTGAGGTTGGAAGGGACCAACTAGTTGATCTAGAGATCATCTAGTTGAACTCCCTTGCTCCAGCAGGGCCACCTAGAGACAGTTGTCTGGACGGTCTTTGAATACCTGCAAAGATGGTGACTCTACAACCTCGCTTGACAACCAGTGCTAGTGCTCAGTCACCCTCACAGTGAAAAACTGTTTCCTGATATTCAGTCAGAACCTCCTGTGTTTCAGTTTCTGCACATTGCCTCTGGTCCTGTCACTGGGCACCACTGGAGTGAGTTTTGTTCCATCTTCTTTACATCCTCCCTTCAGGTGCTTATACACATTAAGATTCCCCTGAGCCTTCTCTTCTATAGGCTAAGCAAGCCCAGCTCTCTCAGCCTTTCCTTATATCAGAGGTGCTCCATTCCCTTAATCCTCTTAGTGTCCCTTTGCTGGACTCTTTCCAGTAGCTGCGTCTCTGCCTTGTACTGGGGAGGTGCAGTTGTTAGACTTGTTTTCCTTTCTCTCAAAACACTTAAGAGATCAAGTTATTCCATGTGTATAAATTCCAGTTATAAAGAAAACAAAATAAGTCCCCTCTTTAGTCAGAGGTCGTGCCTGCAATAATCCAAATAAAAGGTTCTTTAAAAGTTATTTATGTTGGATTTTTTTTTTCTGAAACCATAAATACTACAAAATAGCATATTAGCATAGCATGAAAATTGTTCCAGTTCCTGACTGATAAAAATATATAAGTATACACTCAGTTTTAATATTCAAGGATGAACCAGAATTCATAGATTGAACCTCTGCTGGTTCAATAAAATATTTCAGTGCATGCATGATTCAGGTTGATTTGATTTGTACTTATGTATTGCATTTACATGGTAAGGTTTTGGTAGTAGAGGTGCTGCAGAGGTGAATTCTGTGAGAAGAGATCAGGAGCTGCCCCCATGTTGGATGGAGCCAGTTCTATCTGGCTCCGAAAAAGACCCACTACATGACACAGCTGAGCAAATCAGGCAAGCTAGTGACATGTCTGTGATAACATATTTAAGAAAGGGTAAAAAATGCTGCACAACAGCAGCTGAAGGAGAGGAGTGAGAAAATGTGAGAAACAACCCCATAGACACTAAGGTCAGAGAAGGGCCCGTGTTAACCACATGAAGTTCAACAAGGCCAAGTGCAAGGTCCTGCATGTGGGTGTGGGCAATCCCAAGCACAAATCCAAGCTGGGCAGAGAAGGGAATGAGTGCTGCCCTGAGGAGAAGGACTTAGGAGTAATGGTTGACAAGAAGATCAACATCAGCTAGCAATGTGTGCTTACAGCCCAGGCCAACTGTATACTGGGCTGCATCAGAAGAACCATAGGCAGCAGGTCGAGGGAGGTGATTCTCCCCCTATACTCCACTCTCATGAGTCCCCACCTGGAGTACTGCATCCAGCTCTGGGGCCCGCAACACAAGAAGGACATGGAGCTGTCTGAGTGAGTCCAGAGGAGGGGTACAAAGATGACGAGAGGGCTGGAGCACCTCTCCTATGAAGACAGACTGAGAGAGTTGGGGCTGTTCAGCCTGGAGAAGAAAAGACTCCAGGGAGACCTTCTACCAGCCTTCTAGCATTACCCAGAAAATATTGTTCTTTGCATGTTACTGGTTGGACATAATTATACCTCTTTGATATTGCAATGAAATGCAGACTCACTGGTAATTATGGGGTTCCTAAAATACTGGGTAGATAAAAGGTTTACAATGTTCTCTGAAACAACATTCAGATAGGTTTATAGTTTTCAGTATAAATAGAAAAGGTGTCTAACACTGATTAGAATAACCTAAACTTGTTGAGGTTAAAAGAAAATGAGATTTTTTACAAGTTGGATCAACTTCTTTTTAGCATATATTGAGGAATCTGCATGTATAAAGTTTTTGCTTACATAATGAATGGTTTAATGTATTCAGTTTCAATTCATGCTAACATTGCCTTATTGTTCTGAACACAATAGTGTTTACCTTGCATGACTGCTAAAAGGCATAACTTTTGACATTTGCCTTGAAGTCAAAAACGTCATTGATGTATAATGAAGATTAGCCATTAAGAGTTATTTATAATGACTACAACAAATAATGTCATGGTGTTCATTATAACATGGCAATATTTACAATATTTTATACTGCAGCCATGAGAACCATGAGGACTTATTGATCCCAGTGTTTCAGGACTTATTGATCTGGTATTTCAGAGCTGCATCTATTGCATCACTTGCAACAAAAATACCTCAGAAATTGAGAATGTTGTAAGGGAGAAAGCATTAGATGAAAGACTCTGAAAGGAACTTTAACTCTGGTGTGAATGGACATTCCTCCCATGTGTACATGTCTTTTCCAGGATTGAATCTGGCTAATTTTCTTCCCTGACTGGTTTCAGAAATAAATTTTATATCAGTAAATATAGATGAAAGAAATATTGTCCCAGGCAATCATCTGCCTCCTTAGCTTTGTATTGCATTACAGTTGGTCTTTTGCCTCATACAGTTAACCAGACATGCTGTTCATCCCCAGGCCTTGTTGACAGTGGAGTAGAACCATGACTAAATACCTCAAACATGGCCAGAGAAGACAGTGAGTACACTATTGAAAAGTAGAGAAATTAAATAAAAATCAGTTGTGAAAGGAAGGTCATCTGGATGGGAGTCAATAACAAAACTTGTTGATGAAGGTGCACCAACACATCTGACATCATTGAGATCCACAAATGTGTATTGTTCTTGAGCATTTTTTTTGCATATTCATTCTTATCAGGACACTGGTTTGTGGAGTTATCTGTTCAAGAGAAAATAATTAAGATTATCATTAGAAAGAAATCAATGATGTGCCAAAGCTCTGAATAGTGATCCACTGGAAAAAGGTCAATTTGTACCTAACTTTGTAACAGTGAAGTATCTACCGTTGCCTATATGGTATCATACCCAGATAAAATTCTTATATGGTTTTGTACAATAAAAGTCTTCTGAACTTTTTCAACTGCTGCTTATTGAAAGGCATACTCATACATTCTGCTTAAATTTGAAATACTTCAGGACAGTTGAACAACTTTCATATAGGAAATTTACAAGTGATTTATAAAAAGTTAACTTCGTAAGAATGTTCTGTGCAAATATTTAAAAAAAAAACCCCTAAATATTGAAGTAATACTGACATTTATTTTACTGTGGTTGTGGAAAATCAAAGAGCAAACCATGACTTAGCCTAACCTAAATGGTACATTGCTGCCTGATGTTCAACTTGCTGTCCACAAGGAGCCCCACTGCTTTTTCTGCAAAGCTCCTTTCCAGCCAGTTGGCCCTGAGTGTGTACTGGTGAAAGGGGTTGTTCCTCTCTAGAAGCAGAAACTTCCATTTCCCTTTGCAGAATTTTGTGAGGTTCCTGTCAGCCCATTTGTCCAGCCTGTCAATGACCCCCTGAATGGCAGCACAACCCTCTCAGCCACTCTTCACGGTTCTTTATAAACTTAAAACTTGCTGAAGATGTACTCAGTACCATCATCAAGGTCATTAATGAGAATGTGGAACAGGATTGGACCCAGGATTGACCCCTGGGTGACTGGCAGTGACTGGCCTCCAGATAGATTTCTTACCTCACTGTACATTCATCTACCCATACTTCATCAGTTTGTCTATAAGAATGTTATGGAAGTCTGTTGAAAACCTTACTGAAGTGCAAGATCAGCATCCACTGCTCTCCACCCATCCACCAACCCACACATCTCGTTGTAGAAGGCTATCAGGTTGATCAGGCATGATTTCTCCTTCATAAATCCATGCTTGCTACTTTCAGGCATCCTACTGCCCTTGACTTGTTTGGAAATGGTGTCTAGGAGGATTTGCTCCATCACATTCCCACAAATCAAGGTGAGGCTGTCTGGACTGTAGTTCCCCAGATACTCTTTCTTGCCCTTCTTGAAGATAGGAATTAGTTTTTCATTCTTCCAGTCCTCAGGAATCACTTCCTGATCACCATGACATTTTAAAGATGACCAAGAGTGGCCTCACAATGACATTGGCCAGCTCTCTCAGCACCCATGTGTACAACCCTTCAGGCCCCATAGACTTGTATACACCCAATTTGTTTAAATGTTCCCTGACCTGATCCGCCTCCTGCAAGAATAAGTCTTCCTTGCTCTAGATTTTCCCTCTGATCTCAGGGGCCTGGGATTCTTGAAAGCAAGTCTTATCAGTGAAGACAGAAGCGAAGAAGGTATTCAGTACATTGGTGTTTTCAGTGTCATTTGTCACCATGCAACCTGCCCCATTCAGAGGACAGCCCCTGTTTTCTGTTGTCTAACTTTTGCTGCTGACGTACCTGTAGAAGCCCTTCTTGTTCCATTCATGTTCCTTGCCAGACTAAACCTCAGATGGGCTTTGGCTTTTCTAGAAATATCCCTGCATGCTCAGAGGAGTGTCTCTATACTCCTGGGTGTCCTGACACCAGTTCCATCTCTTACGCTTCCCTTTTACTTTTGAGTTTAATCAGGAGCTCCTAGTTCATTCATGCAGGCCTGCTAGTACCTTTGTTTGGTTTTGTGTTCATTGGGATGAACCATTGTTGAGCTTGGAGGTAGCAATCCTTGAATATCAACCAGTTCTCTGGACTGCTCTTCTCTCCAGAACCATCTGCGTGGGATTCTTCAAAACAGAACCCTGAACAAAGTCTGTTCTCCTGCCAGGGTTGTGCTCCTGCCCTTTGCCTTGCCTCCCTCCTTTCAGGGTCCTGAACTCCACCAACCCATGGTCACTGCAGCCCAGGCTGCCCCAGCCTTTGCATTCCTGACCAGCTCTTCCTTGTTTGCAAGGATGAGGTACAGCAGAGCATGTCTCCTTGTTGGCTCTCAATCACCTGTGTTAGGAATTTGTCATCAATACACTCCCTAAACCTCCCTGATGGCTTGTGCCCTGCTTTGTTGCACTCGTAGGAGATATTGGGGTGGTTGAAATTGCCTGTGAGGGTCAGCACCTGTACATGTGAGGCTTCTCCAACACTATATGATGGAGGAAATTCATGGACAGTTTTCCCACCTCTAGATTGTTATAATATGGTTTCCACTCATTTTTTTATATACATCAAGCAAGAGATTTTTGTCACTGTTTTATCCATGGCTACTCTGGAATCAACTAAAGCTCTGTTGATCAAAAATAGCAAAACTATAGTTCCAGGGATCTGCCTGAAAGAACATTCAGGAAAATTGTGCCTCTCTGTGGTACTCTAAAGGTACAACAGAATTTAAAGTTCTTTGCTTTGGACTTAACTGTGATTCTCATGTTATTTACCCCTTGGGTGCATAGGAAACACTCTTGTGAATAACTGCACAGAAATGAGAAGAAAGATTTCTCAGTTTGAACTCCACATCTCTCACATCTATTAAGGGAAATGATACTTGAATATCTCGTGAGATGTTTACAAACTCACCAGTTAGGTTTTGGACAATGCTATGAATTGCTGGTAATTCATTCTGACATTAGATAATGAGATCTTGTAATTTTACGTTTACATTTTGAATATACTAAAAAAATCTTTGTATTTTCATGGTTTAATTCCCTTCCCTTCCCCAGAAGCAGAGCATTTTTTCTACTACTTTTCTCCTAAAAATTTAAAACTTGTTTTCCTTTTATTGTTTCTATATCAGATTAGTTGCTTGAGCAATATTTCTTACAAATAAACATCTGGAAATACTGTTTATAACTGTTTGTGGTATCATATTTGGTTTATTCTCTCAGATATGAACTCTATGCACAGAAAGCAGGTTGCAGGCTGAATTTCACAGTTACTTGCATCTTACTCCAGACCAGTCTTTTTCTAAGGTCCTATTATGACCTATTCTTCAAGGGACTAGTAACACACAATTGGTTTATCCATAGACTAACAGCCCTTCTTAAAGGAAGACAGCAGTTTGCGACCTCTGAAGGAGAAAATAGAAGCCCAGAGCAGAAGACTGACTTAGAGATTTGTGTCGGAAAATGATAGGTAGAGGAAGCTAATGATTTATGATGGGTGTAACCAAAACAGAGATTTTATATATATATTTTTATATATATATATATATACACACATATATATATATATATACACATAAATGCAACAGAATAAAGGTTTTTTCACACTGGAAGGTTGATTTGGTTAATGTCAACTAGACAGAAAATAGAGAAAAGCATTTTCTGTGAAAGCTGCTTCAACACAAACCATGATAGCTTTATCTACTTGTTTTTTTTTAAAAAAAAAGAAAGTGTCTTTAGATTTCCCTGCATTAAATACTTACAATGTCTCATCTTACCAGAATAAACACTGGGTGGATTGTTTTAGCATTTTTTGCTAAAGCTGGTAACCATCACAATTTGATGTTCTGAAACATTAAATGTCATTTCTTGAACTTAAACAATTATCATCATGAAAGCATTTTCACAGTTATCAACATTGCAAGATTTTCTGTGTTGTGTTGTCTGAATGACAAAATCTCATTTTGTATGTTACGTTACTTCCATAACTCAAATATCTACTGCTGCTTGTAGCGACACAAATTCTGCAGCTGTTCCTTGACCTTTTTCAGAAAATCTTTGTTGATAATTTTAAACCACGGAATGAATGATACACATGATAAAATTCCAGACAGTGAGGGAAAGAAAACTGTTATCTGCTATTAATATACGTATCATAGGAAAAAGACAACAAATAAAGACATATGCAGATTTGTAGATTATAAACCTGCAAATTACCTGTTTGACAGGTGGAGCAAAAACATATGGCAATTCTTCATTATAGGCATTCTTAAATTATGGTGCTTCAAATGCTTCAGATATTTGGCCAGTATAAGAACGGTTAATTCTTTCATTCTCAACTAAAGAATTATAAAAAAATACAAATATTCTGTATTGTATACAATATTAGCTTGCTGTATCCCTCTGCTTTATGTTAACAAAATACATTATCCTCATTGCTAGTGAAGTAAGAAGACTGTTTCCAGCACTGTACCAGGGCAAAATTATTTTTTTTTTTGTCTCCACCTGCTTCCTTTTCATTTGTTATAAGGTAAAGTTTGGAAGTTGCACAATTTCCTCGGCTTCACTTAACATAAAAGGCTGTTGTTAGACAGTGAATGCCCTGGTTTGTTAGGGTTTTTTTGCCATATATAGTATAGCAGTTTGTTTGTTTGTTTTCTATGAAGTAACTCTTTTAAATGTTCATGGTTCACAGTACCATTCTGTGGTGGGTTAACCTTTGTTGGTTGCCAGATGCCCACCAGGCTGCTCTATCACTCCCCTTCCTCAAAAGGACAGGGGGAGAAAATATGATGTAAAATCTTGTGGGCTGAGATAAGGACAGGGAGATCACTCACTAGTTACCGTCATGGGCAAAACAGACTCAACTTGTGGAAATCAATTCAATTTATTGTTACTCAAATTAGAGTAGGATAATGAGAAATAAGAACAAAGCTAAAACAACACCTTTCTCCCACCCTTCCCTTCTTCCCAGGCTCAACTTTGCTCCTGACTTCTCTACCTCCTCCCGGCAAGCGGCGCAGAGAGGACAGGGAATGGGGGTCATGACTGGTCCATAATGCTTTATCTCTGCCACTCCTTCCTCCTCACGCTCTTCCCCTGCTCCAGCGTCGGGTACCTCCCACAGGTTGCAGTTCTTCACAAACTGCTCCAACATGGGTCCTTCCCATGGGGTGCAGTCCTTCAGGAGAGGACTGCTCCAGAGTGAGCCCCCCGCAGGGTTACAAATCCTCCCAGGAGACTGTTCCAGTGTGGGCTCTTCATGGGGCCACAGTTTCCTTTGGGGCACATCCACCTGCTCTGTCATGGAGTCCTCCATGGGCTGCAGGTGGATGTCTGCTCCACTGTGGACCTCCATGGGCTACAGGGAGACAACCTGCATCACCATGGTCTTCTCCACAGGCTACAGGGGAATCTTCACTCAGGTGCCTGGAGCACCTCCTCCCACTCCTCCTTTACTGACGTTGGTGTCTGCATAGTTTTTTCTCTCACTTATTGTCACTCCTCTCCCTCAGCTGCTGTTGTGCAACATTTTTTACCCTTTCTTAACTGTTATCACAGAGGCACTGTCAACGTCACTATGTTTCTCAGCTTTGGCCTATGGCGGGTCTGTCTTGGAGCCACCTGGAACTGGCTCTGTCTGACATGGGGGCAGCTCCTGATCAGTTCTCACAGAAGCCACCCCTACAGTCCCTCCCTGCTACCAAAACCTTGCCACGTAAACGAAATACACACTCACAATGCAAACTGAAGGTGATACTTGCAGGAACATCCACTGAGACTTAAGTCACTAATATCACTCCTGTGTTTCTGTTCCCTTCAGGATGTAGCTACTCATCAGGTTAGGCTGACATCAGTTACTGACCTCTCTGCTTTTTTTCTGGAACAGACTGCTTACTCTCAGTAGAATGAAAAAGGGCAAACTTCTATGCTGCATGTAAGGATACCATTTTTGGCTAACTACTGAATGGAAGAACAGAAGCAGGGAAAAGTTGATTAAAAGTCCTCAGCCCCTTCATAGGACTGCAGTCATCTTAAGAACAATGTTTTCTTTTTTCAGCTCTGACAGTGAGCTTAGTTTTATGAGGGAAGGATGATCATTATTTTTTTCATTGTTGTTTTATAGACTGGTTGATTTTTCCCTGCTTATACCTGTTACTATTTCATAGAATCATAGAATGCTTTGGGTTGGAAGGGACCTTAAAGATCATCTAGTTCCAATCCCCCTGCCACGGGCAGGGACACCTTCCACTAGACCAGGTTGCTCAAAGCCCCATCCATCCTGGCCTTGAACACTGCCAGGGAGGGACCATTCACAACATCTTTGGGCAACCTGTTCCAGTGTCTCACCACCCTCACAGGAAAGAATTTTTTCTTAATATCCAATCTAAATCTACCCTCTTTCAATTTAAAACCATTACCCCTTGTCCTATCACTACAAGTGCTTGCAAAATTCCCTCTCCAGCTTTTCTGTAGGTCCCCAACATCTTTCTGGGCTGCAAGCACACATTGCCAGCTTATGCTGAGCTTCGCATCAGCCATCACCCCAAGTCCTGCTCCTCAGGGCTGCTCTCAATCCATTCTCTGCCCAGCTTGTATTTGTGCTTGAGATTGCCCTGACCCATGTGCAGGGCCTATTTGTTCATAAGGGTCTTGGCAAGTCGTACTTTTTTAGGCTATCTGGAGCATTGTAGTCTCCTCTCTGGGGAAGTAAAAAAAAAAAAATGCCTTTAGAGCAAAAAGGCACAAAAAGTTTCAGGGTTTTCCTAGCACATCTCCTTGGAAAGTAGTAAAATGGATTGATGGGTTTTACTACAAAAATGGCTTTTTGAAAAAGAAGAAAATGAAACTCTTAGAACATTATATATTTAACGTTAATTTAAATACAATAGTTTAAAGTTCCTTTTGTTTTCTTTAGAAATAATCTTTGATTTGAGTCTTACTCTAATATGCCTTTGCTGCTAACTCTTCTGTATGATCTTTTAATCTCAGCTCTTTATTATTTAGTGGGATGACGTTATTAATGAAATACATTTCACCTCCTTCATAATATCAGAAGCTTAACTAAATTGCTGTAAAACCTTTCGTCTTTAAGATCTGTGTTATCAAAGAGACATAGCATTGAGTGCTCAAATACCACTAAAAATCAGTGTGGAAATGAATTCCAAATATAACAAATCTTGAAAAAAACCCTCCTATTAATAGAAAGTACAAATCCCTCTATTAGGAGAAAGAAAAAGACTAGAACATTTGTATCTTTTATTACTCTTCAAACTTATGCTTATCTGGGAGTGACAATCATAATTTTCTCAAAGTAACATTGGAGAATGTTTTTCTAAGACATACAAAACATATTCAAAAGACTAGATTAGACAGTAAGAACCAGAGTTGGGAGTCTGGAATATTAATTTTTGTCTGATCAGCTGAATGGGAAGGTACTGTGCATTGCCACTGTAAAAATGATGTTACTGAGAAAAAGAATTCTAAATGATCTCATATATTGCCTCATAGCATTGGTACATCTGGTGAATATACAGGTTGAAACAAGACCTATGCTGTGAGTTTAAATGCCTTAGGGGTTAAGTGATGTTTACCTGTGATTTTATGGATCACAGCTTCAAAGTTGGGAAATCCATTTATATTCTGTTTTGGAACTAATCTTAAACCTCATGAGTCACAGTCATTTACATACGTTTGTAAGGAAGCCAACAGATGTCAATCGACCTGTTACAGTTGGTCCAGAGGAGGGCCATGAAAATTATCAGAGGGCTGGAACACCTCTCCTATGAAGAAAGGCTGGAGAATTGTTGTTGTTCAGCCTGGAGAAGAGAAGGCTCCAGGGAGATATTATTGCGACCTTTCATCATATAAAGGGGGATTATAAGAAAGATGGAGAAAGACCTTTTACCAGGGCCTGTAGTCAGAGGACAAAGGGTAACAGTTTTAAACTGAAAGAGTGTAGATTTAGACTGGATATAAGGAAGAAATTTTTTACAATGAGGGTGGTGAGGACAGGTTGCCCAGAGAAGTTGTGAATGCCCTGTCACTGGGAGTGTTCAAGGTTAGGTTGGATGGGGTTTTGAAAACTTGATCTAGTGAAAGATGTTCCTGCCCATGGCAGAGAGTGTTGGACTAGATGATCTTTAAAGGTCCCTTCCAACCCAAACCGTTCTGTGATTCTATGACTCCATGCTTCTATGGTTAGTACTTATAAAGTACTTATATATATACATTTTAAATATTTTATGCTTAATTCAATACTTATTAGTGTCTTTAAAAAAAAACCAACCACAAACCAAACCTTCTTTATTGGCTTTTGGAAACTTCAATTTCTTAGCATTTTGATCTCTGGTATACAAATTTGTTTAGAGATGTTTAGAGATATTTCAAAATTTTTTTCTCCTTTTTGTTTACAGATGGCCTTGTTGCCATTCTGAATTTTGGCAGCCTAAGAAAACAAATGTGATCTTAGGTTAGCTATGTCCAACTTCCAAATATGGATATACAGTTCTTTTTAACCACATAGCCATATGTTTCTATAGCCCTTAAGTTGTAATCTACTGCATCTTCTCTCACCTTTCTCTAAAAACTAGCATTCCTTTCGTTCATTCTTCATGCTACTATACCAAATGCTTTCTAGCTAGGGAGTTGCGTTCAGCACATTGTTCTCAGTACAGTCACAGAATTACAGAATCACAGAATGGTTAGGGTTGAAAGGGACTTCTGGAGATCATCTAGTCCAACCCCCTGCCAAAGTAAGTTCCCCTAGAGCTTGTTGCACAGGGTCGTGTCCAGGTGGGTTTTGAATATCTCCAGAGAAGGAGACTCCACAGCCCCCCTGGGCAGCCTGTTCCAGTGCTCTGTCACCCTCAAAGTAAAGAAGTTTTTCCTCATATTCAGATGGAACTTCCCATGTTTCAGTTTGTGCCTGTTGCCCCTTGTGCTGTTGCTGGGCACCACTGAGAAGAGTCTGGCCCCATCCTCTTGACACCTGCCCCTAACGTATTTGTAAGCATTGATAAGATCCCCCCTCAGTCTTCTCTTCTCCAAGCTGAACAGACCCAGCTCCCTCAGCCTCTCCTCGTAAGAGAGATGCTCCAGTCCTCTGATCATCTTTGTAGCCCTCTGCTGGATTCTCTCCAGTAGTTCTTTGCCTTTCTTGAACTGGGGCACCCAGAACTGGACACAGTACTCCAGCTGTGGTCTCACTAGGGCAGTGTAGAGGGGGAGGATAACTTCCCTTGACCTGCTGGCCACACTCTTCCTGTGGTATCCCAGGATACCATTGGCCTTCCTGGTCACCTGGGCACATTGCTGGCTCATGGTGAACTTGTTGTCTACCAGGACTCCCAGGTCCTTCTCTGCAGAGTTGCTTTCCAGCTGGTCAACCCCAAACCTGTACTCTTGCATGGGGTTATTCCTCCCTAGGTGCAGGACCCTACACTTGCCTTTGTTGAACTTCAGTAGGTTCCTCTCTGTCCGACTCCCTAGCCTGTCCAGTAGTCAGGTCTCACTGAATGGCAGCACAGCCTTCTGGTGTATCAGCCACTCATCCTAGTTTTGTGTCATCAGCAAACTTGCTGAGGGTACACTCAATCCCTCAGTCATCCCCATCTTTTTCACAAGTGCAGTAAGGAAGACATGGAGGGACAGTTTTATGAAAGACCAAAACTTTATGTAGATCACTGTCATCTAACTTTAGCCAACAGAAGGTTAATTGCCATAGTTGGTAGTCTTTTTATTTTAAACTCTCTCCAGTTAATGAGAGATAATAGTTTCAATAGAGGTGCAAATCCTAATGTATGGATTAATTATTTATCATAAGAGGAATGTCCAAAATTGGCAAGATTAATTTATCTCCAAATACCTTATCTGTAGAAAAGCACTAGCTGTGAATGTAATAAGTGATCATTTTTGAACAGATGCCTAATTTTTAATTGATTTAATTTTCACAGAATCACAGAATGGTTGAGGTTGGAAGGGACCTCTTGTCCAATTCCCCTGCTCAAGCAAGGCCACCTAGAGGCAGTTTCCCAGACGATCTTTGAATATCTTTAAAGATGGTGACTCCACAACCTCTCTGGACAACCAGTGCTAGTGCTCAGTCACCCTCACAGTAAAAAACTGTTTCCTGATGTTCAGACGAAGCCTCTTGTGTTTCAGTTTGTGCCCACTGTCTTTGGTCCTGTCCTGTCAGTGAAAAGAGCCTCCATCCTCTTTGCACCACCCCTTCAGGTATTTTTATACATTGATAAGATCCTCTATGAGCCTTCTCTTCTCTAGGCTGAACAGTCCCAGATGTCTCAGTCTCTCCTCATAGGAGAGACACTTGTGTCCCTTAATATTTTTCTCAGCCCTTCTTTGGACTCTCTCCAGTATGGCCCTCTTGTGCTGGGGAGTACTGGACACCACATCCAGATGTGTCTTATCACGGCTGAGCAGAGGGTAATGATCACCTTCCTCGACCTGATGGCAATACTTTTTCTAATGCAGCTGAGGATACTATTCACCTTCTTCACAGCAAAGGCACTTTGCTGTCTCATGTTCAACCTGATGTCCACCAGGACTACCAGGTACACTTGTGCAAAGCCGCTTTCCAGCTGGGTGGCCCCTAGCATATATAGGTGCATGGGGTTGTTCCTCCCCAAGGGCTGGACTTTACACTTCCCCTTGTTGAACTTCACGAGGTTCCTGTTGGTCCATTTCTCCAGCCTGTTGAAGTCCCTCTGGATGGCAGCATGACCCTCTGACATATTGGCCACTGCTCCCAGTTTGGTGTTGTGGCAAACTTGATGAGGGTATACTCTGCCCCATCATCCAGAGATCACCAATGAAGATGTTAAATAGGACTTGTCCCAGTATTGACATGGATGCACCACTAGTTACTGACCTCCAACTAGACTTTTCTGCTGATCACCACCCTCCGGGCCCAGACTTTCATTCAGTTTTCAGTCCACCTCACTGTCTTTTCACCCAGTCCATACATCAACAGCTTGTCTACAAATATCTTACAGGAGGCAATGTCAAAGGCCTACATGAAGTCCAGGTAGACAATATCCACTGCTCTCTTCTCATCTACCAGGCTAGTCATTTCATCATAGAAGTTTATCAAAGTTAGTCAAGCATGACTTCCCCTTGGTGAAGCCATGCTGACTGCTCCTGATGATTTTCTTGTCCTTAGTATTCCTGGAAATGGATTCCAGGATAGCTCCATGGTAGTATTAATGTTAAATAAAATTATAAGTCAGTATAAATAATTTAAATATAGTTATACCTCAGTCTTATAATAAATGATGGTTTCAATATATTTTCATGCTGAAACTATTCTTCTATAATCGAATATATCATAACACAATTATTTTGGTAGAGGAACTTGTGATTCTATGGAAAAGTATGGGAGTAAAACCTATCAATCAGACAGCAGCATTTCATTAGCTTATACCATCAGATATAAATGCACATCATTTACTTACTGGGAATTAGTCAGATATCCTCAGCACAAAAGCAATTAACCATCCTGAGGGCATGTGAGGACATACAGATATATACAGGATGTATTTTCTTCTCCTTGCCTAGTTTCATTACCACCAGTGAATAAGACAACCAGAGAACCCCTTTCCATTGATGAGCAAAGAGTGGGCATGACATTATTAGCAGTCTATAGGTGTTTTTTTTCCTGGAGGTAACAGTGAAAACTGATGAAAGTAGGTATCTTGTGGATATGTTTCAGTGAGGTGGATTTCTTGCTGTTGCTAGTATGTTTGCATCATTCATACTTGATATGTATGTTTTTTGCAAGATAATGGTTGAAGAAATAGATTTCGTTGTAGATCAATAATAGATTTACTGGCACTTGAGAGGTGGCCGGAATTTCCAAGTCCAACCTTTCTCTCTCGATATCCTCTAGGTACAAATACCCTTCCTACACTGTGTTAAAGTTAGTTACTAATCAGTCATTTCCTTCAGTGTCTAGATAAAAAATTTCGTCTTTTTTTTCTAGTAGCTTAATAAAAATGAGTGAAATTAATTTAATTTTATGTACAACCACTAGTCATTTTTAGAGGTATCATGAGATAGCATTTGCAAAGGTTAAGATGTTTAATGTGAGAAAAGACGGCAAAATCCAATCTGAAATAATTACTTAGAGGTAAAAATAGCCCAAACCCCACAACACAATATTCTGTTTAAGAATATAAAAGCTATATAATAATTTGTATTGTTGGGAACATGATAATCATACTGACTTAAGTAAAAGCCAATGTGTTTGCTTAATGTATTTGCACTCCTTTACTTCCCTTTGTGAATGCTATATTGATAGTTGAATTACATTGTGTAATTATTATTTATTTTTGCTTCTTGTAGAAGGCTTTATTTACAAGATAACTTTTTTTGTAGAATACTTCTTTTTATTGGGGCCACATAGGTTGATAAAATGTTGAGACTATTCCTCTGATTAATTAATCTCAGAAACTCTTATTGTGAAGGCAAGCCAACACTATATAGGTCATACTTCTATGCAAACAGAAAACTATAACATGAAAAATAAAAATATAATCTCTTCATGATGTTATTTTAATGTGCTATCATTCCATTTTAAGACTTTCCAATAGTATTTGTTCTCAGGATAGGGTAGGATTATACATTTGTTTTCAATTATTGTGTCCCCAAAATAAATAATTCTAAATGACCTGTATAAATAACTGATTGCAAGGTTAGCTTCTATGGAAAATTAAGTGACATTTAGCATTAGTATTGGAGTTAAAAAAAAAACAAACCAGAACAAAACAAACCCCCTTTTTGAAGAACTGCATGCAAGAAATTACATGATGTGTTTACCAATGACTCTGCAAAGCAGAATTCATCTACCGTCTGTAAGATTGAGATTACTGGCAACCATTGACATATAGTACTCTGGGATAACCCCGTCTGGTCATCAGCTGCCTTCCCCAAAGAGCACAGTTATCCTGAAGATCCTGTATCTGACAGGTTTGTGTGGATCTTTTCGCTGCTTTACAGCATCTCAGATGGTACTACCTAAATATATTTATGTGAGTGAATTCCATTTTAGATGTCCACAGTGTAAATGCCTAGTCTCACTTCATAGTCAAAGAAGAGAAATAGGTACTTCTAAGCTGCGGTTGATCTACTGTGTGTTACCTACCTTTTGATGAAATAGATTACACTGTAGACACGTTTTTTCACTGGTTATGAAGAAGCCTACATCAAATACAGATGCTTGCAGGGTAGATGTCTACAGTTAAGTATGATGAATCCTATTGCCAACAAATGAACTCAACTTTCCAGTTCAGCTAGTGAGTATTTATCTTCTGGAATTGTCTTACAGCTTTGTGTGCCACCTGCTTTTTTCTATAATGTTCTATAAATCTCCAAGTTTTCTTTCTCCTTTTTTTCCCCCTCTCCCCCTTTTCTCATCTTCTATGATACTCAAAGATTGAATTAAATTTGAAAGGATAGAAGTACTTAGTATTTAGGCTGTTACATTTTGGATTGCATTTTGTTTAGGTAATAGGTGTCTACCAAAGAGCCAGTTAAACTATTGTTATGTTACACAGCAGTTCTTGGATATTTTCAATCATTGAATAATATGCAACGTGCAGCAAAATAGTATGTAATAATGTTGCGTTCTCGGCAGGATGTTTTAATTCAAATTTGTTCCTTACTATTAATATTATCTAAGATATAGCTCATTTAAGCTATATCTTAGCTTAATTTTAAGTACTTTTCTGAGGAGAAAAGATTCATAATGTCTTTAGAAACATCGTCGTTATTTTACTGCTATAATGTCAAATTTTATGGAGTGAAAAAACTATACATCTGAAATATTTTTAGAGTTACATTTGCATTGGAAGCTTTAGGACAACAGATGCACACATGGAAATATATACAACTTCAAATCTTTACACTTCCCCTTCAGAAGCAGTTCTAAAGCACATATACTTGCTTCTTTACACACCATTCTGCTTTGTATGTTTTGAAATTTTAAAAAGTTGAGTACTTCACCTGGAACACTGCTAGAACAGGAACTAGACACAGTCATATTGAACAATTGTCTGGAAAGAGTGCTCTATGGAAGATGTCCTCTCTCTGAAGAGTTGTGGGAAGTTCTCAAGTTAGCCATTAACTACTCAACAAAATTTTGTCCCATGTTACTTCTGAGATGGATAACAGATTCAATGTTGCCCAAGGAGTGGGTTCCAAAGAATATATTCCAAGGCACAGAAAGAAGGTACATCTACTGAAATTTGTTAGAAATCAGACCTCTTCTCCCATTTCTTCTTTTGGAAAAGTCCTTGCAAAATTATTAGAGACTGAAGTACACCATCATAATTTTCAGAAAGTTAATTTTCAAATAATATTTTTTACAGCTTGGATAATGATCATTAGTATTACTGGTTTTTTTTGTTTATTTGCTTCTGAGTTTATAAATTTAATTCAGCAATTTTAAGTTGTTTATTGCTTCTGGGTTTATAAACAGCAAAAGCAGAACAGGATGTAGAGAGACTATTACCTTCATTTTAGCTACTTCAATATTTATTTTTGTGAATAAGGAGTGCACAGCTCAGCATATTTTATTTTAAATAAATTTGTTGTTTATATATATGTGAGTATATGGAGGAAGAGGAAAGAAAAGATTCCTTTTTCCTGACAGTAGTGTCTAGGGACATGTTTAATAATACCCTCTGACGCAAAATTCAAAATATGATTAGTCTGTATCAGGATAAATACAGTAATCTGCTACCTGCTGGATATATCACAAAAACTACTATAAATGTACAAAATTTCAAGGACTGCTGCATAGCTCTTCCTGAAAAAGAAGAGAATAGTAATTATTATATTGCTTAATTTTAAATACAGATATTCTTCTCAGTTCTGAAGCCATACAGATATATATCTGATATCATTAGTTGACTTATAATGTGTGAACTGATAGATCATTACTATGGTGGCAAACTGTCTCAACTGAAATTCTGCATCTTTGAAATTTCCCTCCTGTGCCTGCCTTCCATAACCCACTTTTGATAGTATCACTCTCTTATCTGGATTCATGTAGTTCAGGCAAATTATTGGTGAAATATTTTTGTTCATAATATTGTTCCCTGAAAGTATACCTGATCATTAGAAAATATTTTGTGGCCCTTCCACATTTTTTTTTCAGTTTTAAGTGAGATTGTGGGACGGAGCATAAATACAATAATTACATAAATACATTTTATCATAGAACCATAGAATTACAGAATGGTTTGTGGTGGAAGGGACCTTAAAGGTCATCTAGTTCCAACCCCCCTGCCACGGGCAGGGGCACCTTTCCACTAGACCAGGTTGCTCAGAGCCCCATCCAGCCCGGCCTTAAACACTGCCAGGGAGGGGGCAGCCACAACAACTCTGGGCAACATGTACCAGTGTCTCACTACCCTCACAGTATAGAATTTCTTCATAATATCTAATCTAAATCTACCTTCTTGCAGTTTAAAACCATTCCCTCTCATCCTATCACTACATGCCCTTGTAAAAAGTCCCTCTCCAGCTTTCCTGTAGGCCCTCTTCAGGTACTGGAAGGCTGCTAGAAGTTCTCCACAGAGCCACCTTTCTCCAGGCTGAACAGCCCCAACTCTCTCAGCCTTTCGTCATAGGAGAGGTGCTCCAGCCCTCTGATCATCTTCGTGGCCCTCCTCTGGACTCACTCACAGAATCACAGAATCACAGAATCAACCAGGTTGGAAGAGACCTCAGGGATCATTGAGTCCAACCATTGCCCTGACACCATCATGTCAACTAGACCATGGCACTAAGTGCCATGTCCAGTCTTTTCTTAAACACATCCAGAGATGGTGACTCCACCACCTCCCTGGGCAGCCCCTTCCAATGTCTAATGACCCTTTCTGAAAAGAAATTCTTCCTAATGTCCAACCTGAACCTCCCGTGGCGAAGCTTGAGGCTATGTCCTCTTGTCCTATCGCTGGTTGCCTGGGAGAAGAGGCCGACTCCCACTTCACTACAACCTCCCTTCAGGTAGTTGTAGACTGCAATAAGGTCACCTCTGAGCCTCCTCTTCTCCAGGCTAAACAACCCCAGCTCCCTCAGCCGTTCCTCGTAGGTCAGACCCTTCACCAGCTTGGTCACCCTCCTCTGGACTCACTCCAACACCTCAACATCTTTCTTGAAGTGCGGGGCCCAGAACTGGACACAGTATTCAAGGTGCGGCCTCACCAGTGCCGAGTATAGAGGGACGATCACTTCCCTAGACCGGCTGGCTACACTATTCCTACTAGAGGCCAGGAGGCCATTGGCCTTCTTGGCCACCTGGGCACACTGCTGGCTCATGTTTAGCCGGCTGTCGATCAGCAATCCCAGGTCTCTTTCAGCCGGGCCGCTTTCTAACCACTCTTTCCCCAGCCTGTAGCGCTGCTTTGGGTTGTTGTGGCTGACGTGTAAGACCCAGCACTTGTTCTTGTTGGACCTCATGCCGTTGGTCTCAGCCCATCTATCTAACCTGTCCCGATCCCTCTGTAGGGCCTTCCTACCCTCCAGCAGATCAACACTGCCACCCAGCTTGGTGTCATCTGCAAATTTACTGAGGGTGCACTCAATCCCTACATCTAGATCATCTATAAATATATTGAACAGCACCGGCCCCAGAACTGAGCCCTGGGGAACACCGCTAGTGACCGGCCGCCAGTTGGACTTTGCCCCATTCACCACCACTCTCTGGGCTCGGCCATCCAGCCAGTTTTTAACCCATTGAAGAGTCCACCCATCCAAACCCCGGGCAGACAGTTTGTCTAGGAGGATGCTGTGGGAGACAGTGTCGAATGCCTTACTGAAGTCTAGATAGACTACATCCACAGCCCTGCCCTCATCTACTAAGCAGGTCACTTGGTCATAGAAGGAGACCAGGCTGGTCAAGCAGGACCTGCCTTTTATGAATCCATGTTGGCTGGCCCCGATGCCCCAATTGTCCTGCATGTGCCGTGTAATGGTACTCAGGATGATCTGTTCCATCACCTTGCCTGGCACTGAGGTCAGGCTGACAGGCCTATAGTTCCCTGGATCATCCTTCCGGCCCAAACTGTGCTGATTTATTACTCTAACAGCTCCATGTCCAGACCACTGTTTATACATGACCACTGTTTATATGGATCAAGAAAAACAATGGATCATATCTCAATTATATTATTGGTGCTAATAGACTTTACTTGAGTTTATAGATCAATAAAGAATACCTGTCCGTGTGCTTCTCATTACTGTGCATATACTAACCAGATCAATAACACAATTTAGTAATGCTAAACTGGTTTTAAAATATGTAGAATATAGCAATAAATCAGCACAGTTTTCCCTGAAGTGTTTATTCTTACAAACAATAACAGACTAAAACGTAGAATTACCTTGAGGTTTTACTCTGTTAGACTGATTCAAGGATGCCACCTACTTTTCGTCTGCCATTTACAGCTTTTTCAGAAAAACAAAAAAAAGATAAAATGTTAGATGACTGGTAAGAGAGGAATTTTTGGCAGTTTTGTTACAAAGTTTTATTTACTCATTTTACCTAGATCTCAGTTTTTATTTTGAAAGGTTCCAGCATGCTCAAGTGTAAATGCTGGTATCATCAAAACATCTTTTCAGTATTCTAAACGGAAAAATCAATATAATGAGCACTGCCAAATCCATCTGTCTTTGAGTCTGATGAAACTAAATCTGACATTGTAAAACAGGGACTCTGAAAATATCTCTTATCACTAAGAGTACTTATTTTCTTGCCATTCGAGCATATTTGCAAAGACTTCAAATACGTTTTATATTGTACATTGTGCACTTCGCATGTCAAAGATAAACAGCAGAGGATGAATTTCCAAAAAATATACACAGTTGTTTTTCACAGTGACAACACATAAATGCTTGTGCACTACATATGTAGTAAATGAGTTTACTCCCTCTTGCATGTTGGATATTGACAGTTCTGCATTTGCTATATGTTACTTTTGCTCCGTTTGTGCAAATTGCCTTAAAATTAGATGTCTTCAAGTGTCAATCGACAAGTATATTTGCCAAATAAATGTCAAGTTTACTTTGCTAAATCCAAATTTTGCACTGTAAATCAACTCAGGTTTGTATGTTAAACCTAAGTCGAAATGGGTTGTTTATTAGTAGGTTACATACAGTTGCTTGCTTATCCTTTAATGATCTGGAATTATGAAATATTTAATTTGTACTATAATGTGTCTGGAGTAGTTATTGGTAGCTGTTTCTAACCCTCTTACAGAATCACAGAATGCATAATAACTCTCTTCCAGCAGAGTTATTCATGTTTTTTGCATATACATCTATTTTGTATTTCAGATTGCAAAAGAAAGAGAGATTACTTCAGAGCAGGCAATAACCTTCTAGATCACAACAGAATCATCAATAATTTTGGGATTCACCAGAGGCTTGTGGAAAGATTCAAGCCAAAGCCTATGATTGGAAAAAAAAAAAATTCTATTTTTTCATGTTCCACAGTATTCCCTAATGAGTGAGATATTTTTCATGGAGTTCTCTTACTTTTTATTTGTGAGCATTGTTAAAAATAATGAAAGAGATCTTACATTTCTCCAGTGAAATGAAGAAAATATTTTGAGCCTTTAAGATATACATTTTTTTTCTGATCAGTCCCAATTACAGAATCACAGAATAGTTAGGGTTGAAAGGGACTTCTGGAGATCATCTAGTCCAACCCCCTGCCAAAGTAGGTTCCCCTAGAGCTTGTTGCACAGGGTCATGTCCAGGTGGGTTTTGAATATCTCCAGAGAAGGAGGCTCCACAGCCCCCCTGGGCAGCCTGTTCCAGTGCTCTGTCACCCTCAAAGTAAAGAAGTTTTTCCTCATATTCAGATGGAACTTCCCATGTTTCAGTTTGTGCCTGTTGCCCCTTGTGCTGTTGCTGGGCACCACTGAGAAGAGTCTGGCCCCATCCTCTTGACACCTGCCCCTAACGTATTTGTAAGCATTGATAAGATCCCCCCTCAGTCTTCTCTTCTCCAAGCTGAACAGACCCAGCTCCCTCAGCCTCTCCTCGTAAGAGAGATGCTCCAGTCCTCTGATCATCTTTGTAGCCCTCTGCTGGATTCTCTCCAGTAGTTCTTTGCCTTTCTTGAACTGGGGCACCCAGAACTGGACACAGTACTCCAGCTGTGGTCTCACTAGGGCAGTGTAGAGGGGGAGGATAACTTCCCTTGACCTGCTGGCCACACTCTTCCTGTGGTACCCCAGGATACCATTGGCCTTCCTGGCCACCTGGGCACATTGCTGGCTCATGGTGAACTTGTTGTCTACCAGGACTCCCAGGTCCTTCTCTACAGAGCTGCTTTCCAGCAGGTCAACCCCCAGCCTGTATTGGTGCATGGGAATTAAAAAAAAATGTAAAGGAACTTACACTGTCCTGTCCTCTATCCTCTCCTCTCCTATGAAATCCACATAGCATGGGATACTGTTGATTGTGGTAAAGAAAAGCTGTTTTAGCTTTCTGACACTGCTTATTGAGACAAGTACTTCAACTACAAAAAGACAGATGCTTTGTACCAATTTGGTGGTACTCAGTTAATAGAAAATATCTGGATTGATATTAATTTAAAAAAAAAAACCAATTACTGTTCACTTACCAAGAAATACATGGTAATGAGATTAGATTTCTTCTTGTGTTTAATGGCAAACAGCATTAGGATTTAGGTGGATGAACTAATAACGCAATTTCTTTTACCATCTTGGATTTCTTGTTATTATGAATAGAAATTTAAGTTTTCTACGCTGTAGCACTTAAGTATTGCTATTTTTGCAAAATGTATTTTACTATTAATAGTGAAATATACTTTCAAGTTGAATTAAATATTAATATTATTTTCCACAAACTCTTGTGTTTTGTTGTAAAGCCTTTGTCCTTTTCTGATGTAACTGCACACCTAACTGCACATAATTTAGAAGTGGACTAAAAATAAAGACTTTTCTTTTTTTTTTTTTTTAATAGTGAATGAAATATCTGTCAGCCTTAAATCTAATTATGGATTTCAGTTTAAATTTTTGTGTCTAGGCTTATACATTTTTTGGCTAGAACAACACAAACTATCCAGAATATTTTTTTACACTAAGAAGATTAAGATTTATGTGTGGTTTTGTCTGCTTTACTCAGACAATTAGAACAAATCAGCTACTTGCTTACACAATCTTCCGTGTCCTCTCCATCTGGGCCCTCTTTACTCTTTGTACTTGGCTGTATTCCCTGGGCTATAACACACATACTTGCACATACATCCATACACACACACACATATTTGTATATGTGAATATACCAAATGGTCTGTTCCTCAGTGTACTTATGCTCTCATTTACATCTGTAAAGAAAAGTGTTTCTCCTCCCTTTGGAACAAATTACAATCCTTGGAACATACATCAGTTTCTCCAACTTTTCTGTACTGGCTTTTGTTCGTAGAAACATGTCCTTCTTCAAACAATTAACAGAATCCCAATGTAACAAAGTAACATGAGCTTTCAAGGATGTGATATTAATCCATCAGGATGGCATCCACAGCTTTAAACACAAACACTCTCAGTTCTCAGTTATAACGATAATTAAAAATAATTTGTTACAGCCATAAGTATTAAAAAATTCCTACGCATAATATTCTGTCATTTTTATCTGTACAAAAATTTGAGAAACTTCTATTATTTTCAGACAGAGTTATCATGATTAATACATGGGTGGAAAAGATATGCTTTATTTTCTTTTCTAATAAAATATTTGAATTTTGCTCTAAGTTAAAAATTTATTATATTCTTAAAATAAAGTTGAAATTTTTATCCTTCCGCATTAAATATGCATACTGTGTTTTAAATTACAGGATATAAATAATGCCCATGCTTCTCATAGTTGCATTTTACTCAGGTTCATGAAATAAGAAAATTACTTTTACATTTGATCCAGCTTTATCCTACTTGAGCCAGATTATAGATGTCAGGAGTAAATTGTGTTCTTCAGTCTGACTGCATTTACTCAGTGAAGTACAATTATTCAGTTGTTATTTGAAGGCAATTGAATTGCATGAAGTGCAATTAGTTATGTTGCCCTTTGAGTATATCTTCATCAAAATTCAATGCAATTATTCAGAACTATATTAAACATTTAATAACTACATAAATAAGTAAAATGATGGTGCTTTGAGGAGGTCAGCAGAGTGATGATACCTTAAAGTTATTATAATTTATATTTCATGAACAAAATCTGTTGGGTTAATTACAATAATTTATTGTAAATTATGCTAAAGTTACATGTAACTATTAATTGGAAAATCTCTTTTATTTACACTGCTGAAAAGCTTATTTACAGACTCATCTCTCAGGTACATTTCTTTATTTCTAATATATTTACGTATTTTATTTCCTAGGTTATTCAGATAAATTTTGAAGAATTTGATCTGGAGATTGGCTATGACACACTGACAATTGGTGATGGAGGAGAAGTGGGTGATCCTAAAACTGTGCTTCAAGTGTAAGTCTTTTGCATTTACAATTTGTATGTATCACTGTATATCATTAATGTGTTTTTTGATGAGAGTAAATAGTGATTAGCATCAGGAAAATCTCAAAAAATCCTAATCTTACTGAGATTCTAAAATTACTGACAGTGACAGTTTTAATACATTGTTATATGTTTACTGTTCTGAAGTCAGAAAGAGATGGACTACACATCAGAAAAGAAAAAGATAAACTAAAATCAGAAATTTTGAAAGATGTAGTCTGTACATTCATGTGTAGACACGTAAATTTTTAGGAATTATTGTGCTCCCTTTATAAGTGTGTTCCCAAATAAGAAGTGTATAATAACATAATTGAAAATAGATAAATGGATGACTTAATCATAAACTTTTACATTGTCCTAGCAAGCTTAATATGACAAAGGTGTGCTGTAGGATTTTCACCTTTAAGTGCTTGTTGACTATTGTAGATAACTCAAAAAATGAGTTAGTATAGTGAAGAAAATTACTACAGAGAGAATCTGAATAGGATATTACCTAAACCACATATGATTACAAATCAGACAGCATTGAGTATTAAATAAGATTTTTATCATCCATTAACATTATTCTAGAATGTGTGAGCCTGGATATCTATAGAGAGAGATATATACTTAACAACCATTGATTAACTTCAGAATCCATATTTTTCAGATACTTAACATGTGATGATAACTGGTCTAATAATAATAATAACAGTCTCAAGAAGACAAATTCAGAGTCTTATTACTTAATTTGTAAAATTTTGAAGACAGCAGTATAATCCAGTGATTCTGTTTATTCCCCAGTCATTTGAAAATATGAAGAATACTGTAATTAGGTATTACTTGTAGTCTGTCATTTTATGTAGCTCCAATTCCATTCTGAGTAAATAATTCAATGTTTTGTAGGAGAAATAAATGCCCCTTAAAGTAAGTTTTATTTTTGTTTTTCAAATCTGACTTAATTTTATGAAAAAAAAATAACAAAAATGTTGTTTATTGCTTAGAAAACATATTTTACCCATAGGAGATTGCCTGCTATTTAGAAAAGATTTTTGGAAAGGCCAAATGATATTTAGCTGTTATTTTTAAATAAACTGGCTTCTCAGTAAGTACCTTAAGTTATAATTAGTTCAAATGAGGTACAAACTTAAAACACAGATCAGAACAGAAGCAGATGCGATAAATATTTAGTACAAAATGTATTTAATCAAAATACAAAAGAATAGCAAAATTAGGATTCCTTAGAATGATATTCCCTGCAGTATATTTAATGGAAATGTATTAATACTTTTTTATACATTGTAACTTTCCATTATTCACCATAAGAACGATATGAAGAATTTGTTTGGTTTGAGTACCCTAAAACCAATGTTTACCTTTTTTTCTTCCCTAATTTAATCTCGTCAATAGTATTAATTGTAAAAATTTGAGCAGAAAATACATTTTTTTCAGGACTTGCAATTATTCATCATGAATTCCCCCTTATATTTATCCTTCACAGGACAGACTATCTGACCTTCTACTTTCAACTGGTTTTGTAATCGTTCTATCCCTTCTTATCAATGAGGAGACCAGGGTTTGACCAGTATTACAGGTGCTATTGCTTTAGGATAAAGCAAAGTTACTTCAGTGGATTGTAGATGTGCTAATTGTTACTAATAATAGTTTTGAGAAGTGGGGAAGTACTGCAATTTCTATTTTATAAACAGTACTAAGCCTTTAAAATATATTTCTGATAATGATGGAATTCATTTTCAGATATTCTGAGATTCCTAAACTATATTGAATATCCTCTCATGTGGAAAGAGCATTTATTAAGTATCAATTTACCAGGTCTTATTAACATTTAACTAAAATATTGTTTTTCATTGCTACCTGAATTACAGTAACACATTGAGTCACAGTACAGTGATATTTAAAATTTTGAGTAATGTAGTAAAGCACTCTGTCAAGATTTTATTTCGTTAAAGGTGTTAGTATTTTATAAAAGTATGTCTGATGACGAAACTTAAGTTGAGGAGAAATGATGTAATTACAGGTTTAAACTTGTCCTGAATATAAAGGAATTATGAATAATTTTCTTTAATAAAAGAGCTAATTAGAATTGTCAGGTGTTAACACATGATAAGAGAATCGGTTCCGTAAATAACTAGGTAAACAGTTTTAAAGAATTATTACTATGGAGATCCTGGAAAAGCAAAAAATCTCCAAATTACCTTGTGGGGTTTTAATATTAAATAACATTGTATAATTAGCCACACATTTATTATTTTTGTTTACCAGTGCAATGATCATTGGTTATTCTGTGGTCAGAAGTATCAATGTTGAAGTTATTAGGATTAAAATGTATAAAAAAAATTACATGGAAGATGGAACATAACAGAGTGCTGTAAAAAACTTGCAAATCTTTTCTCTTGTGAGCCATGCAGACTTTGTCTGAGGTACAATGCATAGCAAATAAATCAGCTATTGTATGATTTAATTTTTGGATTTTAAATTTTAAAATAATTACCTTTCTTCCAGCAAATTGCTGAAGAACATTGGTTTGAGTATGGCCGGTTTACATGAAAATGATGTGAAAACATTTATCTTCCAATTTATCAAAGTTAATTAGGAAACCTATCCAAGTGTTTAATCCACTAGTTTTACTGGGCACTGCTAGATACGAAGGTTAGACCCAAAAACTGAATTTAAGTGACATTTAGATAGAATTATGCTTCCTAAATTGAGAAGTACAGTCCTGATAATTCCTGCTCTTCTGATGCTAATCACAGAAGTAGCTAAACTCCAAAGCCGTTACAATACTTGTCATTAAGTTTCCTTGGGTGCCTATAATTCTGTGCCTATATACATGCAACCAGCAATAAGACAGACTGCTCCAGCCTAGTGAGCCTAACACCAAAGTGAACTTAAATCTACATAGAATACATTTTTTGTGTATTTGACAAGATGACTAATATGAAGGCACTCTACATGTTTTCTGATCAAACTAAGATCTTCACAGCACTAAGAGTGCTGTTAAGTTGTGTTATGAAAGGATAGAGGGGAAGAAGGAAAAGAAATGGGTCCATGTTCATCCATCAGTCAGCACTTTTTCAGGATGTTTGGAAGTCTGCTTTCAGCAGCTTGGTCTGACAGTTGCTGCCGGTGACTCTTAATGTAATACGCATCTGGGCACTGGTTCCTGTAACAAGCATGCGGAAAATCCAGTGCACAAGGCATGAAATTCATTCTTACTCTTTTAGTATTTTTGCTGTGCTGGGAGTACGTGTATCCAATCTCCCATATTACAGATCATCTTCAGGAGATGGAAAGGCGAGTGTTGCAATCTTCTGAACATCCTCTTAACCTAGTTTTCAGTGTACTCTCTCAGGGGGGAATGTATGTCACTAATATGTGGGAGGGGTAGTTCTGGAGTCCTAGAGGAAGAGGTGGAAAACACCCTACTGAGTGTTGTAACTGTTAAACTGTTTAATAAAAAAGGAGGTATCACAATCACATCTATCCCATCCATCCATTTCTGCTGTTGATAGTGTTCACTGCTCAGCTTTTGAAAGGGAAAGTGTAAGAACCTACTTCCAGGAGAGGAATCTCAGTAATGAATCCAGGGTAGAGGAAGTCACATAAACCCCAGGAGGAAAGAAAGTATAATCCGTAACTGCAGAATTTCACTATTATCTTAAATAGCTTCCTTCACATAATGCTGTTTTTTATGGATCTTATTGCTCTGAGGCCCCAAGGTCTTTCCAAATATTGTAAAGGGATCCCTAAGCACTTAAAAAAACCCAAGTGATATCTGTGTTCTGTTGATTGATTCTTATTTTCAAAAAATGTGTTTTCAAATGGTATTTTTCCCCATGTTCTATTTAATTGAAAAAAAAATTTCTGAAAACTGTATGCATTTAAAAAATATTTATAATTGACTTCAGAAAATAGAAATGATGAAATTTTGATGGCTGTTTATCATACGAATTATTCTCTCTGACACAACAAAGAGATTAATATTCCCAATGGCCTTAATATTCCCAAAATGTACTGTCTGTCACGACCAACAATTATAAAACTCTGTTAGCCATTACATCAGTGGTTTTTCTGAGGAACATCCTGTTAATCTATTAGTTTGGCAAAGACTGAACTCACTGAAGACACTTTCCCTTAGTGTGGGAATGAGCAGTTAGTACATTATTTTGGCCAGGCATTTACTTGTTCAAACCTGGCAAGAGTCTTTGTAGTAGCTCCATCTGTGAACACAGATGTGGGAAATAGACATGAATTTCTCTCACAGCAGAGTATTTCATACAGAACCAAGCTAAAAAAGACCAGAAGGGAGAACTAAAAGTAACTGCAAAATAGATTTAAAATAGTCCATTTGAAGTTTTAGCTAGCTTTAAAGAATGATTGGAACTGTATATATATTTAAGAATAACAACTACCTTTTAAATAAGCAATGCATGTATTCTAAAGTGAGTAATTGTATACCAGAGAAATACTTTTTTTTGGGAGAATCAATGTGCCTCATTATGGGCTTCTAGTGCCATTCGATATGCCTGTATGTATCTGAGTCATGCATGCAGGATTTCCAGATAAGGTTCAGGATTAGGGGAGATGCATGTCTTTCTGGATCAGCAACTGAAAGTGAGATGAAATATTTCAGTACAACACAAGTAATAGTTGCTTGTGTTCATAGACTGCTATCAAATCGCTGTCATTGGAACCTTGAGAGCTGTATTGGCTAACCAGTCAGTAGTTAGTTAATTTGGTGTGAGCTGAATATGATGAATTTAAAACCAAAAAACATTAAAAATACTTAATGGTTATTTAGTTTTCTTACAAAAAGAAAAAAATAATCTAATTATTTAATACTTAATGGCTTTACAGGTTTTTTTTCTATCTATAGGTTAACTGGGAGCTTTGTACCAGACTTAATTGTGAGCATGAGCAATCAGATGTGGTTGCACCTTCAAACAGATGAAAGTGTGGGCTCAATCGGTTTCAAGGTTAACTACAAAGGTAACAATACATTACTGGAAGCAAATTTAATGTTGTACCAAAAATTAAGCCTATATTATGAAAAGTTTTTCTTTCATTTTAGGGGCTGCCTTCTATTTTCAATGCTGTCAGTTTAAAAACAAGAAATGCAAGCTGATTTGAAAAAATAAAAAAAAAAATTTGTTCTCTTTAAAGGTTTTATGTCACATGAAACTGCACACTTTTTATTTGGTGTGTTCTTACAGCAGTTGACTTCTTTTGGCATATAGTTTTATAATTATTTTCTGTTATTTCATGTTGAAAAATATTAAAATGTAATAATCATGTGATTATTTGAAGCTAAATGCATAAAGTAAATGAATACTTCCTACATTATTTTGAAAATTAATTGTACCTACCACAAAAGAAAAAAAAAAAACACTACAAGCGAAGAATTCAAATTACTTGTGAGTTTTGGGCCAAGACAAAGAAAAACTTGCCTAATAATGTTGTTCTTTATGGTCTTAAAATGTGAGGGATCTATAATGCATAACATAAAACAGCTGTTTCTATTTGGTGCTTCTGGGAGAGCATAGTTTTCGTATAGCATGAACAGCAGAATCAACCAAAAACTTAATAACATATATATATTCACTTCTGTATTATTACAGAATTAGTTATATTTATTATTTTTATATTAGATTTAACATAGCTGCATGTATTTCTTGCAACAATTTTTTAAATTGCATGGTTTCTGCCTACCACCAAAACCAGATGATACAAAGTACGATTATTTATCAAAATTATTCATCAAAAGGGGAGAAAGGAAAGGCAAAAGTTAAACTAACAACCATGCGTCTTGGAAATGGAGTTGATGTTGTTGAGGATGGGCAGATGGAGTGGATAAGCATATTGGGAGTAAACCTGCACAATGTGACCTGCTGTTTTTTTCTGTCCATAACTTTCCTTTGGCTGTTCATGCATATTAAGCTCTATTGTGGTATGGCAAAAGTGCACTTGTGCCCTCTTGATATTCAGATCTAGTGGACTAAGATAGAAAGACCTTACTACTTTGTTGTATGGTAGTTATTAAGATACAAGATTTCCATGTTCCAGCTGTTGAAAGGGGCAAGAGAAATTATTAGTATAAACAGGTTTAAGAATATGTTAATATGACAAAACTTGAACCATAGCTGAGTGGAAGACTTTTACATCTCAATGCAAAATAATTTGCACAGCTGGAGTAGTTGTTTCCTTTATTTAGAGGATTCTTTTCTAGTAAAATTAATTTTACTTGCAATAATTTTAGTTTGCAGAACGCATAGGATTATTGCTTAGCATCTTACAGTGTACCACTATGTCTTGTTTTATTCATGAGTTACGTTTATTCTCAGAAGCTATAGTTCTGCAAGAATAAAATTAATTGACTATGAATACGTGGAAGGGAACAGAAAGTATGAACATTCACAATCTCATCTCCATATAATCAACTTTGTGATTGCACACCTAGATATTGAGTCTGTATTTCTCTCTTGCCCTACACTGGTACTTTATACTAGCTCGCTAAATAGAATTAGAATGCACCAGGCATTCAATGGATAAGCACTATGTGGTGGGTTTTTTTGGTTTTATTTTGGGGTTTTTTTTCAGTTTTATGTCAGTTGCCTTTGCTTTGATCCCTGAGAGGATGTATTCATTAGAGATGCCAGAAACCAGGCAATGTTCTCTTAAATAAAGTAGGAAGTAGGGGGAGGGGGAGGCAGGTTTAGAAGTTGCTTTTTTTTTTTTGTTTGGCTTTTCTTTGTGTTTGATTTCTTCCTATTAATGATCACAGAATCACAAAATCATCTTGGTTGGAAAGGACCTTTAAGATCATCAAGTCCAGCCATTAATGTAGCACTACTTAGTCAACCACTAAACAATATCCCTAAACAATAACCCTAAGCACTACATTTACTCCTCTTTTAAATACCTCCAGGGATAGTGGCTCCACCACTTCCCTGGGCAGCCTATTCCACGGCTTGATAACCCTTTCTGTGAAGAAAATTTTCCTAATATCCAATCTAAACCTCCCCTGGTGCAACTTGGGGCCGTTTCCTCTCATTCAATCACTTGTTACCTGGGAGAAGAGACTAGCACCCTCCTCGCTACAACCTCCTTTCAGGTACTTGTATAGAGCAATCAGGTCTCCCCTGAGCCTCCTTTTCTCCGGGCTAAAATGTCAGGCTCTGAAAAGAGACATCTAAACACGTAATATTTTGGATGAGCAGATGTTTTGCAATTAAAGTTTTGGAACTTATGAATTAGGAGTTGAGAGAAAGTCCAATGAGGTAAACTGAATAATTGAGTTAGATCAGTACATTCAGGGCTATGACATATCACTGACTTCTTTACTAGAATCAAAAAATTTCAAAGATTTTTCTCTCAAAAATGTTCAGAATTACTTAAGAGAATTGTGGGAGTCAGGGTCAGAGGACATTTTATTTTAAGTAACTACATGAATTATTAAGAATGTATGCCAAACTTGCTTGTTTTCCTCTTTAATGGACTAGTTCAAATTCTATTCCTATAACTTGTCCCCTTCCACCTCACAATTTCTACTGTCCACCCAGACACCTAACTACGGCTGATACTGTATCTATATATATTATATATTTAGATCTTGTAAGTTTTTGTTTACATAAAAGGTACAACTAGATTAGCATTTTTAGATTAGATCCAGCAATGTGATTTTTGAACTGAATCTTTTTCCAATCATTCCTGCTCCCCTTGCTTTAGTTTTCGTCACAGAGCAATCTTAAAAGGTGAAAATTACATTACTTTGAGGTAATTCATAAGATGCAGCTGAATAGCATCGGGAATAACATTCGTCATGTGCTTCAGCTCCTAACAGACATTTATCAGGTCCTGATAAAACTTGTTCAAAGTAAAACCTCTGAAACAATGAAATCCTTATAGATAGCGTGGATACTGTATCTTCTATTGTTTCACTTTACAGACTTGCTTATGTTGGAGTTAATTACTTGATAATGGACTCGATAACAGTACTTGCTAACAGCTAAAATAATTTCCTACTGAAATGTTTTGATGCCTAAATACCAGCTTCTGTGAATCCTGAGACTCAACTAACTACAGAGGTAGTGGACATGTGTGTGCCTCATTCCATCAAAATTCATAAAGACATTCTTCGATCTAGTTGATATTTAGGTCTGAGTCTGGTAGATATTTTCAAGAATATAGATTGTTCTGAGTCCTACATGGAGTATGATGGGAGGAACAGAAGGTTGTGGGATGTCATTATCCAGTACCCTTTACCCATTGTTCTCCAAAATGGTATACTTGCTCAAGGTGCAAGATAGAAGGTCACATCCTTTCTGTCTGGGATAGAATTGAATATGCTGTATCATTTGTAATGATAGAAATAGACGAATGAATTTTTAAATAAATACCTATGCATTAGTAGGTTTCCACCTGAAGAATTCTTTTAAATTCTTGTTACTACAGGAACTAACAGTTTATTCTCTTTCATGTATCTGCCATTTGAAAGAATGTAGTGAAATAATAAAAATCTTTGTCTTGTGCTAGTTTAAGATGTTGCATATCAAATTATTTTATGGTTTTAATAGCTAGAGTCCGCTGTAATTATTTAAATAAAAAATAAAGATTTAAACATTGGAGATAGTATTTTAAATTAAATAAGTTTTTGTTGTTGTTTTGAAATTCCTTTTCCAGTATCGCATAAAATAAAACTACTTAAGAAGGTAGAATAATAAATATCAGGAACGTGTAGGAAAGAAATACAAGCACTGCCTCGTTAGAGATACATTTTACCTGTTATCTCATTGTTGTGTAAGCTGTTTTATTTTCATGCTTCAATGTATGTGCAGTTTTTTTAATGTGAAAACATGGAATATTTTGCAATCTGAAATTTTAAGTGCATTATTTCCAAGTCATAATTTTGTGGGTTATCTAAAAAATGTAGTCCTTCTTTTAGATATGAAATCAGACTATGATGCTTGTATAATTACCAAATAAAACAAATAAATAATTAATTCTTTTTAGGCTTCCCACATCAGTGATATGAAAGGAAACTACAAATTAATAGTTATTACTGATGACAATACTTTGCATCATTCAGTGTTTCAGGAAATGGTGCCATATTGTCACGGTAGCACTTCTATTCCCAAAGCCATGGTGAAGAGGAAAGAAGTTGTCTACCTAAACGATAGTGGAGAAACAATTTTCAGCATATTTAAACACTGGAACTGAGAGGTCTTCATCTATAATTGAGGAAAAAAGAGCTGCAGAAAATACAAGACAAGCTGATAAAACTGTGGCATAGCCTTCAAAGACTAGAAACCCATTTTTGTAAGATCATAACATTTTGAAGAATTGTGATTTTATTTCATTTCACAAAAGTGGATTGAAAATCTAGCAAGGGAATACTATAGTTCTTGGAAAATTATGTGTGAGAACTCTAACTGCAATAGCTTTCATAGACAATAGCTTCCTTATACACTTTTTCAAAATTAACCTTATACACTTTTTCAAAATAAACTTTTTATCACAGAATTTGTGGAATTAAAGAATAAAGTAAATAATCGTGGTGTAAATTCATAGGGAAAAATATGTTAAGGTATCAAATCAGTAGTGTAAACACATAATACAAAACCATCCTGTATTAGCATAGTATGGGCAGGCTGAACTTCTGTTTAGGTCAGGTTTGAGTCCTGTGAAATGGAGGAAACTATCCTCAGGGCAGTCTAATTCTGTCAGGTCTGGATATCACACCTTCAGTTTCTGAGCAGTGGCCAGATCTGAGGGAATTTTTTTCTTTTGGTGTGTCTATTTTATTTTTTTCCAAATAACTGGCTATACACTAATAAACCCTCTTAAATCAGTAGGTTCACCTGATAGCTCTACCTCCCGTCAGGAAAAAATCTGTGTGATTTTGTTGGTAACTATAATAATACATCAGACATACTCTAATTTTAATTGCATAAGAAAATAAAGTTGAAGAAGGTTACTTTGACTGGAGTGTAATGATAAGTTTCGGAAGAGGCTTGTCTAAGATGCCAAGCTAGATAGGAGTGTAGGTAAAAAGTGAATTTGAAACAAAGTAGATTTACTTATTCAATTTTCTGCATTGATGATCTAATTTTAGGATATGGGATTTACACTCCAGTATTTCAAAAGATACCTTTTGGCTTAAAGCACAACTTTCATCTTGCTTCAACCAGTGTGACTTGTGTTCATGAGTGCTTGGTGTATTATTGCAGCCTGGGGTAGCCTTCTGGAGTTCGTGATCTGCATTTAATCCTGTTTTCCTAGCAGTAAGCACTGAGTTGCAGACCCATATGAGGTTTTTCATCACAGATGGGACAGAGATGTTTTTCCATGGCTAACTGCTCAACAGTACTTGCTTTTCTATTGGTGACAGAACACTGAATGATCTGAATTAGTTAGGTAGTTTAATCCAATGTTAGTCCTCCAACTATGTCCGGAAACACGTATTTCAGAACTATAGGCAAAGTAAGATGCATTTAGTATAATACAGGCTTCAGGAAGGTCTCATCTCAACAAGTTGTGAAAGTAGCTTATCTATGAAACATCTGTCTTCATGTCCATTCTACTAAGAAAAATATAGCTTTAATTCTTGCTGTTCATATTATTGACTGATTTTTTTAAAACTTAAATAACTGAACTCAGTGAGGTCATGGACAATTTCATTGTGTAATTTTGGGTTTCACAAGATGAGTGATTTTGTTTGTTTATTTTTTAAATACTACTTAATCTTTCTTTTATGAGCAAGGGGGAAATGAAGCCTTTGTGCTCCAAAATCAGGAATTAAATCTCTGTCACACTTCTCTTTTCTGAACTGTTCAGTCTTATCCATTTCAGTTTATATTCTCTTGTGGTATTTTCACTGTTCTGATGATTTCTGTTGCCTTTGTACCCATTTTCCTCTGTGTGTTTCTCATCATGTGTTTATTTTGTTTGTGCGTGTTTTGTGGTGCGGTAACTAGACAGGATCATGCCAATGATTTATTTAATTGGTTTCTAATACCCTCAGTTCTATTCCTTGTGCATCCTAACTTCATTTTGCAGAAAGAATGACAAGCAGAGATTCAAGTTAATGACAAAAATCCCTGTGCTAAATCAATGCAAATGATTTTAAACCTTGTAAGTCTCATGATTAGTTCAAATTCACAAACACAAATACTGCTTTGTATTTATAATAATAAAAAAGAACACTTCTTTTTGTGCAACCTTACTAGACAATAGACAGTTTACAAATACAGCACAACTTTCTCTGTACCTGATTCCATTTCTGCTGAAAGTGTGTTATTGACAAGTTTTGTAATTCAAGCTCATTCCTATTTCAGATCTCTCTTGAACATATTAAGCAAAAGGGCATCCACTGTGGAAACCTGGGGCACCTTCCTTGTTAATTTACTGCCAGGATGAAAATTGGTGCTGTATTTTACTCTCTTTGTTGTTCCTGCTTTGTTGGCCACAACTTACTGCAAGCTTTTTCTGACCTTACTCTGTCAGTATTATCCAAAAGTTTTTTTAATCTTTTTACTAATTCTCAAACAATGTGTTCGACATAAGGTATAAGAGTTCCTGTTTGTAATCTCTGGATTATAAGAATATGAGAATAGCTGTACAGAGTCATACTAAAGATCCATTTAACTGAGTATCACATAAGGAAAAGAGAGCAAGCAATGAGATAGTGATACTTCAGAATCTTTCCTACACTCTAATAGTTAGTGGCACAGAGATTTCCTAAATTCAGTCTATTTACAGTAAGTAACTCTTGACAGATTTTTTCATCCATGACTTTATCTATATTTCCTCTTAAGCCCATATACACTTTTAGTATTCTGAATATTTTATGTCAAGGGCATTCCAATGAAGAAGTATTGCCTTTTGTTTGCTGTAACTTTACTGGTTTTGTCTGATGTCTTTTCATTCTTTTTGTAGAAAATACAGTGTATTTAATCTACCATTTTACTGCTTACTCAGTTTTGCAGGACCTTTCTTTATTTCTTCACAGGTGGTTGTTGTCATTGCTGCTCTGTGTAAGCTAGTATCATCAGCAAGCTTTGTCATCTCACTGCTTGCCTTGTTTTCCAGCATATCTACAAATATATTGTTAACAGGTTAGATACTAAAGAAGTCCACTAGTGACTTCTTTCCTCTGGAAGGACTGACCATTTACTTTTACCACCAATTAACTATATTTTAAGCAAACATCCGTCAAAAGCCTGTCTAATTATGACAGAGATCCTAGTCTCTGTAAGAACCTTACATTTGTACTTCCTCAAATGCCCTCTGGAAGTGCAAATAGTTTACGTAATCTGGATTTCTCCCACCTCTGTGCCAGATAATCTCTCCAGAAAGCATTGGTAGGCTTGTAATGCAGGACTTTCCTCTAGAAAAAACATGCTGCTTTGTGGATGTCATTTTTATCCATGTGTCAGCTGTATCTACTCTTGATTGTAATTACTACAGTCTTGTTACATTTCAGGTTTACAACTCTGAACTTTTCAGATGCCCCTTGGAACTCTTTCTGAAAAAACAGACATTGTATTTGCCCCTGTCCTACAGTACTAAGATCACCCTAAGGAAGAAGTCAAATGTTCCTTAAGCTTTTCTAGCCGCACTTCAAGTCATATGTTTAAGGAGGCCTCAACCCAAGCTCTTTTCCTATGACCATAGGTCCAAAAAAAATACTTAAATTTTCTGCTATTGCTTTACATCACCTGCAGAAACAACAAGGTAAATAAGAAATTTCTATTCTTCTTTCTGATGGAGTACCTATTTTTTTTTTAATTATTAGTCGTTGGTAGGCTTTTGTTTGTTGAGGGTGCAGTTTACAAATGATTATCTGTTGTTGCTAGAAACTTAAGTTCTTTGAAAACTTGGATATATAACGTCAGGATAGGTTTTCTGGTTTTGGTAGTTTATTTGGTGGGTTTTTTTTTTCTTTTAATTACTAATTTGTTCCAGTGGTCTTTTGACATCTCAGTCTTTGATATTTCATCTTTATTATTAGAAAAGTTTATGTTCCTTGGACTGCTGAGATAAGAAATTTCCTATCTATCTCAAGATATATGTTTTGCATTTGAGTTTGAATAAAAAGACTAATACTGTTTTACTCACCCGTTGTCCACTCTTAGTCAAGACTGCATGCAGCAATTTAAATATGCACATGTGTATTTAAACATACATATATATACTTATCATCCAAGAAAAAGTCAAATGTTAGTACATAATTTGTAATTTATAAATGTTCAAAACAATATGCTTAATTCATACATTTTATAGAGAGAAATAGAGATTAACGTTGTATAAGATTTCATCTTTCATAGCTCCTTAACTGGTATTTCTGAGTACTTAAAAACCTATGCAGGTTACATTATAATGAAGGTCATTAAATATTTCATATAGTAGGAGGTTAAAAATTATAAAATTTTATGCAGCTACTGGAATTTAACTTTTCAATAAATTATTACCAGTATTGTTTGTAACTGTAATCTTTCAATACAAATATACTGGTCTCAGGTCATATAAGAACTACTAATAAACTGTGCCTCAAAAAGCTGTTGCATCAGAATGCATTTGGGTGTGAGTTTTTTGTTGTATTTTAAAATAATTTCTGGAAGGAGTGTATGTTTTGTACAGAGAAACTTTCATGTTTCTGTTAACGTTACCAAATTGGTGAAAATAGGTCTTCAATCTAAAAGCTTGTTCTTAGAAAATTAAATAAATTGGATAATGTGTTTTATCTCTATTTCACCTATTTCCCAAAAATATTTTTTACTGATGCATGCTACTTCTTTTTGATTATTGATTTTAATTCTGATTTCTCTGTATGTTAGTATTGTTTAATATTATGTTCTCCAAGTAGATTTATAAAATGAGGTTATTTGTCTTCAACAAGACTTAATATTCATATTTCTACTTAAAGGTTTTGTTTGGTTAAAACTAAGATAATTATTTCCATGACACACAATTTATGATCCTTTTTCTACAACTCCCCTCATGTCAGTGGAGAGCTGGTCAGACAAACTGTTATTTGAAGGTGACTTCCACGTCTTTTTGATTTTGTTCAATAAAACTGTAGGTCATTCTTTCTGCTTTACAATATTTAATTGAAAGCTTTTAGCAATCAAACATTTTGTGATGGTATTAACTATAAAGAAGAACAGAAGGATTTTCTCTGCTCTGACATTAGTCTGCTGAGCCATATGAATACATTACATGTGGAAAGGTCATCTTTTGCTGTGTCCTTAAGTATTAGCTACTGCTTGAACCAGGACGCTGAGCTAAATGGCTGTTAGTCTGACTCATCCTCCTCAGCATTTCAGTGCGTATTTAACTGCATTTGATTCTGTTGTCTTATATAGTAAGCATATATGTTATGAATTACTAACTATTTATCTCTGGTTTTGAGGTAAAAAATATACTCAAAACTGCTTGTTTATTTGTGGGAGTTAAATGAAAATTTTCTTATGAGCATTTCTGAACTTTACCTCTGTAACTGAAAGCAAGAACCCATAGACAGATATTAAAGCAATTCATGCTTTTGGAAAGATCCTCCTGAGCAAAGGGTAGAATTTGAAACCGCGACATGATAGAACAGCAATTAGAATACCTTGAGCTGAAGAGCTCTGAAGAGTGCCATGAATTTAGAGTTCTGTGTCCATATTTAATATCTTATTTATCTCTGAATAAATTTACCTCAATATTTGCAATATATATTTTTGGGTTCTCCACCAACTAGCCATGATCTCTTAGTTCAAGCTTGGCTATTTTCTCTGCTTATTTTACAACAATGAGAATGTGATATGTCTGGTTAATCTCCTTTTACCACATTTGAATTTGAGTTGACGGAGGTCACTCTTGTGGCTTCATTGCACCAATTTTCTTGAAGTGGTGAAGGACTGCGTGTAGCAGCCTCTGGCAATGTCTTCTTTCAAAACACTAAGTTGCATTACCTGCTACATCAGCCTGTGAAAGGGTGACAGAAGCAAGATTTCCACCTGTTTGTCTGCCAAAGTAAAATCACAGCATATTTGTTGCTAAACTTCTTTAGCTGTTGGTATTTCATGGAACAGAGAGCTAGGAAATTATTTTACTTGGTTGGTTGAAGAGTAAAGTTACTTGTTTGCTTCTGTATACTTCAGTATGTAGGATAGATACAAACAAGTCGGCACTATATTTAAAATACAGTCAGAACTTAGATTTAAAATGTGTGTATGTATGGAGGTTTTTCAAAATGTTTCCAGCTAAAACACTCAGAAGAATCACCACAACCAGTTGAGGTTTTTCACTTCTCTAATTTGGACTTTTGAGTTTTCCACATTGCTAAGAATTATGCCATAAGAATGTTTTTATTTTCCTTTTTTTCCTCAAGTCAATAATTAATTTCTGTAGGTAATATACTAGAAAACAACTACATCAGCAGGGCCTTTTCATCATGTATTTTCATCTTCTGAGAAACGTCTATCAATTAGTTATATTGTATTGTATTGTATTGTATTAGAGTAGACTGTATCATACATTTATTGACAGCTTTTTGTTTCAGTTTGCTGTCGGTTGGCATTTTCTGTAACACAATTCCAGAGAAAGTGGCTATAAGCTATAAAGCTTTAGATTTGCCCAGCTGTTGTGGATTAATCCCAGCAGGCAGCTAAGCCCCACACAGCAATGTGCTCACACCCCCCACAGCAGGGTGGGGGAGAGAATCAAAAGGGTAAAAGTGAGAAAACCTGTGAACTGAGATAAAAAGAGTTTAATAGGTACAGAAAAGCTGCACACGCAAGCAAAGCAAAACAAGGAATTCATTCACTATTCCCATGGGCAGGCAGATGTTTAGCTATTTCCAGGAAAGCAGGGCTCCATCACACATAATAGTTACTTGGGAAGACAAACTCCATAGCTCTGAAAGTCCCTGTCTTCCTCCTTCTTCCTCCAGATTTTATTGCTGAGCATGACATCATGTGGTATGGGGTATCCATTTGGTCAGTTGGGGTCACCTGTCCCAGCTGTGTCCCCTCCCAATTTCTTATACGCCCACAGCCTACTCACTGGTGGGCAGCTTGAGAAGTGGAAAAGGCCTTGGCACTGTGTAAGCACTGTTCAGCAGTAGCTAAAACATCCCTGAGTTATCAACACTATTTTCATCACAAATCCTAAACATAACACAATATGAGCCTCTGTGAGGAAAATTAACCCTATTTGAGCCAAAACTACTGCAGCAGCTGCTCACTATATGATGATGTTTACTTCCAAAGACAGTGCACAGATAGTGCATTAAACATTAGATTCCCCTTCATTAAACTCAAATATTTTATGGACTGTTGAGTCCATACTTTTGTTTTAAATGGTGTTATTGCCAACTTTTATGTGAATTTCTGCTTGATGTGCCTTTTTTTTGCTTTTATAGAAAATATTTAGTATAGACAGTTTTAATTTTTAACTTACAACATGTCTTTAGGCTTATATATGCTGATAATTCATATTGGATATCTGAAATATATATTGAACATCCATTTTCATCATTACATTTAAAATAAGAATTTTTGTTTTGCATGCTGTCATATTCCTATAGAAATTATACATATGAAATAAAACAGAGTACATGGGGTTTAGTACACCTATTAGGGATGCACGTGGAATACAAATAAAAACTTGTATCCTTTGGTTAAAATCCATAATCACTTTATTTTTAATTAATGGCTCATGCTTTGAATTAGCTATTGTAATCTCTCTCAGAAAGATTGCCAAAAAGTTGTGGGTTCTTGTCTTTTTTTTTTCTTTTCCCTCTCTTTCATTATTGCATGGTGTGTTTCTATGCATAAAATATTTCATGACATATGAAAAGTGCAAGACAATTTTCTGTGATTTAGTTTTGACACATTGAGAACTACCAGGAAAATACTTGTTCCTTCATGGTTTGTAATAACCAGAGTACTACACTTTCCCTTCACCATGGAATAAGAAACTAGACTACCTCAAGTTGGAACATTTTTCAATATTTTAAAAAGTATAAAATGCATACACAGACATATTTTTCATCTGAACATTCTAGAAGAACTACACGTATATACATTTTCAATTAAATGTCTCAGTTCACTTATATGACAGATTCAACAATGTGCCTTTTTGCCTAGCTTCTAGATAGAGCGAGCACTTGGGAGCCAGTTCCTAGAACTGTACCTACATGAAGGTACAACTGCATCACGAAGGTACAACTGCATGAAGTTGCTGATTCTATGGTGAATGCTTTATTAATGCTGATTGACTGGTGATGGAGACAGTTAATGAAAGAAGGCCACAGCTGACTTCTCAGCTAAGCTGGGTCTGGAGAAACTGTTTTGAACTATTTATAAGTGGGACTTAGGAGAGAAGCATTAGAGATTACTGTGTCTTGGAAATTTTAAATTGTTTCAAGAAACTTCAATGTTACAGAAAGGCAATTAAGGTCATTGGTTTCATTTCTGAAAACCATACTTTTTTTCTTTTTAAATGGAACTGGAGAGACATTAGGTAGTATGTTTTTGTTTGTTTTTTTAAATGATTAATAAAAATGGAAAAATATCTTCTTATGAAATCACAGGGTAGAATATCAATTTAGTCTGCATTTTAAATGACTTGGGAAAATACAGAGATGTAAGTATGGGCCTGCAAAGTAACTAATCTTGATTACTGCTTTTGTCAGCCACTTAAGAATTTTCATTTGAACTGTTTGGACTGTTACAGAAACCAATTTGAGAAGAAAATGAATTTTACTAAATAGGTACCATAACCAATAACTTTACTAAATGTTAATTAAAGAGAGATTATGACAACTTTCTCTGAGTATTAATGAAATTACTGAGCAAATACAGAAGTTAACCTGATGAAATTAATTAGATGACATTAAACAAATGAGCTCACAAGCCAAATAGAATAAACCCTAGAAGGTGAACTTTAGTAGGCATTTAGTAATAAATGGAAATTAATAGAGTATCTGTTGGTGACATCATTCAAAACTGAACTGAATTCTTGGAAATAGTCAGGGATACAAACTGAGCTTACTCCAAATTTAAAGAACTTTGAAGAGTCATACTTGGTGAAATTTTGAACACCTAATCCCTAAAATCTTCAAATCCAAAAAGTAGCGTTTGAAATTCTTCCTCCTTGAGGGGGCATTTCAGAGAGGTGATCTGAAGAAACTAGGATGATGAGTGCTGTGCCATCCAGGCATAGCCAAGGGAAGTGATATAAGAATAACCTACACTTCAGTGGAACTTATTGTTACATTCAATCTAGTTACAAGCAAAAGGGAACACAATATAAAAAGAGAAACCTTATTAACAATACAGTTAAGGCGGTACATAACCTTCTTAGTATCTGATCCTTTTCCCTGAAGTTATGCTCACCTTGCCAGTGTTTCTTTGTGTCCTGACATTAACATCTGCCTTCTTCATGCAAAGGGGAGTGGGGAGGAATGTACTACAATTTATCAGCATCCCAAGGTCAGTGCTTGGAGGAATATGATGTTCATAGCAGTGTTTCCTTCTCCTTTGGATCTTCTTAGGCAATTATTCTTACATACTTCCTCAAACAGCCAGGGTTTTTTTTTTGTTGATTCCCAGTTACTGTTTTGAATTTGCAGAATAGCATCCCCAATTCCCATGGGCAGAAAAGGCTGTTGAATGTCATACACTGTCTACCCAGGTTAGTCAGAGCTTTGCTACATATGATTGTCACACTATTACCAACAGTTGTTGTTTCAGCTCAAATCAGCTAAAAGCAACTCTGGCCAAGGCAAACCCAGCCAAGCACTGAGTACTGCCATGGCAGGTCAATGCAAAGCCTGTGACCATTTAATGTTAGTGGGGTAGAAATTATATTTACTGGGCTACATAAGTTGCCTAAACCAAACTTTGAATATTTTCATAGACTGGGAGCCAGAACCCAGAGATCTCTCCAGGCTATTGCTTAGGTGATGCTAATAAATAGACTCTATATATATTTATGTAACATATATATTAAAAATTGTGTAATGTCTAAGTGTCTGAATTAGTTATGTGGAAAATAAATTATGTTAAATGCATTCTTTCTTCTGTCTGAGGGGATAAAAAAAAAAACCAACATCATTTCACATGTCACGAGTTAGGGATAAGGGAAAGACCAGACGAGTGGTAAAGGTCACTATAATTAAAGAAAGAAATTACTGGTTTTATGGACTAATTTTACAGTAAATGAAACAGAAAATGGAAGCATTAACGATGAGGAATTTCAAAAGGGGGAATATTGTGCTTAACTATCTGAAAAATAGCATATTATATAAAAGTTAAACTTTTTTGATAGTAGCATTGTCAGTACCAACGAAGAACGAAAATTAAAAGGCAGACAGGACATTTATTTGAAAATTTTGGCTGAATTGAGAAAAAAAGTGATGGCTTTCATTGTCCATGGCAAAAATGGAGTGCATAGTTCACACTGTTGAATGCAGGCCCTTTCTTGTCGGTAAGTCCTATTGGTTATCACCAATTTATTATTTGTTACCTACAACCATGTATTGTTTTTAGATAGTTATCTTGCAGTTACTTAAAACAGGTATAAACGTAATAGCTGTAGGTTATACATGTAGCTGTAATAATAAATCTTATAATAAGCTTAACTATAAAAAATATTAAAAAATTATAGCATAAGTACTATGGTTGATTTCTACATGACAGTTGTGGATCGTATTTAAGTAAGTTATAAAATACCTTCATATACGATGATAAAAACCATTGAACGCTGTGGATATATAAAGATACTCTGTTGCAACTTGTTTATTAAAATTTACTGTGCAAATATTATTTTTGCTTCAAATTGCTTATTTTTCACCCACACTCCAAATTCCCATATGCTTAACCATGTAAATGTGTAGGAAAAAACAGAGAAATTAAATGGAAAATAATCCTGAAAATGTACATTTTGTTACTGTATCTATAAGCTGGGAAAATGTCTTCTACTTGATGGTAGGAAGTTATTATGTATTCTGTTAACATGGACATCATCTCTACTGTTAACTTTTTATATTAACTTAAAGGACACCTGCAATCTGACACTCCAGCCACAGGCTTCATAAGATGAAAGCACGGATACAGTGTAATAAATAATAAATAACATTTAGCATAGAAGTATGGTGCATTGTTTCCTACTTTAGCACTGCATTTAAAAAGACTAAAAGCTGTACATGGGAGAATTTAAACCCTGGGCACAGTTTTTGTCAAAATAAAAAATGTCTAAAATACAACTACCAAGAATTAAGAATAATCTGGAAGTTTCAAGGCACCTTTTCTACAACTTTTTAGAAACCAAATCACTTTATCTAGTGTGGCGTATGTACTGTAATATATAGAGTACCGGAATTGTCTGGTTTTTTATGAAAACAGATGGTGGGTCAAATTTTATTCACTTTCAACAATTTTAGGCCCCACACCTATTGGTGATATGCTCATATTAAGCAGTGGGAAGTTTAAAAAAGATTCTTTTTTAAATGTATTTTCAAACTGCTTATGTTTCTTGCCCCCACTCCCCCACCCATTGTTTTTAGGAGTATTTAAACCTGTGGGGTTTTGGTTTTGTTTTGTGAGTATTTTTCTACAAGTATATATTTTTTTCTGTTTACTTATCCAAAATGCTGTTGTGGGTTAGAAATAATCATATAAAGATGTACAGTAGAGGTTGGAAGTTTGCCAGTTTTTACCTCTTCAACAAGTTATTAAGGGTTATAAAATTAATGAGCTTTTACATGGCCTTATTACTCAGCTGGTTGGTGCTTGGAATTTTTTTTTCCCCATTATTTCTGCAGGTTTTTTAGTTTTTTAAGTGTCTTTTGCAATAATCTATCAATGGCTATATTTAGGACACCTGGTTAGAGATGTGAACCATAATTAAAATCAATTAATTTGTGTCATGTTCTAAATTTTTGAGACTTTTGTTCTCTCTGCTTTCTAAGTGCCTAGTTATTACCTTCTATGCCAAGACAGCATTTTCTTCCTGCAGATGACCTTTTGTTAATTTTTCTGAATTTTTTTTGATAGGTAAGTCTGCTAAAGCAGACCACTCTGTTAGGTAAGTAAGTTCTGAAGTAAATATTTTCATTTAAAATATTATTCTAATAAGACTGAAAAGCTGATAAGTTGCAAAGAATTGCATTCCATTAGTGTGAAGCTATGTGCAAGTAGTCTATGGAGGGCCAACACAAAACTAGCTAATTCCTTTTGTCTTTGTGGTTAGCAAGCCAGAGCTAACCTGGACAAAAGAATCACCCTTCTGTAGTCGTCTTCAGTGCCTGTAAGCCTTCTATTTCCAGTGAGCCCAATACTACTGGAGAAACTTAACATCTCACCACACCCTCTCACTTTGTATTTTCTTCAAAATCAGTAGAAATTAAGCAGAAACATCATGAAAACATTTTGTGCTTCTTTTTTTTCCTTTTGCCTCTCATAAATATTTTCCATTCTTTTTCCCATAAGAGGGTCAGAGGTGTTCTAAAAATCCACGGATTTCTCCATTTAAACAAATTATGAAAAATATTTTAAATTGACACCTTTATATTAAAATATGGTGGTTTAGATAATGTTTTGATTAAACAAGTGGGACAAAAAAACACAATTGTTCTGTACCTTTTTAAAAAAAAAAATTGTTTGCACAAATTAGGCTATTTATTCTTAAGACCTTTGGAGAGATATGACTTAATGTTACCTAGGAAAATACTTTTGTATTAGTTTAATTCTGGTTGTATTTATGCCCGTGGATGATTTTGTCATAAAATCAGCATTACCATCTCTGGTTTTCAATCTTTAATGCAGCCAACAAAAATGCTACTACCTCTGTGCTAAGGAATTTACATATTATCATCTATGATGTGAATCATATAATCTGTTTACAAAGAAGCGTTCATTTTTCTACTTTTTTATTAGTTTTAATACCTTTGAAAAGCCTTGTTTCTTGTAAACTTGGAAGTTTTCTTCTTGTTTGCTGATGCATTTAGTAGTTCTGTTATATTAATTTATTTTTCTAGAACATTTCAAGTAAGGATCATTGCCAGACTTAAATATTCCTTCTTTTTATAAAATTATAGTAATTCTAGGGTATGGTAGAATTGAACCCTGGACTGGTTCACTAGGGGGAACTAAATAAGTTTACAAGGATTTTGGTTCTGTGTTGTGACGCAAGCAGAAAGTGAAGATGAATCATAGGAACACAGGTTGATCTGGGCCCAGAGCACTTGCAGTTTCACATTACTCCAGTCCCTCTGCCACCATTACTGAGCTACTAGTAATATACTTGACATATTTAAGAAAAGAATGTAGTTCAATAATGACATTGTTGTTACATGTAACATAATTCTTGTTACCACAGAAACATCTTTTAATGAGCAGATTGCTTAGTGTATTTCAAGTAGAATTTTGCTTTGTATCCAAGTTTCTTTTGTTCAGTGAAATACATGTATACATACAGTTTCACTATAGGGTAAGTTCTTAGAGCTTCAGCTGCTTGGCTAAAGGAGAAAGTGAGGTAACTGGCTTGTTGGGTTTTTTTAGCTTCTTGTCAGCTTTTTATGGCAACTTAGTTATCTAAACAATTTTTCTGTGAAAGGAAATGTCTAGTGGCAGATATTAAGGTTTCTAGTAATTATGAACATTTGACTTAAGATCTAATTTGAAATTATTGTAATCTCATTAAAATGATTGGTAGCAAGTGAGGGGCAGTACAAAGGAAAGTCAAACTCCTCCAAAAGTAATGGAGTTGGTGTGAACAACTAAATCTCGATATAGAGCAGTTTCATAGGACTGTCACATTCAGAAGCATGGGTGGCACCCCATGCTAAAGCACAGCCTCTCCAAATCATATCGTGGACGTAGAATTGAAAATGTTAGGGACAAGGTGAGTTATCAGTGAAAGGCCAGTCACAAAGCATGTTATACAGAGAAGTGCTTCATATCCACCTATCTTGTACAACTGAGTGTAGACTTAATTATGTTACTTTTTTTTTAATGATCCTTACTATAGTTCTAACTGATTTTTCTTTTATATGGTATCTCCTCTTTCAAAAATTAGGCACACGATTTTGATTTAGTTTTAGTTTTGGAAAATGCATGATCCATGATCCATGATTATGCAGTTCTTCTAGCAAATGAGGAAGATTTGCAGGCTGCATAATTTCCGAAGTACCTCACATATCCTTCTTAAAAAGTGATCAGTTAATCTACTTAGTTTCCATGGAAACAAGGAGAAATTAAAGAATGTGATGGTTCTTTCACAGGCATTAGACATGGTAATAGTCTTGCCTGCGTACATTTTTTTGGCAAAATTGAGGTGCTCTGAGTAGAATGAATAACTGAATTCTGCCTATCACTGAAAAACAGCAGTTACTTTACTCTTGATCAGTCTGCATTCAAATGGTACTCCATGAAGGGAGATTCTGTCCTGTTGTAGTAAACTTTTTATACATGATTGAAGACACTGCATGTACCACATTATGCACATCAATAAATATCACATTCATTTAAAAAGCTCAACAGTGCAAGTTAAAGTTGTAATAAATATTCTGGAAGTAGCTTTGATATTTACTTTTTCCCCATCAACCACTGAAAAGAGTAATGTCTTAATTGCTAATAGCCTGCCACATAACAAAATTCTAACTAACTATGAAATCTAAGTGGACTTTATCTGATAACTGCTTAACTTTCTCTCAGATCTTTATAACATTTAATACTTAGTTTTGATTAAAATATCAGATAAAGTCTGGACCATCAAAAAGCATATAAAAACCCCCAAGACTGATTTTTATCTGAATGGCATTCCTTTGCATCTTTTATTAGATGACTGTCTAATACCTGTTATGCCAACATAAGCATACTCAAAGCTAACCAAGTAACAATGTTTTGAAAGCAAGACAATTTCTTCATTAAATAACTGTCATAAAGAACACATCTACTTTGAAATGTAAGTAGGATTGGCTGCGTGCTCATTCTCTTAAAATTTAGATGTTTCTAAAAGAAAAGTGAGTAACTCATGATTTTGTAAAAAAATATTTGTCTAGAAAATTTAGGTCAAATGTAATTAATAATTTAAATTCTGAGTCCATAAGTACAACTTTGAGGTATTTGAAGTGACCTCTTCATTTTAGTGAAGAGCTAACTCACATACCCAGTAATATTTAAAAATCAGATTTGTTCTTGTAGAAAGGAAAGCATGAATCAGAAACCTGTTTAGTCTCTCGAGACTTGTATCTTGTTTTGGCACCTGGATGAATGGTGTTTGAGAGAAGCACTAGCACAGGTCCTAGGGGTCATTTTCCACTGCGCTGGAATTAGGGTTTCTCCAGAAGCTGTTGAACATTAGATCGATGGTTCAGTCTGTGCTGCAGTAGTTCGTTTTCAAAAACTACTAATGAAACATAGTATGATAGAGGTGAAAATTTTATCTAAACGATGTGTTGTATTTTTGCCGTTACCTGAAGTTAGGTATGGAAAGGATTGAATTCAAGAACTGTGGGGCGGGTTTTTTTGGAGGGCAGTCTTTTTGTCAATTGTTCAAAAATTAGAAAGTGTCAGAATGTAAGTTACCCATGAAAGCATAATTCAGCCTCTGTGCACACATTCATTATAATACAGTCTTTAATTACACAGTCACCCACTATTTCCCTTAGGCTCCCTGCCTTGTTCATTGCATAGGATGAATGGTGCCTGGGAAATGTAGCAACTGTTTAATATTTTTAACCTCATCATTCAAGTGTTGGCCTTTGCCGTATTTGCTGCACACTCTTTAAAGCCTGCAATAAATACACAAGGATTCTATCTATCTCGGTTTTAGCATATATATGATCTTATTTTCTAAAATCATAACAAAGATTGTAATGCTTTTTTCTCCACTTCAAGATAAAAAAAAAATCATTATCATCATAGTGTTATATGTGGAGAAAATGGGATAAGGATAAATTGGAACCTATTCATGAATTAGTGGCAAAACTACTGTTCGAACCTCTTACTTCATGATACACAACTCAGGCTTTATTGCTGCTAACCAGGCTGCGATTTTAGGTGATCGTTGAGCTGATGCATTGCATCTCTCATTTACTTTCCTGATATTTCTGATTGCTTACACTATTTACTTATCAGGTACCAGGATTTCAACCTAGACACTTGTCACTGTTTAAGGCTGGGCGGACAGTTAAGCGGACAACAGACACTCTCTATTAACCTTCTCCTTCCCCAGACGAGAAAAGGAAAAGAGAAGAGGGAGAGACACTTAGGGGTTGGAAAGTTAAAACAGTTTCAATGAACAATAACAAGGAAAATAAAGAGTATAATAAATAATGAACTATATATACAAAACCACTTCTGAGCTCCCCCCAATGACATTCATGTCACTGCTGATGCTGCAGAGCAGGTGCTGGGGAGTCCCGAACCAGATACAGCAGCAGGCAGGAACCTGATTCAGAAGCGAAGACAGGAGTGCAGCCAGGATGTCAGCCATAGGGGAAGAAAGTACGACCCTTGTGGTCCCTCAGCTTTAAACTGAGTATCACATGGGTGGGATGGAATACCTGTTGGTCAAGTTTGGGTCACCTGTCCTGTCCGCTCATTCCTGCAGTGTAACAATTTTACAGTCCTTTCCTTTGTGGAACAAAGAGACCCAACAGGCACTCTAGTTTCAACAGCAACAAGTGTGTGTAGTCAACTTCAGAAAGTAAAGTCACTTAAAAGAAACTTAACTGAAAAGTCTGCCCTAGTCCAAACCAGAACAACACTCCAGAAATGAAACTCACATGGGAAGTGGACAGATGTTAAAATTGTGCTTTTTCATTCTCTCCAGACATATACATTAATTATTATCACCCATCTAATGAGGTTAGCATGTATAACACATTACAAACTGCATCTTCTTAGATTCTTCTCATCACATTTTTAACTGCAACAGTATGCTCTTTTCTTCAGGCAGCTCAGCTGACATTTTATGCATGTTACCTTCTCTTGTATGTTGACAGTATCTCAAAAATTGACATCTCAAGCTGATTTATAAACATAGTCTAACTTTTTGAACTAGAGAAACTGACATAAATAAAACTAAGTTCACCCATAAAACCAGCATTTGAGCAACTGTTATTAATAAATTTACTCCATAAACATTTTTCCCTACAATAACCATTCCTGACTTATTTGTTTAACAGATATAACACCTAATTGTCAATATACTGATCTTCCTGCTTAGCAGTATCCCTTAGGGCCAAATGAATTCTGTTTTCTGCATTTATGTGTATTGCAGGTATCTGTTAGTTTATCTCGATGCTTATTTCTCAGACTGAGCTTATAGCTACATAAGAAAGGAGTAACACATCATCCTAACCTTATTTCCCTATACTTAACACCATGTTGACGTATCTCAGATTGAGGGGGAAATAGAATAGGGGAAAAATGCATTTAAAATTCAATCAGTTATATCAAGGAAACAAAAAGCCTCTGTGAAGAAAAACTTACTCAGCATATTAGATTACATATTGTCATTAAAAACTGAGTCTTCCCTAAGTGGTCTGTGGTTGAAATTAATATTAAGTTCACCTCTTCAGCGTAAGAAAGGCCCATACAAATTTCATTACCACTATCATACCATCTCAGGATTAATAAACCTTCTAGCTGAAACACAGCAAACTGATGAAAATTATTCTTTTTGTTTGTTTTTCCCCAAACCCTTTCAGTTGCTTTTCCAAATATTGCCTTGCCTATGGCCTTAGGCCATCAAAATACAGTGCCATTAAAATAAGGTTGATTAAGACCTTAAATCTGGCAACCTGCTACACCACTTAGACATGCACAAGTCTATGGGGGCAGATGGGATCCACCCAAGGGTACTGAGAGAGCTGGCAGAAGTGCTCACCAAGATACTTTCCATCATTTATCAGCAGTCCTGGTTAACCGGGGAGGTCCCAGTTGACTGGAGGTTACCAAATGTGACGCCCATCTAAAAGAAGGGCCGGAAGGAGGATCCGGGGAACAGGCTTATGAGTCTGACAGTACTGGGGAAGGTTATGGAGCAGATAATCTTGAGTGCTATCACGTGACACATACAGGACAACCAGGTGATCAGACCCAGTCAGCATGGGTTTATGAAAGGCAGGTCCTGCTTGACTAACCTGATCTCCTTCTATGACAAGATGACCCTCTTAGTGGATGAGGGAAAGGCTGTGAATGTTGTGTACCTGGACTTTAGTAAAGCCTTTGACACTGTTTCCCACAGCATTTACATGGAGAAACTGACTGCTCATGGCTTGGATGGGCATACGCTTTGCTGGTTCAAAAACTGGCTGGATGGCTGGGCTCAAAGAGTTGTGGTGAATGGAGTTAAATCCAGTTGGCAGCCGGTCACAAGTGGTGTTCCCCAGGTCTCATTATTGATGCCACTTCTGTTCAGCATGTTTATCAACGATCTGGACGAGGGGATCATATGCACCCTCAGTAAGTTTGTAGATGACACCAAGTTGGGAGGGAATGTTGATCTGCTTGAGAGTAGGAAGGCTCTTCAGAGGGATCTTGACAGGTTGGATCGATGGGCGAGGCCGATTGTTTGAGGTTCAACAAGGCCAAGCATCAGGTCCTGCACTTGGGTCACAACAGCTCCATGCAGTGATACAGGCTTGGGGAAGAGTGACTGGAAAGCTGCCTGGCAGAAAAGGACCTAGGGGTGTTGATCAACGGCTGGCTGAATCTAAGCCAGCAGTGTGCCCAGGTGGCCAAGAAGGCCAGCAACATCCTAGCCTGTATCAGAACTAGTGTGGCCAGAAGCACAAGGGAAGTGATTTTCTCCCTGTACTCACCACTGGTGAGGCTGCATCTTGAATACTGTTTAGTTTTGAGCCTCTCACTACAAGAAAGACATTGGGATGCTGGAGAGAGTCTAAAGAAGGGTAATGAAGCCAGTGAAGGGTCTGGAGAACAAGTCTTATGAGGAGCGGCTGAGGGAACTGGGGTTGTTTAGCCTGGAGAAAAGGAGGCTGAGGGGAGACCTTATCGCGCTCTACAAGTACCTGAAAGGAGCTTGTAGCGAGGAGGCTGTTAGTCTCTTCTCCCAGGTAACAAGCAATAGGATGAGAGGAAACGGCCCCAAGTTGCACCAGGGGAGGTTTAGATTGGATATTAGGAAAAATTTCTTCACTGAAGGGTTTATCAAACATTAGAACAGGCTGCTCAGGGAAGGGGTGGAGTCATCACCCCTGCACGTATTTAAAAGATGAGTAGATGTGGTGCTTAGGGATATGGTTTAGGGGTGGACTTGGTTTAGTTGTGGACTTGGTAGTGTTAAGTTAATGGCTGGACTCGATGATCTTAAAGATCCTTTGCAACGAAAATGATTCTATGATTCTATGATTCTAATCAGGGATTGAACCTTATTTCACAGTATTTCTTTATGTTTCAGTGATTTTTTTGGTTTTTGGTTTTTTTTTTTAAGAGTGAAATCTGACAACATATTTTTTGGACATTAGTAGTAATTGCAGAAGAAAAGTGTAAAAAATAGTGTGTGTGGTAATTTTATTTTTTTGTTCTTGTTAATTCACCATTAGAACAGTAGATATGATGCTCTAACATGATATGCTAATCTTTTGGAATAGCATAAGATTCCATGTGGCTATGGGAACATTTTTACATTGGTTATGAGGATACCCTGCTGAACATTAGAAAGGACACTTTGATAAAGTGATTCATAAATGACTTTATGGAGTTATTTTCTCCTGTCAAATTGATACATATGGACACAGTTTGGCAATGTTCATTGCAAAGACCTGTCTTCCCACCTCACTGCAGTAACTGTAAATAAGAATGACAAATAGTAAACAAAACCATGGCACAGTTGCACGAATGATGTTTATAGGTGTTTATTCTTTAGATCTGATCAGTTGCATGATTTGCTTCTATTTTTAGCTCCTGATTTTGAATCAGAGGCCCTGTGTTTAAATAAGGTTGGGTTTTGTATTTTGAATTGAAAAATATGTTCTTTTTTAAATACAGTGGTAGAAATGCTGGCTTCCTTAGTAATTTCTTCATAAAATCCAATGTTGTCTAGGAATATAAAATATCTAATTTGTTTAATAAAACTCTTATTCCAATGATTGGATGCAGTTTAAAAACATCAAACAACATATTCTTGAGTAACTTCTAGGAGTATGTTATCATTTAAATTATTTCTAGTGGGTTAGACTAGTTTACAATGTTCATGTGTGATAGAGAGTGTATTCAAACTGAATCACAGAATCACAGAATCACAGAATCAGTCAGGTTGGAAGAGACCTCAGGGATCATCAAGTCCAACCATTGCCCTGACACCACCCTGTCAACTAGACCATGGCACTAAGTGCCATGTCCAGTCTTTTCTTAAACACATCCAGAGATGGTGACTCTACCACTTCCCTGGGCAGCCCATTCCAATGTCTAATAACCCTTTCTGAAAAGAAATTCTTCCTAATGTCCAACCTGAACTTCCCCTGGCGAAGCTTGAGGCTGTGTCCTCTTGTCCTATTGCTAGTTGCCCAGGAGAAGATGCCAACTCAATACTATCTGCTTAGTCCTGTTTCTGTCCAGGCTTTTGTTTTCAACTTCTCAGCTAAAATTGGTGCTTTCCATCCATAATACATGCTTCTTTGTACTCTAACTCAGATACAAAAAAATAGTGATGAGAAGTACCTCTGTCCTGAACCTTGCTGGAGTGAGGCTCTGGGCTTGAGTCTAGGGTAAAAATACATCTCTAATACTGAAAGGAGACATCCTTTGTTATTAACGGCTTAGTCTGGTCTCATGCACACTTATTTCTTGCTGCTTTACCATTTTCTGAGCATATGCTTGTGTTTCTACTCTGTGTTCACAAAACAATATAATAAATTTATTAACAGTATATGCTTCATCATACTTGAGCATGCTAACCAGGGTGAAACACTGAATAAGGCTGGGAACACTGGTACTGAAATATGTTAATGATAGGCAAATATTTTACCTGTGGCTTTCAGATGAAGCCTTATAATCAAAGTCTAGAACTACATTGAGGCCCAAGAATATTTTAAGTCTAAGAAGTTTAATGTGAAAGTTCAATTACTTAAGGACTTTTAATAAACTTCTTTAAAATTAAATAACAATTTATTTCAAAATCATAATTTGTATATCATACAGAATTGCTTAGAATGTGCATAAGACGACAAGAAAAATATTTACTTAGTCTTGGAACTATTATATCATTTATGATTTATTACATCATTTATGACTGACTATGCGGTTAGTCACTTAGCAGCGTTACCAATGATGTTTCTCCAGTGTTACTGCATGAGGCAGACACCTAGTTCGCCCACTGGACAAAGCATAATTTTCACTCAGTATTTTTCTTTCTTGTTTGTTTTACTCTTCTCTTTACTCAGCCAACTCTCTCTTTCTTCATTTTCCTTGATGTGGTGGGTTAACCTTGGCTGGATGCCAGGTGCCGGTCAAGCCGCTCTATCACTCACCTCCTCATCAGGACAGGGAGAAAATAAGATGAAAAACTTGTGGCTCGAGGTAAAGGCAGTTTAATAAAGAAAAGCAAAGGCCACACATGGAAGCAAAGGAAACAAAGAAAAAAATGTTTCTCTACTTCCCATCCGCAGGCAATGTCCACCCACTTCCTGGGAAGTAAGGCCTCAGTACACATAGAGATTGCTTCGGAAGTGAAATTCCTTAATAATGAATGCCCCCACCTCCTCCTCCTTTCTCTTAGCTTTTGTTGCCGAGTACGATGTTGTATGGTATGGAATATCCCTTTGGTCAGTTTGGGTCAGCTGTCCCCTCCTAACCCCTGGTCCACCCCCAGCCTAGTGGCCTTTGGGGGGCAGGAGGGGTTGGAGAGACAGCCTTGATGCTGTGCAAGCACTGCTCAGCAGCAGCCAAAACATTGGTGTGTTATCAACACCGTTTTAGCTACCAATACAAAGCACAGCATTATGAGGGCTGCCACGGAGAAAGCTGACTCCATCCCGGCCAGACCCAACACACTTAACTCCATTGCTTATTGGTTGTGTAGAGTGTCTGTCTTGCACTGTTTTCTCCTAAGATTTTTCCATGTCAAAACTGGCAATAGTTTATTCTGCTGCACCAGAAAATAGCAGTTGTCCCCAAGTTACATTCTTGAATAATTCTCTTTGGGGTATGTGCATCAACGTGATAGCTAAGAGAGGATTTAATTTCTTCATAGAAGATATATGTACAGGCAAAATTTTCATTGTTCTGAAAAGTGCAAACTCATGGGGGAAGCAAATCATTTTCTGGTGCATGTCTTACAGAAGAGAAAAACAAAGCATACTTCTGCTGGTTATAAATTACTGCAAGTGAAATCATGTCACTCAAAATTTTTTTTTGGAAAAAAGTAAAGAATTTTAAAATGTCCTTTACAGTCTTGTAGCACTTAGTGAACATCACAGAAGGCCATCTTAAAACTTGCTTGACAGCCTTTGTGTTACTTCAGGATAACATTTACCTATTTTTGTTCTACATTGTACTGTGGGTAGTTGCAAAAAAATTTTATTCTGACATGCACACCTTTAATTTTAGCTTAGTGTTGCATTCTTATACTGTTTTACCTTAGATAGATATGCTGGCCTTCATCAGCTTAACTCCATTGTGACTAAATTTTAAGGTTGGAAAGAAATACTATTCACTTTTATTAATCATTTAGTACATTTTAAAATAATATCTGCTAACTTAGAAATATTTCTTGACATCAATTTTTCCTAATGGTAAAAGAAGTTCCTAGGTGTAGTTTAACAAGAAGCCTCTGACAATGTAGAACACCAAAGACAATTTGTAGTGAATGTCTTTCAAGCTGTTCCCTCTGAGTTTTGTTTTGTAAGCTTTCTTTCAAATTTCTTGTGAGGTTCAGTTTCTGCATTAGCTTGAGAGTACTGTAGTGGCATTCTGCTGGAACAACTCTTTTTTTTTCAGAAAACTTTCCAATTCTAAGGAGGTGACCTTTGAATCATTGTTAGCTATCTAATAATGGGGTCTTTTGAAAACAATGTGTGGAAGAGTGGAACTGTACTGTAGCAGAGGAGGTAGTGACAGAAATACTACTTCTGACCATTTATAGCAAGCAATAATCAAGTGTCGCATAATCAAATTGTCCTACAATGCCAATTAAAAGCTTTCCCTAAATACAGATAGGGTAAAGGAGCAGATTGTACAGGCAGTGCATTTACTAGATCTTGCATGAAACTTGAAAGTAGACAGCAATTTTTTTCAGCTTCAAGTTTAACATCGAGCTCTGACAATGAAGGTAATTGCTGCATAATCGCTGTTTTATTCTAAGAGTTTCACAGAATCACAGAATCATAGAATGTTAGGGATTGGAAGCGACCTCAAAAGATCATCTAGTCCAATCCCCCTGACGGGGCAGGATTACCTAGACCATATCACACAGGAACGCGTCCAGGCGGGTTTTGAGTGTCTCCAGAGAAGGAGACTCCACAACCTCTCTGGGCAGCCTGTTCCAGTCTTCGGTCACCCTCACTGTAAAGAAGTTTTTCCTCATATTTATGTGGAACCTCCTGTGTTCCAGCTTGCACCCATTGCCCCTTGTCCTGTCAAGGGATGTCACTGAGAAGAGCCTGGCTCCATCCTCTTGACACTTGCCCTTTACATATTTATAAACATTAATGAGGTCACCCCTCAGTCTCCTCTTCTCTAAGCTAAAGAGACCCAGCTCCCTCAGCCTCTCCTCATAAAGGAGATGTTCCACTCCCTTAATCATCTTCGTGGCTCTGCGCTGGACTCTCTCTAGCAGTTCCCTGTCCTTCTTGAACTGAGGGGCCCAGAACTGGACACAATATTCCAGATGCAGCCTCACCAGGGCAGAGTAGAGGGGGAGGAGAACCTCTCTTGACCTCCTAACCACACCCCTTCTAATACACCCCAGGATGCCATTGGCCTTCTTGGCCACAAGGGCACACTGCTGGCTCATGCTCATCCTGTTGTCCACTAGGACCCCCAGGTCCCTTTCCCCTACGCTGCTCTCCAACAGGTCTGTCCCCAACTTGTACTCACACATGGGGTTGTTCTTGCCCAGATGCAGGACTCTACACTTGCCCTTCTTATATTTCATTAAATTTCTCCCTGCCCAACTCTCCAGCCTGTCTAGGTCTCTCTGAATGGCTGCACAGCCTTCCGGTGTGTCAGCCATTCCTCCCAGTTCGGTGTCATCAGCGAACTTGCTGACAGTGCACTCTATTCCCTCATCCAAGTCATTAATGAATATATTGAATAGAACTGGTCCCAGTACCCACCCTTGAGGGACTCCGCTAGACACAGGCCTCCAACTGGACTCTGTCCCATTGACCACCACTCTCTGGCTTCTTTCCTTCAGCCAGTTCACAATCCATCTCACTACCCGATCATCCAGACCACACTTCCTCAGTTTAGCTGCGAGGATGCTGTGGGAGACTGTGTCAAACGCTTTACTGAAATCAAGATAGACCACATCCACAGTTTTACCATCATCTATCCACTGGGTTACGTCCTCATAAAAGGCTATCAAGTTGGTTAAGCATGACTTCCCCTTGGTGAAGCCATGCTGAGTGCCCCTAATGATCCCCCTATCCTTGATGTGCTTAGAGACAGCACCAAGGACAAGTTGTTCCATCACCTTTCCGGGGATGGAGGTGAGGCTGACCGGTCTATAGTTCCCTGGGTCCTCCTTCTTGCCCTTTTTGAAGACTGGAGTGACATTCGCTTTCCTCCAGTCCTCAGGCACCTCTCCCGTTGCCCACGACTTAGCAAAGATGATGGAGAGTGGCCTAGCAATGACTTCCGCCAGCTCCCTCGGCACCCGCGGGTGCATCCCATGAGGGCCCATGGATTTATGGACGTCCAGGTTGCTTAATTGGTCCCTGACCCAGCCCTCATCAACCAAGACAGATTCCTCCTCTATCCTGACTTTTTCTGGGGCCTCAGGGGTCCGGGGCTCCTCAGGACAGCGTCCAGCAGTATAGACAGAGGCAAAGAAGGCGTTCAGTAACTCCGCCTTCTTTTTATCCTCTGTCTCCAGGGTCCAAACTCCAGAGTTTGTTGACTTCTTGTGGCCCAGGTGTATTATATTTGCTTGATCTCACTTGGAATAATGAATCTATGATTATCTCCAGCTACTTTGTTGGGAAAACTCATGCTGTACTCTCAGTGTTCTAGTAGAAGTGGTGTAAGGTGTTTGAGATTGTTAGGCCATCATGTCAGGACGTCATGCCATTTGTCATGAATTGGAAACAGTAAGCAAGCAGATATAGTTGCCCTCCTGAGTCTACTTGTAATCTTTATCACTACTTATACATCATCTGAGCTTCTGAGAAAGATAACAGGTTTCCAAATAGTATTCAGCTTCACTTTTTCACTTGATCATCTATATTTCAGGTAGTAGGTAAATGAAAATGGTAATAAGCAGATTAAAGTAATTTTTCTGGCCACCAGCCTATTCACACTGTCATTTGCTTGAATCCTTTTAACTGAGCTGTCATGTGATGTATGCACAATTTGAATAAAAGTTATTGCATCTGCAAGTGCTTTGATGTAATTCCTCTATGTGCAGGGTTTTTTAAGTATTGTTCCTGTGAATTCAAGAAAGAACTGGTCCAGGCACATAACCAGAGCTACCAGTATTCACATTGCCATAATACAGGCTATATCAATATAAATGTTTGACTATTTGTGATCCGTCCTTTACCCTGGTTGAAAAATAACATATGGCTAATCTGATGAGGAGAGTTTTGTGGTTCCATGACACAGGGCTTCTGCATGGTTATACAATGGCTCTTCAACTATAGCACATCTGTGAATAACGTTTGCAGTCTCTTTATTTACAGAATAATCTTATGCACAGTCAGTGATTTACTTGATTCTACACAAAGGTGACTATTTCTGTTCTTCAGCTTTGTCTGTAATGTTGATGAGATCGACTCCAAGAAGATTCAGGGAATTTAATAATGCATTAAAGGTACATGACAGGTGTAAAGTCAAATGGTGTAGCAACAGTGTCATAAGTATCCCAGTAGGTCACATCTTGATTTTAGTGAACATGTTTTTTGTTAGTGAATTTTACAAGACCAATACTGAAGTCTCTTGTAACACTTTTTGGTACTTTTGGAATGATAGTCTTATTACTCATTTACATGCTTGAAGTAGAAAACACCTCTGCTTAATAAAAGGGGACCAATATACACAGCACAGAACTCATCAATTATGGAATTACTGTCCCTGCATTGTTATGTTAGTGTGCCTTCTGTTTCAGAATGCAATATATTCAAGTAGTGTAAGCTGTCTTTCTGACATAACAGAACTACTAAGAGGATATATGCAGCTGTGGTATGGAGACTCATTCTGTTTATATACAAGCAATAAAAGGTAGCCATACTTATTTCTTAGATGGGAAGTTATGTCATACTTTATCATAATACATCTGCTTTTCTTCAGTACTTACACTGAAATTTTTTACAAGGAATTTTAGTAATTTATAGTGCATTGAGTAGATGGCAATGGCAGCACAATTTTCACTGTTTACACAGTTATGTCGATGTTTCTCCAAACTGACGTCATGGTTTTGTTTTCCTTGTTGTAAGTTTCTATGCCTAACTTTTTAAACCCTATTTATAATGGTTTCCTGAGTTGAATCTTGTTTGCATTTTGTTATGTCACGATTATAAGTTCTACTTCTGCTATTATCAGCTTATCCTTACCAGCAGTGCTTATAGTCCTTCATAATGCGATATCTGTGGTGAGCACTCTTTAAAGTAGAATAGATTAGACTAGACTAGATTATTTCAGTTGGAAGGGATCTACAATGATCATCTAGTCCATCTGTCTGACCAATTCAGGGCTGAACAAGCTAAAGCATGTTATTAAGGGCATTGTCCAAATGCCTCTTAAACACTGACAGGCAGGGGGACAGCACCTTTAGTCCAAGACATAATTATGTGGGTGTTCAGTTTAGTTATTCCATGACTTGACTCCTTGTCATTTAATATCCCATAGCTGCATACTCATTTATGATCTATATAGAACCAAGATTCTCTTGATTTTTCAAGTTAACATTAATGTTTCTGAAACTTACAGCATTTATAAGTAAGTCATACTTTAGGTGTGCAATAGTTCTTTAATGTCAGGAGTGCAATCTCATATTCATCAAGAGTGGCAAGTGTAATAATATACAGAATGGCCATTTGTTCAAAGGCAGTGTCTTCCCTTGAACAGCTCTTGGGTATTAATTTCAAACCTATTGTTTCCACTCTATTTGTTTTTTTTCTCTATTACACAAGTTATAAAAATATAAAGTTATACAAGTATAAAAATAAATTATTGTCTTAGCTGGTCTTCATAAGTACTGTAATGCTGGATTCAACTTTAGCAGAGATATCTGCATGGCGTATTTACAATACAGTGAATGTAGAAAATATATTATTTCTCTAAATTTTATTTTGTACGCAGAAAGGAGCGGCAGGTAAAATCTGGCCAAAATAATAGCTCAGGGTCAGCATGCTAACTTCTGGTGTACTATATAAAAAGAAAAATTTTGAATATCACTTGATAATTAGAACTACTGTGCATCACTAAGAGAGCTGAAAAGCTATATCTAGCAAGCAAAATAAAGTAACATGAGCAGGGATTTGGACCAAAGGGCAGTCAGAAGTCCCTTCTAACCTAAACTATTCTTTGAGTCTGTGTTGTAGCTTGAATGTGATGTTGTACTTTAAGAAGCATCATATGTCTGTAAGATGTCTGAACAGTATTTCCTGAATTATATAAATTTTATTTTCTCTTTTCTTCTCATATTTAATGAAAATGCCATTAATATAGATTATAAAAAATGAGGTCTATGTATTAAACCTCAGACAAAGGCATGGTACCGTGTGTCAGTGTAAATTAAAAGGCTAATAAACAGTTCTTGAATGTTTTGAATCAGTCTGAAACAGTGCTCTTGTTTTCAGTGATCTTAATTTCTCTTGTATTTCTATTTTAATAAATAATATAATTGTTTATATTATAAGTTGTACAAGCTGTCACTAAGGTGCAGTACAGAGAGGGGGTGAGGCAGAACATGAAAGGGGGAAAACGACAGGAAGAATAAATGGTGTGCTTCTGTACATTGTTAGATCATTATGTTCAGCAGCCTGCAGTTAATCTGCATACATATAGTTTTAAAAGACATTCAACCATCAGTTACATATCATAGAATCGTATCATAGAATGGTTTGGGTTGGAAGGGACCTTAAAGATCATCTAGTTCCAACCCCCCTGCCATGGGCAGGGACAACTTCCACTAGACCAGGTTGCTCAAAGACCCATCCAACCTGGCCTTAGACACTGCCAGGGAGGTGGCAACCATAACTTCTCTGGGCAAACTGTGCCAGTGTCTCACCACCCTCATGGTAAAGAATTTCTACCTAATATCTAAACTAAATCTACCCTCTTTCAGTTTAAAACTGTTACTCCTTGTCCTATCACTACATGTCCTTGTAAAAAGCCCCTCTCCAGCTTTCCTGTAGGCCCCCTTCAGGTACTGGAAGGCTGCTGTGAGGTATCCCCACAGCCTTCTCTTCTCCAGGCTGAAGAGCCCCAACTTTCTCAGCCTGTCTGCATAAGAGAGGTTGCTCCAGCCCTCTCATCATCTTCGTGGCACCTCCTCTCGACTCACTCCAACAGCTCCATGTCATTCTTATGTTTGGGGCCCCAGAGCTGGACACAGTACTCCAGGTGGGGTCTCATGAGAGCAGAGTAGAGGGGGAGAATCACCTCCCTTGACCTGCTGACTACGCTGCTTTTGATGCAGCCCAGGATACGGTTGGTCTTCTGGGCTGCAAGCGCACGTTGCCGGCTCATGTTGATTTTCTTGTCAAGCGTTACCCCCAAGTCCTTCTCTTCAGGGCTGCACTCAATCCCTTCTCCCCCCAACCTGTATTTGTGCTTAGGATTGCCCTGACCCACATGCAGGACCTTGCACTTGATCTTGTTGAACCTCATGCGGTTCACATGGGCCCATCTGTCAAGCCTGTCAAGTTCCCTCTGGCTGGCATCCCTTCACTCCAGCATGTTGACCACACCACACAGCTTGGTGTCGTCGGCAAACTTGCTGAGGGTGCGCTCAGTCCTACAGTCCATGTCACCAACAAAAATGTTAAACAGCACAGGTCCTAGTACCAGCCCCTGAGGAAAGTCACTCTTCACTGATCTCCGCTGGGACATTGAGCCGTTGACTGCAACTCTCTGAGTGCGACCATCCAGCCAAGGATAAATATCTTTATAATTTAGAAGCCACACTTTTTGTTCCAGTCATTAGTTATTTATTTTAATCTTTAAAACATTTAGTATTAAATTGAATGTACATACAGTTTGGAATTTTATACCTTTGTTTCATTAGTTTTTTTAGTTATTTATTTTGTTTGTTTAGTTATTTCTAAGTATTTCTCATGTTCACCTATGCACTAAAATCAGACCACATGCATTTTATAGACTGAGATTTACTTTAATACATGAATGGGAAAATTTAGTCTCATCATCACATTGACATCTCTCCAATATTTAAGAATTCTTTCAAACAGCTTGGACGCACAATCATAGCAGTGATCTTGCCGGTATTTTACATAGTGGGGAAGTATCTTTCTTAATTTTACTTAATCTTCTCCTATCCATATGCAAACAATCTTTTCTCTCTAATTAGTATATTTTAAAGATAGTAGAGAGCGAAACAATAAAGCATATTATTGGTGAAGTTGATGATACATTACTTTGACATGGAATCTTCGTTTCCTAAGCAAGATAAGACCTGGTTTAGTTGTTCTTTATTTTACCATTTAGAAACTCTGAGCTTGAACTGTTTGGGCTGAAATTATCTATACTCAATGGCTGTCTCCCTTAAAGTGCTTATGGGCAAATTCAAGCAAAACACTTCAGCAGCTTTGAAGAACATGGCTTCAGGAAAAAACATTCTTTTGTAGCCATTAAAAATAATCTAGCAACCTTTTAGATAAGTTCTGTCATTCTTGCACATTGGATCAGTGATCTCAAATTTGGCAAGGGAATGAATATCTAACCAGATATGGTTTGTAAAACTCAAATTTTCATAGGCTTACTCACTTGTTTAAGAGGACTTAGGTTATAGAAAATAAAATCCCTGAGAGCTTAGTCCAAGCTGTAGTCTAATCAGAGCTTCTAGAAATACTTCTCTCTCTCTTCTTCTTTTCTTTTTGGCAGGCGGGGCAGGGGGGTGAGAGCACTCCATTTCTAACTTGAAAAAAATCTATATTCAACAACAACCTAGGTAATCTTGCTCCGGCAGGGGGATTGGACTAGATGATCTTTCCAGGTCCCTTCCAACCCCTAACATTCTGTGATTCTGTGTGATTCTGTGATTCTGTGAACCTTTAGATGAAATTTAGATTTTTATAGGTGCAAACCTTTTCTTTGTGTGTTGTTCTGCGGAAGGGCAGTATTTGTTTTGGGTTTTTGGGGTTGGTTTTTTTGTGGTTTTAGTTTTCTTTTTAGTCTGCCCTAGTTTCCTTTTGGAAAGATACAGTTGCCTTGTGCCAGAAGGGAGTGACTGACCGGACTAGAAAAGAGCAGGATGAGGGATCATAGAACCAGAACCCTGGGCAAGGAAGCAAGCCACATAGACAGTTCAAAGCCACCTGAAGCCAAAGCTCTGTGTAGAAATAGAGAGGCCTCTGAAACAGCAGTGGAATGAAAGAGGTTTACCACTTAGATAATTGAGATATATGAGTTAAACCCTGTATAAAGAATATATGATGAATAAATAATTTTGACATGAGTAGTAATGGTAATACACCATATTATAATACCATTTGTCATAACATAGTGTAATTGTGACTGGAGTGAGTAACATAAGTCACAGACAGGAGGATTTTGCTGGTATAGACCCCCAAAAAGATAGATATTTTGCGGTAGTGTGCTTACTCTGAGATGTCAACAGAAAACAGACAGGTGCAGCTAAAATGAAAGTTGATATTGAGGAACAAATATCACTATAAATGATAATTTTCAGTCTCTTGCCACATAATTCATGTTGTCTAATTCTAGTTGAGAAGTTCAGGTTGTTCCATTGTTTCTCATAACTCCTGTTTTTTTTTCAGTGCTGTGTAGCTGTTTTTTTTTTACCATTTATGTTATTATTCCTGTGTGAGTGGATCAACACACAGGTCCAGCATGTTTTGTTTGGGTTTTTTTGATGGAAATTTGTAACTATTTCTCTACGCACTTTCTTTTTTTTTTGCTCTGTTCTGTGACCTTCAGCAAAGCCAAAAGCAAGTTGGAGTTAATAATCTTCCATCCTGACTATATGTTTAGCTCAGCAAAATTGGAAAGTTTTAATGACGATAAAGTTACTACCAAATTAAAACTTCATTGATGTCACATATATTCACAATATGATGCAGGTAACCATCAAGGAATCATTCAAGGCATTGGAGGACAGGATTTATTGATTGCCATTAAAGAAGAGTTGCAGAGCTGGTGCAAGTTGAAAACATTGTTTGCCTTGATATTGTCAGTAAGAGTAGCATCATTAGATTTGAAAGGTTCTACAGATGATATACTAGCTGCAAATAAATTCACAGTTGTCAACAGATAAACTCTGGATGTATCAAGAGACAAATTGTGGATGATAGCTTCAATAGTCTTGGGTTTGGACTTCTCACAACTACCATATAAGAAGAAAAAGGACAGCACTATTCAGAACAGAGGGGTCAACAGTATATGTACAAGTCTGCTTGACTTCCATAATGCCCGAAAAAAATCCCCTGAAATAGTTCATTTTCATTTATATGATCTTCAAAAGCATATTGACAGATGGAGGTGAAGCTATTGAAACATTCTATTTTTCTGAAGATTTTCTAAAGATGAGAGTGAAATGCCTTAATCAAATTAGCAATGACACAAGTGAGTTTCCTGCTGTTGCTCATATTAGTAAAATAGTATACTGCATGTTTTTATCATAACTTAGAATATTTTGTAAACATTAAAGGACCACTTTCTCTACAGCTTCAATCTATGGTGATTAACAACATGCTTGTATTTTTCTCATTGAAATAAAATTATTTAGTCTGCAGAAGAAAACCATTCTTATTTTGAAGTGAGAAAAATACCATCCACTTAAATAAAGAGGATTCAGACACAGAAATTATAGAATTTATGTAAATGCTACAATTTATGTAAATGCTACAATAAATGTATTGTAGGTTTAATGCTACCTTAAAAACGATTTCAGATATTTCTGCATATGCTGACTATCCATTCACATTGTTATTTCCTTTTGATAGGCCAAGCAGTAACCGGTAGTCTAAGGGATATTCTGTATATTCTCATTGGAACTGTTCATGTAAAGGATCCCAGACTTAGATAAGATTTCTTGGTATTGTTTTTCCATTTATTCTTTCTTGCTAGAGCCTAGTTTCTATAGTTCTGTAAAGAAAGCTAACAGAGTAGTTGTCTGCTATTAAAAGTTATATTAAGGGAGAGCTGCTGAAATTGATAGATGTTTTCTCTCTTTAACAGAAATACTTTATTTTTTGAGGTGTAACTATAGCACCCAGAATGTGGAATTGTATTCCAATCTTTAAAATAAAGATGTTGATATATACATGAAACTCTCTTCAAATTATCCAGTGATCTGTCTTTAGTCCAGGTAAAGTCAGGTACATTCAGGAAAAGCTGCCAGGAATTAGTTAACTATACCCACATGCAGTTCCTCCAGGCTGAAGTAGTTGTGTTAATGAGAGCAAACATAACATGCCTCTTTTCTGCCTATTCTCTAGATTCTTGATAGAGGGAAATGAGCTGAAGAGGAAAGGTGTGGTTGATTCAAAGTTGTAGTGGCTGGGGAGCAGAGAGGATTGAATAGGCAAACTGGAATATAAAGATGTATACACACACTGCAGCTTCAGAAGAACGTGCCTCCCCTGACATGCATCTTCTCTTCACATCAAAATTATACTGAAACAAAGCAAGTATTACTGAGATAAATGTTGAAGGAGGAAGGCTGTACTGATAGGGCTTTGGGGAATAAAGTTATGCAGAAAGCAGAAGACTCTTGGGTGCAATATAGATGGAAGACAAACATTGCTAATGATTCTCACAACTTTAAGTGAAATTTTATCAAGTGATAAAATACCAGCTGTTTTTTGCAAGCAAATATGGAATTAACAAGATACTGGGATTTAGCAATATTTCCACAAAAATATAGGAATTGCTAGAAGCAGGAAGAATTTGGAAGAGGAAAAATGAGACAACCCAATTCTCTAACTTCTTTGATATGAACCAATACTATAGTATTGGTACATGGCTGCTAGCTTCTAGCTACTTCACTCCCCTTCAGTCACTGTAATGCTCCCAGGGCAGAATGATATCTGTATTAAAAAATATATACTTATATCTAGATTTTTGATGTATTTATTGTTTTATTTAATTTTTTAGGGAAAAAAAAAGCAACCAACAAACCACCTACAAGCTAAAATGTTGGTGACAGAACACATACCAATAAAGGAATGGTTAATGTTTTATTTATTCAGTGCAATTACCTGAAATGAATTAAAATAATATCAGCATCAAAGCCAGAACCTGGAAAATTCAGATTTAATGTTAAATTAATCCAAAGTCAAAGTGAAGAATAAATATAAGGTTAAGTTTGACAGAAATTAAAGTACTGAATAAAAAGATGAGGTATGGAAATTAGCTTTGAGATAATCCAGGGAATCTTTTTTATGCTGCTAGTGTAGTATGAAAAAGAAACGTAATACAGCTTTTTCTGTATGCTTTACACTATTACTAGTATTCATTTTAATACTTATATCTGTACTTATTATAGTGGCTACATATTTCTTTCTTGTACCTTTTATTTGAATGGCTACTTTCTGTAATGTCCATTATGCTATTAATTTTATGTAACATCAAATCAAGAAGTGAAATTCAAAATTTACCATGTCAATGATGGCTTTGTCATTGACTTCAGAGGATTCAAGTGTTACATCTACAAAATGTTCAGCCTGCAGAAGAGAAGGCTCCAGAGGAGGGCGACCAAGCTGGTGAGGGGTCTGGAGGGTATGACCTATGAGGAACGGCTGAGGGAGCTGGGGTTGTTTAGCCTGGAGAAGAGGAGGCTCAGAGGTGACCTTATTGCAGTCTACAACTACCTGAAGGGAGGTCGTAATGAAGTGGGAGTTGGCTTCTTCTCCCAGGCAACTAGTGATAGGACAAGAGGACATAGCCTCAAGCTTCACCAGGGGAGGTTCAGGTTGGACATTAGGAAGCATTTCTTCTCAGAAAGGGTTATTAGACATTGGAAGGGGCTGCCCAGGGAGGTGGTGGAGTCACCATCTCTGGATGTGTTTAAGAAAAGACTGGACATGGCACTTAGTGCCATGGTCTAGTTGACATGGTGGTGTCAGGGCAATGGTTGGACTCAATGATCCCTGAGGTCTCTTCCAACCTGATTGATTCTGTGATTCTGTGATTCTAGCAGCCTTCCAGTACCTGAAGAAGGCCTACAGGAAAGCTGGAGAGGGACATTTTGCAAGGACATGTAGTGATAGGATGAGCGGGAATGGTTTTAAACTGAAAGAGGGTAGATTTAGATTGGATATTAGGTAGAAATTCTTTCCTGTGAGGGTGGTGAGGCACTGGAACAGATTGCCCAGAAAAGTTGTGGCTGCCCCCGCTCTGGCAGTGTTTAAGGCCATATTGGATGGGGCTTTGAGCAACCTGGTCTAGTGGAAAGGTGTCCCTGCCTGTGGCAGGGGGGTTGGAACTAGATGATCTTTAAGGTCCCTTTCAACCCAAACCATTCTATGATTCTATGAAAATGTTCTTTAGGATCTTCTTTAGAATCTTCGTGCATTGAAATGTCTGTGTTCATATATTCAAGCTGCCCTGTACTTTTTAAGAACTTCTTGCTGGATTTTATGGTCTACTCATCTGTATGGCAATTGTAATACCATAAATCTTCTAGCTAGTCAGATTTGAGCCTCTGATAAACTTTGTATAAAGTCTATGGCCTTCAAAGCCGTCAACAGTGCTTTTAATTGCCTTTGAGTACTGTATCTGTTGCATTCTCTGAAATACTTTTTCTTTTTTTATTGCTTTCTATATAAAGTAAGTTGCAGAGACCTCCAAAGGAGTTGCCTATATTTGGGGACCTGGATATGGAGTTGACACACAATTATAATTTTCTTTTCTCACTCACCCCCTCCCACCCCAATCCAATACCTTCCTTATATTTATTTTTTACCAGATTTTTGTCCAAAGCCAACTTCAACCCAGGAATTAAGTAGACAGTCTTTTTCATTCATGTTATGCTACTCTAATTTCATCATTGGTTTTGCCCAGAAAAGAATTTGCCCCAGTTCTTTTTTGTATACTTTTTTTTTCTGCTAATAGTGTATTGTCAGTGGAGTTTGCTACTATCTGATCAAATACATGAGGAACAGGACAAAATGGCTAATGAAAGGAAAAAAAAAAACAAAAAAAAAAGGAGGTGGAAGTATTCTGTAGGGATCTATGGTCCCCTAAGGTGAATGAATAGGTTCATCCTCAAACAGAGGTAGCTTTGGACATAAAGACAGAATGAGGTACCTTGAGTATTTGGTGAATTGAATTTACATTCTTATTAATTTTGTTGAAATTTGTAAAACATCATGATCTGTAAAATTCATAAGCAAAATCAATAATCCAAATAAGAGATAAAATTTTACATTAACTGTATATTTAAATAAATTACACAGTGGTTTACAACTAAGTTGTTATAATGCAACCAAATATTCTCCTAAAGGAACATTCTTCTGGAGCTACTACTGATTTCTTCATGCTTTGTTTTTTGAGGCAATAAAGAAGGTTGCATTTTATATAAAGAGCTTGAAAAGTTTTGATTAGCTAAAATATCTTTGACAGACTATGTTACGTAAGGTAAAAAATAGAGTAGGTCTCTATGAGTCATCTTGGGGGTTTTCTGCATACTAAACTATATTTTCTCATTAGTTCAGGCAGCAAATCAGACAGTGTTTTTATTATGGGTGGTACTTAAAATTTACTTCAGTCCCAAAGCATTTACTCAAAGATAAAGCATTCTTACATGCTCCTGTAAAATAGGACTTAAAATTGTTAACAGGTTAAGCTATTTTTCTGTGGGTTCTAAATACTGTTAAGTATGCTGATAAATTTCAGTATACAGACTACTATTTCTTCTGTCTTTCTCTTAGAATTTAAATATTTCTGTTTATGCTTTTGTCTGAAATTAGGGTTAATGCCTCAGCTGTTTAACTTGGTGGACCTTAATTAACATTCTAAATAACTTTTAACCAAAGTAAATAATAGGAGATGTCAGCAAGGTAACACGTGGTAGAAAGTTATAGAAAAGACATTTAAAACTTAGCAAATAGTATTGTGCTACCAGAATTCTTAAATTATCCTAAAGACAGGTGTCTGTAAATTTTAATACGTGTTTTGAAGGGTTGTGGAAAAAATATAATCCTGAATTAAATTCTAAAGACAATTCCATAAAGAGAAGAAAGACACAACTTATAGTTGAGGGTATTTGAGCATTTTCATTTATCTTTTAAACCAGTGCTGTGTTATTTCAGTTTGTATGTAAAACTATCCTCTTTTTTCCCTAAATATATGTACTTGAATCCCAGCTTTTGTGAACATTTATATAAATGAGAAGTCCCATGGTGTTATTAAACTGTGTGGATAGAATTCTACAGAACAGTTCATTTTCTAAACCTAAATTAAGAGAATAACTTATTTTATTGGAGGTGCGGTTATGTAAAGCCCCACAGGGCTCATTCATTAGCTGGGCAAGCTTATTGCTGCCTGATTAGTAAATAACTCAACTTTAAAAGACAGAACATGACACTGAATAGGAAAAGAAGGAAGTATGTCTGTCCATCAAGTCTATAAGTACCTACAATATATAATAGAACATAATTATGAAATATTTATGCCTATAGTAAAAACTCTTAAGTAAAGTATGCAATAAAAATCATGCAGATATAACTGCTGTCCCTCTGAAAAATCTATTGTAATGGAGAATGGTTGTAACTAGTTTTTCCTTATACTAGAAACATTGAGCACTTGTGATATACATAAAATATTACTTTCAATGGTAGCGGTCATTGTTTTCACACTGCATTCTCAGAGGAGCATCATCTGACTTTCCGATAAGTGACCTTAGCCCCATTACCCTCCCTCAATTAATTATGTTTTTTTTCTTTGTGAAATGCTGACATTCAGGCTTGTCACTTTTATGTGATGAAGAAAGGAGAAATAATACCCTGACAACTGGCACAATTCAGCAAGTGTGCGGAAGGTTATCACCGCCTACATAGCAGGGAAAGAACAGCTGCTTCTTTTATAGATTATTTTTTTCCCCATAGAATTTCACTGACTGTCTCTATACCCTTGGACAGGTGTTCTGTGTAACACATTACACACTAAACATCTTGTGAATTCATACAGGGACAAGACCTGACTGTATGTATAAATCCTCCTCCTTCTCCTGTCCTTCTCCCCAGCCTTTGTATACCTGTTTCTTCTGTAAGGGAACGCAGGAGCACAAAGATGCTGCAACATACTCCGATGGGTGACTCACCTGGGACAGTCAGGTACAGATGGAGGTCCTGTGGAGTGTGCCTTCTCATGGTTTTGATACAGAGATCATTCCAGCCTGTTTGTATTTGAACTCAATGAAAGACTTATTCCCTGTTCTCCAACTTGCTATTTGCTAGAAAAAGAGCCGCACCACCCGTAAGGGCAGGTCTTTTTCTTTCCTATCTTTTAGGAAAACAAACAAACAAAAAAAACCAAACCAAAACCAACATAAAATCTATTGTGAGCAGAACGGATGTTAAAAAAATCACCCTAATTGTTCTGGGAAGAATAGAGGTTAAGGTGGAAATTCGTTTACACATTGGAAATTCCCAAGACACGGAATCTGTAGATAAAAATCTGGTAGTTAGAATGAAGCAAGGGTATTGATAACCTCTAAAACATAACTGAAAATCACATGACACTAAGCTCTTTTCTCTTTTGGAAATCAGCTTCCATCCTTTATAAAAATACTCATGCTTTAACAGTAACAGTTAATAGACAAAACTATTTCCTTTATTTGAAGATACATATCAACATAGTAATATTTAGAAGAAGGTATAATCTATTAGGTCATTCAAATTGCTTTTTGTTTTGTTTACTGATCATAGCAATACCTAAACCTTATTACATGTAAATGTCACCAAACCTCCAATCTTTTCTCATGTAAGGTGGTAAGCACAGTCTAAGATCTTGATGAAATTCTTCCATAACTGTTTGTCTGCTATGTATCTTTAAGATTTTTTTTCTTGAATATACCTACCGTGAAGACATATGGCATAGTTTACCAATTGCTTGTTTTATTTATCATCTTAATTGACACTAAGATATATATGTTCTTGATTTATAAGTTATTAATTTTTATTTTCCCGCTTCCTGCTTTTTCAGTGCTTTTTCTCCTTATCATTTAAGTTCTAATGTTCAAGATAAGATAGATGATTATACTATTGCTGATTCCTTGTGCTGTTTGAGCAAACGTTGTACAAATATATAATAGTATATATCCTAGCTCTTCGAAGAAGCAAGTCCTGCAGTGGAAACACTGGCATGGCAATTTCACAACCAAATTAGATATGTAATGTCTATTCAAGAATGTATATATAAATTGTGCATAACGTCATGTTTTGAAGTAGGATTATATAGATTTTTCCCCATTATCTTGTAAAATGTTGGTTTGTCAATATATGATGGTGCATGTTTGTATTGTTTAACATAGCACATTCAAATATCAAACAGCCAGCTTTATTCTTTTTGGGTTACGTACTGAAACTCTGTTTCTTTTCACATACTAGTATTTAGTTAATCCAGTATGCTTTGTTGCAACAAATAGCATATAATGAATTCAAGTTCCATTTTACTAATGACAAAACAAATCTGTCCTATTTCTATTGATATGGTCAGTGAAACAAAAAATGGGCATTATTATAAAATGCTGTTAAAGTAAAGAGTGATTGGTCTTTGCCTGTATTTCCCTGAAGTGTTATAGATTTTGAATCTCTACTGAAGTGACGGCAAGTCTTCAATATTTTCCACAGTGTAATTTTCTACTGTGCACCAGAGATCTCTTCTATTTTAAAATTATTTTCCCTTATAAGAATCGCATTCTTATCTTTTATTTTCCCTTGAGTTACAGGAGGGAAAAGATAAGACAACTTACCTCTTCAAGCCCTAACTCCAGTGCCACTCTGTCAAAATGCATTTGTGTAGTAAGTGACCATTTCTTTTCCCTGAGGCTCATTTAGTCACCAACAGAATGTGCCTGTCCTTCACAAAGAGAGAGGAAAAGAGAAAAAGAACATTCCTATCTTTTTATCCCTATATTGGTAGCTACTGTAGCTTTGTTCATCATGGATTGGAAATCTACAGAACCTTTCAGTGAGATACACAAAAATAACAAAAGGATCACTTAAAAAAAAATGAGGTGCTTACTTTAATTTTCTTTCAATTTTTCTTTTATTTTTTCCCTTAATTTGATATGTTTTCTTGATATTTCTCGTTAGGAAATATGTTGTCAATTATAAGCTCCATTCAGTGCACTGTGACCACAAACTTATCAATTTTGTATGATCAAGTTTCTAAAATAATGAGTATCCTAAACAGTCTCAAAAGGAGTTAGTCTTTAAAAAAAAGTTATATCTCTAACATCACCAGAAATCATGCCCCCTTTTACTGTTAATGTCCTTCTTTGTGAAATAATTTCTGAAAACAATAATGGATTTTTTTTCACCCCTTTCAAAAGCCTCAAACCTCAAAAGATCATGCCTGATTCATAATTAACACGTTTAGCGAACTGTATTTATGCTTAGAGGTGCTTATAATTTTTTATAAGACTACAAAGAAAGAAAGACTATCTAATGGAAATAATATTGGCATAAGTCCTTTTTTTTCTTAGGCACAAATAACAACACTCGTCTTTCGAATCACAGATTTCTAAGTCAGTGGTAGTGACCACAAGGAAAGAAAAATCCGTCCTAGCCATCTCTTACTCAAGCCAATATGAACTACAAATCTCAAAAAGAATATATCATAAAAGAGAACCTAAATCAAAATGTAAGAATACAAAGTAAACAAAATGTAAAATAAAATACAAAAATATGCTTAAGCGATAAGATTACTTTTGACTTTTCAAAGGTAGTCATTATATATACTTCTTCCAAATGTTTATACTATGCAATATCCTGTAGAAATAGTTTCCACTAAAATATACTCTATAACAACTTCTGCTGTGAATTGAAACTTTGTTATACATATACATTATATGAAAGAATGTATTACAATTAGTGACATTTTTTGTCAAACTAAAACAAGGTGGTAGACTCCTATGTGCAGCTTTGTTGGTAGGAATTCAAGCTATGTTCCAGGAGGGTAGCTTGTAAAACCTTTTATTTCTCTTCACTATTTGCTGACTCATATTGAAGTTTCCAATTTTATATATTTTTTTTAAGTTTTAATTAAGGCATTACTAATTGAGCTGTCTGAAAACTTACTGTTTCTTTTGCTAATCTTAAACAACCATAAAATAATTTCTATTTTTCATAAATTAATTATTTACACTGAGGGACTAGTGTGAGTTTATCAAGAAATGAGACACTGTCAGGCTCTGAACCTAACTTCTTAGACATTGTTGAAACAAATATGCAATACAGGGAATCTGAAACAAAAGTGGTATAGCTAACAGTAAAAAATGTGAATATGAACATCATTTGCCTGCTTAGCGATTTCAAAGAAAGATTAAATAGTGATCTTCCCTAAAATCGTGTTATTTAAAATCTGACAAAAGCCCAATAAGCAGTATTTTTTCTCTTATTTGTTTCAAAGGAAGTTTGTTGACATTCTCTAAACAAACCTAAAAGCTATTTGCACTTCGATAAAAAAAAAAATAAACCTAACATTTCTGCTCCTAAGGATAACTAAGTAATGGCAAAAATATTCTGTTTCAAATTCAGAAATGAACTGATGCTAACATGAAATTTGCAGAGTATAAAAGTGGTGTAAGCAAGGCGTACATGAAAGATTAAAGTAATAAAGGAAATATTTGCTATAAATGTAAATGGATATGAATGGGGTTTAGGGATGGTTTATTTAATTTAAACTGTCATTCAAATAACATCTTGTTCAACTTATTTCCATTTATGAAAGCAAATTAAATATAAACCTATGGATGTAATTTCTCAAATACAAGAATCGCATAGCATAAAGGAAAATAGTAATATTTTCCAGCTAACTCCTGTAAATAATTATACTCTACCTAAGAATTTTTTGAATGCAGAACCAGTTCCTTTAAGTCTTCCTAACAGGGATGTCTGATAGAAGACAAGATGAGCAAGCTCACTGTATCAGCTTTGCTCAGCTATGTATCTTTTTAAATTTGACAAAAACCATGGAAAATCTTGTTATTTAGGATAAAATAATAACTAGAGAAAGCTATTGGTCCACCAGCTGCATCAGAATAGTAGCCTCAAAAGAGAATAAATATAAGTAGGTATGAATACATTTACTGTCTAGCATATATTAGCAGATATATATCTCTAGCATATATTAGCATATATATATAACTATAGAAAAAATGGTTGAGTCACCATCCCTGGAGGTATTTAAAAGACATGTAGATGTGGTGCTCAGGGACATGGTTTAGTGGTGGACTTGGCAGTGCTAGGTTAATGGTTGGACTTGATGATCTTAAAGGTCATTTCCAACCAAAAAGATTCTGTGATTCTATGATTCTATATTCTATGAGAAAAATACCTTAAATTACTTGATGTAATCACTTGCTGGAGAACTAGTTTACAGAATACATTTGTTTTCCCAAATGAAATGTGAAGTGACTTAGGCACTTAGAATATTATTAGTTTACCAGGACAGCCTAGGAAACTTTTTTGGCAGTTAAAAACTGAATAGTTCTGTATGTTTGACATTAACAGTCTCATCAACATTGAAGACAGGAGAAGTGAGTTTGTATCTTCTTTGGGATATCTTATATTGTTAATTCAGGACAACTTTAACTTTTATTGGAGGTCTCTGTTCTGGGGAGAGTTTGAACTTGTTTTTTATCTTTTTTTTAATATTATGAATTATATTCTTCTTTTCCTAGAACTGTTTAAACGAACACAAATAAAGCAGTATGAAATGTCGATGTTTTTGTGCTTTTTGTTTTATGATTCTGTTCTGTTGGTTTTGATTTTTCTTTAATCAAACAGAGTAATAAAGCCTTTCAAATCTCTGCAAAGTCTTTCTTTAAATAATCTTCAACTCTTTTTCATTTCTTTGTTGAAACGGAATGTTATTTACTTTTTGTCACATTTCAATTGTATTCAGAGCATTAACAGCTGAAAGCTTTGAGAAATGAGGTGTATGTTGCTGGCATCATGACCCTAAAAAAATTATTTGAGTTAAAATCAAAACACCTGCTATTTGTTTGTTTGTTTTCTCACAGTCAAACTACTAAGTGTCAAAACATAAAAAAAGTGGCAGTGAGGTCTTTAAAGAGAAGTTTTCAAACAATGGTTTAGGGATATCTGTTGCTATTATTATCATCACATGTAATAAATTAGTTTTATTTTAAGATTTCTGTCCTTTTTATAGATAGGGTCACTCCTGAAAGAAGTTTGTGATAGTTGGAACAGACAAGGAAAAAAATATTGTGTATGGAATTTCCATTACCTATGCACCATATTTCCTGTATTTGTAGATGAAGAATAAATTCCTAAGTTTCATATCTTGAGCACAACATATTTTTTACAAGTTTCTAAGACATAACAGACTGCGTCCAAGGGTGCTGAGAGAGCTGGTGAATATCCCTGCAAGGCAGCTTTCTATCATCTTTGACAGTTTGTCAATATTAGGAGAGATGCCTGAAGACTGGAAAAAAGTTGCATGATCTTCAACAAAAGCCAAAAGCTTGATCTGTGCAACTGCAGGCTGACCTTTATTTCAATTCCTGGGGGAAGCATGGATCAAGTTCTCTTGGAAGCCATTTCCTGGCATGTGAAGAAAGTGATTGGGAACTGCTAGCATGAATTTATCAAGTGTAAATCACACTTGACCAAGCTGATTGCTCTTTTATAATAAATCACTAGGTAGCTGGACAAGGTTATCAAGGCTTTTGTCTGTCCACTCATCCAGAGTGGAATATGTGAATATAATGTCCTGACTTGGGTGCAAGAATACTGTAGGAGATAACCGGATGGGTGAAAAAAACCCCAACCAAACAAAAAACAAAACAAAACAAACAAACAAACAAACAAAAACCCCCAAAAAAACAAAAGAAACCCCAAAAAACAAACCC